>NC_088408.1:61420032-62038782 GCF_034236695.1 Oncorhynchus nerka
ATGCTAACTTAATCCAACATTGGACAAAAACAAACTACAGGATGGTAGATCTCCAGGAAGAGGGTTAAGCTGCCCTATAGGCCTGACATTGGAACAGGTCTTTACTGGAACTGATTCCTGTCACCTGGGTTTATTTTCAGTGTAACACACCCTTACTACCATAATTTACTGGAACACGGCGGGCTAAAGACCGTAGATACCAAAGTTTTCAGGAAATGAATTAACAATGCCAATCACAATTTATAGCTTAGTTCATAGCTACCATAAAAATTCCCCTTATCATTGCTCTATGTCACGTAACGTTCCTTGGTGAAAGCATAGGGGAGGGGACAGTATATAAAGAGCGGAGCAACCTCTACTCCACTCATCACTCCATCACTGGCCGACCTGAGAAAAGACTACCTGTGACTTGCCTACGACTACAGTTAACCAGCAAAATCACCATGAAGGTCCTGAGCATCTCTGTATTACTCTGTGTGGCCTTAACTCTAAGGGAAGCAGCAGGGCAGCAGCAGGCTGTGGCAGTGGAACAACTAAGCATTGTTCCAGTTCTAGAGGCTAAAGAGACTGGGCCACTGAAGCCACTGGGTGACGCTCCAATGGAGACCATAGTAGAACTGGTAGAAAACAAAGTAGAGCTTGCTCTACCTGAAGAAGGGGAAGCTGAGGCTGATGCTCTTGCGCTGGTCCAAGCACCAGCGATAAGGTTTTTGCACTGCCCTGATGGTTGGTACCTACATCAGTCGCGCTGTTTCCTCTTTGTGAACTCATACTTGCCGTGGCACAACGCAGAGGAACACTGCAACACTCTGCATGCAAACCTGGCCTCCGTTCAGAACCCCCGACAGTATCGCTTCCTGCAGCAGTTAACGACAATGGCCAACCGGCACAGCGCGTGGATCGGTGGATTCTATCTCCAAGACAAGTGGCTGTGGATCGACCGTGTAGGATTCTACTACGAAAACTGGTACACACACCTTGATGTGGACCGCAACGCTTGCATCCATCTGCGCACCTCAGTGGGCTGGTCAAATGCTCACTGTGGCACAGGTCTCCCATTCATCTGTGTGAAAATGTCCTGTTAGTCAAGATTGTGCTTCCTGCCAGCAGCATGATTTCAGTACGAGAAAGAATTGTTAGCTGGTTGATGTTATTTCTAACTGCTTTCAGCATTTTAGCGTAATGAATCCAGGATGCATCACATCCGGCCGTGATTGGAAGTCGTATAGTGAGGCGCACAATTTGCCCTGTCGTCCGGGTTTGGCCGGGGTAGGACGTCATTGTAAATTACAATTTGTTCTAAACTGGCTTGCCGAGTTAAAGGTTCAATAAAAAAATAAAAAAACATTGATTTTATTACTGACTTTATTCAGTCACCCTGGATGTCTGCCAAAAGGCTCAATGTGACTTAGGCGAGATGCAGTCAAGATGCAGCCATTGATCCAGGTTTATTCTACAAAAACAATGACGCCCAAAACATTATTGCGACATGTGTAATGCAAACGGCATATATATGATACATTTAAGAAAGATCAACAACATTTTTATCTGTTCGACTGGGGTGGATTTGTATTTTTTCGAACTTTCTTTATTGCAACAAATAATGGTGTTTTTCTAATAAATGATGATTTGCAGAATCATTTTGAAGGTAAACTGGGCACGTGATGTCATCACGTAACTATAACGCTCCACTCCACATTTAATTCTGAATGCCTACTGCTAGCAAAATCAATTTATTCCACTCTAAAAATGTTTCTTTTCTGGGGGGTGACATTGTGTCCAGCTGTTTTTATCGACACAAGATGGTTAAATGGAAGTGGACAAGTTATTAATGGAAACACAGTAGCCACTGATGATGGAAACTGTGCTCTTCGGATAAATATGATTGCCGAATATTTTTGAAGGTATGCTGGCACATTATGTTATCAACTATAAAACTCCACTCCACATGTAAATTCTAATGCCTACTGCTCGCAGCATCCATTTATTCAACAATAAAAAAAAAAATGTTTCCTTGCGGGACCAGGTTTGTATTGACTTTCAAGAATGCCTGAGTTGCTTCACATTGCAATTTGAAGTTTCACTATCAAATGGTTTCAGATCATCTAGGCCTGCGTGACTGCAAGTTACACCATGGCACGGACAGTGGCGATAAGTTTGACATATGAGAATGATAAGAATATGGCAAATATTAGTCCATGTTTGTATTATATCCATCCTGGATTTTTCGGGCTACCTGAGACATGAAAGATAGGTGGGCTGGCCATACAGACTGTAGCCACTTTATTAATCCGCAATATGATGGATACACTTCAACCACATTTCTATTCGACATTTTAGGTTTTGTGACGTCATTACGTCCAGCTGTTTTATCGACACAACAGTTTATGGAAACGCACCGTGGTAGGCAATTGTCGCGTCTGTCTGTGAATTAAATGTCGAGGAAAAAAATCACTGGAAAAGTTCATGGAAACATAGCTATTGCACGTTTTGATTACCTATGTAATTGCTTTCCTGTTATAAAGATGTTGTGGATTTGTTTTCTTATTTCTTTCTTTCTTCCTAGTGTAGTAGTTAACATACCATAGCAGACTGGCACCAACACTTTGGCTAATGTTTACCTGTGAGGGTTGCCCTTCATTTCAGACACAGGTTGACTTCTTATTTTATTTAACCAGGCAAGTCAGTTAAGAACAAATTCTTATTTACAATGATGGCCAAACCCGGACGACGCTGGGCCATTTGTGCGCGGCCCAGATGTGATGCAGCCTGGAATCGAACCAGATACTGCAGTGACGCCTCTTGAACTGAGATGCACTTGGGAGCCTGAGTGACTGGTGTCCCCTGAAAGCAGATCTGGGACAAGGCACATTTCCCTAAACGCTTCTCACTCTTTTTTTTATGACACCATTTCATGGCTCAAATGGGTTGCTTAAGGTACTAACACTCAATTCCTCAGTGAGATAAACTCAATTGTAACTGTTAGTTAGTAAGCAAACAGAGCATCCAAAACTGCCAATGAGATGAGCCACAGGGCTTAAATAAACATACGTCTATTTCCATGGCTCAATAATAATACTTTACATAGTATAATACGTTTTACATATAATAATGTTTTAAATAAAAAGTTGTACATATCATTATTTGCTGTGTAGGCCAACGCTATTTTGGAGCAGACTTGTCATGGAAAATGAACATCCTCCAACCCCATAACAAACATGATGAAAAACAAAGGAAACATCAACCGGCTCATCAAGAACTAGTTCCATTAACTTTCAATCACTGTAGCTATATTCATTCCATGACCAAGGTAATGATCCATCATGCAGAAATCATTTGCCCATGTGTTTTTTCAGTGCTGGTACAGAAACCCAACCTGTACTATATTAAGGAATGGTTGCTAGACCTGAAGCATGTACCAGTGAGGCTTTTTTTAAGATGACCAATTAAATAGATGTAAAATGCCTTCACTGCTCATTTAATTAAAATGTGCATAATAGAAGTACTCAAGGACATTTGAGAAGTGCAGTATCCTGTCCATTACCCCATAGACAGGAAGCACAGCAGTGCCCTATGATTTGAGTAAACACAGCGAGTGAAGAAGCACAATATCGCCTTATTCAAAAAGGTAGTTCAGGCACATTAGCCTATAGGCCGACAATAGATCTGCAATAGGTCTACTGGCCTTGAACAGGTTTGTGTTCCACTCACTCAGCAACATTTATTTTTCTTTCCTTGCAGTCATGTTTTTAAATCCTGTGAGTTGCAGTGCTGGGGTTCGGGGATTTTAAACCTCAGATTCTATGAGGTTGTGGGGGCTTCAAGTCATAAATTGCACTTATTCCGTGGCCCAAGCTTTGACATGAAAATAAACAGCAACTCAGACACTTGTAGGGCCCTTTGTTGTTATTGTTGTTGATTAAAGGTCAAGTTGTGCAACACAGACCAATTCACTACTGATAACATATTTGGCAGATAGCATTTCTCGGGATAATGGTATGCTAGACGAGCTTATACCTTGTAGAGATACTGCTTTAGTCTGCTTACCTTGGGTTTTTCTTCTGCTATGCAATAATGCCAGTCTCTTTGCATTACTTTTATTTTTTACATGCAGCTACTACCATCATGCAAATGTAGAAGGTATTATTCTGTACAGATTTTAGGTAGAGCAGGTAACATCAACTGCTTGTTATGGGACTAGGCCCACTTTCGAGTCGCTTTTCTTCTGAGGACACTCCCTACCACTGTCCGACGTCACCGACCAGGAGTGAATGGTCTCTGTAAAAATACATGGAATTGATGAAAGGGAAAGGCTCAGGGCTGTACGAAACATGATCGTTTTTTCTATTTGTATTATAGGCAAACGTGCAGCGGAATAATCGACATTTTCTTATTCATGAAGGCACATGGATGACGAGTTTTTCCGTTTTGTAAAGTAAACATGCGATTGGTGTTGCGTGTTTTTTCGTGTTGTTGTTTTTTTTTGCGAGTGAGAGATAACTGTATTCATGTCTAGCGGATTGGAATGAAAGTCCGCCATATTCTGCTTTACCACGCCCGGGAGTCAAGCTCTTGGAAATAAAGCGGACACGTTGTTTCATGTATTTTTTCATCAAACGGATGATATGATAGGACTATATTGGACGTGGGATATGAAGACATGCATTTTAATAAAATACGTGAAAAGGATGACTGGGCAAGAATGAGAATGCTTATCACAAAGACTACGGACGGATCTGTTGATCATATTTAGAAGAGAATTCACACTACCCATTACCCAATTAGAATTGTACTGACATTTAGTTAACTCCCCGAGCCACTGTTTTCTGACTGACAGGCGATCAGAAAGGACACGAAACGGGGGGCAACACAAATATACATTTTATTTGAACCACATCTAGGCTATGTCCTATTTATATTAAACGCGTCCGTGTTTTTTCGCCAGCTGTTAGGGCGTGACATGATATTCGTTAACTGTTATAATTTATTGCAACTGGAATCTGCATAAAGAAGCAGGAAAAGTGATTTTAAAAGAATGACCCTTGACTCCATA
Organism: Oncorhynchus nerka; assembly: GCF_034236695.1. Taxonomy (NCBI): domain Eukaryota; kingdom Metazoa; phylum Chordata; class Actinopteri; order Salmoniformes; family Salmonidae; genus Oncorhynchus; species Oncorhynchus nerka. Next base: position 61,425,086 of record NC_088408.1, read on the forward strand.
ATGGCGTGTTGCCTCAGCGAGGAGGCGAAAGAAGCCAGGCGGATCAACGACGAGATCGAAAGGCAGCTCCGCCGGGATAAGAGGGATGCTCGGCGGGAATTGAAGCTGTTGCTTCTCGGTAAGCTAGTGGTGATGATGAGATGCAAGTAAAGCCCAAAATTCCTTTTGGGTAGTGATACGCGAGCTACGCCTGCGAATCAGCCTGTTTTAACTTTGTAACCAGCCACACATGTCGAATTTAGTTCCAAAGCCATCTTATTTGAATATATACTGAACCAAAATATGAATGCAACAATTACAAAAATGTTACTGAGTTACAGTTCATGTAAGGAAATCAGTTAATTTAAATGAATACATTTGGCCCAAATCAATGGATTTCACATGACTGGGAATACAAATATGCATTTGTTGGTCACAGATACCTTTAAAAAAAAGTAGGGGTGTGGATCAGTAAACCAGTCAGTATCTGGTGTGACCACCATTTGCCTCATGCACCAAGACACATCTCCTTTGCATAGAGTTGATCGGGCTGTTGATTGTGGCCTGTGGAATGTTGTCCCATTCCTCTTCAATGGCTGTGCGTAGTTGCTGGATGTTGGCAGGAATTGGAACATGCTGTCGTACACGTCGATCCAGAGCATCCCAAACATGCTCAATGGGTGACATGTCTGGTGAGTATGCAGGCCATGGAAGAACTGGGACACGACAATGGGCCTCAGGATCATGCATTCAAATTGCCATCTATAAACTGCAATTGTATTCGTTGTCTGTAGCTTATGCCTTCCCATACCATAACCCCACCTACACCATGGAGCACTCTGTTCACAACATTGACATCAGCAAACCACACAACGCCATACACGTGGTCTCCGGTTGTGAGGCCACTTGGACGTACTGCCAAATTCTCTAAAACGACTACGTTGTAGGCATCTTATGGTAGAGAATTAACATTGAATTATCTGACAACAGCTCTGGTGGACATTCCTGCAGTCAGCATACCAGTTGCACACTCCCTCAAAACTTAAGATATCTGTGGCATTGTGTTGTGTGGCAAAACTGCACATTTTATTGTCCCCAGCACAAGGTGCACCTGTGTAATGATCAAGCTGTTTAATCAGCTTCTTGATATGCCACACCTGTCAGGTAGATGGATTATCTTGGCAAAGGATACATGCTCACTAACAGGGATGTAAACAAATTTGTGCACAACATTTGAGAAAAATCATCCTATTGTGCATATGTAAAAAAAAAAAAAATTTAAAAAGTGGGATATTTTATTTCAGCTCATGAAACATGGAACCAACACTTTACATGTTGCGTTTATATTTTTGTTCAGTGTATTTAGCTACCATTTTTTTAATCACTCGCACCATCCAACAATTGATTTCAGTGATAGTTGAGGATGATAGTTGTGATCCCTAAATCATTCCAAGTGGTTTCTGTCTGTTTACTGATGAGGCCAAAGTCTAGGCGTTTTATTGGTAGCAATTACAGGGTCTAGAACTCCTGAGCTAAAAAGCGTGTTTACAGTGGTGTTTACCTGTTGGCCTACACTGTTAAGCATGTAGACATTCCTGCATGTTTCGAGTCCTAACGTTTGGCCCAACAATCTGTGCACGCCATTCGCCCATATCTCTGAAATAGACAGCTGTTTTTGAAATGCTTCAAGTGATAGAAATCAGAACGCACTACCAGCGCTTTGAAAAGTTGTACTAGTTATACTTTCCTGTGGATATATTGTCTCACATTCCTACCTGCAAAAGGACCCTCTGCACGGTCAACCAGTGAAGTAAGTTAAAATATGATTTTATTCAGCATTCTGCTTGTGAGAGGAAATTTTTCCAAACAAATGTACAGCACAGTCTGATTATCAGGCAAGCCTACCCATTGATTCTTGAAGAAGATGCCTAATGTTAACACAACTGTCCTTTTCTATCATACCCACAAAAAATACGGTTTTATTAGTGTTTACAAACAAGAAGACCACAAGCAAGAATAATAGCTTTAAAATATGTTTAGAGCTATCATGTGGATGTCATGGATTGTCAGTCCTTGCATCTAGAATGCTGGCTATATGCCTATACCTATACCAATACCTATACCTATACCTATACCAATACCTATACCTATACCAATACCAATACCTATACCTATACCAATACCTATGCCTATGCCTATGCCTATACCTATACCTATACCAATACCTATACCTATAACAAGTGGCAGGGACCACGTTTCATAGTTTATCTATTCCCAGAATGTAGCTTTAATGGACTATCTATTACAAAAGTACTATTAATGACTAAATGTTGTCTATTTGATCAATGTTTCATATATGTTCTACTGTATGATGAATGTTACTTATGTAAAAAGGCTGGGGTTTTTAGGTCTTTGGCTTGTAAATTAACTAGGTTAAAAAGGGGCAGATGTAATCAAATCAACTCCTAGCTGCCTGAACTGAAAGCCTGCACTCATAGGCCTACGGACATGGGTCAGTAAGCTGGATTTTCCTCACATTTGTTCCACGGCAGCAGCGAATCAACAATTCCTTGAAATGCAGTATGGGTAATTCACAGAAAAAACGCTCATGTGGGAGGTCATTACTAACACTCTAACATTGACCGTTCACTTTAGTTTTATGAGTGTATCAAGGAAGTCCAACCATTATTAGGCAGCTCTGTCGGACGTGTGTCAGTTTGGGGACTCCAGATACGTTTTGACATTTTAGTCATTTCGAAGATACTCCTATGCAGAGCAACTCAAAGGAGCAATTAGGGTTAACTGCATTGCTCAAGGGCACATTGGCCGATTTTTTTTCACCTAGTCGGCTTGGTGAGTCGAACCAGCGACCTTTCGACTACTGACCCAACACTCTTAACCGCTAGGCTACCCGCCGCCCAGATACAGTGAACTTTAGCATCGTTGCCATTGTTTTAACACTGTACTGTAACTATACTAGATCATTGGCCTTGTGTCAACAGTTTCCTGACTCGAATGCAACCCCTCAAGCACCACTCAGAATACAGGCTCTCTAGAACCAGGCACACACTATAGATTTTTGACTGTCCCCTCTGAATGTAAACAACTGGGGCCTCTTTCTACTCATTGGCTCTTTGTCATCACGCTGGAAGTTTATTCCACAGCCTCCTTGTGTTCTATGAAAACTGAGGCCGCGTTCCAGCCTGACTACATTGCAGACGCCTGCCATATCTCACAACACCTGGATAGGTGTTTAACATTTCAGCTAACCGCATCCTATGACAAAGCAATCTGATGCCCAACTGTGCAGTCAATGGCATGGCGCCCATCCATTGGTTGATGCAATGCAGAGACTGCAATGTAGTTGGCCTGGAAGGTAAGGAGGAAATGGTGGAAATGGTCCTTCCTCCCGACTCTCTTTACTTTTGAAGCGGAAGTGTCATGGGGATGATCTTACACATGCATTATCCTAATGGGAACAAGATCTTCCCTAGAGCTGTCTGTTTGTGAATTCAGGTGGGAACATCGGTAACATGTATGTATAGTAGACCTCAGATACATAATATAAGAACATCCAACATTAGAATGAAAAGCACAAGCTATATAAATTAAATGTATTATGTGATCGGTCCAGAAAGGTTCCAATCTATAGCAGGGTGTGGTGTATACAGAGTCTGCTTTTTATGATGCAAAAATCTAAAATGGTATATTTCATGTTCATATCATGGCACTCGGCAGGTTCAAGAAAGGGGAAATAAAAACCTAGCTCGGTTCAGAGCACTTCACTTATAAACCAAAGAGTATTTCAAAAATCAACAAATTAAACAATCTCTTTTGTGGCTAGGCTTGACTTTTGGCTTTTGGCTTTTGGATTTCACTCACGCAACGTTCTTCATCTTTTAATCCATTATTTTTCTTTGTCTCAATGTCCTCTTCTTTCCTTTTCTTGTTTCTTTGCTCTATATTTCTCCTCGTTTCTTTGTCGATTCATTCCTCACCTTCCGTGTCTCCATTGTTCTCTTTTGTCTGTGCGTAATTGGCCCTGTGCCTTCCCCTGTGCCGGTAATAAGGGGTGTGCTTGGGGAGTCTTGTGACATCGTCAAGGATTCCCTGCGTTCCCCCGCCCCTCTGACTCCCATTGACCGCCACACCTCTGGATGGCTCACACACCCCCGTCCTCAGAATCTACTTTACAGCCGATGTAGGCTATGGGGTGCTTGTCCTCTCCCAACCCCTTGAAGAGCTGCTCCTATGCCGAAATCAGAGGCCTCTGGCTGCACAATGAAGTCCCTGTCCAAGTTTGGTGTGCTTTGTACTGGTTTCGCGCACAGGGATTCTTTAAACTTTTGGAAAGCTATTTTGACTGCTTGAGTCCACTTCACCTGGGTGGGAAGGTCTTTCTTTGTCAGGTTGGACAGTGGAGCGACTATAGATGCATAGTTGGGTATAAAGCACTGGTTGTAACTTGTGATCCCTAGGAAGGATCGCACATGCTTTTACGCACTGGCCTTGGCCACTCCCAGATAGTCTCCACTTTCTTTGTCTGGGGGAATATGAGACCACTCCCATTCGTGTACCCCAGATATTTAGCATAATTTCTTGCTGTCAATCTAGCTCCACTTAGGCTCCCCAGCATGGCCCGTAGCCGTTGTAGGTGCATCCTTCAGTCTTCTCTGTGGATCACCACGTCGTCGATGTAAACTGCAATGTGAGCTTGGTGGGGTCTAAGTAGCTAGTCCATTAACCGCTGGAACGTCACGCCAACTCCGTGAAGCCCGAAGGGTAATTTCACGTAATGTAAAAGGCTTGTCTTCTGGGGCCAAAGGCACCTGCCAATAGCCTTTATAGTGAGATCTAGGTTAGTTATGTAGCTCGCTTCTCCCAACCGCTCTGTCAGATCATCTACCCTCGGCATTGGGTATGCGTTCATTTGGAGATGTCATTTCTTCCTCAGAAGTCCTGAACAGAATCTCATCATTCCGTCTGGCTTCGGTACGAGAACTATCGGACTGGATCATGCGCTGTGGAACGACTCAATAACTTAAAATTAAATCAGATTTTATTGGTCGCATACACATTTTTAGCAGATGTTTTTGCGGGTGTAGCAAAGTGCTTGTGCTCCTAGCTCCAGCAGTGCAGTAGTATCTAACAATGCACACCGATCTAAAAGTAAAATAATGGAATTAAGAAATATATAAATATTAGGATGAGCAATGTCAGAGTCCGGGAGTATAAATATATTTATAAACTGGGTGGTTCAAGCCCTGAATACTGATTGGCTGACAGCCGCGGTATATCAGACCGTATACCACGGGTATGACAAAACATATATTTTTACTGCTCTAATTATGTTGGTAACTATTTTATAATATGTATAAAAATAGCCCTTAGCCATGGTATATTGGCCATATACCACTCCCCCTCGTGCCTTATTGCTTAAATATGTGATGGGATGTATAGACATTATAGACATTATGGAAAGTATGAGGATAGAATATTTAGAATTTCTGTAGAATACGTAGGATAGAATAGTATATATGCAGCAATAGTTTAATAGGATGAAATATAAAATGAATTAAACAGTATGTACACTTTATTAAAGTGACCAGTGTTCCATTATAAAAGTGACCAGTTATTCCATGTCTATGTACATAGGACAGCAGCCTCTAAGGTGCAGGGTTGAGTAACCGGATGGTAGCCGGCTAGTGACAGTGACTAAGTTCAGGGCAGGGTACTGGGTGGAAGCCGGCTAGTGATGGCTATTTAACAGTCTGATGGACTTGAGATAGAAGCTGTTTTTCAGTCGCTCAGTCCGAGCTTGGATGCAGCTGTACTGACCTCCTGGATGATAGTGGGGTGAACATGCCGTTGCTCGGATGGTAGATGTCCTTGATGATATTTTGCCTTCATGTGACATCAAGTGCTGTAGGTGTTCTGGAGGGCAAGCAGTATGCCCCTGGTGATGCCTTGGGCAGACTGCAACCACCCTCTAGAAAGCCCTGCGGTTTCCATATCAGGGGGAATACAGCCTGACAGGATGCCCTCAATGGTGCATATGTAAACGAGGGTATTAGGGCCCATACCAAATGTATTCCGCCTCCTGAGGTTGAAGAGGGGCTGTTGCTCCTTCTTCACCACTCTGTCTGTGTGGATAGACCATTTCAGATTGTCAGTGATGTGTACGCTGAGGAACTTGAAGCTTTTCATCTTCTTCACTGCTCCCCCGTCGATGTGAATAGGGGCTAGCTCCCTCTGCTGTCTCCTGAAGTCCATGATCAGCTCCTTCGTTTTGTTTATGTTGAGGGCGAGGTTATTTTCCTGGCACCACTCCGCCAGGGCCCTCACCTCTTCTCCGTAGGCTGTCTCGTTGTTGTTGGTAATCAGGCCTTCTACTGTTGTGTTGTCTGCGAACTTGAGTTGGATGATTGAGTTGGAGGGGTGCGTGTCATGTAGTCATGGGTGAACAAGGAATAAGGGAGGGGACTGAGCATGCACCCTTGTGGGGCCCCTGTTGGGGATCAATGTAGCGGAGGTATCGTTTCCTACCTTCACAACCAGGAAGCGGCCCGTCGGGAAGTCCAGGAACCAGTTGCACAGGGTGGGGTCCAGACCCAGGGCCCTGAGCCCTGAGCCTAATGATGAGCTTGGATGGTACTATGGTGTTGAAGGCTGAGCTGTAGTCAATGAACAGCATTCTTACATAGGTATTCCTCTTATCCAGATGGGATAGGGCAGTGAACAGTGTGATGGCGATTGCATTGTCTAGGGATCTATTGAGGCGGTATGCAAAATGAGCTGTGTCTCAGGTGTCAGGTAAGGTGGAGGTGATATGATCCTTAACTAGCCTCTCAAAGCACTTCATGATGACAGAAGTGAGTGCTATGGGGTGATAGTCATTTAGTTCCGTTACCTTTGCTTTCTTGGGTACAGGAACAATGGTGAACATCCTGGAAGCAAGTGGGGACAGCAGACTGAGATAGGGAGAGATTGCATATTTCTGTAAACACTCCAGCCAGCTGGTCGGCACATGCTCTGAGGATGCGGCTAGGGATGCCGTCTGTGCCGGCAGCCTTGCGAGGGTTAACACTCTTAAATGTCTTACTAGCGTCGGTTACGGAGAACGAGAGCCCACAGAGCTTAGGAGCGGCCCGCATCGGTGGCACTGTGTTTTCCTCAAAGCAGGCGAAGACGGTGTTTAGCTTGTCCGGGAGCAAGACATTTGTGCCCACGATGTGGCTGGTTTTCTCTTTGTAATCCTTGATTGTCTGGTGTCCCTGCCACATACATCTCGTGTCTGTGCCGTTGAATTGCAACTCCAATTTCTCTGTACTGACGTTTTGCCTGTTTGATTGCCTTACTGAGGGCATAACTGCACTGTTTGTATTCAACCATATTCCAAGTCACCTTGCCGTGGTTAAATGGGCTAATTCGCACTTTCAGTTTTGCATGAATGCTGCCATCTATCCACATTTTTTGGTTTGGGTATGCTTTAATAATCACAGTAGGAACAACATCCCTTATACACATCCTGATGAACTCAGTCACTGTGTCTGTATATACGTCAATGTTATTCTCAGAGGCTACCCGAATGGAGTCGTGAACCTTGTTGTCGTCCCAGAAGATAGAGAACAATGGGTGAGAATTTCGGTTGCGTTTTCCTCATATTTTCTTTGTTAAAGTCCCCAGCAACAATAAAGGCTGCCCCAGGATATGTGGTTTCCAGTTTGCACAAAGCCCAGTGTAGTTCCTTGAGTGCCGTTGTGGTATCGGCTTGAGGGGGAAAATACACGGCTGTGACTATAATCAAAGAGAATTCTCTTGGAAGGTAATACAATCGGCATATGATTGTGAGGTATTCTAGGTCCGGTGAATTAAGGACATGAGTCCCTGTACGTTATCACCATCACACCATGAGTAGTTAATCATGAAATGTACACCACCACCTTTCTTCTTCCAGGAGAGTTCATTCTTCCTGTCTGTATGATGTACTGAGAACCCAGCTGGCTGTATGGACGGGGACAGTATATCCGGAGTGAGCCCTGATTCCGTGAAACAGAGTATATTACAGTCCCTGCTGTCTTTCTGGAAGGAGATCCTCGCCCTGAGCTTGTCTACTTTATTGTCCAGGGACTGGACATTAGTGAGTAATATACTCAGAAGCGGTTGATGGTATGTATACCTCCTGAGTCAGACTAGAAGTCCACTCCGAATACCTCTTCTCCGCCAGCAGCGTCATGCAGCAGCCTCTGGGATAAGTTAAATTGCCTTGGGGGGTACGAACAAAGGATCCATTTTGGGAAAGTCGTATTTCTGATCGGAATGCTGGTGAGTTAGTTATTTCCATCTGTATGTAGTAACACAAAACAATGTATGGTCTAATATTGTAAAAAATAACAAAAATAAAATAAAAAATACTGCCAAGTTCCTTAGGAGCTAGAAGCAGAGCTTCCATGTCTGTCAACGCCATCTCTCTCACTCCCTCCCTGATTATTTATCGTCACTCAGCAGGGATTCTGTAAGGCCTTAAGTTTACTCTCTTGCCTGGCTCTGTGTATAGATTATGCTGGATGAGGTATGTATTCCCTGGGAGGGAGGAAAATACCTCCCAGTGTCGGTCAACTAGTGCCCGTAGGTTCTGCTCTTGCTCGCACGTCAGCGACCCCAAACTTCGGGGCTGGGAAGTCCGGTTGTAGGCTCTTTGTTGCGCTTGCAGCGCACTCTCCATGTGTTCCTTCACTATTGGCCACACCGTGGCCATCAGGTCTCTCATTAGAGCGACATGTTCTATCAGTGTTCTGTGGGGACACGGCTGGGCTTCCCACGCCTCCTTGGCGAGGTCCTGGATCCCTCTGCACTGCCTCCCATATAACAGATAGAATGGAGAGAAGCCCGTTGACGACTGGGGTACCTTCCTAAGAGCAAACAACAAGTGAGGTATTAACATGTCTCAGTTCCTCCCGTCTTACTCAATCTCCTTCTTCAGCATAGACTTAACAGTTTTAATCAGGCGTTCACATAAATCATTGTTTTGGGGATGATATACACTTGTGAGTATTTGACTCATATTGTACAAGGTGTGCAAGTCTTTCATTATGCGGGACATACACGGACGGGGTCACATGGTCCGACAAAATAGAGGAGGGTAGGCCAACTCTGGAGAAAATCTGAAAAGCTCCTTTGAAAACCCTTTAGTGGACATATTAAGCTGGGGAATGGCTTCGGGGTAGTGTGTTACGTAGTCGATTACCATCCGTATATATTCGTGCCCTCTGCTGATTTGGGTAATAGGACCCACCAAATCCATTGCTATCTGCTCAAAGGGTGTTTCAATGCTGGGATGAGCAGGTTTCTGTAATTGACTTCGGGGTCGTCTTTTGGCACTGGTCGCATGACTTACAGTACTTTTCTACATCATTCGTAACATGAGGCCAGTAGAATCTACTCATGATGCGCTCTTTAGTTTTGTTGACGGCCAAGTGGCCTCCCAGCACTTGCTAATGCTCCAGGTACAGTAGAGTACAGTGTCTCTATATGATCCAGGCACCATTAAGAGATCTAGAACCTCGTCCCTTCTCTTAACCACTCAGTACAGTAAACCCTTCTTTATGCAGTAATACGGTGATTTACCTCATTGATGCCCTACAAGCGCTTCCCATCCACTACTTTCACTTTGCGCCGCCCCAAAATCAGGTCTGTGACCCTGCAACTGTGCAGTGCCAAACTGTACTATCAATTCATCAGATAAAGGAAAATCTTGGCTGTCTATTCTCAGTGGGGGGCCTTGGTCTCCTCCACTCTCTGTTGGGAGACCTGGGCACGTGTCATCATCTGTCGTTTCTTGAAACAACTGCCTGAGCCTCTGATCTAGAATTGTATTTTTCTTCCTCCCCAGCACTCGATCTGGGTGAAGAAGAGACGTCTCCCTGTAGTGCCAGTAGGGCCCGGCGAGTGCGCGCCTGTTGGGGGGGATGTGTTTTCTCAGAGTGTGCCAGTGACTACTTCACATTGCTTATGTGTATCAAGGAGGTTCTGTTTACACTGCCATAGGCTCTCGAGCAGCTTACAGTATCTCCTAGCAGTACTGGTACAGGTAAATGGTTCACCACCCCCATTTTCATAGTGCACTTGCCTTTGGTAGTTACTAACGTAACCTGCACCACTGGGTATCTGCGTGTCTCACTATGGATACAGGACACTGACATCTGTTCCTGACACAAACCTCCCTCCTGTACTGTGACAGAAGTAGGTTAATTATACTACCTGAGTCTAGGGCTGTGGCAGTCACAACATTTTGTCAGCCGGTTATTGTCATGCAAAAGTGTGCCAGTCTCACGGTAATCGACTGTTAATTAACATAAACAGGTTTAGCATCTCTAGGCCTCCACGCATACAAGCCTCCACGCAAATTTTAAAAAGTTGAATAAATCAATTTAATATACATCATCACAATTAAATCCATTATTTTCTTTAGTCGGGTCTAAAGAAACATTATGATATGAAGAAACTGTATTTCAGAAGAACAGAATATGTTGGCTTACTGTATGTTATCTAGCTATGATCCATGCAATAGGCTGTAGGCTTGTTCATTTAGCTGACAAGATTTGCTTTTAAGTCAAGTGCCATAATTTTATATTTATATAAAATCATATATATTTAAATATGATTTTATAGTAAGAAGAATATAATTTAACTTAGCTGTATAAAATAGAAAGGATATTTTTCCCATTCCGGAGCGAGTGCACATATTAAGAGGCTATGCTGAGTGTAAAAGTGATCATTTGAAACAGGTCCTATACACCTGATTTAGAGTTATTTGGCAACATTAGTTGTGAATGATACAAACCTTAGAATGTCTTAGAAATCAAACATGTACAGACTGCATGATGCGATCTATGGGCTATTGATGATTTGAGAAAGTAAAAAAAAGAAGAAGCTTGCGATCAGTTTCTTGCCTCGGCTGCACACACTGTTCTCTCAAGTGATCATATTTTCACCCATCAGACTATTCTCAACTTAATCTTGTCTTTACTAATATGTAAAATTGTTTTCAATTTAGAGTGTGCCATTATCAAATGGGCAGGAACAGGGGCAGGGGATAAAAAATACCTGTCATCTGTATGCAGTCGAATAGCAAATGGAGTCCGCACGCTTTCCCATGGTCCGTTTTTCAATGATGCCAGGTAGGCTACTTCGGTTTTATAGCGCAGCATGTGCTTAATATGAGCAGCCGAGAAATAAATATAGGAACACTTATATTGCTCCACGCATCAACCACTGTTTGAGGAGCATACTCACACTGCGCAACAGGTGATATTCCGGCCTAAACTCTGCATGCAATGGGCTCTCCAACTCTGTTCCTGCAGCTACCCAGTGCTTAATCAGGGAAACTAAATTAAATCTGTTCGGGAGCATCGATAGTAACATGTTTTCACAACAAAACATATTCCAGTAAACTGTTGCCAGCCCCTCTGCACGCTCTAGAAAGGAATAAAGGATAGAGAGGAGGAGATGGAACGGATAGTGGTGAGATATTCTGTATCGCTAAAGGTAATGTGTCACCCAATTAATTATGAACATTTTTTTTTTTAAAAGCCCTATTGCCAGGCTATTCAAAATCAAATACAAATTTACTATAATTGTAGGCCAACTCTCTGTAATCAATGAACCAACAGCATCTCCTGGGACTAAACTTTCTCTCCCAGACTCATGGATAGAAATGTTGGAGTGTAGCATAAAGCGAGATTGTAATCCACGTGAGACGAGCTAGTAGAATGATGGGGAAGACTGCTGCCTTGATAAAGTCCATCCTTAGAACACATACTAATTGGTATCTATAGTTTCGGCGTGGTTTATCTGCTGCTCTGTTGGTGACAATCACATCCCTGTCATTTAACACACTGTCACCTTACCAAATACATAAATGTACTGCCTCAGTCACCAACTAGTCCAGTTGCTAAAGTTGAAACAACATACTCCCCATCCTCTCCCACTCCAAATCGCTAGTACACTACATGACCAAAAGTATGTGGACAACCCTTCAAATGAATGGATTTGGCTATTTCAGCCACGCCCGTTGCTGACAAGTGTATAAAATCGAGCACACAGCCATGCAATATCCATAGGCAAACATTGGCGGTAGAATGGCCCGCACTGAAGAGCTCAATGACTTTCAACATTGAACCGTCATAGGATGACACCTTTCCAACAAGTCAGTTTGGGGAGTGGTGGGTACACCCATCATATGAGCCAGACCAAACCCTCTTGACTCCCTTGAGGCCTGCATTCCCTGATAGATGGGCATTGCATGTAGGAAATGCAGTGTGAACCACACTGATCTAGTATAGAACTCCCAAAGTTACCTTCATTTGATTTAGCTTGGTGAAATACACCACATGATCAGAAGTATGTGGACACCTGCTCGTCAAAAATCTCATTACAAAATCATGGGCTGGTCCCCCCTTTGCTGTAATAACAACCTCCACTCTTCTGTGAAGGCTTTCCACTAGATATTATAACATTGCTGCGGGGACTTGCTTCCATTCAGCCACAAGAGCATTAGTGAGGTCAGGAGCAGATGTTGAGCGATTAGGCCTGGCTCGCAGTCGGCGTTCCAATTCATCCCAAAGGTGTTCGATGGGGATGAGGTCAGGGCTCTGTGCAGGCCAATCAAGTTCTTCCACACTGGTCTCGACGAACCAATTCTGTATGGACCTCGCTTTGTGCACAGGGGAATTGTCATGCTGAAACAGCGAACGGCCTGCCCCAAGCTGTTGCCACAAAGTTGGTAGCACAGAATCATCTACAATGTCATTTTATGCTGTAACGTTAAGATTTCCCACTGGAACTAAGAGGCCTAGCCCGAACCATGAAAAACAGCCCCAGACCATTATTCCTCTTCCACCAAACTTTACAGTTGGCACTATGCATTGGGGAAGGTAGCGTTCTCCTGAAATCCGCCAAACCCAGATACGTCCATCGGACTGCCAGCTGGCGATGGAAGCGTGATTCATCAGTCCACTGCTCCAGAGTCCAATGGTGGCGAGCTTTACACCACTCCAGCCGATGCTTGGCATTGCGCATGATGATCTTCGGTTTGTGTGCGGATGTTCTGCCATTGAAACCCATTTCATGAAGCTCCTGACAAACAGTTTGTGTGCTGATGTTGCTTCCAGAGGCAGTTTGGAACTCGGCAGTGAGTGTTGCAACTGAGTAGAGCCGATTTTTACTTGCTACACGCTTCGGCACTCGGTGGTCCGATTCTGTGAGCTTGTGTGGCTTACCACTTTACAGCTGAGCCGTTGTTGATCCTAGACGTTTCCACTTCACAATAACATCACTTACAGTTGACCCGGGCAGCTCTAGCAGGACAGAAATTTGACAAACTGACTTTTTGCAAGGTGGCATCCTATGGCAGTGCCACGTTGAAAGTCACTGAGCTCTTCAGTAATGCCATTCTACTGCCAATGTTTGTCTATGGAGATTGCATTGCAGTATGCTCGATTTTATACACCTGTCAGCAACGAGTGTGACTGAAATAGCCAAATCCACTAAATTGAAGGGGTGTCCACATATGCAGAAATCGTTCCGCCATTTCCTGGTTGCTAAAATTTGAATTGGTCTCCTAATTTCTGTTTCTGTGACAAAACAAGCAAGTATAGTGTAGAGAAACATTGTACCATCTAAACCACTGTGAAATATATTTTACATCACCAAAAATATTGTATTTTCGGCTGTTTGAAGCTGGTGTACAAAACTGAAAGTAAAAGATGCAAAAACAAAAATTAGGAACGGGATGCATAGAAATAGTGCATGTAGAACAGATCTAACGCTTCTTATACTTGCTTTCAATAAGAATGATAGATCTATAACTGTTATATGTGCACTATTTCTTTACTTCCATTCTAAAGATTTGCTTTAGCATCTTTTACTTTCAGTTTTGTACACCAGCTTCAAACAGCTGGCAAAAATATATATTTTGGGTTATTGAAAAGAGATTTCACAGTGGTTTAGATGGTACAATGATTCTCTATGCTTGTTTTGTCACATAAACTGACATTAGGCTAACTATTAGAATTTTAGCAACCAGGAAATGACAGAGCGATTTATGCGTAGTGCACATGTAACACTATGAATTGACTATTAGATGTCAAAGCAACGAAATAACTAGGGCTTTACAATGATGGTGAAAACTTTGGAAGTGTGGGTGCACAGAGGGAAATACATTGTATCACATAGAGACATAAGTCTTTATTCAGATTCAAAATCAGATTGATTGAATTCTCCATGTGGTCTATATTAAAGGGCACTTCATTTAATATAAAAGGATTTCAGAATGTAATATTGGTGCACAATTTCTACTTCCCATATCAAACGGATGCAAAAGGTTATCATTTTGTGGAACAACCCGGTACACGTTAAATTCTGCCCATCGGACCTATGTTGCAATGCTCTCGTCAAGTTTGTTTGTTTATTTGTCAAATGCACATTAAAAACATGGAGTCACTACTTGACTGATAATATATAATGTTTGTAGTCATTTTTGTAGTAATTTAAATGCATTTTAGTGCCTTTGGTACGTGTCAGGTACAATAAAAATGCATTTTGACAAAATATATAATTTGAACAATTTTTTTTTTCTTTCTGCCATACGTTTGAATTAAAATGTATATATTTTTTACAAATAAATGTAAATGCATGTAGGAATATTTCACAAAACATTACCAAATACATTTTAAAATGAATTTACCTAATATTTTGATAAATACATATATTTCAGAATGTATTTTGAAATACATTAAATAAATCTTACGATGCATTTAACATATATTGTGATATACAGTTTACATACATTTATAAATACATTTAAAATACATTCCATAATATATGTTGGAATGTGTTTCAAATGCATTGATTGCATTTGTATTCTCTCTCTCTCTCCTATATATATATATATATATATATATATATATATATATATATATATACACATTATTTGGCCAATTTGAAATATTTCACAAATATTTCAAAACATCTACATTTTAAAACTCAGTATCGATAAATAATGCCTCACAATTCTTCAAAGACCCATGTATTATTTCCTTCCCCCTCCTCTCACCCATCTCCCCCTTTCCCAGGTACTGGAGAGAGTGGGAAGAGCACCTTCATTAAACAGATGAGAATCATCCATGGCACGGGCTACTCAGAGGAGGACAAGCGCGGCTTCACCAAGCTGGTGTACCAGAACATCTTCACTGCCATGCAGTCCATGATCCGCGCCATGGAGACCCTCATGATCCCTTACAAATATGAGCACAACAAGGTAAGGAGGGTGGGAGATAGAAAGAAGGGAAGTTGTGGGAATGAGTGGGAACGAAAGCTGTGTGTGTATGTGAGTGCGTGTGCTAGAGAGAGATGTGTTAGTGAGCATAAGAAGATGACTCTATCTTTCATAGTCATGGAACAGCCTTCCACATTCACATCCTGTCTGTTTTGGTACTTCCTGTGTCTTCCTGTCACTCTCAACCCATTCCATGTCATCCAGCCAAGGGTGTGTGTGTGTGTGAGAGAGAGAAAAATAGTTATCTGGTGTACTGAGGTCATATTTCTCGGTTTCAGTTGTCTGCATAGACTGAAACTGCTCATATGAATTCCTCCTCTTTGATTAAGACTGGTGCCCTTTATCCTAAGCCTTAGTCTAATTCAGGCTATTATTTTGGTTACAGAGAAAAGAGAGGTCTCAAAAGTAAAGTTTAGAACTGCAGGTAATTCCACATGAAACTGTCCAATTGAGGTACTGAGACCTATCAGTTGTTGACGGACCATGTCTTATATGAATCACTAGGCCTGGTGTGACATCATTATGTTACATTGTATATATGTTATTCTTTAGTGTTCTTATAGTCATCACAAGTTTTAAGTGGCCTGGATTGTATATGAAGCCTGTGGTATTTTCCTGCTGTGTTATGTTGGCTTGACGATTGGATACATTCAACAGGGGGCAGTAGCATGTCATTCCCCGGTTGTCACCGGACAAAAACAATCCCTACCTTTTGGGGTTTTGGTGTACAAGGTACAGTAGAGATAAGTAATGAGGTGAGGTCAGATAATGAAGTGAAGCCAGTCATGTGACTCGGGGGATTTCAGAATCAATCATTTCACTTTTTCTAAATAATAGTAGAACGAAACACTGCTGGAGGTGGGCTATGTGGTGGCTTCATATTAGGCCCTTAGAGCCTCTGTGGAGCGGCATATAGTGAAACAAATAGGCTGTGTTCTTTTTTCTCTCAGTTGCAATCACTGTGCATCTCAGAATATTACTATATCATATTAAATTGCTTCCTAATGTCACGGATCCCTCCGGAACTGTCATTACGCACACCTGATCCCTATTCCCATTGATTAGTAATTGTATAAGTGTGCCCTTTGTTTACCATTGTCCTACGATTATTGTTCCAATGTCCGTTGGTCGTGTGAGTACCTGTGCTGTGGCCTGTTACGGGTCTCGTGTGATAATCATTGGGCGATTGTGTATTTATTCAAGGTACTCCTCGCTCTTTTGTATGGGTCTCAACCCTGTGTTTTGTATGCGTGTTTGTTTGGTCTTCGTACCCTTGCCTTTGCACGGCACGCTGTAATTTGGGAAATAAAAATCCCTATTACGCATTCCTGCGCCTGTCTCCCGATCCCTTATACCAGCATGACACCTAACATGCTGACCACGTCGCGATTGCGAGCTTTGCAAAATAAATGTACACATACAGTGGGGAGAACAAGTATTTGATACACTGCCGATTTTGCAGGTTTTCCTACTTACAAAGCATGTAGAGGTCTGTAATTGTGATCATAGGTACACTTCAACTGTGAGAGACGGAATCTAAAACAAGAATCCAGAAAATCACATTGTATGATTTTTAAGTAATTAATTTGCATTTTATTGCATGACATAAGTATTTGATACATCAGAAAAGCATAACTTAATATTTAGTACAGAAACCTTTGTTTGCAATTACAGAGATCATAGGTTTCCTGTAGTTCTTGACCAGGTTTGCACACACTGCAGCAGGGATTTTGGCCCACTCCTCCATACAGACCTTCTCCAGATCCTTCAGGTTTCGGGGCTGTTGCTGGGCAATACGGATTTTCAGCTCCCTCCAAAGATTTTCTATTGGGTTCAGGTATGGAGACTGGCTAGGCCACTCCAGGACCTTGAGATGCTTCTTACGGAACCACTCCTTAGTTGCCCTGGCTGTGTGTTTCGGGTCGTTGTCATGCTGGAAAACACAGCCACGACCCATCTTCAATGTTCTTACTGAGGGAAGGTGGTTGTTGGCCAAGATATCGCGATACATGGCCCCATCCATCCTCCCCTCAATACGGTGCAGTCGTTCTGTGCCCTTTGCAGAAAAGCATCCCCAAAGGATGATGTTTCCACCTCCATGCTTCACGGTTGGGATGGTGTTCTTGGGGTTGTACTCATCCTTCTTCTTCCTCCAAACACGGCGAGTTGAGTTTAGACCAAAAAGCTCTATTTTTGTCTCATCAGACCACATGACCTTCTCCCATTCCTCCTCTGGATCATCCAGATCGTCATTGGCAAACTTCAGACAGGCCTGGACATGCGCTGTCTTGATCAGGGGGACCTTGCGTGCTCTGCAGGATTTTAATCCATGACGGCGTAGTGTGTTACTAATGGTTTTCTTTGAGACTGTGGTCCCAGGTCTCTTCAGGTCATTGACCAGGTCCTGCCGTGTAGTTCTGGGCTGATCCCTCACCTTCCTCATGATCATTGATGCCCCACGAGGTGAGATCTTGCATGGAGCCCCAGACCGAGGGTGATTGACCGTCATCTTGAACTTCTTCCATTTTCTAATAATTGCGCCAACAGTTGTTTCCTACTCACCAAGCTGCTTGCCTATTGTCCTGTAGCCCACCCCAGCCTTGTACAGGTCTATAATTTTATTCCTGATGTCTTTACACAGCCCTCTGGTTTTGGCCATTGTGGAGAGGTTGGAGTCTGTTTGATTGAGTGTGTGGACAGGTGTCTTTTATACAGGTAACGAGTTCAAACAGGTGCAGTTAATACAGGTAATGAGTGGAGAACAGGAGGGCTTCTTAAAGAAAAACTAACAGGTCTGTGAGAGCCGGAATTCTTACTGGTTGGTAGGTGATCAAATACTTATGTCATGCAATAAAATGCTAATTAATTACTTAAAAATCATACAATGTGATTTTCTGGATTTTTGTTTTAGATTCCGTCTCTCACAGTTGAAGTGTACCTATGATAAAAAATTACAGACCTCTACATGCTTTGTAAGTAGGAAAACCTGCAAAATCGGCAGTGTATCAAATACTTGTTCTCCCCACTGTACATGTTATTCAATCATTGCACCCACAGTGCTCGCGCACGCCAACATAGGTCTGCGTTGCCAAGCGCAAAAATAGAAGTCAGTTCTATTTGTGACGCTGAGCGCGGTGCATGTCCTCATTGGTTTATAGAAGCATATACCCATGTGCCATATCCTCATTGGTTATACCCACGTGGGTGATTGAAAGATGAACTGAAGTCGGTCGGTCATGGTAATACACCTATGAAAGTTATATGCCAAGCACCATATAGAGTGCAAAGACGAAAAAGCCTGGAAGGAGGAGAGATGACTAGAAACGATTCGATTGACCGTTTTATGTATGAAATAATTGTTGGAGTAGAGGACCTTGTGCATTTCAGGTAAAATAACAACTCAATGTTGATATCCCAGGACAAATTAGCTAGCAACAGCAAGATAGCTAAATAGGACAAATTAGCTAGCAACTGCAAGGTAGCTAGCTAAATTGCCATAGATGTTTAATGCTTTTCGACCGGTCCCCGAATTAATATAATTGGTTCAGAGTTTGTTTTGATATTTCAACCTGCGTGCCGTGATCGCGTTTAGTGTCGGGGGACAAAATCAATTTGCGCACGATGGCGCACGTGCGTTTCCGGTCTGAGCATGGTGTTAGATGTTAATTAAACACCTATTCAAGTGTCGCGAGATCTGATTGTCTCCGCATTACAACTGCAAAATAGTCCACCCGGAACCCGGCCATACTCACCGACAGGTTGGTTTGCCTGAGCCTGGGTTATGCTTTAGTACCAATTCAGACTCACAGAACCTTGAATTAATGCCATTTAATTTATATATTTGTTTCTGTCGACTAAAAGTCTGACCTGGACGAGTGTCTCAGTCTGTTTTTTCTTCTCTCCCTCAGGGCAACGCTAACGTGGTCCAAGAGGTGGACGTGGAGAAAGTCTACATGTTTGAGAACCCCTACATAAACGCCATCAAGTGTTTATGGAATGACCCGGGCATCCAGGAGGCCTACGATCGGAGACGGGAGTACCAGCTGTCGGACTCTACCAAATAGTGAGTAAATGAGATCTCTAGCTCTACTACTTGATCACATTTCCTCTCCTGCTAAGCAGTGGGCACTCACAATACCACCACCCCTTTTTTTGTCTCCATAGTTACATGAATGCATTGGACCGGATTGCAGAGACCTCTTACCTGCCCACCCAGCAGGATGTGCTGAGGGTTAGGGTCCCCACTACGGGCATCATTGAGTACCCCTTCGACCTCCAGAGTGTCATCTTCAGGTATGCCAACCCTCAATCTCACTGAGCTATTCAACCCTATTCTACTACACTCCATTATATTATTTTCTATTCTATATCTGACACACTGAGATTGAGGTTTGTCTGTGTTCTCACACTAGGCACTGCTTATATGTAGCCTTCAACTTCCATACTAATGTAGTGGGGAGAACAGACCAGAGGGTGGAGCTCTATCAATTGATGTTATATTCTTAGGGTATCTAGAGTACAGACTTGCAAGTTTACTATTGCTCATTCTTAGATAAACATGTGTAACAATGGTTCCATTGAAACAGTAGCTCATGCCTTGCTTTGCTGTGGGTTATACAACAACATTAGGGATGATATTTTATCAGCTGTACAGCGAAAATAGTAACTTTAACTAGAGGTCGACCGATTATGATTTTTCAATACCGATACCGATTATTGGGGGCCCAAAAAAGCCAATACCGATTAATCGTCCGATTAATTTTTTGTTTGTTTTTGTAATAATGACAATTACAACAATACTGAATTAACACTTATTTAATCTTAATATAAAACATTAATCAAATAAATGTAGCTTCAAATAAATAATGAAACATGTTCAATTTGGTTTAAATAATGCAAAAACAAAGTGTTGGAGAAGAAAGTGATATGTGCCATGTAAAATATGTGCCATGTAAAAAAGCTAACGTTTAAGTTTCTTGCTCAGAACATGAGAACATATGAAAGTTGGTGGTTCCTTTTAACATGAGACTTCAATATTCCAAGGTAAGAGGTTTTAGGTTGTAGTTAATATAGTATTTATAGGACTATTTCTCTCTATACCATTTGTATTTCATATACCTTTGACTATTGGATATTCTTATAGGCACTATAGTATTGCCAGTGTAACAGTATGGCTTCCGTCCCCCTCCTCGCCCCTAACTGGGCTCGAACCAGGAACACATCAACAACAGCCACACTCGAAGCATCGTTACCCATCGCTCCACAAAAGCCGCAGCCCTTGCAGCGCAAGGGGAATAACTACTCCAAATCTAAAAGCGAGTGACGTTTGAAACAGTATTAGCGCACACCCAGCTAACTAGCTAGCCATTTCACATTGGTTACACAAGCCATTAGGCTGATAGGCTTGAAGTCATAAACAGAGCTGTGCTTGCGAAGAGCTGCTGGAAAAACGCACAAAAGTGCTGTTTGAATGAATGATTACGGGCCTGCTGCAGCTCAGTCAGACTGCTCTATCAAATCAGACTTAATTATAACATAATAACACACAGAAATACGAGCCTTTGGTCATTCATATGATGGAATCCGGAAACTATCATTTCGAAAACAAAACGTTTATTATTTCAGTGAAATACGGAACCGTTCGGTATTTTATCTAATGGGTGGCATCCCTAAGTCTAAATATTCTTGTTACATTGCACAACCTTCAATGTATATCATAATTACGTAAAATTCTGGCAAAATAGTTCGCAATGAGCCAGGCAGCCCAAACTGTTGTATATACCCTGACTCTGCGTGCAATGAACGCAAGAGAAATGACACAATTTCACCTGGTTAATATTGCCTGCTAAACTGGATTAGTAGTTATAACTAGTGATTATGATTAATTGTTTTTTATAAGATAAGTTTAATGCTGGCTAGCAATTTACCTTGGCTCCTACTGCATTCGCGTAACAGGCAGGCTACTCGTGAAGTGCAATGGTTAGAGCGTTGGACTAGTTAACTGTGCGGTTGCAAGATTGGAACCCCTGAGCTGACAAGGTGAAAATCTGTCGTTCTGCCCCTGGACAAGGCAGTTAACCCACAGTTCCTAGGCAGTCATTGAAAATAAGAATGTGTTCTTAACTGACTTGCCTAGTTAAATAAAAGGTATAAAAAAATAATAATCGGAAATCGGCGCCCAAAAATACCGATTTCTAATTGTTATGAAAACTTGAAATCGGCCCTAATTAATCGGCCATTCCGATGAATCGGTCGACCTCTAATTTTAACGGTCTAGATGAAAATAATAAATTGTGTGAAATTTATCAGGTAACAATCATGTAAATAATATGTATGGTATTTTGCTTTTTGATGACCCCTGTACCATGTTTGACTGTTTGTTTTTTAGTATCTAAAAAATCTATTTGAGTGGTCCACAATATGTTCGTTTTTTAAATCGGTATTTTCAATTATTGTATCGTTGTGTAGTGACACAGAAATACACTTTTCGAAACACTTAAACTAAACTTCTACCACGGGTTGGTCAAAACAAGCTTGAGATCCGTTCTAAGCCGATCTAAAACAAAATCCATTAACAACAGGTACATCGCAATAAACACTTGTGTACTGTTCCACCCGTAATATCACTGCTGTTCTTGATACCAGGGTAAATGACAAGAGAAAAGCAATAAGGCTTTTATTTAACACATTATTGCCCCTTGTTCTAGCTTAACGTTTGGTTTGCAACAACGGGTGGGTTTCTACAAACATTGCTGTCTGCCTCTCCGACCTTTGCAACATTGTCCTTTTTTTGTATTGCGATCTCCACCATTGTGTAGACTAGAGAATGAACATGTCTGTCAGGATGAGACAGACAGCTTTTCTGATACTGGAAAAATGATACATCAACACAATTTTCATGGTTATATGCAAAGAAATGTCAATATAAAAAAACAAGTAAAACGAATCGAAATGCTGCTAGTTTGCCGTCTCTCCAGCTTCCGTTTGAAGTGATTGGGTAGTGGTGGAGTGGTGGAGTGTCAACTCCAAAAGAGTCGATATCTCGACTCCTTGACCACCGAGAGTTGGTCCAAAAATCCTGGAGTAGTCAAAATAAAGGTAACCTAGCCAGGCTGACGTAGGCTACTGATTAGCCTTAAATATTTTGTTGAGGAGAGATTGTCAGACGGCTCTATATGCATTGCTAATCAATCACCCAAATCAAATCAAATTTGATTTGTTACATGCGCAGAATACAACCGGTGTTGTGAAATGCTCACTTACAAGCCCTTAACGAACAATGCAGTTCAAGAAATAGAGTTAAGAAAAAGTTTACTAAATGAACTAAAGTTTTTAAAAATCTAAAAATTAACACAATAAAATAACAATAACGAGGCTATATACAGGGGGTACCGGTACCGAGTCAATGTGCGGGGGTACAGGTTAGTCAAGGTAATTTGTACATGTAGTTAGGGTTAAAGCAACCTAATGAACCCAGAGTGTGCAAAGCTGTCATCAAGGCAAAGGGTGACTATTTGAAGAATCGCAAATATTAAATATATTTTGATTTGTTTAACACTTGTTTGGTTAGTACATGATTCCATGTGTTATTTATTTCATAGTTTTGATATCTTCACTATTATTCTACAATGTAGAAAATAGTAAAAAGAAAGAAAAGAAAAGAGGGAAAAAAAACCTTGAATAAGTAGGTGTTCTAAAACTTTTTACCGGTAGTGTACATTGTACAACACAGCAGCTTTTTTAGCATGGTTTTAAAAAAAAATTTTTTTAAATAGAAGGTAGCTCTTTTTCAATCAGTCAATGGGGAAGACAGATTGTTTTCCCCCAAAGTGGGCGGCTAGCAACCCCATTGAGATTTTTGTGTCGGGATTATCCTTGTGGAAGGATGAAATAGTATGAATACATATATCAAACAAAAAGTTTTGAATGAAAATATGTCACACATTGTTTTAATGTTATGTTGATACTCAGCTCCCCCTCGTACCTACGACCGCAGCACAGCCGTGCTAAAAAAGTAGTTTAACACATCTTCTCGTGTACAGTTGCTTTAACATTAGTCTCAAGCATGTCTTTGCTGTAAAAATGCTAGCTGTTTTTTTTTTTACATCAAAATTCTACCTTTAAATGAAACAATAATCATCTAGCAAACACGAATAGGACCTACATTATTTTCCCATACCAACTGTAGTTGTACTCTAGTCATCTGTGCTTGATGTTGTTCCTCTCTTCCTATGACAGGATGGTGGACGTAGGAGGTCAGAGGTCAGAGAGGAGGAAGTGGATCCACTGCTTTGAGAACGTCACATCCATCATGTTTCTGGTGGCACTCAGCGAGTATGACCAGGTGCTCGTAGAATCTGATAACGAGGTGAGCTTTGTTATTAACAACTGTGCAGTATGCAGGGCTTGACTTTAACTTTTTTTTTTACTTGTATGATGAAAGGAACCATCATACAAAAATAAAATGTGATAGAGAATCAGACAAAAATGTAGGCTATACTCTACCTATTGGCTTCTTTGAATATTCAAGCCTGTTTAAAAAAACACTGCCCCTTTAAGGCTCTCCTGGAGGATGGTTGGCCAATCTTGCTAGCCTATAAAATATTGCAACATTACAATTACAAGTTCACAGTTCAAATAGACTCTGGGACAGACCACTGCACATGTAAGAGCGGTTTCATGTGGCAGAGATGAAAAAACCTGTTAGAAATTAAGAAAGGGTAAAGATGCATCAACTAGCATGCACTCTGAGGAAAAAAAGCTTCCTTGTAAAACCAAAAATAGTTCTATCGCTTGCTTCAAATATGGAACCACCAAACGTTCTATATATTGATCAGAACCCTAGAGGTTCTTTCATTGAACCAAAATGCTTCCATATAGAACCTTGCATGGTGCCATTTATAAATGATAGCTAGTACTGGTAAATAGTCATATTTTTTGCTAAGAATATAATTTAATAAACAATTCAATAATGGACAAAATAATATCAGCATTGTTTTTTACAATGTATTATCATAATATGCGAAGAGATTGGAAATGTGCACTGCTGGCCAGGGAGGCATCTCTTCGTTTGATTGATGGTCCATGTCAACCCTTGCTAACTTCTTCACAATACAATACAACTTTGTTCATTAGTTACAGTGAACAACAAAAATGTATCTCTGCTCAGTTTTCACCCCCCCCCCCCTCCCCAAACAGCAGACCTCACACATACAGTTGAGACGGTAGCAGGCTCTCCATCCAGCGCACCTGGATGGAGAGCATGTTGTGGGGTTAAGGGCCTTGCTCAAGGGTCCACCGGTCGGGGGAATGTTTTTGAGGATGTGAAACCATCAGCCCTATAGTTATCAGATACATTTTGTTCATTTTTTTCCAACCTGCCACCTTTCGTCCACAGGTAAAACTCCTGCCACTGGTCCCACTCCTTAGCCACTGGGCTATCTACCGTCAGTACAGTTTGGGTTGTTGCCTGACTGAGGAGCAAAAACATGAGATAATCTTCAGAACTAAGCATGAGTTCATCTGACAAAATGAAGACAAAATGCAATGCAGACATAGAATTACTAACTACTTACATGCAGTTGTTGTCAGCAGCAGCCAAAAGAGAGATCCTCTGCCTCTGTTAGTTCTGGGTTACTGCCAAACTGAGCAAAACATAAACAGTGTGTTTAAAAGTCATGTAATGATTAACTAGGCTATTAAATCACTGAGACGTATTATACATAATTTATTATAAATAATTTATACATTCCGCCTCTCAGTCAGCAACAGTCTTCTAATGGCTTCATGACACATTGTCCCCTCAATTGACTCCACACTGAAATAAAGTAACAATTAGCAAATTGCCAATGTCAGGCTGGGTCTGTAGCTCTATTTGGCATATCCCATAATAGAAAAGTTTGTTTATTTGAAAGAGTTAGCTGGCTAACTTGTAAAGTGGCAAATGCAAGTAGCCTAGCTTTTTTTGTTCAGTAAGCTAACTTAGCTAACGTAGCTAGCTATCTTACAAACACGCTCAAATTCTTTCAACTTTATTTATCTAGCGTATA
This sequence comes from Oncorhynchus nerka, assembly GCF_034236695.1. Classification (NCBI taxonomy): domain Eukaryota; kingdom Metazoa; phylum Chordata; class Actinopteri; order Salmoniformes; family Salmonidae; genus Oncorhynchus; species Oncorhynchus nerka. Next base: position 61,450,451 of record NC_088408.1, read on the forward strand.
GTTTATCATATGACTTTGATTTAACTTAATTATTATTGAATTAAATAATCAACTTTGTTTACCTTAATATATTGAAAAATAACGTGCTTATTGGTAGGCGACATGCAAGTTGGTTCAATCACCGTCCTCTTGCGTGGTTATACTGGAATGACAGTTGGTTTCTATATAGAACCCCTTTTTTAATCCAAGACTGTAAGCTTTCATTAAAGACATTATTCCTCATGCTTCTAGATAGCATTTAGTTTGCAACAGCACTGGTTTGTATCAACCTTGCTGTTTGCCACTCAGAACTCGGCAACAATGTTTCAAAATATGAAATCGATCATCCTCCTGCCATAGAGGGCTACCGGTTTCAGACGTCAGCTAGCCATCTTTCTGACCATGCGGGGAAAAAAATATTTCACCTTTATTTAACCAGGTAGGCCAGTTGAGGACAAGTTCTCATTTACAACTGCAACCTGGCCAAGATAAAGCAAATCATACAGCAGCCTCATTAATATGGCTATAAATGTCAATGCAAAACAGCTGAAACAAATTAAAGGGAATATTAGCTGGCATTTCAGAGTTTGATGTGACTGGGTTAGCTTTTGTTAGCATTTTCTTTCTAAAATCCCCATTATACTCTAAGTTCTTTGCCTTCACTGGGTATATTTAGTTCAATGCCTTCAGAAAGTATCCACACCCCTTGACTTTTTCCACATTTTGTTGTTTTATAACGTGGGATTAAAAGGGATTCATTGTCTTTTTTTGTCAACGATCTACACAAAGTACTCCATAATGTCAAAATGGAAGGAACATTTTTAACATTTGTAAAACGTTTCTGAAAAATGAAACACCAATATATCTTGATTAGATAATTATTCAAGCCCCTGAGTCAATACATATAATCACCTTTGGCAGCGATCACAGTCTTTCTGGGTACGTCTCTACGAGTTCCACACACTTGGATTGTGCAACATTTGTCCATTATTCTTTTCAAAATACTTCAAACTCTGTCAAATTGTTTATTGATCATTGCTTGACAACCATTTTCAGGTCTTGCCATAGATTTTGAAGCAAATTTATATCAAAACTGTAACTCTGCCACTCAGGAACATTCACTGTCTTCTTGGTAAGCAACTTCAGTGTAGATTTGGCCTTGTTATTGTCCTGCTGAAAGGTGAATTAATCTCCCATTGTCTGGTGGAAAGCAGTCTGAACCAGGTTTTCCTCTATGATTTTGACTAGGCTTAGCTCCATTCCGTTTCTTATTTTTCCATACCCATAACATGCCGCAGCCACCACTTTGCTTGAAAATATGGAGAGTGGTACTCAGTAATGTGTTGTATTGGATTTGCCCCTAACATAACACGTTGTAGTCAGGACAAAAAGTGAATTGCGTTGCAATATTTTTTGCAGTATTACTTTGTTGCAAACGGGATGCATGTTTTGGAATATTTTTATTCTGTACAGGGTTCCTTCTTTTCACTCTGTCAATTAGGTTAGTATTGTGTTGATCCATCCTCAGTTTTCTCCTATTAAACTCTGTAACTGTTTTAAAGTCACCTTTGGCCTCATGGTGAAATCCCTGAGTCGTTTCCTTCCTCTCTGGCAACTGAGTTGGGAAGGTCGCCTCTATCTTTGTAGTGACTATTGTCAAATGATGTAATTTCATGCAAAGTTCTGTTTTCTAAATAGTAAAATAGGTGTACTTTCTGAGTGTTTGAGTTAGTTAAACATACTGCATACTACACCCCACACATACAATTATCTGTAAGGTAAGGGCACCTATTAGTAGATGGGTACAAACAAACAGACATTGAATATTCCTTTGTGCAAGGTGAAGTTATTAATTACACTTTTAGTGTTGGCCTCACTGATCCAATTTTGATCGGAGTAATTGTTTGCTATTGTGATTCTTCTTCTTGTCCGACAATTTTGTTTTCCATGTTCCGGACAAGAAGACAAGCACTCATGTCGAGCACTGCAGTATGTTTAACTAACTCACACACTCAGAAAGTACACCTATTTTACTATTTAGATAACAGAACTTTGCATGAAATTACATCATTTGACAATAGGACCTCAAATAACCTCTAACAAAGTAAGTTAATTACAGGTCTCTGAACCATTGTACAATTCAGTCTTTCTACTCGAATGACATTATCCCCATGGGCAAAAGAATGTGAATATATCTGTGGCCATGGTCTTCTCTCTCAACTATGGTGTATATGGGGATTTTAGAGGCACACCTCTCTGTGCGTCTGAAAGAGAAAGGCTTGTCCTTATTTAAAATAATGGAAATAAGACACTGCTTTTTCCTGGCTTTTACCAGCTAGACCTCCCTTTCACTTGGAAAGCAGTTGTAAATTACTCCTACAGCTGTTTTGAATACAGCCTACGGGCGACAGAACTTCTTCAAGAGAATACACACCATCTGTGTGTTCCCAGTATTTCCCAGAATGCTCTTGACTTTTCCACTTTGTCAGTGGAAACCTGTGTCCATAGGATAAAACCAGAGAGAGACCATTTAAACATCTGTAATCAGGCAATTAATGTTTACAGTGACGATACAATATAAATAACATAAGACCAGTTGGTTGAATGTAAAGCTATATTAAAAACATGAGCTGGCGCACACCCAGAGAAAATTATTTTATGTAGAGGTGCTGACTAACGGCGAATAAACTAGACGCTATAAAAATAAAGAGAGTCGCACACTCTCTATATAAACTCCCAGTACCGCTTGCCATGCGGTAGCAGAGAGAACAGTCTATGACTAGGGTGGCTGGAGTCTCCGACAATTTTTGGGGCCTTCCTCTGACACCGCCTGGTATAAAGGTCCTGGATGGCAGGAAGCTTGGCCCCAGTGATGTACTGGGCCATACGTACTACCCTCTGTCGTTCCTTGCGGTCGGAGGACAGGCAGTTGCCATACCAGGCAGTGATGCAACCCATCAGGATGCTCTCGATTGTGCAGCTGTAAAGCCTTTTGAGGATCTGAGGACCCATGCCAAATCTTTTCAGTTTCCTGAGGGGGAATAGGTTTTGTCGTGCCCTCTTCACAACTGTCTTGGTGTGCTTGGACCATGTTCGTTTTTTGGTGATGTGGACGCCAAGGAACTTGAAGCTCTCAACCTGCTCCACTGCAGCCCCGTCGATGAGAATGGGGGCGTGCTCGGCCCTCCTTTTCCTGCAGTCCACAATCATATCCTTTGTACTGATCACGTTGAGGGAGAGGTTGTTGTCCTTGCACCACACTGTCAGGTCTGACCTCCTCCCTATAGTCTGTCTCATCGCTGTCGGTGATGGGGTTGGAGTCATGCCTGGCCATGCAGTCATGAGTGAACAGAGATTAGATTTCCCCCTTCTGATGACCAGGTGGCAAATCACATCTCTGCATGTCTGGCAGACATATCAGTGTGGATGACGGATCACCACCTCAAGCTGAACCTCGGCAAGACGGAGCTGCTCTTCCTCCCGGGGAAGGACTGCCCATTCCATGATCTCGCCATCACGGTTGACAACTCCATTGTGTCCTCCTCCCAGAGCGCTAAGAACCTTGGCGTGATCCTGGACAACACCCTGTCGTTCTCAACTAACATCAAGGCGGTGGCCCGTTCTTGTAGGTTCATGCTCTACAACATCCGCAGAGTACGACCCTGCCTCACACAGGAAGCAGCGCAGGTCCTAATCCAGGCACTTGTCATCTCCCGTCTGGATTACTGCAACTCGCTGTTGGCTGGGCTCCCTGCCTGTGCCATTAAACCCCTACAACTCATCCAGAACGCCGCAGCCCGTCTGGTGTTCAACCTTCCCAAGTTCTCTCACGTCACCCCGCTCCTCCGCTCTCTCCACTGGCTTCCAGTTGAAGCTCGCATCCGCTACAAGACCATGGTGCTTGCCTACGGAGCTGTGAGGGGAACGGCACCTCAGTACCTCCAGGCTCTGATCAGGCCCTACACCCAAACAAGGGCACTGCGTTCATCCACCTCTGGCCTGCTCGCCTCCCTACCACTGAGGAAGTACAGTTCCCGCGCAGCCCAGTCAAAACTGTTCGCTGCTCTGGCCCCCCAATGGTGGAACAAACTCCCTCACGACGCCAGGACAGCGGAGTCAATCACCACCTTCCGGAGACACCTGAAACCCCACCTCTTTCAGGAATACCTAGGATAGGATAAAGTAATCCTTCTTACCCCCCTTAAAAGATTTAGATGCACTATTGTAAAGTGGCTGTTCCACTGGATGTCTTAAGGTGAACGCACCAATTTGTAAGTCGCTCTGGATAAGAGCGTCTGCTAAATGACTTAAATGTAATGTAAATGTAATTACAGGAGGGGACTGAGCACGCACCCCTGATGTGTCCCCGTGTTGAGGATCAGCGTGGTGGATTTGTTGTTACCTACCCTTACCACCTGGGGGCGGCCTGTCAGGAAGTCCAGGATCCAGTTGCAGAGGGAGGTGTTTAATCCCAGGGTCCTTAGCTTAGTGATGAGCTTTGAGGGCACTATGGTGTTGAAACCTGAGCTGTAGTCAATGAATAGCATTCTCACATAGGTGTTCCTTTTGTCCAGGTGTGAAAGGGCATTGTGGAGTGCAATAGAGATTGCATCATCTGTGGATCTGTTGGTGCTGTATGCAAATTGGAGTGGGTCTAGAGTTCCTGGGATAAAGTTGTTGATGTTAGCCATGAACAGTCTTTCAAAGCATTTCATGGATACAGACGTGAGTGCTACGGGTTGATAGTCATTTAGGAAGGTTACCTTAGTGTTTTTGGGCACAGGGACTATGGTGGTCTGCTTGAAACATGTTGGTATTACAGACTCAGACAGGGAGAGGTTGAAAACGTCAGTGAAGACACTTGCGAGTTAGTCAGCGCATGCTCGGAGTACACATCCTGCTAATCACCAACGTTTCAGCTGCCGACTCTCTTTATTTTGATAGCTTATGGATGTAAAGCTATGACATTTTACCGTTTTCCCCCTGTACTTCAAACCTGCAGTTTAAACCTTCATGCAAATCAGAGGTTTGGAAGACCTGAAAGGTTGTTTGTACTGCTTGCAAAGAACCACACACAAATGTTTCATTTTTTTATTTGTTTTATTTGTCACATGGACAAGTACAGTGAAATGCTTCAATTGTAGCCGCTACCCAACAGTGCAGTATTCAATATCAAAATAGTATAACTAATAAAAAATTAAAAAACAAGAGAAACAGGAAAATGAGAGGAAGATATATACAGGGTCTGTGCCAGTACCAAATTTACATTGTGCAGGGATACTGGAGTATTTGAGGTAGATATGTACATGTAGGCAGAGATTAGGAGAAAGTGACTGGTAGCAGGATAAATAATAATAATAATAATAGTAGTAAACAGTATGGCAGCAGCATAAGTGGTGGGTGGGAGTGTGTGTGGTGGTAAGTGTGTGTATGTATGTGTAAGCGTGTGGGGATGTGCAAGAGTATCAGTGTTGGACTGATAGGCGGAAATGTAAACAGGGCTGAAAAGAGACTTGTAACAGGAATATATACCGGTAAATACTTATGATAACATGCTGATGGTAATATATACATGTAAAAATGAGTAATATTGTCAAGTAGTAGTATAGATATTAATGGTAATTGCAATCAATATTCAATGAACAGCATTGTAGCGGTAGTAATGAATCTAATCAATAATCATTTTAGCAGAAGCGTAGGTTTAAGGGGAGCAGTAGTTGTTAAACTTCCCTGGCTTTTGGCTAAGATCAAGTGTAGTTGTTAGCCATTTTAACAGGGGATGGAAGCTGTTTAGGAGTCTGTTGGTCTGAGCCTTGATGCACCTGTACCGCCTGCCAGACGGGAGCCTGGAGAATAGTCCATGTCTCCGGTGGCTGGAATCTTTTGCAATTTTTCGGCCCTTTCTTAGACATCGCCCGGCATGTACGTCCTGGACGGGTGGGAGCTGACCCCCAGTGATGCGCTTGGACGTCCACACCATCCTATGTAGGGCCTTCCGGTCGAGGTTGGTGCGATTGCCATGCCAGACAGTGATACAACGGTCAGGATGCTCTTGATGGTACAGGTGCAAAAGTTCCTAAGGATCTGAGAGGCCACGCTGAATTGTTTCAAACCTCCTGAGGGAGAAGAGGCACTGCCGTGCTTTCTTCACGACTGTGCTGGTGTGAGAGGGCCATGTTAAGTCCTCCGTGGTGTGGACACAGAGGAAGTTGAAGCTCTTGACGCTCTCCACTGCAGTCCCATCGATGTGGGTGTGCACCCTCCCCTGTTTCCTGTAGTCCACGATCAGCTCCTTGGTCTTGCTGATGTTGACGGAGAGGTTGTTGTTTTGGTACCACACTTCCAGGCCTCTGACCTCCTCCCGACAGAATCAAACCTTTAGATGTCAATGTTAATTATCCTTCAATAAGTCCCTGTAGGTTGTCACATCGCTGTTGGTGATCAGGCCTACTACCGTTGTGTCGTCAGCAAACCTGATGATGTAGTCGTGCGTGGCCACACAGTTGTGGGTGAACAGGGAATACAGGAGGGGGCTAAGCACACACCCGTGGGAGGCCCCCTTGTTGAGGGTCAGCGTGGCAGAGGTGTTGTTACCTACTCTTACCACCTCAGCCCATCAGGAAGTATAGGATCCAGTTACAGAGGGGGTGTTCAGTCCCAGGGTCCTAAGCTTAGTGATGAGCTTGGACGGGAACTATGGTGTTGAACACTGAGCTGTAGTCGATGAAGAGCATCCTCACATAGGTATTCCTCCTTTCTAAGTGGAACAGGGCAGCGTGGAGAGCAATTGAGATTGCATAATCTGTGGATATGTTGGGGCGGAATGCAAAATGGAGTGGGTCCAGGGTGTCTGGGTCTGGGATGATGGAGTTGATATGTGCTATGACCAGCCTTTCAAAGCACTTCATTGTTACAGATGTGAGTGCTACAGGGTGGTAGTCATTGTGGCAGGTTGCCTTAGAATTTTTGGGAACATGAATGATGGTAGTCAGCTTGAAACATATGGGAGATGTGTGACAATTACTCTTGTCTAAAAAAAATTGCCAGGTCGCAATTTTAAATGAGAACTTGTTCTCAACTTACCTACCTGGTTAAATAAAGGTGAAATAAAATTTTAAAAAATAAATGGTGATGACACCATAGAACAGACTTTGAATGTGCTTTAGGTGGTGTGTGTGTGTGTGTGTGTGTGTGTTTAGCAGTGAGTGTAAATGTTAAAAGAAAGTAAATAACAGCTCAGTGGTGAACTGAAAAAGCATCTGGAGGCCTCTTTCTCTCTCTCTTTCTCTCTCTCGCGCGCTTTCTCTCTCTCTCTCTCTTGGGCTGTACAAAGTTGATTAAAACCTGTACTTAACGCGATAGTATAGCTGAACTGAACTATCCCTTCAATGATAGCAGCTGGACTTGACAAACTGTTTTCGTCTCTCCCTCAGAACCGAATGGAGGAGAGCAAAGCCTTGTTTAGGACCATCATCACATATCCCTGGTTCCAGAACTCCTCTGTCATCCTCTTCCTCAACAAGAAGGATCTGTTGGAGGAGAAGATCAATTACTCCCACCTGGTTGACTACTTCCCGGAGTATGACGGTGAGTGGCCGCACCCGTTTGCTATTTGGAGTCAGGGGCCCGACCACAAATTGAATTCCCTCAGGAAAAATAAAGTTCCCTAAAACCTCTATGCTTTATGACTTGTTAAAAGCACGAATGAGCCTTTATAATGTGTTATAACAAGGCTTGTAATATGTGTATGTCTCAAACATAGGTCCCCAGAGAGACGCCCAGGCGGGCCGCGAGTTCATCCTGAAGATGTTTGTGGACCTGAACCCGGACAGCGACAAGATCATCTACTCCCACTTCACCTGCGCCACGGACACCGAGAACATCCGCTTTGTGTTCGCCGCCGTCAAAGACACCATCCTGCAACTCAACCTGAAGGAGTATAACCTGGTGTGAAAGCCATAGAGTTAGAATCCTAGAAGGGACTTCTTCGGCATGAGCGGAGCATGACTGGGGCCGAGGCCCTTCTCCAACATTGACTGACTGAATGTCAAACTGACTGCCAAAACAAACATCTAATGGTTGCGTAATGCTAATTTATTGCCATTGTTGACCCTTCCTTTCTTTTGTCTATTTAAAAGAAAAACATTATTGAGGGGGTTTTGGGGGGTTTAAATGTCGTTGTTGGATATGTACAGCACCGTTCCTCCAATTGTTTTAGGCTAAGCGTTGTGACGTTTTATTTTTAAGACACGCAAAGTGACAGCTGGGTTTTGTCCGCCTCTGATCTTGATTCCAAGGTGCTCCTGCCTTCTGTGTTTCTGATTTGACCCAGTCGGTCCATTCCACCGCCGGTCTGTGGCGTCCATTCTTCTGCCTCACACTTATTTTCCTCAGAAAGGGTGAAAAGGGTTGATACTGTGATTTAAAAAAAAAAAATTAATGATTGTTTTTCGTTATTGCATCAAATGATTTGGTAGCGTTTGACGTGGGAGTCGTTTGAGCCACACAGCAGGGCAGGAGGTTATCCGTGTAACTAGGTTGTGGAGTGAGCACCATGATACTCATTGTCCATCACAGGCCCCGGGGTCAGGAAAAGGTTATTGATGAGACAGTGTTGATGTCGCACGCTGTGCCACGCAGACTTTTTTAAGGTCCTGTTGATTTCCGATGCCAAAAGGACGTACAGTAAGGTTAACTCGACGCTCCCCTTTGCACAGTCAACTAGAAAGTGTATTGGAAGCAGGACGGGACACCAGCCTTTTGAAGGCACCAAGAGTTGCCAATGCACACGTGACCATTTTAAAGAGTTTCCCGTTTTTGGTTACGCACTCCTCCCCCATCTCGTATTCATCGTTGAATGCCAAAACCACTCGTTTGAGTCAGTATGCCAAGCCTGACAAAACACACATTCACTGGAGTTCATAGAGTTGTTGTGTTGTTAATGCCAAATTGAGTGGCCAATCGTTTTGTGGTCATTGTATGGAAATTATAATACTATTGGCAGTAGAAGCTGAAGTCCTCTGGTGACCAGTTGTGATCAGTTGTGATTATGTGGTCGGTTGTATTCCATAGGCCTTTTTATCCAAGTCTTGGGTTTGGTTCACCTTGCACAGTATGAAATTATTTTCTTTTGACCAGACGGAGGCGGGGACCAGGGGGATGGAGGACCTTGCTCTGTTAGTGATGGGAAACACAGATTCAGTTGTGAGAATCCGCTTTTGTCAAGGGCTCTTCTTTCGTAGAGGGGCCGCTAGTCTTCTCTCATTGCCTGGACTGAGCTGGACCACCGCAAAGGCAGCTCTGGCAGCCAATCACAGTGCCAGTGTCTCACATAGACTGAGAAATCACAATGCAACTGTCCTTTTGATTGTCCAATCACAGCCCAGCTGTCCAACTGTTTTGGTTTGTTAGCAGTGGAGATGATTAGCTGTTTCCCACGTTAAAAGGCGCAGTGGCTCTGACTCCCAGTTATTTCTCTGAGTATGTACATTTTTTGTAACAATTCCCTAAACATAACCCTGTAATTGACATTTTATTGAGGTATAGTGCAATTATGAATGCTATAATCATTTGACATACATCTCTCTCTCATATATATATATATATGGCAGCATGCATGTTGTCTTTGTAATCATTATTCTTTTGGCAGATTGAATGTGTGGTATTGAAAAAATGTATCTATGTAATTGTATTGTATGTCTAATGTATGGCTAATTCGTTTGGGGGAAAAAATATTTACGTTTGTTTGTTTTTAAAATGAGAATGTATATGTTTTTGCCAGTTCATTTCTCAACAACAAATGAAGTGCAGTTTCAGAACTGCTTAAGGAGCAATCAATATGATCTAACGAAACGATATGCCAGAAGCTGCAATCGCTTTTGCTAATTGACTTTCGTGTAAAAAAAAAAAATTACCTGGCTAATTCCATTGGTTTAAATCTAAATACTGGCTTCAGGAAAAGAGCACTTGTCATGTAGGAAGGACCACATCACGCATTATCCGACTCATTTCTTTATTTGACTACATTTGTTAGCTATTTTATTTATTCAAACAGGGCCTTGGAGACAGCACTCTGCAGTTTCCCCATTTCCCCTTGTCATCCCCACACTGGGACTGCGCGTTCCGTTGGGGCTAATTGTTCATTGGCCATTTAACGTAATGCTGCAACCCCTGAGGTTTCTTATGTTAACATTTAAGACTGAGCTGTGACCAGGAGAACAATCCATACGCCTCTCAAAAACACCTTCCAGTGTCTTTTTGCTGTCGAGGGTCCACGAAAACCACCTCTACATTCGAACCACCCCCTAGTCCCTACATGCTTGAATTTATTCTGGGTCGTGTTCATTATGCATGCAACAAAAACGTTTTTTTTAACAACGGAACAAGAAAATTCTAGTTTTTCTTATTGGACAAAGCCAGGTTTCAGTTTATGTTTAACGTTTGGTGCCTATTCAATGGAGTTAAGAACGTATTGTAAATTCATTCCTCGGCTAATGGAGCTGACCTACTGGTACCTTTTCGTATAGCTCAAATGGTTTGCACGTTGTCAAGCGGGCGGTCACGTGTGTAGGCAAGGTAAAGGACCATGGTTCAAGAGCAGTCCGAGGCAAGTTCTGGGAGGCAGCGCTATATGCTAAGCTAGTACACTGAATCCGGTTACACATAATAAACACGACCTAGTGCGTTCAGATCTATGATACTGAAGGGGTAGGGGGCTATGGGATGGAACATGTGGGCACTTGATTATCGGGGTGGGTGATGGGTTAGAATGCAGGTCGCGGACCAAATGTGGCACTTGCCAAAAAAAGAATGTGCACCACTATCACAATATGCTAGGAACCCAAATTTGTTTGAATGGATATATTAATGGATGGTACATTAATAAAAGCTATTGATGGCCAATCATCAGAATGTACAGATTTGTTTATGAACTACATACAAGTGATAGAAAAAGTTAACTTGTACATGTTGTCTTATTGTGGGAGCTGGGCCTCCTGCTCTCATTTAATTAAGGAACACTTCATCATATGTTACCTCTCTCTGAATGTTACTCCTCTGTGAGCATGTTTCAGTATTCACACAGACCAGAAGGATAGGAAGCCAGCTAGAACATTTCCCAGGGAAGACAAATAAAGTGACTACAGCAAAGTATTTTCCTACAATAAATTTGCAACACACACACACACACATACATACATAGAGATAAAGATACCATAAAGAACCCCTATCCTGGAGTCACTTGCCGGATATTTACCTTGTGAGGTGACTGGCTTAGTTGCGACAGACAGGTAAACCCTGCAGAGGAGTTCAAGAGGACTCATATTTATGTTACATTTGATTGAATTGTTAGACTTAATATAATTAGCCCAAACAAAGAATTCAACTAATCTAATTTCTAAAGCAGGAAGACTGTAAATTGGGAGTCTTGATGTAGTGTTCCTGTTATCCTTTTGTCATGTGGTCCTAGATTTCCAATTGGCCAGGTCAAATATTGTTACATTGCAGTGCTTCCTGCCAGGGCTGGTTCCAGGCATAAGTGACATAACCCCCCCGACTGATCGGGGGCCCCTGAACAATAAAAAAAGATATGCAGTACCAGTCAAACGTTTGAACACACCTACTCATTCAAGCGTTTTCATTATTTGTACTATTTCCTACATTGTAGAATAATAGTGAAGACATCAAAACTATGAAATAACACATGGAATCATGTAGTAACCAAAATGTTATATTTGAGATTCTCCAAAAAAGCCACCCTTTGCCTTGATGACAGCTTTGCACACTCTAGGCATTCACTCAATCAGCTTCATGAGGTAGTCACCTGGAATGCATTTCAATTAACAGATGTGCCTTGTTAATTTGTGGAATTTCTTTCCTTCATGCGTTTGAGACAATCGTTGTGTTGGTATATAGAATATAGCCCTATTTGGTAAAATACCAAGTCCATATTATGGAAAGAACAGCTCAATTAAGCAAAGAGAAATGACAGCCCATTATTATTTTAAGATATGAAGGTCAGTCAATCTGGAAAATGTCAAGAACTTTGAAAGTTTCTTCAAGTGCAGTCGCAAAAAACATCAAGCGCTATGATGAAACTAGCTCTGATGAGGATCGCCACAGGAATGGAAGACCCAGAGTTACTTCTGTTGCGGAGGATAAGCTCATTGGAGTTACCAGCCTCCGAAATCGGCGATTAACTGCACCTCAAATTGCAGCCCAAATAAATGCTTCACAGAGTTCAAGTAACAGACACATCTCAACTGTTCAGAGGAGACTGCGTGAATCAGGCCTTCATGGCTTGCAAATAAACCACTACTAAAGGACATAAATAATAAGAAGAGACTTGCTTGGCCAAGAAACACAAGAAATGGATATTAGACCGGTGGAAATCTGTCCAAATCTGATGAGTCCAAATTTGCGATTTTTGGTTCCAACCGCCAGGTCTTTGTCAGACATAGAGTAAGTGAACGGATGATCTCCGCATGTGTGGTTCCCACGTGAAGCATGTAGGAGGAGGTGTGATTGTGTGGGGTGCTTTGCTGGTGACACTGTCTGTGATTTATTTAGAATTCAAGGCACACTTAACCAGCATGGCTACCATAGCATTCTGCAGCGATACGCCATCCCATCTGGTTTGCATCACATCTGGCTATCATTTATTTTTCAACAGGACAATGACCCGAAGCACACTTCCAGGCTGTGGAGTGCTGTATCAGATGACCTGGCCTCCACAATCACCCAACCTCAACCCAATTGAGATGGTTTGAGATGAGTCGGACCACAGAGTGAAGGAAAAGCAGCCAACAAGTGCTCAGCATATGTGGGAACTCCATCAAGACTGTTGGAAAAGCATTCCAGGTGAAGCTGGTTGAGAGAATGCCAAGAGTATGCAAAACTGTCATCAAGGCAAATGGTGGTTACTTTGAAGAATCTCAAATATAAAATATATTTTGATTTGCTTAACACTTTTTTGGTTACTACATTATTCCATATGTGTTCTTTCATAGTTTTGATGTCTTCACTATTATTCTACAATGTAGAAAATAGTAAAAATAAAGAAAACTCTTGAATCGGTAGGTGTTCTAAAACTTTTGACCGGTAGTGTATATATTTTAGCAACTGGAGTCGGGGTCTCAACTTACTATTGAGTGATAGAATAGTAGAATACACCAGGTGTCATTTCATCAGCAGTTTTTATTTTGTTATGTCAGTCACTGACAGTCACTTAATTAGCCATGTCATCTACCAATTTTTACATTGTTAGTTAATCTAGCCAGCTATCTAAATTTATAGTAATCCTGGCCGAATACCTACCAGCTCACAGGGCCTGACCTCCAGGGAGCCCCATTTCTAGCCATTTTGTTAGTCATTCTAACTCAGATTCAATATCGATAAGGCATAAGTAATTCCAAAATGACTAGAATTGCAGGAAATTTGCTGTAAAACTGCTAAATGTTTCCCTCCGACTCATGGCAAATTTGGTAGAAATGCAGAAAATGTGCTTTAAAACTGCCACATTTTCTCTACGCCCCATGGCAAAATGTGTAGAATTGCAGGAAATGAACTTTCCTCTCCACCATCAACAGAGGAGCTGATAAAATATTTTGTGCAAGGTGGGGGGCCCCCAACCAAACTTTGCTTAGGGCCCTCAAAGGCTAGAACCGGCCCTGCTTCCTGCAGGCTCCTTGTAAGTAACTATATCATAGTCGGGCATCTACTGTAGGCGCGCCCGTCCCCGCCCCGGTGGAGATGTGTCCTTCTACTGCCTTGGATAAAGTTCAGGATGTGACCAAGCGCCAGGAAACATATGCGCACTGCCAGTCTAATGTTCACCCACAGCTTGTAGCTGTTACCTGTAGAGCAGGAGGTTAGTATATTCCTATACCGACAACTGGGAAGGAGACGATTCCGGGAACTTCAGACAGAAAGATCAAACGGGAAAACGAAAAGAACAATTTATTTGCTATGCGCATTCCGACCGGGAGGAACTAATTGGGCAGACAGGTTGGCCTTTCATTGGGACTCCCGTGTCTACTGCTCCATCTTCTCCAGTGCTGTAAGTGCAAACAGAGGGGACATTGGACAGTGACTGCGTCAATGATGGCTGGATGTTGTATGTCGGCCGAGGAGAAGGAGAATCAGAGAATCAATCAGGAGATTGACAGGCAGCTGCGGCGGGACAAGAAAGACTCGCGCAGGGAACTCAAACTGCTGCTATTAGGTGAGAGCTATCACATCTGTCAATCACACTGCTTAGTGCATAGCCACGGCTGTAGCCAGGGTCCATTACATTTGAAGAAAGTTGAAGCTCATTTACTTAATTTCTATACCATTTAAAAACGTTAAAATGCTATTTGGAGAAGAGCAAAAATGACCCCAGCCATTATCAATCATATTGGTTGCTGCAGCTTCATTCACCTCAGTCGATCTACAAACACATAGCCTATTAGCTATAGCTGCTACACATTAACTCACACTAACTCAGCACCTGGATTATAAACTATAATTTAATATGTACATAGGAGAAGGTATTTTATTAGCAAATGGTAAACAAATAAGTTTGCTTGACATAATGTTTTTATTGTTGCAGTTTTAGAGCAGATGTCCTGCAATTCTACACATGATACTATGATTTATGACATTTATGACATGTTAAGTGTGGGGCCCCTGGAGATCTGGGCCCCTGAGCAGGTGCCCTGTGTGCCCAGTCAGTAATTCATGTTAACTACAAGTTTAGATAGCTGGTTTAGTTAGACTAAATAGACTAATTTATCACCCCAACATTATTGACATGGGCTAATTGAGTGACTGTCAGTGAATGAGATATAACAAGAGGAAAACTGCTGATGTACAACCAAGTTTCGAAATTGGCTACTAGGCAAAACGTGGACCACACCTGGCCATAGGTGTCAAGTCAGGTGAGGAAAGGATCAGTAGGCTAGGCTATCACAGTGATGTTAGACTATAACACATGTAATATATTAAGTAATAGGCCTATAATGTGTCCATGCTGTGCAGACATGGGAGCACATTCCTTTTTTTTTATCTCCTTTTAATTTCATTTCCTTCACCCAGACTTCACCCTCCCTCACCGGATGTGGTTGTGGTGCGCTCTGGCACTGTTCACTGAGCTTGGCACAGTTGTTCCACATTGTTCTATAATGTCAGCACTGCACAACTTCTCAACATAGCCTAGGCACTCACACTTTTTTTCTATGCTATTAAGCATAACTTTAAAAAAAATATTGCCAAGGCTTACTAAACAGTTGTGCTGCTCAGATAGAAGGCGCCTTTGCAACTAGCCCATTCATAGACAGCTATGTTAATATACCGTTGTATTTACGAACCTGTCTGCCATCCGGGGCAAATGCACCGACGCTGCCCAGAAGCTCTGTCTCAATGTCAATACGCCTCACTTGCAATACGGTTTTGGAAACATTTGGTACTGAACTTTCATATCGACGAGAAATCATTTTCAAAAAACAAAAGGTGAAATTACTACACACCTTTATAGAGTTAGAGTTAGGGTTCCTGCTCCTTAACCGTACATTATTGGGCTACTTTGCACCCAGTCGAGGTGAATGAAATTGTATTGGTGAAAAAAATGTGATGGTTTCACTTTCATTGTCAACAAATAGAATAGCTTACTTTGCTAACAACTAATAATAATTAACTGCGAAGCTTTCAATTACGAAATGTTGGTGCCTTGCCTTGGGGCGTTGGCCCACCGATGTGTTTGTAGTCGCAGGTAGCTGGTGTACCACGGTTATTTTCTCATGCAAAGTCATGCAAATACAGCTGAGAGTATCATTTCAGTTTTGCCTGATCAACGCTCCTGGAAAGTGTGCTCTAATCACATGCCCGAAAGTCTAGAGTGAAAAAAAGAAGGGCTTGTAAACGCACATTCTCATATAAACAACTTTTATTTAAATGTCATAAACACTGGATTATCTTGTGTTTCCCATAGATCTTCACCTGTTAAACACCACAAAACCTTTATAAAAGCCATATCTTATGTTAAGAATTACATCAGAATGTATCACAGACATGTCTACAACTTGAATATCTTTGTTTGCCATAAAGCAGACCAACATAGGCCTAGTTGTGTTATAAGGAAACACCTTAGATGGTGCTCTTCTGTCCAGTGTGTGTTTGAGAAGCAGTGAAGTGTGTGAGCCACTATATGTCCCAGAAGGTGTCATTAGACCAGTGACTGCCCACAGTAAAACTCATGGGAGACATTCAGCGCATGATGAAAAGGTTGACACTGCAGGGTGTCTGGGCCAGACCTACATATGATCACCATGTGTATTGTGTAACACTTTGAACTATTGCTTGTTAGCATTGGTGAACAGAGGGCATCAGTCATCACCGCAAACAAGGGAACTTACTTTTCACGTGAGTGTGGTTCAATGGATCCACCTCTGTTTTTACACCAGCATCTGCCTCCTCACACTTCAGTAAGAGACTATACAGATTCTGCAGCAGGGTTTTGTGTAGGCTACTGTCCTCACACCTTAGCTCCCACAAATGAAGAAGTGGAGGTTTGTGTGTCTGTTTCTGTGGTCAGGGGGGCAAGCTGGGTGGTTATGGTTATAGCTAATGCCAGTAATGCCCACAGCTGAATGCTCCTCTGAGCGGGGGAGGGGCCAGCTGGGCAGACAGATAGACAGGGAAGCGGACTGACTGGTGGTGGTAACCACAGTGGTACTACTGGTATGGTAATAACCCTATTTCACTATTACATCACTGTGTAAACCAATGGTGCATAACATATGACCGTGCGCTCCAGATGAGGGCTGAAATCCAATTCAATCCGTCATGGTCGCCGTAGTAAGAAAATAATAGGCTGAATCTCTTTTAGAATGTTTTTGGTTTTGGTTCAAACAAACTACTAAAAGTTTAACTTAAACCAGATAGAAACTGTAGAAATGATCATTTACCTTTGTATATATTTTCAAAATAATTCATAATTCTTTGAACTATAACCTGACATGACAACTTCTAAACACGGGATGTTAAAGGGATAGTTCAAATGACAAAATGACATATTTGTTTCCTTACCCTATAAGTAGCCTATGGACAAGGTAGGCCAGAAATCCATGCTTTGGTTTAGTTTCCCTGGTGCGGGTTCCAAATGCTAATGTTTTAGCATTTGTGGCACAAATCCCATTCAAGTCATGGAACCGATATTAGCATGTTCAAATCATCTATAAGTGACTTTGTTGAGCTTCACAATCAAATGTAGATACTTTCGGATGATTTGAACTATCAGGCAAACACACAGGCAACTTTTAAAATTGCACTGTAAAGTTACAGAATAGATGTCCCAAATTCTATACATATCTGAGAGGATTGGACAGGTGTAAGCAATACAACATCATTTCTAGTAGCCTATTAGAGGGCAAGTTGGAGCTACTGTCATATCGCTTAAACCTGTCACATCCTCTCAGATCGCGACAATTGTCTAGGGGGTAGGGACTAGGGGTTGTTTCTGGACAGTACCCTTAAATCTCCTGCCTGCTTCTCCAAACATTGCTATGAAATCTTAACCTTTGACCCTTGTCTCTCTGTTGAGACTGCCTGGCCGACTGAATCAAATTCAGCACCATGCCTTCACATCCTATATTAGAGATTCAGTCAGAGAAAATGTTACAGTGATGTGCTCAAACATACAGTGCTACAGAAAGTTTTCAGACCCCTTGACTTTTTCAACATTTTGTTACGTTACAGCCTTATTCTAAAATGTATTAAATAGTTTGTTTTTCCCATCATAAATCTACACACAATAGCCCATAATGACAAAGCAAAATCAGGTTTTCCGAAATGTTTGCGGAAAAAACAGAATTATCACGTTTACATAGGTATTCTGACCATTTACTCAGTACTTTGTTGAAGCACCTTTGGCAGCGATTACAGCCTCAAGTCTTCTTGGGTATGACGCTACAAGCTTGGCACACCTGAATTTGGGAAGTTTCTCCCATTCTTCTCTGCAGATCCTCTCAAGCTCTGTCAGGTTGGAAGGGGAATGTCGCTGCACAGCTATTTTCAGGCCTCTCCAGAGATGTTCGATCGGGTTCAAGTCCGGGCTCTGGCTGGGCCACTCAAGGACATTCAGAGACTTGTCCCCAAGCCACTCCTGCATTGTCTTGGCTGTGTGCTTAGGGTCGTTGTCCTGTTGGAAGGTGAACCTTCACCCCAGTCTGAGGTCCTGAGCACTCTGGAGCAGTTTTCATCAAAGATCTCTCTGTACTTTTCTTTCGTACCCTCAATCTCCCAGTCCCTGCCGTTGAAAAACATTCCCACAGCATGATGCTTCCACCTTTATTTAACCAGGTAGGCCAGTTGATAACAAGTTCTCATTTACAACAGTGACCTGGCCATGATAAAGCAAAGCAGTGCGACAAAAACAACAACACAGAGTTACACATAAACAAGCGTACAGTCAATAACACAATAGAAAAATCTATGTACAGTGTGTGCAAATGTAGAAGAGTAGGGATGTAAGGCAATAAATACAGTGGGGCAAAAAAGTATTTAGTCAGCCACCAATTGTGCAAGTTCTCCCACTTGAAAAGATGAGAGAGGCTTGTAATTTTCATCATAGGTACACTTCAACTATGACAGACAAAATGAGAAAAAAATCCAGAGAATCACATTGTAGGATTTTTAATGAATTTATTTGCAAATTATGGTGGAAAATAAGTATTTGATCAATAACAAAAGTTTATCTCAATACTTTGTTATATACCCTTTGTTGGCAATGACAGAGGTCAAACGTTTTCTGTAAGTCTTCACAAGGTTTTCACACACTGTTGCTGGTATTTTGGCCCATTCCTCCATGCAGATCTCCTCTAGAGCAGTGATGTTTTGGGGCTGTTGCTGGGCAACACGGACTTTCAACTCCCTCCAAAGATGTTCTATGGGGTTGAGATCTGGAGACTGGCTAGGCCACTCCAGGACCTTGAAATGCTTCTTACGAAGCCACTCCTTCGTTGCCCGGGCGGTGTGTTTGGGGTCATTGTCATGCTGAAAGACCCAGCCACGTTTCATCTTCAATGCACTTGCTGATGGAAGGAGGTTTTCACTCAAAATCTCACGATACATGGCCCCATTCATTCTTTCCTTTACACGGATCAGTCGTCCTGGTCCCTTTGCAGAAAAACAGCCCCAAAGCATGATGTTTCCACCCCCATGCTTCACAGTAGGTATGGTGTTCTTTGGATGCAACTCAGCATTCTTTGTCCTCCAAACACGACGAGTTGAGGTTTTACCAAAAAGTTCTATTTTGGTTTCATCTGACCATATGACATTCTCCCAATCTTCTTCTGGATCATCCAAATGCTCTCTAGCAAACTTCAGATGGGCCTGGACATGTACTGGCTTAAGCAGGGGGACACGTCTGACACTGCAAGATTTAATCCCTGGCGGCGTAGTGTGTTACTGATGGTAGGCTTTGTTACTTTGGTCCCAGCTCTCTGCAAGTCATTCATTATGATGAAAATTACAGGCGTCTCTTATCTTTTTAAGTGGGAGAACATGCACAATTGGTGGCTGACTAAATACTTTTTTGCCCCACTGTATGCCATAGAGGAAACATAATTACAATGTAGCATTAACACTCTATCTGAGAAGTAGTTGGTGAACCAGGCGAGGCAGTCATTTAAGAAGCCAAGGCTATTGAGTCTGCCGATAAGAATGCAGTGATTGACAGAGTCGAAAGCCTTGGCCAGGTCAATGAAGACGGCTGCACAGTACTGTCTTTTATCGACCTTGAGTGTGACTGAGGTACACCCATGACCAGCTCGGAAACCAAATTGCATAGTGGAGAAGGTACGTTGGGAATCGAAGTGTTCGGTGATCTGTTTGTTAACTTGGCTTTCGAAGATTTTAAAAAGGCAGGGCAGGATGGATATAGGTATATAACAGTTTGTGATTTTGCAGCTCTTTCAGAACATAAGCTGTCTGGATTTTGGTGAAGGAGATGGTGCCATGTTTGGACACTGCTAACAAACCTCCATTATTGACCATAGGGATGGTGCCAGGTTTCCTCCAGACGTGATGCTTGGCATTCAGGCTAATGAGTTCAATCTTGGATTCATCAGATCAGAGAATCTTGTTTCTTATGGTCAGTCCTTTAGGTGCCTTTTGGCAAACTTAAAGTGGTCTGTCATGTGCCTTTTACTGAGGAGTGGCTTCCGTCTGGCCACTCTACCATAACGGCCCGATTGGTGGAGTGCTGCAGGGATGGTTTTGGTCCTTCTGGAAGGTTCTGCCATCTCCACAGAGGAACTCTGGAGATGACCAAAGCCCTCCTCCCCCGATTGCTCAGTTTGGCCGGGCGGCCAGCTCTAGGAAGAGTCTTGGTGGTTCCAAATGTCTTTCATTTAAGAATGATGGAGGCCACTGTGTTCTTGGGGACCTTCAATGCTGCAGAAATGTTTTGGTCCCCTTCCCCAGATCTGTTCCTCAACACACTCCTGTCTCTGAGCTTTACAGACACTTCCTTGGACCTCATGGCTTGCTTTTGCTCTGACATGCACTGTCAACTATGGGACCTTATACAGACAGGTGTCTACCTTTCCAATTCCTGTCCAAATAAATGAATTTACCACAGGTGGACTCCAATAAAGTTGTAAAAACATCTCAAGGATGATCAATGAAAACGAGATGCACCTGAGCTCAATTTCAAGTCTCATAGCAAAGTCTGTAAATAAGGTTTTTCTTTTTTTTTTAAACCTGTTTTCACTTTGTCATTATGGAGTATTGTGTGTAGATTGTTGAGGAAAACAATGAATTGAATCCATTTTAGAATGAAGCTGTGACGAAACAAAATGTGGAAAAGGGGAAGGGGTCTGAATACTTTCTGAATGCACTGTACACTCATACAACATATTTGTTGAACCAGCTCAGGCTGGTAGTGTGTGAGGACGTGGTGTTCTTGCAGTAGGACTCGGAGAGGAATGCTAGCAGCGAGAGTGTGTGATGGGGTCTGCAGAGAGGAGCTGAGAGAGCCGATAAACATGTCCAAACAACCACAGACAGAACCTCTGACAGTCTACAGAGCATCACCCTCACACCACACACACACTTCTCTTTGCCCAACAGATTGGCCATTACAGTAACACACACGCACGCAAGATCGTTCACACGCACAGATATAGGTTCTTATGCAGCCCATTTTTTTGCCTGACGACTCATTCTGAATTTGATTCCTCTGCTCTAGCAATCACTCCATAAGAAAGGCTAGTGGGTGTGGCGTTTGTCGATGGGTAGTCAGGCTTGCCCTTTTTAACTGCAGGTCCATCATTGTTAGTTGTTCTTTAAATACAAGGATCAGTTTACACACTTTGCCCTTTAGTGATGCTGGGTAGCCAAATAATTACCAACTTTATCTTCCTGGTGTTAATTTTTTTTGACTCAAGATCAGGAATCATTGAGAGTGAACAGTTTCCAGTATAATTCATCATCAACAATCATCTACTATATATGTTTGAAGTCAATGGCCAATAGAAATGGTCAAATCAAGGGTTATCTGCATGGATGGGATGCTGCATGTATACTGAACAAAAATATAAACGCAACATGCAACAATTTCTAAGATTTACAGTTCATATAAGGAAATCAGTCAATTTAAATAAATAAATTAGGCCCTAATCTAAGTATTTCACATGATTGGGAATACAACCATGCACCTGTTGGTCACAGATACCTTAAAAAAAAAGGTAGGTTGCGGATCAGAACACCAGTTAGTATCTGGTGTGACCACCATTTGCCTCATGCAGCACGACACGACAGCATCTCCTTTGCATAAAGGTAGATCAGGCTGTTGATTGTGGCCTGTGGAATGTTGTTGCTGGATATTGGCGGGAACTGGAACACACTGTCGTATACATCAATCCAGGGCATCCGAAATATGCTCATGTCTGGTGAGTATACAGGCCATGGAAGAACTGGGACATTTTTAAAACATGAGGTGATGGCGGCCGATGAATGGCACGACAATGGACCTCAGGATCTCTGTGTCACGGTATCTCTGTGCATTCAAATTGCCATCGCTAAAATGCAATTGTGTTCGTTGTCCGTAGCTTATGCATGACCTTACCATAACCGCATTGCCTCCATGGGGCAACCTGTTCACAACGTTGACATCAGCGAACCACTCGCCCACACGACACCATACACCGTGTCTGCCATCTGTCCGGTACAGTTGAAATCCATGAAGAGCACACTTCTCCAGCGTCCCAGTGGTCATTGAAGGTGAGCATTTGGCCAGTAAAGTCGGTTACGATGCCAAACTGCAGTCAGGTCAAGACCCTGGTGAGGACGACGAGCACGCAAATGAGCTTCCCTGAGATGGTTTCTGAGTTATGGTAGAGAAATGAACATTGAATTGTCTGGCAACAGCTCTGGTGGACATTCCTGCAGCCAGCATGCCAATTGCACACTCCCTCAACTTGAGATATCTGTGGAATTATGTTGTGAGACAAAAACTGTAATTTTTTTGTGGCCTTTTATTGTCCCCAGCACAAGGTGCACCTCTGTAATGATCATGCTGTTTAATCAGCTTCTTGATATGCCACACCTGTCAGGTGGATGAATTATCTTTACAAAGAATAAATGCTCACTAAAAGTGAATGCAAAACATTTGACAGAAATATGTTTTTTGTGCAAGTGGAACATTTCTGGGATCTGTTATCTCAGCTCATGAAACATGGGACCAAGACTTTACATGTTGCGTTTATATTTTGCTTGGTATAAGTGTAACTGTCATGAGGGGAACTAGGGGAGTTTTGTGGTAAGGACAGGGAGAGCAATGTACACTAGAATAAAAACGTATTCAACTGGAAATCATAAAGTTCTTCAATGATGGGTGGTGGGCTTTGTGTTATATTATATTTTTAAAAGTAGGGGTCTGAAAGAATGCATAATTACTGTAAGCATAAAATAGGTGTATAGGCCTATAGCTAAATCATGTTCTGTTCTCTGTGTGAAGGTCCTAATGGATGGAATTAAGTTGGTATATTAATATAACTCATTGTATTGATTTGGAAAACTGACGTAACTTTCTAATCTCAATGGCAAAAGGATGGATCAACCCTCTCCAGTACAGTGTTTAAAATATAATTCAATGGAACATTGATATTGTAGCTCTATGGTTTACTAGATCATGAGGGTAAGTGCAAATACCAGCTCCCCCTCTGACTGCTTTGGACAGTTGTACATGCTAACTCTCCCTTTTGATTGGTCAACTTAATATTCACAAGTGCCTGTGACCTCTTTGATTGGTCATGGTCAGGCACAAGTCTGATTGATGGATGGATCTGGCGGCTTATTGAGGACATGTTTTCATGTTGTTCTCATTAGAATATTGACTGGCTAACTTTTGAAAGTCAAATTCATTCAAATTTGTCAAAGCCTATGTACAGATGTCTGCAAATACAGTTTCCTTAGCAACAACTTACTTATTTGTTTTTAGTCTCTTGGAAACCCTCCATCTCAACTCTCACACATACAAACACTGCAAGAAGCATTTTTGAAGACCACTTCCATTGTCCTCCAAGAGTAGCTTAATGTTTGGCTGGAAGGTGGGTGTGTGTTTGAGTGAGGTGCGTTGGATTCACAAGCGGCTAGAGAAAGAGGAGACCCAGCAACAGAGGAACGTTTGTTCTGAATCTGTTGGTGTCTGGTGTGTTGTTGGCAGCATTTATTCCTATGCTGACATGTTTAAATCCTGAGGGGCTCCAGGAACTGTGACTAAATGGTGGTCAGGAATGAAGTCTCTTTGACTTCCTCTCAGAAACGACGCAAAACAGTTTACAGAACGAGAGAAGACTGTTAACCAGCTGGCCCCCTCTTTAAACAGCACACTTCTCAAGAACAAGCTTCTCTCCTCTCCCCATCTCCCTTTCTCGCCTCTCTTTCCTTTTTTTCGTCTCTTTTTCACCTCGGCCTATCCAGGTCAATTCCTCTTCAAGAGAAGCTAACAATCTGGTGGCAACAAGAGTTTAATACATGCTCCGTTACAGCTCTTCAATGTAAGCTCTTCCCTGTTTTGGGTCTATGAGTGTCTTCACATAATATATTTTTGATCAAGGTCACTATTCTATTCATCAATGAATCTGTCAATCATTTATGGCCTCGGAGCAGTTCAGTTAATATGTGTTGCTGTTGCCCGACTCATTAGATAATGTGTGTGTGTGTGTGTGTGTATCAGTGCTGTGATTGGGGGATGAGGCTCAACCTAATCCTGCCATAGTGCTGATATAATGTGTCCAGATTAATATTTTCAGAGGCACAGAAACAAAAACACAGCTGGGAGTGAAGGCTGCCGTGCTGCTAGAGCACTGCTGCTGGGATACATACAAAGGACAGAGGCCCTGGCTCTAAGGTCTCCTTGTCAACTAGACACACACACTGCTCATTGTTCTTACAATAGCAGGGTGGATGGATGGTTTTTTCAGTGTGTGTTTACATCCTGGTGTGGTTGTTTGTGATAGAGTTAACCGCGGGTGATTCATAGAGCAGCGGAGGTGGCGTTACACAGTCACAGGCTCTGCTGTTCTAGCTGCTGGACACGCATTGCTCTCCTGGCCCTCTCCTCTTCCCTGGGCCCTACTCTCCTGGCCCTCTCCTCTTCCCTGGGCCCTACTCTCCTGGCCCTCTCCTCTTCCCTGGGCCCTACTCTCCTGGCCCTCTCCTCTTCCCTGGGCCCGACTCTCCTGGCCCTCTCCTCTTCCCTGGGCCCTACTCTCCTGGCCCTCTCCTCTTCCCTGGGCCCGACTCTCCTGGCCCTCTCCTCTTCCCTGGGCCCTACTCTACTGGCCCTCTCCTCTTCCCTGGGCCCTACTCATTCCCTCTGCAGCAGTAGTAGCAGTTACTGGCAACTCACTGCAGACCACGTTGAGTTTTTACCTGTGACTTCAGTGGACCTGGAATTCTTATATGTTTTGTAGACTTTATTGAGACAGTTATGATGAATGAATGAGAAAGGGAGACGGGCCATTGGGAAGGGGGGACAGGGAGATCAAACCCCTGTCTCCGGTGGGGGGAGAGACACTGTATCTAGAGAAGGGAGCTTTACCACTAGACCACGTGCTCTGCACTGCTCTAGTGCAGGTCCTGTTGGATAATGAGATGGAGTTCTTTGGCTTTTGATATGTCGCTGTTGGTGGACCAGGTGCTGAGCGTATCTAGTTGCTTCTGCATTGTTGATGGTTGCTGCAGCTTGCTTGTTTCAAGTCTATTCATGTCACTGACATATTTACACACAGGGTCGGCAGCCTTTTATGCAGCATCATTGATGAGGGCAAGGAGTAAGACTGGGCCAAATAGAGTGCCTTGGGGAACACCAGATGTAAGGGGCTGTATTGTGATCAACCGTGTCTCTTTCCTCCCTCCTTTCTGTCAGGTACTGGAGAGAGTGGGAAGAGCACCTTCATTAAACAGATGAGAATCATCCATGGGGCCGGCTACTCAGAGGAGGACAAGCGCGGCTTCACCAAGCTGGTGTACCAGAACATCTTCACTGCCATGCAGTCCATGATCCGCGCCATGGAGACCCTCAACATCCCCTACTCTGAGGCCCAGAATAAGGCAAGAATCCCAGCAACATTACACTTCAGCCCTACCTCAGTACTGGCTAATCAAGGAGCCAAAGACTTTTGTTTTCCTTTTGTGAAGTGTTTTAAAGCATTTTCCATTGCGTGCCCCAAGGAACACACCCCAACCATCTTGTTTGCTCCCTCCCTCCCAGGGCTATGCCAGCATGTTGAGTGAGGTGGAGGTGGACATGGTGAATGATCTGGAGAGGGGCCATGTGGACGCCATCAGGAGCCTGTGGATGGACAGTGGAGTGCAGGAGTGCTACGACCGTCGCAGGGAGTACCAGCTTTCTGACTCCGCCAAATAGTGAGTAGACTTAGGTCATAGGGCCAGGAGTTTTTCTTGAACTGGTCATGATCAGGAAAACCACAGGTCAGGTAACTTGGCCTTAGCCAAAGACATGTCTATCGCCAAAAAGTAAAGACACTATAACATAAGACTGCGAAGTCATAAAAAATGTTAAGCGGTTACTTCCAGTCCTGTTGTGTTGAGGGTTAATAGGCCTCCACTGAGTTTGTGGATTGGACAGGCTTCAAGGATGTAGTGCATGGTTTACTCCACCCCACAGGCACATAGGGAGCTTTTATTCCTTATCGGTGGAGGTTTGGCGAGGCATGGGCCGTGGCCAGTCTTTAACCTATTGAGGGTGGACGACTCCTTCCTGGGGAGGTTGAGACCAGGGGGCTGTTGTGTGTGGGTCATGATGCGGTGCTTATTTGTCAGGTCCAGTGACTCCCACTCTTGTGTCCAGGTGAGATTTGTGTTGAAGTCATCAGTGGGTGCGTCTTTACAAATTGGAACGTCAGGTGTGGGGCATTGAAGACTATTTCAATCATTTTGTGGGTAGTTTCGAGTCTTGGGTGTATGGGGGGTGACGTTTGTCAGGACAGGGAGTCAGGAAAGCGGGTAGATCGTAGTGTGTCAGTGATGATGCGCGTGGCGGCGTTTAGGTGGGTCAACTCTGTGCGTGTGACAACCTTGACCAGACAGGTGCACAGCACTCTGCCATTCAATGACCCTTAAAGATGAAATCTGTGCTGCTGCAATGTTTTCCCTGCATGCCCTAGAAGGAACTAAATCAATATTCATACTGGAATGTGAATATGCTGCCAACAAGCCCTGTTTAATTACATGGACAATATTTGGACCCTAGCTGGGTTTTCTTCAGCGTATACCAATGTAAATTGTGTGTATCATTGGTTGTGGCATCATTGTTCTTTTCTCTTGGCGAGCACACATCATTCCCTTAAACGTTTTCTTCATGTGTTGTTCAGTTATCTGAGTGACATGGACAGGATCGCAGAGCCCTCCTACCTGCCCACCCAGCAGGACATCCTGAGGGTCCGAGTACCTACAACAGGCATCATCGAGTACCCCTTCGACATGGAAAACGTCATCTTCAGGTGAGGGACACTTTGGTTCTCCAATCGCCACTGAGTGTCCTACATACGAGAAACACTACAGACCCATTTCCTGTCTGTGTCATGAAAAGTTGCGCGGGCAGTTCCAAATCAGAAAGGGGTGTGTTTACATGGGAGTGGATAGAGAATGTTTTCATGGTCATCACTCCAAGTTTAGCAAGATCCCAACTTCAGCGTTAGCTATCCTGCTACAGAGCTTTTTTGTTGAGGATGCGCGCGCGTCACTCAAACGAGAAGTTTGCTTGTAAACAACAAATGTCTGTCTATTGGTATACAATAAGCAGCACTCCAAACATTGGCTTGTTGTGACAGGATGGTGGACGTGGGGGGTCAGAGGTCAGAGAGGAGAAAGTGGATCCACTGCTTTGAGAACGTCACATCCATCATCTTCTTGGTGGCGCTTAGTGAGTACGACCAGGTGCTGGCTGAGTGTGACAATGAGGTGAGCTCCCGTCAGTCAGAGCACGGTCACGGGCCTTTGCCTGATACACTTGAAGGCCGCATTCGTTGAGCTAACATGCTGTCGTGTAAAATTGATGAGTAAAATAAGCTATTAAGTCAAATGTACCTCACATTAAAATGCATCTCACACATTCGATGAGTATGGACCATCATATCCACTTACTGTACGTGCATCAACTTCCCCTAGAACCGCATGGAAGAGAGCAAAGCCCTCTTCAAGACCATCATCACATACCCCTGGTTCCAGCGCTCTTCTGTAATCCTTTTCCTCAACAAAACTGACATCCTAGAGGAGAAGATCACACACTCCCACCTTGTCAACTACTTCCCAGAATACACCGGTAAGCTCTAGTAGTGTTTGTGTTGTGTGTGACCGCTATTCTTATGTGTATAGTAAGTAAACACATTACTTAACACACACTTGACCAACCTGGTATCAAACCCAGGCTGCCACATGACTCAAAAACATGTTAGCCCACTGAGCTAAAGCCTAGGCATTCGTTCTGGGAGCTAACACATTTTCAAGTCTCAGGCAAGGTTACGCATCACAAGTGTAGTTCATCGAACCTCCTCTAGGTACACACGCCATAACTAAAGCTCTTGTTTCCAGGGCCACAGAATGACCCTAAAGCAGCCAGGGAGTTCATCCTGAAGATGTACCAGGAGCAGAACCCAGACCGAGAAAAGACTGTCTACTCCCACTTCACGTGTGCCACCGACACAGAGAACATCCGCTTTGTCTTTGTTGCTGTCAAAGACACCATCCTCAGACACAACCTCAAGGAGTTCAACCTGGTTTAGAGGAGTGCTAGGGCTCCTGCAAGGTTAGGAGACATCTAGACTGGTCCGAGATGATGTGATTCAGCCAACTTCTCTATCGTTGACATGAGTTGGTTAAAGCACATACAGATCTGGGATCTGGCTAGGAGACCTGAGAGTAGATGTATATGGTTAGGTTGGAAGGTCAGATTGATGTGCTAGAAGAATATGCTCAGACTGCCAGATTTGTAGTGCTGTTTTTCTGTCCAGGGTGCCTTTTAGGTTGAGCATCTATACCAAGAGAAAAGCTCCTCTAGATAACTTTTCAAAATGATGAAAATTCTACTCATATGTATATGTATAAAATAGATTTTTATCGTATGGTTGTTGTACCAAAAATGTTTTTTTCCTTGAAATGGACGACTTTAATTTATTTGTTGTGGAGTTAGCACAGAGGAAGGAGTTAAAGTATAGCACATTTTGATTGATATAAAAATGAACTGTGTTAAGTTGATGTATCTAGCAATTACGTACAACACTCCTCAGGATATCTTTCCTTGAGCAGTAGTGTGATAGTGATGACAGTGAGAGTGCAAGTGAAATTGTGGATTCAGTCCTTGTCACAGTCTTTTACTTGCTTAAATGTGAGCAACATTTGGCCGCAAAAATGCTATGTTTTCATACAGATACTGTATTTATGTACTCCGTCATATCTAAACAGTGAAGACGTGCATATTTTAGCCAAGTAATCAGTCTAAAGTGCCTTGTTTGTGAGAGGAATAACAGAATAATTCCAGTGAACTATAGAGACATTTACCAGAGACCTTCATTTAGGCGCAAATCCTTACTTCCACTTGATTCAAATTTTCAGTTGTTGTCAATGGGAAACTAAGTGAAAATTCAAATTTGAAGTGGGAGTTAGGATTCACCCCGAAGTGCATAAACATGAATAGGTATTCCTAACAACCGATTTTTGATCATGAAAGAATTCTCCATTCATAGATTATGACCATTTACTTACTTAATATGTGCATTAAGTCATTTCTACATTGTTACATTTCAATAAATTGTTAGTCAAATTTACCATTTTTATTGGTGCGTCTCAGATTAAAAAGTGTCAAGCAGAACTTGGAGAAATATGTGCAGATTGTATGTCTTTGTAGATCCCACAATGACAGGAAGACCAATACCAAACAAATTAAATAGACCCTTTATTTTTCAAAAAAATGGCAGAACTTTACCTGCACCAGTGATTTTATACTGCCTCACAATGAGAGCACTTGCTGACAAAGGCGAAAACATATTAAATAATTTAGTTACATTAATTAGTGACCCCAAACCAAAACAAACCTTTAAAACATTTGAGTATGAATGTAGCAGCTGACAATTTATTTGAAATATGTCTCTCCATTGCATAACTCTTCGTCGTTAATGGCATTGCATACCTGCTGTATAAAAACATGAAAATCGGCAATGATGAGATACAACCCCTCAATAGATGATCTTAAATCACAGGAGGCTGCTGAGGGGAGGACGGCTCATAACAATGGCTAGAATGGATTGGTATTAAACACATTGAATGGTACAGAACAAACACATGGTTTCCATGTGTTTGATACCATTGAAATGTATTCCATTCCAGCCATTTACTATGAGCTCGTCCTCCCCAATTAAGGTGCCGCCTGTCTTAAATAGAGATCTATATCTATACACACACAACTTCCAAAATAACGGAAACACTTGAGTAAATGAGGGGTACAAATTATATTGAAGTCAGGTGCTTCCAAAGGTGTGGTTCCTGAGTAAATTAACCATATAACATCCCATCATGCTTAGGGTCATAATATAAAAATGCCCAGTTGCCCATGAGGGGTCTCAAAGGAGCAGGTGTCTTTTGTTGTTGTTTTTATTTAACTAGGCAAGTCAGTTAAGAACAAATTCTTATTTTCATTGACGGCCTAGGAACAGTCTGTTCAGGGGCAGAAGACAAATTTGTACTTTGTCAGCTCGGGGACTTGAACTTGCGACCTTCCGGTTACTAGTCCAACGCTCTAACCACTATGCTACCCTGCCGCCCCAGGGTGTCTCAATCACCAGATTCCAAGCATTGTCCACCACCATCAACAAAACAAAAATATTACATTTATTGTGGAAGAATGGTTTCACATCCCTCCAATAGTTCCAGACACTTGTATAATCTATTCCAAGGCGCATTGAAGCTGTTTGGGTGGCCCGATGCCCTATTAAAGACACTATGTTGGTGTTTCCTTTATTTTGGAAGTTACCTGTATATACACACAGGATACTCTATTGAAATCATTTAACAGCAGATCGACGTGTACTGTATAAAAATAGCATGCTTTTTTCAATCACGTGCAAAGTCATAGCTTGCAGAAATGTATAGAAAAACATAAGTTAATGATTTAGGAAGAGGGGGAGTATTGGTACAGAATAACTATCACAACAAGCAGATGAACAGTTTAACGTGTGTATGTGTGTGTGTGTGTCCCCCATCCTATATAAACCAGTAAAATAACAGTGTGTGTAACATATACATATCAAGGCAGTTAAACCCAGTGCTCCGAGTCCCACAATAATACTTCACATTTGGCCACAATCTCGTTTCAAGCACATCACTCAGTAACTGGCAAACGGATTGAAATGTGATGGATAGGGCTACTTCAACAGTGGCAGTTTGAAAAGTCATTCAGGTACCCTACTTTTTCAACGAAAACAACAACAAAAAAACATTTATTTGGGGAAAAGGAGAAATTTCTAGCACATAGTTGTGTACAATCGGAGCGGTGACAGTGTGTAGGGTTTTGTGTTCGCCGTTCACAACACAAACATCGTTTTACAGACAGACTGCAAGCTGACATAGAGATAGAGGCTGACTCCACACGCCATAACTAAAGCTCATTTCCAGGGCTGCAGAATGACCCTAAAGCAGCCAGGGTGTTCATCCTGAAGATGTACCAGGAGCAGAACCCAGACCGAGAAAAGACTGTCTTCACCTGTGACACCGACAGAACATCCGAGAGAGGTTTGCCGCCATCAAATACTCCCACCGCGGCCTCTTCGGGTACAACCACATGCAGGCTTACGGTAGTGCAAGGAGTTAGCCGATATTCCTGCCATATTGCTGTGTACAACCGAAACAGTGATGGTGTTTGTGATAGTGGAGTCCGTGTGTGTCTGCAAGATGTCCAGACAGTCCGTGTGTGTGTGTGTGTGTGTGTGTGTGTGTGTGTGTGTGTGTGAATGAAAGATAAAGTCTAACCTGAGAGTTAGTAGTACACTGATGGAGGCACACCCTACTCTCCTAGCATACACACACACACACACACACACTATAACAGTCAACGTTGTACTTTTTTGTCATGTCTCAGTGCTGGTTGGTGGCCCTATTAGAGTGGCCAATCAGTATTTGTGTAGACTCTCCCTGGCGTCTTCAAGCTTGGTAAGAACCCACTGCAGATAAACAAAACCATACGCATTTAAAAACTACACCATCAAAAGTCACATTACAACTTGGAACCACATCCTAAATAAACTATTGCGTAAGTTTTGTGTTGATCACTGACAAATACTGTTTGCCATGTATAAAGACTGGCAGCAGTTTATATTTATGTTATGCTAACCCACCTTGGCTATTTCTGGACTTCTGAAGTTTATTATCTTCCCAAACTCTTTGGCATGAAACACAGACTTCACTCTCTCCTGAAACACACACAGGAAATAGTTTTTAGTTCAACACGAGTTCTGAGAAATAGGGGGACGTACGGTGAGATACTGTCAGCACTAGAACCTCTGAAGCAGTCACTTTGAATGGTTATGAATCTATTGATTTTATTGCTCTGACATTTTTAAGTCATGTCCACCTCTGTCCTTGACTTTTCCTAAATAAGTCTATAGAGCACACTGCCCTTGTTAGAATCTTAACATCACAAACAGAACTGGAGTTTTAACCAGTTTTAGGAAGGCATGTCATTATTTGAATGGTCCCCCTCCCTCCCTCCTGACAGTAGGGCCTGCTCCACTCATTCCCCGACATTGGAATAGAGCTCCCTCACGCTGCGCAGAATAAGGCACACGCACAGTCGTTGTACTCCACAACGGTGCCGAAGAATGACAAGACAGCACTCGCACTTTACCAAAGCAAGTCGGCAAATAACATCCCTGTCATGAGCACCATGCAGCCGACAGTTGCCATCGACGGGGACACGATGAGAAAACCAGATCCTACAACGCGCTACAACCAAGCAAAGGCATGTCAATATTACATGATACGCATCGCCATATATAGATAAACTTATGCGACGGCATTATGCCCTTCTGTGGAACACGTGCATTATTTTCCCATAAGAAAAAATGCACATGTTTTACTGCTCTATACTGTGCCATAGGGTGGTGTGTATGTTTTGGCTTAGAAGGCACGGCTGTACTCTGAAAAGGAGGCACCTGCCGGCTGGCCTGTTGCCGTTTTCGATAACAAGCTGGACTTGGCTGCCATCAACGCACAAGTGTTGTTCAAGCAGTGCATCAACAACACCATGCCCAGGAGAGACTTCATCATGAGTCTGGCATAAGGACTACGTGACAGAGACATGTGGACCATGGCAGCAGCAAAGATTCCACACGAGCCAAATTGCGCACAGCTCCCCGGGGAGGACACAGCTCCCAGGGGAGGACACAGCTCCCAGGGGAGGACACAGCTCCCAGGGGAGGACACAGCTCCCAGGGGAGGGGACAGCTCCCAGGGGAGGGGACAGGCTCCCAGGGGAGGGGACAGCTCCCAGGGGAGGGGACAGCGCCATGTGGCCAGGCGCACAAAGATCGGAACCCAAGACAGCTGTTTGTGGGAAGTGTGTCATGCGAGTGAAAGTGGCGAAGATTCGTGTTGACTGTCAAGACGAGGGATAAGCGCTAAATGATATCCAATTGATGCCATTGCTGAAAATGCACACCATGTAAGCATGAGCTGACAATAATCGACTGCTGTCATATCAACGCATTCATTATAAATGCAATTATTGATTTTGTGCGGATTTTTACTAATTATCAAGCACACTTGGAGCTTATAATGATGTTCAGGTTAATATTTTAATCATTTGACCGAGCGCATTGCTGACCTGTCTTTGTGGTTGGGGTATTTTGTTAAATAAACAACAAAAAACACACATGACTACAAGACCATGACTATAAAATTGATTGAACAGTTCACTTTTGTGTTTTTACATATAGCCTACAGTAACAAACTAATGAAAATGCTATTTTATATTTAGCAAATGTTACTTAACGCCTTCATGAACACAACCAAATGATTATTTTACCAATAGCATATATGAAACGTATTAATTTACACGGTTAGAAATAATGACTGCTCATTAGCTGGAAGGGGTGTCCCTCGAGGCCCAGCAGTTCTAATGTTAATATAGAGGAACAAACAGTTTGGATGCAAATGAGTGAATGGGTATCTCCTAGGCAGGTGTGAGTATCATGATGGATGGAAACAGGAGTGGTTATTCAGATAGATATGATGAGCAGTTTTATAAAGGAGAGTTTCATGTGGTAGTTAGTCATTCGTGTGTGCCTGTGTATGGATGACAATAAGCAGATGAGGATACCTTGGCCTCGATCCGAAGCCGCCTCCCCTCCACGATCATGGGCTCCTTGGTGAACTCGTCGAACAGATACTGCCACTCGCAGGTCAGCTGTCCAAATGTACCTTTGGTCACGAAAAAGATTCCCCTGGTGAAAGGCAAGAGAGGTAGAGCCTCAGAACATTCACTGACAGACAAGACGGTGACACAGGAGGTGAAACAGCAGCACTCTTAAGTCACTGCAGTCCACTTTCAGAAACAAACCCCAGACAGCCTCTTACCTTTTGGTGATCATCAGGAAATCGGACTCGTTCACTTTGGCGTGCGCAAAGTATCTGTACTTGGCGAACCTTCCGTTTTCAATTTTCTAAAAGAGAAATATTAACTTATCAGGTTTGTTCAAGCACATTTGAGAAGATATGCACACATTTATCAAATTGGGTATATAAAAACACATATGCTACGCTAAGTCTACTGTTGATATGATACACAAACGAGTCACTCGGTACCTTTATCCAAAGTTTGATTAAAATGGCTTCAGGATGTTGACCATTCACACAGGCTCTGGCAGATGATCTGATGGTATTGTTGCTGATCTACACCTACTTCACCTCCTGACCTGACAACAACTTGTATACTGGACACATCCTAGGCCCCGTTTGATTACGTCTTCTTTGAAGAAATTCTGACATGGGCGGATCGAAGAAAGCTCTGCTACAACAGTTGCTTACACATCAAATTGCATAAGATCAGTGATCACGTCAAGGGAACCAAGGTTGCTTTTAAAAATATTCAAAACCAGGGCCATGGTCTTTGACCCGGAGACATGTCAAACGACATCTAAAATGTTCCACTGCGGTACACTGATACTTCATTTGAGTCCAATGGATACTTGTTATGGACCGTTTATAAACTGCTCATAAAAGCATGTTAATGAGTGTTGATGAAGGGAAAAGGTAGGGATGAGAAGACGATATAGATGTTTCAAAATGCACTTTATTCAGGAGGGAAGTTGTGCTGGCTATGAGTGTGTGACTGCGCGCATAGCAAGGAGTCTTATGAAAGAGGGAGGTGCCAAAATGCCAAGAGGGAGGACTGCTGACTGACTATTGCATGAATCGAGTCCAGACCAATACAACAGATTTCATATTAACTTAAAGATGGAATCTGCATTAGGGGAAACAGCACCACTGTCCACCCCAGCACCTTTGGTATCGTTTCTGTTTTGTGGACAGAGGTGAGCATGCTAGCAGATACCCATAGACTTCCAGTCATTGTGCTAACGCTAGTTAGCATTGGCTTGCAAAACTACCTCCAAACTTCCTTCGTACTGGACACAGAGACACAAAAATAGTATCCACTAGTTCATCCGACTCTGGGGAAGTAGATACAACAATCCAGAAGTGTCCCTTTAAGGATTCCAGATAAAGTGAATAATATAAACTTGCTCTAAAATAGAATATTACGAATGATTCTCAGATCAAAGAGTATGATTGACGAGTCTCTTGGCTTTCTGACTCCTCCCCCTTACATGATAGGGTAGAAGGTTGGATGACAGAAGATTGTTCAATTAAGTAGAATTATGCTTTTACATGACAAGAGGGGTCCTGCAGCAGCAGAATCCTGAGAATACATGGGTGTTTCATAAAAACTATTGAAATACAGTGTGCGTCTAGAGTAACCAAAACATACAAACAGCCGAGAATGACAAATTGGCTGGCAGTTGGTTAGTCGTGTTATTCGGGATGCATTAAATGTTAAAATATCCTGCTGGAGCAGGCTACTCCACATTGACTGACAACATATTAAAAGCTATGGAAGACCAAAGCATCAACTAGGACTTAGAATTCCATTCTAGCTGTCATCATCATCATTGCCAGTCCTACTCCATTCAGTGAAGGCCAACCTTTTCTGTGGACATGACAAGAGAGAAGACAAAGCCAATGTCAGAACAGACAGGACAGACACGGCCGTCTCTAATCATCTCTAGCGCTACAAAAACAACATACCACCACTCAAAAACGCCAGTACAGTGCAGCTTCAAGATAAACTAGGAAAGACCAAAGCATTAACTAGTGCTTATCAATTCCATTCTACTTGTTATCATCCACATCAACAATAGTAACAATAACACATTTGATATGTATAGCGCTTGTTCATCATCATCATCACTGACAGTTCTACTCCCTTCAGTGAAGGCCACCGTTTTCTGTGGACATGACAAGAGAGAAGACAAAGCCAATGTCAGGACAGACAGACAAGCACATACAGACAGACAGAGACTGACGCTACTATTAATCTCCAGCTCTACGGATATCTTCTTTTTTTTTTTTAAATGGAATAAAATGACGACATCACTTCAACATTCTCAGTGAAACATCAATACAGAAGTACAGTACAGATTCTGGTAGTGCTCAAGCTTCAGCTAGAAACCACAAGTATAGTGACCCCACAACTACACAAAAACGAAATTACAGCCAACACCTCAATGCCTTGGCTCACTACAGCTTCTGCTCACGACGTTCCCATTCCACTACAGCCCACTGACAAGGGTTGGGTCTATTCCATTAAAACTCAAGAGTCAAATAGAATTGACTGAATTGAAATGGAATCGGCCCCAACTCCAGTCATGTTCCTGCTCGACTACATGGCAGACGCGTGCCCGATTTTACAACGCCTGGATGGGTTATTTAACATATCAGCTAACTACGTCATATGATATAGCAATCTGATGCCTGACTGCACAGTCCATGACGTGGAATGCAACCATTGGTTTATGCAACGCATGCGTATCTAGTCGGGCAGGAACTCGACCTCTGCCATTTCCATCACTAAGTGGGACTCACACACAGAGAGCTTACAGCAGCCATGCGGCCATGGGAGAACTTTAGAGCAGGTGGGTGAAAGCACATAATCACAGGATGAGATCATGAAAACCTATATCGGGACTGAGAAGCAATAAGGGGTTGAGAAGTGGAGCGAGAGATGGAGAGCGAGGGGGTGTTTCTATGTGAGGCCACACTCATTAACATGAACCCTGACCTCAGGGTCGTGTTCATTAGGACACGAGAAGGAAAACCTTTTGAAAAGTTTTGCAACAGAAAACGAAGATGAGCGTTTCTTATTGGACAGGTTCATGTAGTTCCCTTTTTTTTCCTCCATTTGGTGCCTAATGAACACCACCCAAGTCAGGGGAGCCATCTGTTTAGAGGAAATAAGGATTTGTTTTGTTTCCCCGAGAATTCCTGTTACCTGTAGCATCTGGCTGCCGATGCCCTCTCTTTCCTTGTATGGTCGGATGACCCCGTCCTCATGGATGAAGCGAGGCGGACGCAGACTCTCCACATCCTGGGATGTCTCAGCTGCCCTCTTGATGCCCTGGAAGGTGCTGCTGGCCATGTCGATGATGCCTCCAGTGGGTCTGGCCACAGCACCCACTAGCCCCTTGCCCACACCCTTAAAGAAGCCCGCCGCGCCCTCCTTCTGAGCACCTTTAATAGGCTTGGTGACAATCCCTGTGATCCCACTGACAAAGCCCTGAGACGGAGAAAAGGCGAGTGTTACAGACAGAGTAGCATATTTGAGAGAGAACCGGCCTGAGAGACTGTTTCTACTGCTCAGCTATACTGGTTGTGTTCAATTGACAACAATGCTCATCTTCAATTTTGCTACGTTGGGTCATTTACATTACATTTAAGTCATTTAGCAGACGCTCTTATCCAGAGCGACTTACAAATTGGTGCTTTCACCTTATGACATCCAGTGGAACAGCCACTTTACAATAGTGCATCTAGGTCTTTTAAGGGGGGGGGGGTGGGGTGGGGTGAGAAGGATTACTTTATCCTATCCTAGGTATTCCTTAAAGAGGTGGGTCCTACTGAACAGGTCCCCGGTTATGCTGGTGTTGCTGGGTCAGTTAGGCTGTTCTGGTGTTAGCATACTATAGTAGGTCAGACTCACAGACACCAGTCCTTTGCCTCCGCGGGTCAGGCCCTCTCTCAGGCCGCTAGGCTGCTTGTTCATAGCCTCCCGTCTCTTCTGCTGGTACTCCTCGTCCATCGTCATGGCAGCCACACCCTTCGCCATGGCGCCTGTGATCCTGGAGGCAGCGCCCGCAATGCCACCTGGGAGAGGGGACAGCGTGAACACAGTGGAGAAGAAGAGAGAGGGGCCAAGTAGATAGGAGAAGGAAGAGAGATATATGTCAGGGGGGGAAACAGTTAAGTCGGGAAGTGGAGGGATGGCAATGAAGGAACTAAAGAGAATCAACGTTAGCAGAAAAGAGATGAGCGAGAGCATAACATACCTACTGCTCCTCCAACCAGCGCTTTCACCCCCAGCGCCATACCCTCCACAAACTCCTCTGGCCCCTGGATAGCTCCCTGGGGAAGCCCAAAACAGTTACTCAGATACATGCCATCTACATGGATAACTCCCGCATTGTGTCAAGTAGTACACATCCATACTGGTAGTGTTCGGTGCTACAAGGGATTTAGCGCCTACCTGGTGTGGTTCGTATTGGTTGTACTGTGGTCTCACCTGATAGGGCTCGTAGAAGAAAG
Source organism: Oncorhynchus nerka (assembly GCF_034236695.1). Classification (NCBI taxonomy): domain Eukaryota; kingdom Metazoa; phylum Chordata; class Actinopteri; order Salmoniformes; family Salmonidae; genus Oncorhynchus; species Oncorhynchus nerka. The sequence goes on from NC_088408.1 coordinate 61,488,842, forward strand.
CCTCCACTCCCTCCGACAGACCTCGGATCAGTCCAAAGGGGTTTCCCAGCACGTCCAAACCCAACACCAGCACATACATCTGCTTTATCGCCTGGGACACAGATGAGAACACGGCTAAGTCGTGTATCATAATAACTCAATGAGTTGTTAGGATTCCCCTTTCTAAGATGAGGAACCTGGATTGAACTAACATTTTTCACATGAATCATTAATTGAAGTGGGAACATTTGCGTTGGACGTGCACATTGGAGCCCACTTGGAGTGGAATGTGTGTGAGACGTTACCTGTTTCGAGTAGTGTCTGATGACCTCCCATTGTAGTTGCTGGCGAGTGCGAAACTGGAAGGTCAGCTCGAAGAAGGCCAATCTAGGGAAGTTACAGAAAATGACTTTGGGTCAGACTCTAGCGTAAATGTATACAAAAAAAAGGACATGGTTGAATAAAGCCTTGCCATAAGCAAATAATTAGCATTAAGTGGTTTTGTAGAGTCTCTGTATGGTTTGTGTGTGAGAGCCATTGCACATGATGCATTCTACTCTGGTTAAGCCACTATTTTCTATATTCTCAGAGTTGACCTTGAGTTGGCTCTAGAAAATGTCTCCTCCATATTTATTCCCCTGGCAGATAAACACACCCCATTAAACAATTCAGAGTCAAAAGATGGAAAACCAAGGGTTAGCTCTTCGGGGCCATCTGAGCTCATTCAGATGAATCAGTTCTGAGCCAAAGATAGGAAACCTGCCTTTAGTGCACTGGAAATCTTTCAGACAATTTAGAAAACAGACTTAAGAAAGCCAAATCAAGCCCCATCTCTGACTTCTGGTGATTCTTCAAAATTGTGGAAAACAAATGCACAGAAGCCTACAAATTCCTCTTTTTCCCTGCTATGCAAGTTGTCTGACTGGCATCACAACCGAGAAGAATGGGATAAGTGATGCTTTTATTCATAATTTTATCATCAGACAGGCTTTTTATTTGAGAGAAACGGTGGTTTAATTGACCCTATTCGGTCAATCAACTGCTCTTCCCTCTGCCAGCCCTTAACTTCCTGGTGACAGGGGGGCAGTATTGAGTAGCTTGGATGAATAAGGTGCCCAGAGTAAACTGCCTGCTACTCTGTCCCAGATGCTAATATATGCACATTATTAGTAGCATTGGATAGAAAACACTAAAGTTTCTAGAACTGTTAGAATGATGTCTGAGTATAACAGAACTCATATGGCAGGCAAAAACCTAAGAAAAATCCAACCAGGAAGTGGGAAATCTGAGGTTTGTAGTTTTTCAACTCTTTGCCATTCCAATACACAGTGTAAATGGGGTCATATTGCACTTCCTAAGGCTTCCACTAGATGTCAACAGTCTTTAGAACTTTGTTTGAGGATTCTACTGTGAAGTGGGGGCTGAATGAGAACTGATTGAGCCAGGTGTCTGGCAGAGTGAGAGAGTTAGCTCTTGTTCCATTGCTTTTCCACAGACATAGGAATTATCCGGTTGGGAACTGTTACGTATTTTATCTAACGGGCGGCAACCGTTAGTCTAAATATTGCTGTTACATTGCACAACCTTAAATGTTACGTCATAATTATTTTAAATTCTGGCAAATTAGTTCGCAACGAGCCAGGCAGCCCAAACTGTTGCATACACCCTGACTCTGCGTGCAATGAACGCAAGAGAAGTGACACAATTTCCCAAGTTAATATTGCCTGCTAACATGAATTTCTTTTAACAAAATATGCAGGTTTAAAAAAATACTTCTGTTTATTGATTTTAAGAAAGGCAGTGATTTTATGGTTTGGTACGTGCAATGATTATGCTTTTTCCGCAAATGTTCTTTTGTTAAATCATCACCCGTTTGGCGAAGTAGGCTGTGATTCGATGATAAATTAGCAGGCACCGCATTGATTATATGTGAAGATTGATAGTTTTTTATAAGAAAAGTTTAATGCTAGCTAGCAACTTAACTTGGCTCCCCTTGCTGCACTCGCGTAACAGGTGGTCGGCCTGCCACTCAGTTTCCTTGTGGAATGCAATGTAATCGGCATCCAAAAATGCCAATTACCGATTGTTACGAAAACTTTAAATCAGCCCTAATTAAAAATCGCCCATGCCGATTAAATCGGTCGACCTCTAGCTTTTCTATAATCCTAAATTAATTAATAATAATCGTTTTGTTTAAATAACGATATTTTGGAGATGATTTAGTTTTCCAATAACTTAAAGTGAGTGAGAAAAAGGACATTCTTGAACACGGGGTGAGACACTTACTAATTTGTAAATAAAGCCAGTTTGTTATTTAGAATTATTTATGTTTTTAGAGGGGGAGAAACCAAAAGCCCACCGTCGCCTCATGGATCTCCCGGTTGCGGCCGGCATGGGTACAAGCATCTGTAGCAACGTAGTTTGCATTGCGATGCAGTGTTTTAGACCGCTGCGCCACTCCGTTTGGAAAATATGGCGCTGTACAATGTGACTGTTTCCACACCCTAATCCCAGTCAGAAGACAGTTGATGAAACTTGAGTGGACTTACAGAAAGGCTCTGTAAGACATATCAGGGTTCGTCAATTAGGTTTGGCCAAATTTTTCTGAGCCAATAGCCGGCAGGCCAGAACATAGTAAGTATATAATATTAGCACAATTAATTGGAATACATTACAAATTTTACATGTTTAACACATATGCTAAGTACATAAATTCAGTGACAATATGATAATTTTGATCTGATTACTCTCTATTCCTCTGTGTGTTGATTGGTGGCTACACTACTTTTTTTGACGTCAACATTTGATCAGAATAATTTGCTTGATGGCAAGATAAAATTTTGCTCTCAAAAAGTATCAAGAAGGTGGATAAATGAAAATCAAAGTTTCAGAAGAATGTACAGAGATATGCGTTTATCTTTCCCAATGCCAAGCCAGTGTCTTATTTGCAATGAAAATATTGCTGTGTGCAAATAATTAAATCTCAGATGTAATTATGAATCTAAGCAGAGAACTGTCTGTTGTATTCCCGCCCCATATAGAGGCCCGAAGCAGAAACATTGAATTGTTAACTACAAGCTGCACACACAGCATTTTCTGTGGACATATTCTGTAACTTAAACGGGTTAAATCTGCAGTTACAAGGAAGAGGGAAACAGTCGAGGACATGGTGGAGAAATTTGAGGCCTTTACTAGGAAGCTTGAGTTGTTTGATTTGGACCAGGCCGCAGCATTGTCACAGAGGTGATGGAAGATTTCATCAAGCAGCTGAGGGACAACTTCTTTTTCTGTAGTTTCGACCCGATGATTAGTCTGACAAACAAAGAACTTCGCATCCTGCAGGCCCGGATCAAAGCTAGCGAGACATTCAAAGACATCTCCACAGACAAATCAACCGTGGACCTTGAGCAATTTGCTACAGAAAAAAAGGAAGAAGATTAAGAAAGCTGAGTCCCAAGCATGTGCTCAAACGCCATGTGAGGGGGGCAATTTCTCGCCAGGGACGAGGCTCATATCTGATTTTTGATGGCAAATTCACCTATTTACAAAGCAAAAGATGCATGCACCTCACGGACTGCTATGTGTTCCACGATAATTCACTGTTGTCTCCTTTTTCAGGTATCATGGCTCAAGATTTCTTTGAGGAAGAAATCATCAAGAGATATGCTGGACCCTATTGTCAGAGAGGTGTTTCTGGGACCACATTGTTTCTTTCAAGGTAGGATTATAGAAATATTTAGCTATTTTTAGGCCTATTTACATGTATATATCTAGTATTGTACCTAATGTTGGCTTTTAGGCTAAATGTCTTTTTTTATTCTCCAAATGCAGACAATGACCCAAAACACATTGCCGTCCGGGTTTGGAAATGAGGGTATAAAATGAGGGTATAAAATGAGGGTTTGGAAATGAGGGTATAAACTGGGTCAAATACATTGATCATCTCAGCAAGGTTTAACCCGTGGTTGTGGAGCTGGGTGGAAGTGCAACTAAAATGTAGTTTAAATAAACATTTGCAATTTGAATGGCTTTTTTTGTTATTTTATTAACGAAAGCATAAAGATGTTGATGAAGAAATACTGTACTGCTGTATTGAGTGATAAAAAAGGCAATAAAGAGTATTGTCCTACTAATAGGGATACACCTGCTACAGTACACTTGTGAAAAACAAGTGTTTGAAAACCTGTTCTCAAAATGCTTCCAGGTGTCCATCACTACTGTAAATAAACACAGCATCTTGTTTACATTATTTATTGTAACCACAATGTCACAAATAATTTGTATCTACCTCTCCAATTACTTTTAGAGTTTGAGATTTACAAATGTGCGGTTTTCATGTAATTTTTCGTTAAATCCAGTATAACTCTAGACTGATGCCTTTAGTGAGAGGTCTAATGCTTTAATATTTTATCATTTCTGCCTTCTGAATTCATATCTAAGGGACATTTTCCGCATCATTATTAGTTACATTGTTTTAGTTTGAATGTGCCGACAGGTACGAAGCGGAAACGCTTCCCTAGTCAGCGCCATTAGTGCAATGCCCCTTAAAGTGTTGCTCTGTGCTACCCAGTGGGGTGAGGGTCCACCCCCCTTCCGTGAGCTAGGTCCGTCTTCTGTGCGCTGCGGTGGGCGCACTTCCGTCTTGTGTGCGCTGCTAGGTCCGTCTTCTGTGCGCTGCGGTGGGCGCACTTCCGTCTTGTGTGCGCTGCTAGGTCCGTCTTCTGTGCGCTGCGGTGGGCGCACTTCCGTCTTGTGTGCGCTGCTAGGTCCGTCTTCTGTGCGCTGCGGTGGGCGCACTTCCGTCTTGTGTGCGCTGCTAGGTCCGTCTTCTGTGCGCTGCGGTGGGCGCACTTCCGTCTTCTGTGCGCTGCTAGGTCCGTCTTCTGTGCGCTGCTAGGTCCGTCTTCTGTGCGCTGCTAGGTCCGTCTTCTGTGCGCTGCTAGGTCCGTCTTCTGTGCGCTGCTAGGTCCGTCTTCTGTGCGCTGCTAGGTCCGTCTTCTGTGCGCTGCTAGGTCCGTCTTCTGTGCGCTGCTAGGTCCGTCTTCTGTGCGCTGCTAGGTCCGTCTTCTGTGCGCTGCTAGGTCCGTCTTCTGTGCGCTGCTAGGTCCGTCTTCTGTGCGCTATCTCAGTGGATAAAGCTTGAGAACGTCAAGGCAATCCCATTGTGTGCCACCCGGGAGCCATAACCAATATATATTGTCCTGCTAATAGCCCAGCCTAGAAACTTTGTTTGCAGAATTGACAGCCTGCTACGCTTGTGAATAACAGGGTTACGAATAGATGTGTGAGAATATTTAAGGGGCTTTTTTTTTTTTTTGCCCATTCATTGTCAGTTAGACACACAGTAGCGCCTTGGGACCCAAAAGCATAATCAGTGCTCTATCCCCCCCCTTGCGCTGGTCTGGAGCAATGAAGCAGTGACGCAAGGTACTGTACTAAACCACAAATTACCTCTAAATACAGCGGCATAATCTCAAAACCTTTAGTGGAGCAACCACTGTACGTACTTTGGATGATGTCTACAATATTCATGTCCCTTATTACAAATATCTGAGCATCTGGATAAAAATAAAATGGATGAGTTAGTTAAGAAGCTGAGAATAAAAATGGGCTTCTATAGAAATAAACCCTGCCTCTCGCTAAATATTAAAGAGCAGATTATTCAGTCAACGTTCCTATCGGTCCTAGATTATGGCGACATCATCTATATGAACGCACTTCATTAAAGCAGTTAGATGCAGTTTATCATAGCGCACTGCGCTTTATTACGGGCGCCAATTCTCTCTTATCGTTTTGACGTGACGTACAGTAGGTTGATACATTGCCATGTTATCATTTATAAAGCCCTTTTACAAAAAGTCCCACTGTACCTAACATCTTTACTAAATTTTAGACATAGGAGTTACCACACCCGGTGTCAGGGACGATTAACTCTGGAAACTCCTTTGGTCTCTACTGAGTTAGGTACATCATCATTCTTGCTCCTTATCTGTGAAACAATCTTCAAAATGTTCTTAAATGTGATGTTCTGGTGCCTCTAGTGTAATTCAGAAAGCTGATTGAGGACCTTATTACTGACGAATATGTTTTTTTTCCTCTTTCTTTCTGCTTGCATTTCGTATTTATATTGATGAGTGTATTTTCTGTAATTCAGGGCTCATCTGCTTGGTCTCAGTATGACTCCCTGATAAATTAAAAGGTTAAATAAAATTGTATTTGTACATACTTGAAGACGACATCCTGCACGTCAGTGAGGGTTGCTCCGATGCTTTTCAGCAGCAGATTGAGGGACTGGACAGGGATGATCTCGGTCTCCCTCTTCTCCTTGTTACCATCCTCTCCTCCAGAACTCAGAGAGAAACTGAGGTGCAGCTGCCAAACAAACATGCCTCATAGATAGATCATCCCTAGGGCAGTTTTCCTGACCTTATGATGTGACCAGGAAAAGGTCCAAGCCCATACGTTTCTACTGGTCAGAAGCCCTTACTATGGTACATACCTGGTCAATAACACTTCGTTACAATCGCTACGCCCTTTAGTCATGGTCTGGCCATGGTGTCCTAACGCTGATTGGCTAACAGACGTGGTATATCAAACCGTATACCACGGGTATGACAAAACATTGGTAACCAGTTTTTAATAGCAATAAGGTAACTTGGGGGTTTGCGATATATATGGCCAATATACCAGGCACTCCGCGATATGACGTGCATAAAAACATCCCTTAGCCGTGGTATATTGGCCATCTACCACACCTCCTCGTGCCTTATTGCTTAAATAAAATACAGTGAACGCACTGTGGTGACACCAAAGCTTACCTTGATAGGAGAGATGTGGAAGTACTCATAGAGACTGATAGGGGATGTGTCAGTGGCCGAGACGTCGTTGAGCTCCGTCTTCAGATACTCTATGTCCTTCTCAAACAACTCCACCTGAACACCACACACAGCGACAGAGGAGAGAGAGAGAGAGAGATACAATGGAGTCTTAACCCTGATAGGCTCTTTGCACATGCTAGTTCAATTTAGCTTTCTGGTTCGTTACGAACTGCTGCCTTATTTATAGACTTTTCCAAGGCCTTAGACACTGCTGACCATCACATTCTCATTCAAAAGGTTACCTGAATTGGGCCTGGATCAGGCTTCTTGGAAGTGGTTTGAGAATCATCTGTCAGACAGGACACAATGTGTGATTTCTGATGGTGTTCAGTCTAGTTTCCTGGGTACTGTGAAAGGTGTACCGCAGGGGTCAGTATTGGGACCTGTTCTCTTTACAATTTCTATAAATAATATCAGTCTGTAAATATTAAGCTGTATGCAGACAATACTGATATGTATGCCATCGCCCCAACTGTAGAACAGGTGTTGTTCGAGCTGCAATCTGACTTTGTTGTCTTACAAAAAGTCCTGGTTGGTTTAAAACGTGTACTTAATGTGGGCAAGACTAAATATATATATTGTTCTCTAATTCTCACAAAAATGTTTCAGATGGACTACATATTTATTCATTGAACGGTTCTCCCATCGATCGGGTTCCCGCCAATAATTATCTGGGCATTTGGATTGACAAGGATTTAACAAAACAATATGATGAAAAAATGCTAAGATTTAATGTGGGCTTCTTTTTTAGAAATAGATCTAGATAATCCCTAAACAGCAAAAAGCAGATTGTACAGTCGACTTTCCTGACAGTTGTTGACTACGGTGACACCATTTACCAGAATGCAGCAGCGAACCTTAAACCTTCATATAGCATCTACCATAGTGCCATTATTTTCATCACAGGTAGGGCTGACCCTAATTAGTCGACTGATCGATTGTTTGGTTGTTAGGCTGTTGGTCGACCGAGATTGTTTTAGTCGAGCAGTAACAAATATATTTGCGCCCATCTCAGTGAACTAATCCATTGCGGAGGCCGAGACTAAAATCCAATTATTGCTTCATTCGAAAATATGGTCAGAAGCTCCATATGGAGGGTTTGACGCAACTGCAGAGCCTCCAGATGCCAAATTGAGCTCCGTACCACATCACTATGCACCTCCCAAATTCTGTAGCAATGCGGCGGGCTCTGTGTAGCTCCGCATTGACAGGATTGGTTGACGGTAGGTGGGGGCGGTATTTCCAGTATCAACATAAACTCACTTGACAACAGTTCTGCACTGCACTTTACATTTTTACACTCATCAATCTACAAACAAGACCTCATAATGTCAACGCAAAATCAGGTTTAGAAAATTATGCAAATGTATATATATTTTTTACTGAAATATCACATTTTACACAAGTACTCAGACCCTTTACTCAGTACTTTGTTGAAGCACATTTGGCAGCGATTACAGCCTCGAGTCTTCTTGGGTAGGATGCTACAAGCTTGGCACACCTGTATTTCTCAAATTCTTCTCTGCAGATCTCAAGTGCTGTCAGGTTGGATGGGGAGTGTCGCTGCACAGCTATTTCCAGGTCTCTTCAGAGATGTTTGATCGGGTTCAAGTCTGGGCTCTGGCTGGGCCACTCAAGGACATTCAGAGACTTGTCCCGAAGCCACTCCTGCGTTGTCTTGGCCGGTCAGCTCAAGGAAGAGTCTTGGTGGTTCCAATCTTCTTCCATTTAAGAATGATGGAGGCCACTGTGTTCTTGGGGACCTTCAATGCTTGCAGAAATGTTTTGGTACTCTTCCCCAGATCTGTGCCTATACACAAAATCCTGTCTCGTAGCTCTACGGACAATTCCTTTGACCTCGTGGCTTGGTCTTTGCTCTGACATGCACGGTCAACGGTGGGACCTTTTATAGACAGGTGTGTGCCTTTCCAAATCATGTCAAAATCAATAGAATTTACAAAAGGTGGCCTCAAAGTTATGGAAACATCTAAAGCACATATGTCAGAGTCAAGGCCCGCTTCACATCCGGCCCGCAAGAAGGTTTTTACGAATGATCTTGATTTATTATTAGAACAGGACAGCAAGCCGGCAGCCCTGATCTTTTACACGCACCAATACTACATTTCCCACAATGCAAAGGTGACGCACCGGCAGTAGGCTGCTTCATTTCAATATTTATTGGCACAGCAGTCGTCAGCATCACAGTAAAATTAACTTTCAGATACCCATCAAAAATGGCAAAACGGAAGGTGGATACTGAGAACCGGGGTTTCAAACAAGGTGGGAGTCGGAGTATATGTTCCTTAGCTGGAAAACCTGTGTGTCTTCTGTGTGGAGAAAGTGTGGCGGTACTGAAAGAGTATAATCTGAGACGACATTATGAAACGAAACACGCGGACAAAAACAAGAATATGGACATGGAACAAAGGCTACAAAAGGCAGAGGAATTAAAACGAGGCCTCAAATCTCGACAGGCTCTGTTCAAAAAAGCCAAATCACAAAAATGTTTCAGATGGACACAAGGCCAGGCTGCTGTCAAGGCAGTTTTATTTTGGCAGAAGAGATCGCTAAATCAGCCCGGCCATTTACGGAGGGGATTTCATCAAAAACTGCATGATTAAAGTTTGTGGCTTTGCCCAGAAAAAAGGCAACTTTTTAAATGTGAGTCTGAGCAGAAACACCATTGCCGAGAGAGTAGACCAGTTGTCCATCAATCTAAAAGAGCAGCTTGTGAAAAAGGGAAAAGATTTTATGCATATTCCTTGGCTGTGGATGAGAGCACCGACATTTCTGACATTGCCCAGTTGTCAATTTTCATCCGCGGAGTGGACTCCAACCTAAGCGTGACAGAGGAGTTTTTGGCTTTACGTCCTATGCATGGCACATCACAGGGGGCATGATTTGTATGAAGAGGTGTCAAGATGTGTAAATGAGATGGAGCTGCCTTGGGAAAAACTCGTGGGTTTGACAACCGACGAGCACCTGCGATGTGTGGACACAGGAGCGGACTGGTGGCGAAGATACGGGAAAAGATGCAAGAGGAAAACGCGACAGGTGAGCTGACAGCTTATCATTGTATCATACACAGGAACTAATAAAGCCTTGAAAATGGAGCATGTAATGAGCATCATCACGCGCACAGTTAACTTTATCAGAGCCAAAGGTTTGAATCACATAGTTCAAGGCATTTCTGACGGAGTTAGAAAACGGAGCATGGTGATTTGCCTTATCACACAGAGGTGCATGGCTAAGCCAGGGAAAGGTGCTTCAAAGATGTTTCTAGCTTCCCAAGATTTGTCTGTTCTTGGACAGCAAAGGGAAAGACACAACACAACTCCGAGACAAATGTTTCTGTGTGAAATGGCTTTTCTGTGTGACATTACGAGTCATCTGAATGCAATAAACTTGCAGCTGCAGGGTTCTGGATCGTGTCATCTCTGATATGTACAGTACAGTGAAGGCATTTAAAACCAAACTGACTCTGTGGGAGACGCAGATGCGGAAAGAAAATTTGAGCCACTTTCCCAGCTGCCAGACCATGAAAGAAAGCTCTCTACCAGTTTTTTGGCTGATAAAATAGGTATGCTTGCCGCTGACTTTCGGCCGATTTGCTGACTTTGAAGCACAAAAAGCAGGTTGGAACTGCTCGGTAACCCATTTGCTGTTGACGTGGAAAGCTCACCACCAAACCTCCAAATGGAGTTGATTGACCTCCAATGCAATGATGCACTGAGGGCAAAATTGCGGCAGTGGGTGCTGTAGTTCTCCCGTTTCCTCCCTGCCCCAGCTGCGCATCCAGGCTGCTCAAACGTTGTCTATGTTTGGCAGCACATACCTGTGTGAACAACTGTTTTCTTTGATGAACCTGAACAAAACATCACACAGAAGTGTTACTGCTGAACACCTCCACTCAATTCTGAGGATTTCTTCAGCTCAGAGCCTTACCCGAACATTGATGAACTTGTGGAAAAGATGGGACACCACCAAGTATCACCCTCAACCTCAAACAAGTGAACATTACTGTGCAATCACATATTTAGAGTTTTTACTCAGTTCAAGTTTAAAAGTTAAAATTTAATATTTGTTTTCAATGTTACTTCTCCTTAAACAAAGTGTTGTTTTTGATTAATAGATTTTTGCACTTTATTTTTTGTATTTCAATCCAATTATATTTTAAAAATATTTCAGTTGAGTGGATGATAGAAAATTGCTATTATTGTTTTTTTCTTTGAAGTAAATTTAGCCCACTTTTGCTAAAATAGAAAATATAGTCTACTGATGGTGCCTTGAATACCGGTTTCTTTCATTTAATGTTCATGTTATGGGGATATTTATATAAAGGAAATTTGTCTTTTGTGTCTGTTGAAAATTAAAGATTACTGACAGAGCCATAAGAAAATATTGCTTTATTTATCTGATCATATTGTAATATATTTGTTAGGTTTTCAGTAGGTTCAATTAGGTTCACTAGACTCAAAAAATTTTCAATGAACATTCGAACAGTCCGGCCCTCGTCTTGTAGCTGATTTTTTTATTTGGCCCTCCGTCCATTTGACTTTGACACCCCTGATCTAAAGGATGATCAATGTAAACAGGGATATACCTGAGCTCAATTTTGAGTCTCATAGCAAAAAGGGTCTGAATACTTATGAAAATAATATTTTTCTTTTTTTTAATTAGCAAACATTTCTAAAAAAAAAAAGTTTTTGCTTTGTCATCATGGGGTCTTGTGAGTAGATTGATGATGTTTAAAAAAAATCAATTTTAGAATAAGGCAATAACATAAAATGTGTAAACAGTCAAGGGGTCTGAATAGTTTCCGAATGCACTGTATCACCAGCAGTACATTTCACCATTTATTCATATAATTTCTAATCTATAATATTTGGTTACGATCCTTTCTTTTAATGCATTCAATACTATTATTCCAGTCTTCCTGTTTTCATTGTCAGAGTGGACACATTGTTTGCAGAGTGCACAATCTCTGCTACACTTGTGAGAAACAAGTTTAGGATTATTTAATTCCATTTCTGAGTTCCGTCAATATAGTCATTGTCTTTTGTTTGGAGCTCTCCTGACAATGTTGAGTAAGGATGAGCACACAAAGAAGTGGGCCTATAGGCTACCTGGCCTACTCGCAAGTATAATCATTTAAAATGTGCCCATTTGGGGATCTGATAGTATTTCTGATTGGCTTAACGCACCACCACTAATGACCTGTGGAGCTTCTCAAAGTAATGTTTTCACCTCAAACAGCAGAAAAACGAAGTCTCTTTTTACATGCATTGAGAATTACAATAGTTCCTCAATGCATTTGAAAAATATTTCCAGCGCTCTCCCTTTCGATAACCACTCAGCGTGAAAGGGAAAAATGTCATGCTCTGACCCCACATTAACGTCATAAAATAGGCTTCTTAACAGTGTTTGACTTGGACTGAAATAGGTTCCGGTACTCATTTTGGGTGTGGTACTGCTGATATTTAGGTGCAGGAGCTCAACAATACCTTTGAGCTAATATTCTATAAGAGGAACAGGAGCTCAAGCAGTAGAACATTTGAGGTGCAGGTACTCAGCTCAGGTGAGCTCCTGCCCAAGTCAAGCACTGCTTCTTACACCTTGCACAAATAGCCTACAGCTGTGTCTGTCCCGAGCTCACAGGCACAGGAAACTCTGAGGGCCCAAAATATTTGATACAATGTTGTAAGTTCCCTAGCACAAGCTTCAGGCTAGACCCAAGTTAATACAATGTTTCAAGTTTGTTGCAGACAGGCCATGTGTAGCCAATGTGATTTATTGGATATTTCTTTTTTTAAATGAGGATATTTTCTACCTGCAGGCTGCAATGTTTTTATTGGTTGGCTTTATGTAGGATATTTTTACATAGTTGGCAATAGAAGTTACTTTTTTAGGTTCATATGATTTTCATTTAGACTTGGATAGAATTTGATTAACCACATGACAATGAGATATGAAGATCGGTAGAAGTGGTCAGATAAATTGGCACTCCAGATGAGAAAAGGTTGCTGACGACTCATGTGGCCTATTATCGGGAACTTCAGGGGAGTAATGGCAGAATCTACGAAAGTCAGCTGGAACGGGAGGAGAATATCTAGTTGGGTCAGGTTAAGGTTATCTAGATCTGGCACCCTCTTCCAGCAAAAAAAAGTAAGCTTAAAGCATCAGACAAGCTCAATGCATATAGTTGATTTTATTAAAACACATTGGGTGTCTTTAATTGGAAAAGTTTAAACATTTTACAAGTTTAAACATTTTGAGCAATTCGATTGGTAGAAAGAACAGACAACTTTTGATCGACCAAGATTTTTTGGGGTCGGGGATCACAGATTAGTTTTTTTACAAAGCTCTACTAAACAAGCTTCGGACTTCCCTAACTTTGCTGTTGAAGTATAAAAACACAAGTTACCAAACCTGTTCACAGGGTTGGTTAACTCTTAAAGGTTCCTCGGGTCTCCACCAAATTAGGTAATTCCGCTTTTAGTTTTAATGCACCTCACTACTGGAACAATTTACAAAACTGCTCGAGCAATATAAATCATATAAATTATGTTAATTGAGGACTTAGTAGCTGAGAAATGTAACCATTTTTCTTCAATTGTGTTGTGCTGTTTTATTTGACATTGTATTGGATTGTTGCATTACTGTGATCAGGGCACCCTTGAGAATGAGACCTTTCTCTCAATGGGTTTTTCCTGCATAAATAAAGAATATTACAAATAAAAACCTGCTGCTCTGACGTCATCACGCTGGCGTTCTCCGGAGTGAACAGATCCAAGATGGCATAAAGGAAGCCCAGGTCCAACTTCAGATCCATCTCCTGGATTAGCACCTTGAAATACCTAGTCAACATGCCAAGAAAGGGATGTTGGTATGTGTGGTTGAGAGAGAGAGAGATAGATATGGAAAGAACATGAACTATAGTGATGGACTCACTTGATGCGTGAGATATCAGAGTGCCCTGCTGCCCTGGTAACAATGCTGATGTCGGTCAGAGGTTTGGGCTCTGCAGGAGAGAGAGGAGCAGAAAAACGCCATCACGATGTGTTTATCCAGAGTACTCCAGTCTAACAATGCCTATGGAGGCGTCCCCAATCGCTCCTTTTGCCTATTTAGCTAGTTACAGTGGGGTCCAAAATTAGACCCCTTAATACAGATGAGCAAAAATGACTAAAATAACTGAAATAATGAGCATGTATTGTATGCTCCAACATTTGAACAATTATATTATTTTATACTAATACAATTGCTCAGAGAAAGAGGTTTTGTTTAACAAGTAATACAAAACAAGAAAAACTAAAAAGACGGGTCAAAATGACTGACAGCCTGTTTTCAAAACCTCACCTTGCGAGGGTAATAGAACGAGCCTTTTTCTAAAATGTTTTATGAAATTGGAGAACACATTGGGAGGGATCTTATCTTTATCAAGGGTGTCAATTTTAAAGTGTAAATCCACAACACAGAGAGACTTGGACAGAGCTTGGGACTGACCTGAGTCCATGGTGACAGACTTAGGTAGTTTTATAGGGTAGAAGACATATGGGAAGATTGCTCCAGGTAGCTGATTCTGGATCTGTGGAAAAACAAAAGCACAAAAAAAAGAAATCCCTCCAACCATGTCAGCATGAAATCATTTTAATTGAATGGTTGGTAAGATGAACAAACAGTCAATGTATAAACTCTATTGTATGGTTGGTGGTCGGGTAGGGACCCACTGTAGAGTTGGATAGAATGCACACTTTCCAACTCTCTGGGGACCCACCTGTATGCGGTTGATCTGGACACGGTAGGCACTCTGGCGGGCCGATACGCTGTACTCCACCTTCACCCCTGGCAGGAAGCTCCTCCTGATTGGAGCGTCATATGGCTGCATCATCCTCATGTCTTGCCCATTATGGGTCAAAGACACCTGATAACACAGTTAGACTTAGGACACACACAACAGTTCTACTGGAGCTGTGCAAAACTAGGAACAACGTCTACCTCTAGAATTTCTAAAGCTTTCAAAGGGTTGGTTATCAAGGGGGTGGTATGGTATACATGGTACCAGACAGAGGCATAGCCAGTTGCTGCCTGACCTGGAAGTTGTTCTCCAGGTCTAAGATGGCGTTGTCCACTGGTCCACTCTCTGTGTACTCTTTGAAGTGGGTCTCCAGCAGCTCGGCATCTTTTCCACTCAGGGGTTTCCAGCGAGACTTCTTCTTTGGCTTGGACTCCCACACCACGTCTGAACTACACACACACACACACACACACACACACACACACACACGGAAAGCACACTGAACATGCTGCACTGAATTTGAAAAAGCATGTTCCCACTCAAAGTAGTCAACTGTAGCACAACCATACCATTGAGTGTATATACGGTGTTTGTATGTATGTGTGTGTGTGTGGTTACACATGTTTTGTGTGTGTGCACACACACACACCTGGTAATACCGATGAAAGACACCTCCTGGCGGCTGCTGTTGTTGACCAGGGAGACGCCCACGTCTTGCAGGGAGAGGATTATCTCCTGTTCGGCCAGCTCGGCCTTCTCACTCTCACACAGCAGCTTGTATATGCGTCGGTCCTCGGTGAACAGCGCCACCCGCTGGAGGCCCTCGTAGAACGAGATGAGGTACAGCTTACCCTCCTCGTTCACGTCCAACCGCAGGTCCTACACACGGATCAAGTGCCCATCAGATGGGAAGTAATGCGCGTTTCACTTTTAAGTTGCTCTTTTGCTTTGTAGCCACAGCCATAACTCACACAACACCAAAATGATATACCATATCAGCTTTGAATTGAGATTTCAGGAAACTAATGAGTCCAGGCAACAACAGTTGCTATCATTTGACAGTTGATTTGATTTCAACAATATATACACATCTCTGGTTAGACTACGGTTTGCATTTTGTCTCACCACTGTGGCCGACATGCCAAAGCACCCAATCGTCTAATATTTTAACTGGGTATCACCATATGTTGCTTCCCTTGTAAAACTGCTCAGGTCATCAAGCCAGTATAAAAAGGGGGAAGAAAATTCAGTAACACTTAACTTTCTGTCAGACTTCGCTAATCCCTACACTAATCCTATTGAGGATTGGAGCCTTAATTAAAAAAAGTCTGATAAAAGCTTTGTGTGTGTATAATGACGGGCTAAGCCATATTAAGCAGCTGTTAAAAAAACACTAAGCAGAAGATCCTAATCTGTGGTTAAGTCTGACACCTGTGTGTCATATTGGTCTAAAGTACTTGATACAAGTGTGTGTCAAACTAATAAGAAACACTGGTATAAAAATCAGACTTAAACGTAGTATCAATCTAAATGTTGGAGAATGTAACATTCCACCACCGTTAAGAGCAAAAGGGGAGTAAATAGAACGCCGTGGTACGGTACCTCTTCGCTCCTCAGCTCGCCGCTGTAGCTGCCACACTGCCAGGCCAGAGAGCGCGATCCAGTGGGCTCAGCCCAGGTGTAGTACATTACCTTCCCGGGGCTTAGCTTGTCCTTCTCCTTCTGACTACTACTCTCACACACACACACACACACACACACACACACACACACACACACACACACACACACACACACAGACAGAGAGTTAGAAAGCACACACACAAGACCACGAGAACCCCACCAAGAGGAAGATAGATGATGGTCAGAACAAAAAGCCGCGGTCATGAGAACGTAGCCACGTTACACAGCCCAGGCACCATGGAAAGAAACCCAAGAGCCTATTTGCAAATCAACACAATGGAGAGAAGAAATCCCATTAGTGGAGATGTCGAGGCTACTATCCAATTTGATCATGTTGTCGTTCTTCCTCCAACAAACGGAAACAACACCCCCCTTCCGATCAAAGAGAAAGAATGATTGAAATCATCATTATTGCAGAAGACACAGGGAAAGAGGAGGATGAAGAATGATTGGCATGAGGGGAAATGGAAGGCATATGGAAGCAGAGGTCAGATCCCATTGGCAGAGACCCATCCAAACAGCAGCAGCCAAAACTAAGTCCCACTATAAAAGCAAAGACCTGGAATTAAGGGGGAGGTCAAAGAGCAAACGGTCATGACACTGAAGCCGGAGCTCCTCCTTGATCACTCCACTTCCTGTACTTTGGTCACTATCAAATCAGACGACTTGGTCTTTTGAACCATACAGTGATATTAATGTAACGCAATATTTTTCAGCTTTTATAAAATGCACATTATACATTTCCTTGTGGAGTGGCATGTAAAGGAGTAGATCCGGCTCAAACACCAAAATGGAGAAAAAAAAGCTCTTCCCCTACACCTTCGGTTACCTGGGGGTCCAGCTCTGTCCACACCCTGACCACAGCTCAACTATGAAACGGGAACACAGAGACCACATCCCCCACTGAATGTGTGCATGTTCAAATAGAAATCTACGGACTGTGCCTTTTGCATTAGTCATTGTATGTTAGGGAAGGCATTTGAAGTTCCCCAATATGTCCACCCTTTCTGTGTCAGGGTCAGAGTGGGTGAGAGCAAGAACCCTCGTGGGGCTGGGTCCTGCTACCTGGGCTGGGTCTCCTCTACTGAGAAGGAGAGGCCGAGCAGCTCGTCTGCCACCCATTCTGATGAATCTCTCCGAAATCTGCCCGGCCAAGAGGTGTGGGGAGGGGAAAAAAATCAGACTTAAACAAAAACAAAACAAATCCATCATCACAAAGTCAGACAAAGAAAGTCAGTAACAAAAAAACATGGATTGAAAAACAAATGGAACAAAATCAGTGTCCGTCACAACAAGTCACAAACCAAAGGAAATGGATCCATGCAAACAGACAAACCTACATCAACACAAAAGCCAAGAACACAAATACCTTGTATCAAAACAAATACATGCAGCACATCCTGGGAGGTTTGCTAAATATATATAACATGCAGGTCTCATTCAGAAACAATATTTGGAATAGTACAGTGAGTAACACTAATTTTGTATTGTTTACTTCTATCCTCATGAATAATTTCAACCATCTCATGGACATTTCTAAAAGGAAGGATTTAAGACATCCCACATTTAAGATGCGACAAATACAGGTTTTATTTTAGGACATTGCGCCTGTTTTGAGAACAGTAAAACCTATATAATGAAACACATTTCTGCTTACTGCCCCATTACCGTTCTCCCTCCCCATCCTTCCCCTCCTTTACCTCTGGTAGAACTCCACAGTCTGCTCCTGGGTGTGGTTGATGATGAGGAAGGGGGCGGCCCCGTCGTGGTAGTCAGAGAAACGGATGATAATCGAGTGGTCCGATAGGTTCACATCCATAATGACCCCGCCCAGCTGGAATAGTAAAGCCAAATTAAAAACAGAAGTATTAGTACTTTATTGAACCCAACGTGGGAAGTGGATTTAAATCGTCACAAAGCATCAACTTATACAGTAGTTACAAACACGCCAGTGTGTGTGTGTGTGTGTGTGTGTGTGTGTATAAACTACTCACAGTGTTGTCCAGATGCAGCAGCAGGCAGTTTTCCGGTTTGGTGAAGTCCATGGTTTGAGGAGTTGACCGACTGCCTTCTACTTTGACTTTGAGCTTCTTGGAGTCCCTCTCAGGCCAAAACGGGATGGCTGCCTGAGAAGCACAGATAAAAAGTGAGAGAAAAGCGAGAGAGGAGAGGGAGAGACGGACAAAGAGGTGTCCATTTCACTACATGGATGTGCTACTGTATGTAGGGTAGGGGTCCATCATTCCCATTTCAAA
The DNA here is from genome assembly GCF_034236695.1 of Oncorhynchus nerka. Lineage (NCBI taxonomy): Eukaryota > Metazoa > Chordata > Actinopteri > Salmoniformes > Salmonidae > Oncorhynchus > Oncorhynchus nerka. The sequence continues at coordinate 61,507,435 of NC_088408.1, forward strand.
ATTCAGGAAATTAACCGATACTGGCGTTTGTAAGTAGCTCTAGTTGTGGTACCTGTTGTGGTCTGGCCTCGGTCCAGTCGTCCTGGCCCTCCTCTCCCACCCAGATCACATGTTTGGTCCTGTTCACTAACAGGTAGTATGGCACAAAGCTTACGATACGGGTCAGGCTGAAACTGCTGGCGTCGATCTTCACTCCGATCTTCAATCAAACCATAGAAAGCCACAATCAACATGAATCAATCCACCCATCTATCTATCAACGGTTCAGCAAATTACACTCAATGACCAATCTGAAAGGTGAAGCATCAACTGACACTGTTCTTCTGCTGGAGTGTCGTTTCAAATCAAATCTTAGTATGCTTGATCCACCACTCACTCACCACGTAATCTTTAAGCCTCCCTTTGCACTTCACTTCACCATAACTACCCACGGTATCCAGGGAGAAATCATCCGACAGGTCGCTGTCCGAGATCATCAGCCGCACCTGACCCGGAGAGAGAATAGGGTCAGATGTCAGGGAGACAAACAGCAGGGGTTAGGAGTTTTCACTTAAAAGCCCACTCCTTGTTTAAACCTCCCCCCAAAACAAAACAAAATAGCAGCCCAGCTACTTGGCTTGAGCTTAGACCAAAGCTGATCCCCACCCCACTACCTTGTTGTTCTGCAGAAAGTTGTGTGGCTTGAAGGAGAAGAGCAGAGGCATATCGTAGTCCATGGCGTGTTTGCGGTGGATGTCATCGGCCTTGTATTGCAGCAGGCGGCCCGTCTTGTTCACCATCCAGTAGGGAGAATGGATAGCCACCTCAGTCTGGCCCGCGTCGTACTTCACATGCACCGCAATATCGAGCTCCGCCCTCTTCCCTTCTCCCCCCTCTCCTAACCTGACCACCTCCTCTTCAACGCGCAGAGAGCTGAACACAATGAAGGTGATCTCATCCAGGTCGCCACAGAGACCGTAGTGGGCCTGCCAATCCTGACCCAGGTAGTCGAGGAGGCGGAGTTCCAGGCTGGACTGGTCCATGATGGCGGTGTGCAGCTGGGCCGAGTGGCCGTCCATCAGGGTGATGGGGGTGGGCTCTTCACTGTCCTGTCAGCCAATCAACACACAATACCAATCAATAATAGGCATGTCATATGAAGGGGAAGCTCTGAGGAAATATGATAGATGAGCTGTAGGTCAATTTCTCTGCTGGTGCGTAGGGATGGGGTAATGTGTGTGTACCTGTAGGCGATAGGTGATGGGGTAAGGCAGAAGGTTCCGGAGCAGGACAGAGGGCCACAGGTGCAGGATGTAGGGCTCGTCAAAGTGCTCCCCGGCCATTCCTGTGTGTTGTGATGTCACCGTGTCTTTCAGAGGGACGATGTTGACCATGAGGACGCCAGCGCTGTCACCATGGCGATGACAGGTCTGCTGCACACGTGCACCGGGCTGCTGGCTCACCAACTCGTAGCTGAAACCCTCGGAGCAGTCGTACTGATCGTCTCCCTCGGTTACCGGCTGCAGTCTTAGCTCTGACCTACGGGGGAGGGGGGTTCAGCACAGTCAGTGTGTGTGTGTGTGTGTGTGTGTGTGTGTGTGTGTGTGTGTGTGTGTGCGTGCATGTCACCTGTAGGAGTCCAGAGGCACACAGAACTCCTCTGTAGGCAGTGATATCCCCAGACTGGTAGAGCCCTCCATCACTCTGAATGGGATGGAGAAGTGGTTTATGATCTGTAGGAGAGACATGAGAAAGAGACATTCAGGCAAAAAAATACATTCTCTGGTCAGATAGTTGAACACATTCTGGGCTCAAGTTAAGTACAGACTAAAGAAAGTAAAGGGAGAGAGAGAGAACAGAGAGGGCTAGGGAAGCAAGCAGGGTGGATTGAGATGAATGGTGGGAGAAAATGAGCATTTGGGTGAAATCTGCATTAGTCAGTCTGAGAACAGTGAGCATTCATTGGTGTGAGTTGGAGTTTGAGGTGGGGGGGGGGGACTAACTTGCCTGGAAGGGAGAGCGGATCTTGATGTACTTGCTTCCCTCCACAGAGTAGATCTGACAGACCAGGAAACGCGTGACCCCAGAGTCTTTGTGCATGACACTGTACATGCCACGCCCCACTTTGATCAACGGGATCATGCCTGTTGAAGTGTGGCCCACCGGAGCTGAGGACATGAACATAAAAAAACAGCGTGATCAATGACTAGTGACCCGAGCCACAGTACTGACTTTTGTTAACCAGGGATACAAGCTGGTAAGTAGCCCAAAAAGGTGACACTTTTTTTTTCTGCACTGAAACATGCCAAAAAATCCCTGCTAGGTGGAAATGCAGGTTAACTAATTAAACAACAAAGAATATGATCTACATGATCCGTCTCTGTGTGTAAAATAAAAAGTGGTTCAAAATGTCAGTTGTCAAACAATGCATTCAACTGAAATGTGTCTTCCACATTTGACCCAACCCATCTGAATCAGAGAGGTGCGGGGGGCTGCCTTAAATCGACATCCACGTCTTCGGCGCCCGGGGAAAAGTGGGTTAACTGCCTTAACTTGCTCAGGGGCAGAACGTTAACTTGCTCAGGGGCAGAACGACAGATTGTTACCTTGTCAGCTTGGGGATTTGATCCAGCAACATTTTGGTTACTGGCCCAACGCTCTAACCACGAGGCTCCCTACCACCCCTAAAGAAAGCAATCCAATGTTATTTGTTGCCTAGACTTTACTGCAAATGACACTCAAGCCTTGAGAAAAAAACAAATATTGCAGTTAGCCATGACAGCCTTTACAATAGAACGCTTGTGACCACACATCTAAATACTGCACTTAGAGGGAAAAAAACATCTTAAAGTAGAAATAGAATTAAACAAACAGGCATCTATTTTTGCTCTATTATAGTGGCCACTATAGTAGATATCGTTCAAGTGCACAAGCCTACGTGCGTGTAAAAATAACGTTCACTGAGTAAAAAATCCCCCCCCTCACTCACAATGTGGTACTGTCCAGTTCAACACAACAAAAGCATTATCTTTGGGCTACACTGCACATTATACACTTCCTGCATGATACCCTTTGTTGGCATAATTGATCTCTTTCAGGCAGAGTACACCTGGCATAACCCTTTATATCCACTGTATTGAAAAGGTGAGAAAAAGGTTAAGTGTGTTGTGTTCCTTTCACCATACTGTCGTCCAGCATAAGCCAGGCCCAGCTCCAGCTACACTTGATCCCTGAATCCACTTGTTTAACAAGCAATGCCTCATTTTTCACCTAATTCTCTCATTCTGAAAATGAACCACATACTGTAGAGGGAAAACATTAACACTGTTAGTTCGGTTTGTTAGCTAGTTAACGTTTCACACAGATTGCCAGGGTCCAGTAAGCAACTAACGCATTATAACTTGAGGCACGGCAAGGAGTCGTATAACGTTAACAGTTAATACAATAGTGAATTGGTTAGGTTACTAACGTTGGCTCATCTGATGTTGTGTGGTCTGACTTTATTAGCCAGCTAATTTTCACACCATGAACTCAATTATCTGATCAGTTAAGTTGGCTAATGTTGCTCAACATTTCTCTGGCTAGCTGTCTTTCCAGAGTGCGTGCTGATGCGGTAACTTCTCTCTTCAGTCACGTGCTGCATTCTGTTGTTATGTGAATGATTGGCTGAGCCTTGGATAGAGCCAGTATTGCTCCAAACGCACATCCCTCGTTCGCTTACAGCCAGTAGTCATCCAAATCCCCCCCGCCCAAACCTTTCTCATCGGATCTACACGAATCACGAAGGTCACCTATTTTGGATTCAAAACGGCGAATTTCGCATCCCAAGGTTACTAATACCTGGGCATTAGGTCAGAACCCTAATAGGGTTTTGGACCTAGGGTTTGATATCTGACGTATGTGTGAAGCGTCTCCGAGCAGGAGTGCTGATCGAGGATCAGGTTCCTCCTGTCCATTAGGATATTAAAAGCAAAAACTAGACCGGCAGTACAATGAATACAGACGCTGGTCTGCACTTCTGTAGTGGTTGTAACTGTGTTGCTTACTGGGCTGTATGTAGTAGTCCTTGGCTACCAACGATGTCATGGCAGAGAACTGGTCTGAGTGGGTGGTGGTGCGACGGTAGTCCATGTTGAGGCTCTCTCCGTCCTGCAGCTCTACCCGGCGCGCCGTGGCCTCGCGACCCAGGGGGCTGAACAGCTCACTGTGCACCACCGATACAGTCAGACCTAGACGGTTCTTCACGACGAACGGAGCCTCGTCCTTCTGGAAACTATCCGATGCCTGCTTGGCCGCCTCCGCAAAGGCCTGCCACACACACAAACACACCCAGGCATGCACATGCAAACACGCCCCCAAAAAAAAGGCATTTTATAGAGCGCAATTCAACACAAGGCAATCTATTCCATCACGACTCAAAAACAACCCACTTATATAAAAAGTAGCCACCTTTTCAGCTAGACAATAGACGAACATATACAGTGCATTCGGAAAGTATTCAGACCCCTTCTTTTTCTCCACATTTTGTTACGTTACAGCTTCATTCAAAAATGTATTAAATACATTTTGTTCCTCATCAATCTACGCACAATACCCCATAATGGCAAAGCGAACAGGTTTTTAGAAATGTTTGCAAATGTAAAAAACTGAAATAGCTTATTTACATACAGTACCAGTCAAACGTTTGGACACACCTACTCATTCAAGGGTTTTTCTTTATTCTCACTATTTTCTACATTGTAGAATAGTGAAGACATCAAAACTATGAAATAATGTAGTAACCAAAAAAAAAAAGTGTTAAACAAATGAATATATATTTTATATTTGAGATTATTCAAAGTTGCCACCCTTTGCCTTGACAGCTCTGCACACATGGCTTTCTCTCAACCAGCTTCATGCGGTAGTCACCTGGAAGGCATTTCAAATAACAGGTGTGCCTTGTTAAAAAGTTAATTTGTGGAATTTCTTTCTTAATGCATTTGAACAAATCACTTGTGACAAGGTAGGGGTGGTATACAGAAGATATTCCTATTTGGTAAAAGACCAAGTCCATATAATGGCAAGAACTGCTCAAATAAGCAAAGAGAAATGACAGTCCATCATTACTTTAAGACATGTTTCACAGAGTTCAAGTAACATACACATCTCAACATCAACTGTTCAGAGAATACTATGTGAATCAGGCCTTCATGGTCGAATTGCTGAAAAGAACCTACTTCTAAAGGACACCAATAATAAGAGACTTGCTTGGCCAAGGAAACACGAGCAATGGAAATCAGACTGGTGGAGATCTGTCCTATGGTCTGATGAGTCCAAATTTGCGATTTTTGGTTCCAACCGCCGTGTCTTTATGAGACGCAGAGTTGGTGAACGGATGATCTCTGCATGTGTGATTTCCACCGTGAAGCATGGAGGTGATGGTGTGATGGTGCTTTGCTGGTTACACTGTTAGTGATTTATTTAGAATTCAAGGCACACTTGAACCAGCATGGCTACCACAGCATTCTGCAGCGATACGCCATCCCATCTGATAAGCACACAGCTAAGACAACGTAGTAGTTTCTTCAGGACAAGTCTCCGAATGTCCTTGAGTGGCCCAGCCAGAGCCTGGACTTGAACCTAATCAAACATCTCTGGAGACCTGAAAATTGCTGTGCAGCGACACACCCCATCCAACCTGACAGAGCTTGAGATGATCTGCAGAGAAGAATGGGAGAAACTCCCCAAATACAGGCACGCCAAGCTTTTGCATCATACCCAATAAGACTCAAGGCTGTAATCGCTGCAAAAGGTGCTTCAACAAAGTACTGAGTAAAGGGTCTGAAAGATTTCCGTTTTTTTCAATAAATTAGCAAAAATGTAGAAAAACCTGTTTCTGCTTTGTTATTATGGGGCATTGTGTGTAGATTTAGAACAAGGCTGTAACGTAACAAACTGTGGAAAAAGTCAAAGGATCTGAATACTTTCCGAATGCACTGTACAAGAGTGCTGGTGTGTGACGTCATTGACTTACCGTGCCCAGGTTACTGAGCATGCCCAGTCCACACTTGGAGAGGGTGATGTTAAGTTGGTCCTTGCTGCTGATGCTGATGACGGTCTTGTAGTCAGGGATGCTGTAGTCCACTTCTTCTGATATACCTGTGTACTTCACTGGCTTCTTCTTCATCTACAGTTCAGGGGGATGCATAGCCATTATGTGTGTGTGGTGGATAGTGCATTTCCACTATCCGTATGAAGGATGTGTGTGGAACATGGGACAGTGTGAGTGAGTGAGTGAGTGAGTGAGTGAGTGAGTGAGTGAGTGGTGAGTGAGTGAGTGAGTGAGTGAGTTACTGTATGTATGTATGTATGCATGGAAAATGTATGCAAGGGTCACCTTTAATCCCAGGGTCCAGGGTCTGAATCCATCTCGGGTCTCGTCTTCTAGGGGCTCTAGCAGTGGCTCCCACACCCCCATCACCTCGTTGAAGTAGTGAACCTAAACACACCACACTATGTTACTGTACACTAAATGCAGTCTGACTAAACCCATGTTTTAGTTGAACGGAGGTTGTGTAAAGGTCATGTAGATGTTTAAAGGGTTGTGTAGAGGGATGTGTAGTGGTTGTGTGAAGGTCGTGTAGAGGTGTGTGTAAAGGGATGTGTAAAGGTCATGTAGATGTTGTGTAAAGGGTTGTGTAGAGCTGTGCAGTGTCTGACCTCCAGGTTGAGCTGGCTGTGCAGGTTGATGAGGGTGCTCCAGTTCTTGACGTCACCGTGGAAGGAGGACTTGGCCAGGAGCATGGGGACGGTGCGGTGGCCCACCCCTGCCTCCAGTGTCAGGCAGATGGAGTTGATGGCCAACTGCAGGGACTCGCCCTGGGGAATCAGCGGGACCAGGGACTGGGCATCCTCGTCTTTACCCTCCTCCTCCAGGAACCACAGCTTGAGGTCCCTCCAGGACCGGCGCTCCCACAGGTCTGGGGGCACGGGGCTCTCCAGCTCAGACTGGGGTGTCTCGGCACCGGCCGGGCTCAGCACCGACTGAATGGTAATCACTGTGTTGATAATGATGGGCGACACCTGGGTGGGGCACAGAGGAGAATGGAACGTGAGGCACATCACTCTGGTTTGGCTAGCTGGGCCAGAAAAAGGTGACAATAAGGTCTAATGACCAAAATGATATGCTCCTAACAGGTTCCTGTCTTAAAGGGATGGTTTTGTTTTTGGCCGTGGCCTACCTTGAATGTGAGTGCGTTGATGCAGACCTCCATGGCCTGCGGGGAGGTGGAGGACTGTGTGCTCTTGAAGAACACTTGGCAGGGCTGCAGCACAGTGGTCTCCTTGTTCCTCTTCTCCTTCAGGAAGGGGCAGGCCACCACCTTCAGGTCCTTGACCACCGCAGTCATCAGCTGACCGTCCAGGTCGCTCTTCATCACCAACTCGCACTCCGTGGTCATGACCAGGGCCGGGGCGTCGGCACGTGTCAGGTCGGCCACAAACACAATCTCGGGGTTCTTCACCAGAACATTAATCTCTGACTTTGCCACCACCCCCACTGGAGCTGTGTTACGGAACCAGAGAGGAAAGCAGGGGCGTGTACATTGGGCATCCAATCCAAAACTTCACATTGTGCAAACATGACATTTGTGGTGAATAATGTAAAGTGTGAAATTTGAATGTGTCATACCAGATTCCTTGGAGGCTGCGGCTGCAGTGGGTTTAGTGCTACTGCTGTTCTTGGGGGTGGCGGAGGAGAAGCCCTGCTGGCTGGCCTTGAGGAAGATGTCGGCCACAGTGAGCAGGAACTCCATGCTGGCACAGAGGTACACGTCCTGCACCACCGTGTCCAAAGAGGTGCCGTCGCGGCCCTGCTTGTAGTTCACCTCCACCATCACATTCCTCTCAGCGCCCGGACGCATCGCCATCATCCTGACAGACAGAGGCCAGAGGGACATGACGAACCCTACAGCAAGGGAACTATCAACAAACCCTACAGCAAGGGAACTATCAACAAACCCTACAGCAAGGGAACTATCAACAAACCCTACAGCAAGGGAACTATCAACAAACCCTACAGCAAGGGAACTATCAACAAACCCTACAGCAAGGGAACTATCAACAAACCCTACAGCAAGGGAACTATCAACAAACCCTATAGCAGGGGCACTAACAACAAACCCTATAAGCAGGGGCATTCCTGGTCAGGGATCCAAGGCACAAGAAAGGAGAGCGGGGGCTGTGCTGTTTTTAAATGACACTTCACGCCAATTGTAAATATTATGAAGGAGAGAACGCTTTCCTGCTCTTCAGTACCAACCCAAAGGAATGCCTTTGACCTCCAGGAAAATGTTGCCACCAAAGCTATAAATGACCAAAAAAGTAAATACCGGAACAATATTTCTAAGGTAGGAATATTAAGAATAGTCAGTGGGGATATAAATAATAATCATGTCATATCGCTTTTCATTTTGTGATGTTATTAAAAACTGTATGAACCAAATACTGTAACTTAGGAAGGAAACCCCCTTCGGCTGTTAAGTTTCCATACAATATGAAGAATGCTGCAACTCTTTTTGTTAAGATATGAATTTGATTTTAGTTTTCATGTCCCTTGCACATTAACTAAACCACACCCCGAGGTCAGAAGAGCTTGTCAGTGTGATGGAACTGCCCTTTTCGACCAGAGTGCTTAAAAGGACCCCCTAAGAATTAAAATGCAGACCAAAAGATCTGAGACCGTGGTCCACACGTTGAAATGGTTGCAAACTCAACACAAAGTGAATAAAAACCCACTAGACCAAAACATTGACATTCTGCAGCTGTGTATGTAAAAGGGATCTAGAACTTTGACTAAAGAAAATCCCATCTCAGACAGTCTCTGTTATGTTTCACTATATTGGATCACTCCAAAATATCGGTATCACTCCGCGACAGAGGGATACATCAAATGTGTGGATTTACAGATTCACTCCCGTGTACACCTGTGTCACGGCTGGGGTCCGCCTCTATATATAGACCCCATGGCCGAGGCACATGTTCCCTTTCATTTTCTCAGCGGACATCCGTATGGTTCGAGTTACAAACGTTCTGAAGTTCACTTGGTAAGTCACTGGTAAGTGTAATATCTTGCATGGAAGTATACTCACTGGCTGTTTGCAGCTGGCCACATGGTCAGCCCCTCTTGAGTGCTCCAGGTCTTCCCCTGTGTTTGCAGAGGTACTGGGTAATTTATCCCTCACCGGGTTCCTATACCTCCAAGCGGGTCACGACATAGCTCTCTCAGGGCGTTGGACCCCTTCTCCGTAGCCTTGTTGGCTTGGCTGAGCTTGTGGCTTTCCCTTTGTGACAGGTGTGATGGTGGCATCCCCCTGGGGATCTGCATACCTCGTGTATGCACTACCTGGGTTTTAACCACGCGGAGAGGGCGGTGGAGCACCCTACTGGATGCCTGTTTTGTGTGGTGTTCTCAGAAAGCCTGCGCCTGATGTGATTGGCTCGGCATGCGCGAGCGGGTCGGTCAGGCCCGGGCTCAGGCTGGGGACGAGCTCCCTCCCTCAGGAGTGGTGCAGCAGCGAGCTGTTAGTCCCTCTATTGGGCCCAGTACCCCTCCCTGGAAACGTGGCCGGAGCCACCGCAGGCAGAACCCATCTGCTGCCAGTCTTGGACTGGGGCATGAGTAAGACTGCTGGGACCACCTTGAACAGAGGGCATATGCCCTGCGTAGCTTTGATGGTGACGACAGCTGTTCCCTGTTGGACAGTGATAAGCTGTTTCTGGGGGACAATGCCGGCTCTGTTCACCACCGTGAACAGGACTACCAGGTCATCAGAAGCCGCCAGTAGCTCGAGAGGCTATGAGGAGCCTACTCACTTGGATAGCCACTGCACTGGAACAGACAACACCACAGTGGTGGCTTACATCAACCATCAGGGTGGACTGAGGTCCCACTGCCTCAATCTTATAGCACGGGAGCTCCTTCTCTAGGCTGAGGGACATCTGGTGTCTACGTGCAACGCACGTACCTTGACATCCTGAACGTGGCAGCGGATATACTCTCGATAGAGGGCCGGCCACCTTGGGACTGGATTCCCAAGTGGTACAGCACCTGTGGGACAAGTTCAGGAGGGCACAGATGGACCTGTTTGCCTCCCTGAGCAATGCACACTGCCCCATGTGGTACTCCATGTCAGAGCCACCAGGGCATCTGGGCTTGGATACTCTGGCTCACGATTGGCCAGGGCTGGAGCTTTACGCATTTCCCCCCTTTTCCCCTGATCCAGGCTGTGCTGGACAGGACCAGGATGGAGGAGCATTGTCTGCTGCTGGTGGCCTCATACTGGCCAAGACGACCCTGGTTCAGCCTTCTCCTGTCCCTGTTGTCTGGGACACCTTGGCAACTGCCCCTGAGACCCGACCTACTGTTTCAGGCCGGGGGAAACACTGTGGCATTCAAGACCGCACCGCCTTAGATTGTGGGCTTGGCCGCTGAACGGCACCAATGGTCCATGTTAGGACTACAGGAGGGAGTAAGGAACACCATGCAGAGAGCAAGGTGACCGGCTACAACCGCGGCATATCAGTTGCGCTGGTGGTTGTACTAGTATTGAGGTTGTGCCCGAGTCATGCATGGTGCAGTAGGTCCTCCAATACCTGCAGTCTTGCATGGATGAGGGCTTGGCAGCCTCTACACTGAGGGTATTTGGCTGCTATATCTGCCTGCCATGTGCGGTGGATGGACAGGCCAGTGGGGCGTCTCCAAGTTTATGAAGGGGGTTTGTCGCCTGCGTCCAGCTAGGAACCGCTCAATGGTGAGCTGGGATCTGGATGTGGTATTGGTAGCTTTGCCAAAGCCACCTTTCAAACCGTTGGAGTCTGCCTCCCTGAAACACCTCTCTATGAAGGTGCTTTTCTTGGTAACGATTACTTCCATGAAGAGGGTGGGTGGGCTCCATGCTTTTTCAGTAAGTTCTGAGTGCTACCGGATGGACCCCAGTGGGAGGAGTATATCTCTCCTCCCCAACCCTTCATTCCTCCCGAAGGTTCTGTCAGACAGGCATGTGAACATCCCTTTTATCCTGTCTGCTTACGACCCCGCGGCAGTGGCGGGGGAGTCTGGGCCTCCCTCCGGGCACTGGCTGCCTATGTGGAGCGGACACGAGTGAGAACAACAGACCAGCTTTTTGTCTGCTATGGTGAAAGAGTCCTGGTTGCTGGGCTATCAAGCAGAGGCTCTCTCACTGGATCGTGGACACAACTATGACAGCATACTGCCTGGCTGGCAGGCCAGTGCTGCGATCTATGGTGGCACATTTAACACAAGGTGTGGCTGTGTCCTGGGCTCTACTGAGAGGAGTGCCCTTCGCTGATATCTGTGCTATGGCCAGCTGGGCTTCCTCTTGTACCTTTTGCTAGGTACTATCGGGTAACTTGGCACCTCCCTCTACGGTTGGTTCAGCAGTCCTGGGCATCGCCTCCCCTTCCGGGGACTGTGCCAGTACCCCCCCCCCCCCCCCCTTCTACATTGACGGCCCCTGCGTCTCGATCCCGCGCTGGGACTACGCCACTGGCTGGACAGGTCCCTCTAGCACCGGCTAAATCTGGTAATCCAATATATTGGAGCGATCCAATATAGTGAAACATAATGAAGGTTACGTATGTAACCACGGTTATGTGAGCTATATGGATCACTCCAATCCTCTACGGTGCTAGAAGCGCCTCAGAAATTATGTAGAGAACGTGTCGCGGCCATGGGGTATATATATATATAGGGGCGGACCCCAGCCGTGACACAGGTATACACGGGAGTAAATCTGTAAATCCACACATTTGATGTATCCCTCTGTCGCAGAGTGATACCAATATATTGGAGTGATCCATATAGCTCACATAACTGTGGTTATACACATAACATTCGTTCTATTTGAACACTCCACTACGAGACCAAAACAGGACAGTGTGACCTCTGGTGGACAGCCAGAGCCTTACACCCATCGAGCTATTCCCCTGACAGATAGACATCTACACGTAAATACATTGCATTTCTTACCAAAACGGGCGGCGGCTCGTGTGCAAGGTATATGGTTACTGTGAGAAAAGTTGCCAAATATACGATAATTGTCCCTGCCCCCTATCGCTCTATTTTCCACACCCCCTTTTCCATCTTTGTGTAATTAGCCATCTTATCTGGTCAGTCCACTAGGGACTTTTGTCTCATGTAAGCATGTATGTGTATTCTGTGTTATTATTTAGGTCGACTAATAATACATGAAATCAAATTTGTGTAGAACTGAATAATCAGAAAAGGCTGGTGTTCTTGTGGATTCAAGAAGTCTGCGACACTCAGAATGAGACTGATACGAGGTAATGATTATTAAGTGACTTATCGCTTTATAATATATATTTCGGGAGATGGTAACTATAAACAAATTCTCCCTTGGTGCCCCAAATTCCTAATGAATTAATTGTTTCATGATTCATTTAATAGAGTAACAATTAAACATAGTTGATAAGATAAATAACAGTCATCACATTAAATCAAAGTCACGACAGCACTAATAACAAACCCTACCATAAGTGCACTAAATACCTTGTAATCCGTTAGTCAAATGATGTTACATTGAGGAGTGAGACTAACTTTCTGTTCGACAGATACAAAGATTCCATTCTCTCAACACAATTGACAGACTTTATCCTTACTCGTGGGTTTTGATGGACTGGGAGTGAGAGATTACCTTAGTTGCTTTGACTATGATTCGGCTGCTAACCAAAGCCATTCATCTTAGCTGTGTGACAGTCCTATGTGAGTAGACAGATGGTGAAGCTGTGTTGAACATGGTGGCACGCTGAAGAACACACACTGAGCCTCGTACATCAACGCCAGCACCGAGTCACACAATCATATGTTCACAGTACACACACACACACACACACATCACTCTGTGGCATCTCTCCCAGGTTTTGTGAATGTATAAGTAGGCTCAGTACCAAATCAAATGTATTGGTCACATACACGTGTTAAGCAGATGTTATTGCGGTTGTAGCGAAACCAAGGTAACCGTGGGTGTGTCCTCTACCTGGCAGTGATCTTCTTGACCCTGCATCTTTTGTCGTCTAGCAGGCAGTCTGTGAGTTTGACGGAGGCCTTCATAGATCCGTCTGAGAACATGTGGACAGATGTAGAGATAGTCCCCAGGGTGAACTCAGCCAGCTTCAGCTGCTCATCCCTCGAGTCCAACACCTGCACCTTGGAGACACACACCAAAAAGTCTCTGTCTGTGGGCGTAAGAATATCCAAGTGGATGGAGTTTTACATGGTCAATGCCAGTGTTTGTGAAGGCGTGTCGTGGTGCAGTAGTCACCTCAGTCCCATTGGGGCTGTACAGGACCAGGGTCATGGAGTCAAACTTGAAGTCCAGTTTGAGTGTGCTCTTCAGCTTGGTGCTCTTCTGGGTCTCCACCACTGCAGCAGTTACCACCGTGTTGCCTACAGACAGGGTTCAACACAATTATAATAACAGCACAATCCCAGCAACACAAATCCAAATTCAACCCAGACTGACACTGCTGTCCTCACCGCTGGTGGGGTTACTACCAGTACCTCCTGACGCCTGTGAGCCTTTGGTAGAGACCGTGTCGGAGCGGTCCACTGTACGCGGAGGAGGAGGGGGGGAAGCAGAGTCTGACGTCTCTGACAGGTTCCCACTCAGAGTCCTCAACACCACCGTCATATCATCCTGACCCAGGATCAGCTAGTAAGACACACACACACACCGTAACACTGATGCATCAACATTTCATACTAACATTTCATTTCACACACTAACATTTGTTCAGTGAGAGTTGGCTTTAACGAACACACACGCATACACTCCGGCATACACACACACACACTCACGTTCATTGGTTTGAGGTGAGCAGTGATCTCTATGTCGGGGATGCTGTGGTACCAGGAGGCTGACAGGTTCCTCTGGATGGACAGGTCCAGGTTGACCGGCTTCAGAAGCTGGATTTCCCCCTGAAACCTCCCCTCCTCAAAGGTGGTTCTGGACAAACAAACAAACACACAGCTTTACAGGTTCTGATTTGCTGCACATCCGGGGACGGACCAAATATGCAAAAGTACGTGAAATAACACAGACGTGTCAATAGTTAATCAACACTTCACATCCCAGTGCAAAAATGAAGTAGTCCTTTCATTGTATAACAACTACGCATCTATGACGTTTAACTCCCATCCCTTGTACATCTACACAATGGCCTGACTACCAGTGTGTGTCTCTCACCTGTACATCTTGAGGTCGCTGAGGCCCACGGTCATGGTGTCCATGACGGGAGGGATCTTGACGTGCATTTGGGAGGGGACCATGGCGAAGCGGTTCTTGACCGTGACCATACCGAGGTCGGCCACGATGACGTTGGCGGAGGACGACGACTGCGGCAGGAAGACGACGGGAGCGTTGAAGTCCACGTCCAGGGAGATGCGGGTGCTGCGCTCAGCCAGCTCCATCACCCCCGTGGCCGCCTTCTCCGCTGCCTGCACCGTCACCTCAGCCAGGGCCTCCTTGGCCACCTGGAAGTTGTTGATGAAGGCCTGGGGGAGGAGGAAGAGGAGTCAGGTCATGTGACAAAGTGCTCGTGGATCGTCATAGCACTCAGGACAATAGGTTCTGGGGCATTTTTGTACCGGTATTAGTAAAGGTACCGGTTCTCAAAGAACAGGAATCGGTTAAAAGATAGAAAGGTGGAATGAAGAAAGCTGGAGGCGGGTCTCTTACCAGGATGGAGGAGACAAACTTGTTGAGGAAGATGACCTGGATGCAGCCCACCGTCAGGGTGACGCTGGTGTCCACTTTACCCATGTCTAGATAGGCGTCGCCCTCCGTGGCTTCAGTGTGGTTCACCATGCGGAATGCAAACACCTCCTCATCGGCTATGGACACACACTAGGACACAGAATTCGTACCGAAATACTCATTAGAATCACACCAGCAAAAAGCTAAAAATTATTTTTGTTTGGTTTTAAATCGCAACTTCTCGGGAATGTTCCCCCGCGACTGGGAAAATAACATGTTAACAAGTGCCCTGTATCCGAGGCTACCTGCTTGTACAACGCCTCCTTATCACAGTCCAGGATGACTATGTTCTTCAGGTTGGCCAGAACCTCTACCGCTTTTTTCCTCATCAGCACCTCCGACACCAGGCCTGGAACATAGAACAGAGAGAACAGGTAGAACAAAAGGAGGGGTAGGACAATTCTAGAACATAAACAGGTGTTTCAGTACAAGAGCCAATAAGACACGATCATCAGTGGTTTATATATGTCTACCACAAGGTGGCACTAGTATCATTATAATCTGTGTGTGTGTGTGTGTGTGTGTGTGTGTGCGCGCACATCCTTCAACACATCACACAAACACACATCATTTTGATATTTGATGCCATCATAAGTCATGCATGTAGCTGCTGACTTTATGTTGTGGACATGTGTTGTAGGCGGGGTCTTGTGTCAGGTGGCCTTTACCCTCGATGCGGATCTCCGCTATCCTGTGGCTCTGGCCTCGGATGAAAACCTTCAGACAGTTGAGATCGGCTCTGATGTGCAAATTCACCACATCCTCAAACTTTGACTTCTTAGAAGCTAAGGAGAAAGGGAGCAGAGAGACCTTTATGAAAGAGCGGTTCTGTCGTCAAAACGTCAAAGGACCATCGATGTGAAGATGACTTTGTTGGTGCATCAGAATACATCTAATGTCAAGTGGTGCATGAAAATGGTATAGTAATGTACATCTGGTTTAGCTAGCTAATCTACGTATTAGGAGAATATGCATCTACTCAACATCTCCACATTCAACAAACATATAGGAAGTATATGACCTAACCGATGTCTCTTCCACTTTCAACCCCCTTGAATCATGAATTTGTAAATCAATATCGCAACGTGGAGATAAGTCTAAGTTCCAGTAAGCAGAACCAATTCCATGAAACGGATAGTTACAGGTTTTTTTTGCCACAGCCGATCCCTCTTTCTTCTCGCCTTCCTCCCCCTCTCCCTCGTCCTCCTCGGGGATGGTGGGCAGCTCCTCCTGGCTGGGCGCCACCTCCTTGGTCGGGGGGAGGAGACTGATCAGGAAGTTCATGGCATTGAGCAGAGCCTCCGTGTGCAGGTGTATGTCCAGAGACGAGAAGTTCACCTGAGACGTCACACACAGACATACCACCTTCACTATGAACCCACACTTATACAACTAGGCAGAGAAGTGAGATGTTGAAATTCCAACTGCGGGTTAACACAGTTGTACTGTACTGTATTGCAAGACATTACCTTAACTGATTGTTCAGTGTTCTTGTACTCAGACTTGAATTCTGGCCCATTCTTATCAGCCTGAAAGAGAGACTGATGCTATTAGGCCTGCTCTACTGTTAAATCTACATTGGATGAAGAATGCAAGACGACAGTGTTGACTGTTGGAAGTGTTCACTGTGTGAGTGTGTGTGTGTGTGTACCTTAGTGTACTCCAATGTGAGGAGGTCATCCTCTGTGTTGTCTAGAGTGGTGATCAGGTGCACTTTCTTCTCCTCTGAATCTGGAACAGTTTACAAAACCAGAGAAAGCATATCACCCATATGCACGTCTGCAGACATGCCAGGCACATACAACTACCAACAACATATAACAATGTTTAATCGTGTGATAGGTATATACACACAAAATGTCTTCACAGTCCAAGCGCAGCAAGGTACACAAGGCGGTCCTGCTAGTGTTTCAAAATAAATGCAATCGCAGGAAAAACACCGTTCTGAGAGCACCAGGTGCCAGAGACGAATATCTATGTAAAAAGTGTAGAAAGAGGGGTGATCTAAAGATGCAACTAGAATGGCTTGCGAACAAACAATACTAGAACAGCGCCTTTGAATGCAGTGGACAGCGAAATGAAGTTGATTTGAAAACCAATAGAATAGAGCTGGTTTCAAACGGCATTTCAAGAACATCTCCAGAAAACAGACACATTCAAGTTTCAACTACCTTTCTGGCGTCTCCCCTAGCGTCAGAGCTGCTGTGGATATCTAAGGCTGTAGCGAAGGGCGCGTAATATTACATATTTACGTCAATGTGTCCAAAATTAGATCAAAAATATTTTCCCCCGATTGTGAACTTCCGCCTCAGTTGACAGCTCTACCAGCCAATCCCTCACTGACCCATGTACTCGGGGCACTCCAGGCAGATCTCTCGTAGGAACGTGTAGGATGTCATGTCGAAGGTACGTAGCTTCAGCTCGGTGCCCAGCCCCTCGATTTCCAGGTGCAACACTGTGACCTCCTCGCCTCCAGAGAGACGACACAGCTGAACGGACAGCTAGACAGCAGAAGAAGAAGGGAGAGGAAGTTCAAGTTCATGCACGCACACACACACACACACACACACACACACACACACACACACACACAAGCTCCTATGCTAGCAATCAGAGAATGCAACTAAATGAAGTGTTTAGGTACTCTCACACACAGATGTAGAGGAGTTTTAACCATACTTTGCTGATCTCAAATGTCATGAGGAACTCGGTCATGTTCTTCTTGGGGTCTTTCTTGACCAGACCTCTCCTCTTGACTGAGTCAGAGCGCTGCAGGGGGCTGGGCATGTTGTCGGGGAAGAACGGCCGGTCTCCTATAGGAGAGCTGGGAGCATCGTAGAACAGGTCCTCCTCTGAGCCTGCACACACACACACACACACACACACACACACACACACACACACACGTAATTGCCACACTGTGTGTATGCGTATTAAAGTACATAATCCATTTGTAATGTGTAAACAGGGCTGTGTGTGTGTGTGTGTGTGTGTGTGTGTGTGTGTGCGCACATGTCTCTCACCTGATTCCCATATCAGGGAGTTGCGCAGTTCAGCCATGGTTGGTTTCCTGGGGGTTAGCTGAGGGGTGTACGACTGCTTTAAAGCCTGCGTCATGAACACAAGCAGAGATTACACGCCGCACATAGATTTCTATTGGCTTGTCTATCTACACACAAACACAACACACAGAGTCGACCTACAGACAGTCAGAGATAGAGAGGCCCAGTAGAGTTAGCACCTTGGATGTTGAGTGAGTGTTGGTGCTGCGCGGGCCGGCCTGCTCTCTGGCATCGGAATGCTGTCGATCAGCTCCAGCACACCCCGCACCTTATCATCAGAGATCCTCAGAGACAGGAGGGGCAGCTCCCCGGAGATTTTAAACCTGACACACACACACACTTTATTCATATCATTCATCTGACCGGCTATTTGACAAACACCATTACACAGTGGCTGACTGTCCATCACACCAACCCGCACCCCCACCTTTCCCTCTTACTTGGGCATGCGGGAATCTGTGACCACCATGGCTCTGCTGAACACCACCTTGACGTCGACAGGCTCCAGGATGTGGAGGGCCGACTGCCTCAGCTTACGGGCTTTCTTCCAGTCCCCATCTAAACACACAACAACCACCGGCTCCGTTAAGCCTCATTTATAGTCTACCTAATCACCCAACACAAGGACACAATAAGCTACACAAAATGTATTCCCTGCGTAGTTGCGTCACATGACAATTTGGGCAGCAAACTTTCCGATAATTGTGTGTGTGTGTGTGTGTGTGTCTCCATACACGAGTTTGCGTGTGTGTGCCTTCAGCGTGCGTACCTGGTTTGCTGTAGAGGAACTGAAGGCTGCTGAGCTGGACGTCGAAGCTGTCGTAGGCCCGGGACATAATGTCCTCTATAGTACTTCTCCCTACAGAGAGCTGCGGCAGCCCCTCTCTGCTCAGACTAGACACCTGATAACACAAGACAATGCCATAACACCTGGGTGAAGAGTCCTGTTCATTAGGCAGGGATTGACATTAACGGTTGCCTGGAGCAAGTCAATTAAAACAGTCAGGCAAGTGGATCCTTCTCTGTGGTCAAATTGGGTTGAAGACAACTGTTAATGTGTTACCTCTACTGTCCCATTTTTCAGGTGAATTTAGTGACTCACAAGAAGAAGGAAAAAAGACAAAGCCAAGTGTGCTCGATCATAATTCTCAACTTCTCCATACATCATCTCTCAAATCACTCAAGTCCGAACCGACCACTCGCACTGAGCACGTTGAAGTGACTTACCTTGAAGTGGCCCAGGTCCAATAGCATGAGGTTCTGGGTGGAGTCGTAGAAGCCGGTTTGGGGAACGATTACGTAGGAGGCCATGAGGTTGACGTTCAGATCCAGAACCTTCTGGGTCTCAATCACGTACATCAGTCCTGCAGACAACGACATAGAACGGAGGGCATACTTCAACATGTTCTTACATATGGATACGAAACGGGAGGGAGGCGTGCCAGGAGGAAGTATGGAGTGGAGGTTGAGGTCAAAGGCTTGTATCCTGTCTGATGATTCAGAGTAAAATGTCCATAGAAAGTCAAATTAGATTTTTTTGACGTGGTTTCTTGTGACAGGCCAGGAGTGCGAGTGTGGCCTGTCAGTCAGAGCTAGAGGCGGGGCTCTGACCTGTGGAGGTGCGGTCTCGGAACTGCTCCAGCTTCATGAGAGTGGCGTTGGTCAGATCGTCCAGCTGGAGGTCATCAGGCGGTGAGAAGAACGCAGACATGCGGTTTACCGTCACCTGCCCGGAGAGGGAGACAGGTATCCATGTTGTTACACACACAAACACAGGTGGTGCAGACTTTCGTTCTAACATGCCTGATTGAAACGAGGAACGACAGGAA
Source organism: Oncorhynchus nerka (assembly GCF_034236695.1). NCBI lineage: Eukaryota > Metazoa > Chordata > Actinopteri > Salmoniformes > Salmonidae > Oncorhynchus > Oncorhynchus nerka. The sequence goes on from NC_088408.1 coordinate 61,527,139, forward strand.
TACAATTATATACACAGGACACACACACAAAAACAAATACACTCACAGCATCATAGATGATCTCCAGAGGCTGGGACTCGACGCGGAGCCGCTGATCAGCGCTCTCGTCCAGAGGGTTGGTCTCAAACAGGATGTCCAACAAGGGTGTCCCCGTTACCGTGGCAGCCTTCCTTGACGACAGCAATGTGGGTGCCGGCCGGTTACTGGCTAGTCCTGTCACCTCAAACAGACTGAGCTGGGCCGACAGCCTGAGAGGAAAAACCGCATCAGAACCAAGGGCAGAAAGAAGTGGGGAGAGAGTGGAGAACGAGGAAGAGAGAGAGGGGGGAAGAAAGAGGGAAACGCAGAGAGAAAAGATAGACAAACTGAGAATCGCAAAATGGTGGCACAAGAAAAAAAATTATGAAATGCCAACTATAGTGCATCCCATTGATAAGGCACTAAAACAGAGCAGAGAAGGAAGGGGAAAGTATTTAAATACAGGGTTTGTTCAGAAGCGTTAAGCGTTACCGGTATGTCAAGTAGAATTGGGCATCATGTCAGTTCTATTAATATCTATCTGCAACGTTCTGAATGTTTCACCTTAGGGAACACACCCCAGAGGGCATACTGTACTTACTTAATGGCTTGTGCTCCGGGCCTCTGGGTCAGCATGGATTTCAGATCTTCAACTGTGAGTTTGAGGATTTCATTCTGGTCCTTGTTGTCTTTCATTGAGACAGACATCCTCTCCATGTGGAAATTAATCTTCATATCCTCAAACTGCACAAACAAGACCAGAGAGAAAAGGGAGACTGAACCGTGTCCTGGATTATCTCCCTCTCTTTTGGAGGATGCCAGGGATTGTGATACAGCCCTACAGTGTGTGGGAATACACAGTCGCAACTCACGTTCTTTGGCAGGTTATGATTGACAGCTATCTCACTGTAGCCGATGGCGGTGTAGAGTTTGGCCTTCTCAGCAGAAGTCATAAGCTCGTCAAAAGCTGAGGAGAAAAAAAAAAAAAGTCATTCTCCATGCAATGTGGAAATATGTCTTATGATTTACAATAGCAGCATTAAAACATCAGGAGGACCTTATCAAGATTACTTCAAATCAACTTCACAAAGAGGTAAGAGTGCAAAATGCTGTTCCAAGTGCCCGGTTAAATCAAAGTCAACCACATTCCCATCCACATCTTATATGCGAGTGAAGTCATATCGTAATGGAGAAAAAAAAGTCTAATAATCACGACACCTATGATAGAAACAGGAAGTTCAGAAAATGCAGACAGATCATTTGTTTGCACTCTCTTTTTGTGTCTGTAAAATAAATTTGTGAAATGCCGGTGGAAACGCTACAGATATACATGAACATCTTTGGTCCCAAACCATCATCTTGAGAACCTTGTCATCAACGTGATTCAATACTTCATAAGGGTAACACAGGACAGGTTAAATGCCCAATTGGAATTATTTCTGTCCAGTGTTCTTTCATCCTGGTTCTGGAGACTCACAGGGTCTGCAGGTTTTTACCTCCAGCCCAACATCAACACCATTGACTCAACTAATCCACTAGATTCCGTTTTAACGGTTATCTTATTTCCATGACCGTCTTCGTCGATAACGGTCGGTTACACGGTAATTGTGTCAGCCCTAGTTACACACCCCATGGTTCCCCAGGACCAGGATTGAAGAACACTGTTCATCAAAAATAGTAACTGCAGCGCATTGGCATGCTCATGACACACTGATGACCAGCTGACTGATTGGCCTGGTGGTCTTTACATTATCATAGGGGGCGGATTCGGAATGTATTTCCGACCCCTTGACTTATTCCAATTTGTTTTGTTACAGCCTGAATTCAAAATGGATTAAATTGATTTGTTTTCTCTCACTCATCTACACACAATATCCCATAATGACAAAGTGAAAACACATTTTTATTTTATGAAAATGAAAAACAAAAATATCTAATTTGCATAAGTACTGTGTTCACACCCCTGAGTCAATACTTTGTAGAAGCACCTTTAGCAGTGAATACAGCTGTGAGTCTTCCTGGGTAAGTCTACGAGCTTTTCACACCTGGATTGTGCAACATTTGCCCGTTATTCTTTTCAAAATTCTTCAAGCTCTGTCCAATTTGTTGTTGATCATAGCTAGTCAACCATTTTCAGGTCTTGCCATAGATTTAAGTAAAAACTAATGCAGCATATCAGGAACATTCACTGTCTTCTTGATGAGCAACTCCAGTGTAGATTTGGCCTTGTGTTTAGGTTATTGTCCTGCTGAAAGGTGAATTCATCTCCCAGTGTCTGGTGGAAAGCAGACAACGACGTTTTCCGACGTTTCTTTATCCTAAAAAACTCCCATCCTTAACGATTACAAGCATACCTATAACATGATGCAGCCACCATCATGCTTGAAAACATGGAGAGTGGTACTCAGTAATATGTTGTATTGGATTTGCCCCAAACATAACAATTTGTATTCAGGACAAAAAGCTAATTGTTTGCCACATTATTTGCAGTATTGTTTTGGTGCCTTGTTGCAAACAGGATGCATGTTGTGGAATATTTGTATACTGTAAAGGCTTCCTTATTTTCACTCTGTCAATTAGGGTAGTATTAGGAGTAACAACAATGTTGTTGATCCATCCTCAGTTTTCTCCTTTCACATCCATTAAACTCTAACTGTTTTAAAGTTACCATTGGCCTCATGATGAAATCCCTGACTGGTTTCCTTGCTCTCTGGCAACTAGGTTAGAAAGGACGCCTGTATCTTTGTAGTGACTGGGTGCATTGATACACCATACAACGCGTAATTAATAACTTCACCATGCTCAAAGGGATATTCAATGTCTGCTTTTATTTTTTTTTCATCTACCAAGAGGTGTGAGGTATTGGAAAACCTCCCTGGTCTTTACGGTAGAATGTGTGTTTGAAATTCACTGCTCGACTGAGGGACCTTACAGATAATTGTATGTGTGGGGTACAGAGATGAGGTAGTCATTCAAAAATCATGTTCAACACTATTACTGCACACAGAGTGACTCCATGCAACTTATTATGTGACTTGTTAAGCACATTTTTACTGCTGAACTTATATAGGCTTGACATAACAACAGGGTTGAATACTTACTGAATCAAGATCTTCCAGCTTTTTATTTTGTAATAAAAAATTTAAAAAACATAATTCCACTCTGACATTATGAGGTATTGTGTGTAGGAAAAAAAATATATATAAAATGTATACATTTTCAATTCAGGCTGTAAATAATTGTGGAAAAAGTCATGGAGTGTTAATACTTTCTCAAGGCACTGTATGTACAAAATGGAGCACGGCGATTGGCTACACGGGCGATCTCACCTCCGGTCTTGACCTCCTTGGCCTCGGCGCCACAGTCTCCTGACCAGCCGGACCACATCCAGCCCAACCAGCCCTGAGATTCCTCCTCCTCCACCTTCACCCCCGGACGGAAGATACGCAGCCCCGCTTTGCTTGCCTGGAAAGACCGACCAGCGCCAGTCACAGTCTATACATAACACTTCAGCCTCAACCACTAGCTAGAACCACTGTTAGTTCCACTGTGACCACTGACCACGTGTTGCACTGGTGGCTACGCTACAGCAGTGTGACTGAGCAGGGTCATTTCAGTCACGCTTTTCTGCCATTTTGAACAAATGAGTTAGTAGACAGACAAAACTGAGTACAGTACATACAGAGAAGACAGATAGTTCATTAGGGATAATTCAACAGATTGCTCAATCCGTACCTCCATCTCAGCTTGCTGCCTGGCCAGAGTGATGTTAAAAATATCCAGAGTCCGCTCAGGCTCCTGGGCACACGGCAAGAAAGACGGATCGTCTAGTCCATTAAAACAGTTCCCTGACCATTATGGGAATCCATCAATTACTTAAAAAGGTAGACTCAGCAAAATGACGTTGCCATGAGCAGCACTGCAGATACTGAGATGAGCAAGATGCAAGACTTCGCTCTCACACAGTCACACAGTATCTATGTGCACAGGTTCACTTCACACTGTTACAGCTTGGTAGCTAGGGGACCAAAACAGTGGAGAAGAGCGTCGTGCGTCAACGCTCTTAGTTGTTGAGGAAATTGACCACTATGGGGTGTACTTTCTGCATCTACGTCATGTCACTGAGCATACCTTTAATGTCCATCATCAATCAATGCAGCAGAGTAGATACAAAGACTGGGAATGCAACTCAGAGCACGAGGACTAGGCCCTTCTCAATCTCCACCACACCTGGGTTCAAATAGCATGTTGTTTCCTTTCAAATTGTTTGAACACTTGATTGAGCCTGGCTGGTGTGCCAGATGGGAAGGGTTTGCACTTTGAGGACTATGCCATTGGTCCTATTACAGACAGGCAGGCTCAATCAAGCACGGCTCAAGTTTTGAATAGAAAACAAATACTATTTGAACTCAGGTCTGGGTTGCACTCATTAGGGAACGCAACAGAAAACTTTGCAGAACTGAAAATGTTAATGAGTGTTTCTTAATGCACAGGTAGTCTCTCCCTGTTTCAGTTCATTGTCTTCCATTTGGTACCTAATGAACATCGCCCTGATCTCTACACACCTCCAGCTCCCTGAGCTGCTTCTCAGTGGGCTTCTTGCTGGTGATCTTGGCCTTGTAGAGCTCTCTGTACTGCTTGACTGTCTGCCGGTGGCAGCGGATGTGCTGCCACGACCACATGTGCAGCCGCGGCTTCACGTCCACCTCCATGATGCCTGTGATCACATACTGCCACCTAGATGGCATACACAAGCAATGACAGTCACAACAGAACCAGCACGTGTACATCACGATAGCTCAAATCGATTGAAGGAAATGCATCTCTTAATCTTATACTGGATGGCATGAAACAATACAATCAATCAAATGCATTCACTCATTCACCATCTAAACATCAACAATAACCAACATTTTTGTCGTTGTGACCATTTTTTAGTAGAGGAAAGAATTGTAAGTAAAAGAAAAAGTGTGAGAGCTGACCATAGATAGGCGTTGGTGTGCACGTGGACTTGCGGCCGGTATTTCCTGTAGGGCAGGTTGCGTGACATCATATCCACTGATCCCAGGAGCTCCAGAATGCTGATGTACTGGAGAGAAGGAAGGGGTGAGAGTTCAGGGGTCATCGAGAAGCACAATAAGACAGTGACTTTAAAAATGTGTCGAAATTCTAACTCTGGGCAACGCTCATCATGCAAGAGCGCACAGATCTGTGGAAAAAAACAACTAACATTTCAAATAGACGGGATGGTATATAATCCAACGCGAGTTCTAATTGTGTGAATGGCATCAGTTTGCTTCACTGTGGTTAAATAAGTCATCCTCCTTACTATGCACATTGTTGAAGAAATTTTCCAAATTAAATCAGGCTGCAGATTTAAATGATTTTTATGGTACTTTCCTCTGCTCTTTTGCTCGATTAAAATGTTTCATCTTTCTCTCTCTCATATCTCCCTCCATCACCTGTGGTCTGTTGAGCTCCACGGCCACCTCTCTTAGGTTGACCACCAGGTCCACCTTGGGAGAGGAGAAGTCCACATCCGACCGGGGGTTCATGCGCAGCTTCGCATCGGCCGTTATCGGACGAAAAACTGCCAGCAATGAACAGGGAAATAAGGTTATTAATATGATACAGAATTAGTCAACAATTCCACCGTGGGCCATCGTAATGAGAAGATACCTTCAATTACGATAAAAACTCCAATGACTACAATGACTGAGATTTTATTCTCTGTATCAGGTGATGTGACAACATGACTATCAAGACTCTGATCCAGATGTGAATGATGTCACACCCTTATATCGACTGGGTGACACTCACTGAAATCGTGGTTCATGGGAGTGGAACCCCCCGGGATGCTGTCCTGGAGGCATCGCTGTGGAAATGTGAGACAGGAAGAGATGCCTCGTTAGACGTCATTGATAGACATAATCACTCTCACTTAAGGGACCTGCCGCTCCGCGATGCACTGAATGATGGCACTGTGACTCACCAGGGCCTCATCTGGCATGTGATTGGAGTACAGCATCGAGTTCACATTCCAGTAAGCAAAGAGATTGTCCAACTGGACAAGCTGAGGAGAGGAAAAAGCATAACAGAAAACAGCTTAGAATGCTGTAGACAGAACAGTGTCATAATTGAACAGTGTCATAAAACTCGTACAGTATATCAATTGCTGTGGACTGACTACCTTGAAAAACAGCTTGGCTTTCTCATCCAGGAGACAAGGCATCCAATTCTCATCTGCTGTCTGTGGGGGTCACAGTTATGGGGTTGAGACATGACGTGGTATGGATTCAGGGTCAGACCAGAAACAGATCATAAACCTGACCACAACAAAGATCTCATATCCCACATCCAGACCTTAACTAAATTGAACCACTGTAATATCATCTCCATCTCCATTTCCAATATGATCTCCAATCTCCAATGAAATGACCGATTTCACGAGGTAGGGGCCTCACGCATTACCTGAAGGCTGAGGTTCTGCAGTGACACTCCAAATGAAAAGGGGCAATTGGGGTTGGTGACCTGAGAGAGTGAGAGAAGCGTACAGTAATGAAATACAGGAATAATACACTCGTTTAAAATTATGTAATACAACTGTAGCACACTGGGTCGAATACACACATCATCCTCATAGCGGACGTGGATGTTGGAGATCTTCACTTGAAGGTTCTTGATCACCTGCGTCACAAGTTTCTCCACAAAGGTGTCCTGCTTCTCAAGTGCGGGGTTTTCTGTGGCAACAAATAACACATAACAGTACATGCATTCAGGTCACAGTCCTGAGTCTGTTTTAGCCCGATGCCAGCCCTGCAACTCAATGACATTATAACATCTATTTAAGAGTGGTTTGAAGATGTAATGAAAGCGTGACTCACGGACAGACACATGAACTCTGACCTTGCTCTGCTGCTTTCTGTTTGGTCTCTTCGATCCTCTGCAGCTCCCTCTGACGAGCCTCCTGGAGCTGTTTCTCCTCCTTCTCTGCATCATACTTTATACCTGAAACACGCAAACATTAAGAAAAAAACACACACACACACACACACACACTACAGCTAGGTTTCTTACTGGCTGTGGGCACGATGAGTAGGTAGACTCCATCCAGCGTGGCTTCCACTGACTGGGTGTACAGATTCTTCCATGGAATCTTCAACTCCAAGCGTCCTGACAGATCCACACACACACACAGTTAATAGGAAAAAGGTTGAAGAGTGAGAAAGATAGAGAGGAATTATAATAGTGAATGTATGGTAATGGTAGGAGGTGTTGGGTTGAGAGTCAGACAAATCTCACCTATATGCCCTGCTCTTACTTTAAAAGGAATGTCAAGTTGACTCTGAAACAAGAACAAAAATATTCAGCACAATACAATGTGAATCTACCTACATAATTAGCATTTAACCACTGATACGTTTAGTAGTAGGCCTAGCCATTCATGTCAAACATACCAAGGCATTTTCCTTTATTTCAAGATTTCTGAGCACTGCATCACCTAGAAAAAAAGAAAAAACTATTTGTTTAAAGGGCGACCGCACTTCCTGATTTGGCCTCGTTTTGAAGATTACTCGCTAATGCTAGCGGCCATGACTGAAGCCAAACGAGAGTTGTCTAATTATTGGGGGGGTGTGGTTTGATGTAGGTGTGTTATGTTTGCATCTCATACCCTGGCAGGTACTGTTGTTTGCCCCTCCTGAGTCACCGTAGTAACAACAGCCACTTCCTCAACAAATTTGCTTCCTTAAAATTGTCAAGATAAATCGAGAAACATGTCATTCACCAACGTTTTTGCCGAGGAGGTCTTAGTCGCGCAATTTTACATCTAGCTAAGTTACTTGGGGCAGTATTTCTCAAGTTAAAACATTTCCATGAAAAACTGCACAGTGCACTGCATACGGTCTATTGAGTCGGGAAAGTCTGGCTGTGCGCTCAGGACTGAATTCTTAAAATAATAACATATCTACAACTTAATTATGTGTAAGCTGTCAATCTATCGTAAATAAAGCACAAGCTACACGATTATCAGTGCCCCAAACCACTTGCTAGCTAGGTAAATTCCAACTCTGTGTTTGTCAATGGAGCTAGCAGGTAGTAGCTAGCAGGCACATTGAGCAGTCAGGCCACAGCTTATCAAGTCACTGGCCATGTGTGTACTTCAGTGTTGTTTTGTACAACTTTCTCACTATTACCAGAGTGCGTATCTGTCTGGCAGTGTTTCACAGGGAATCATGTTACAAAACAGGTCGCGAATGTGTTTTGGAAAATTAATAAGTTGCAGTTGGGACAACTTGTCAATAATCATCTCAATTCAAAAAAGTGACAGACTCAAGTGATTGACACTATCAAACACATAAGTAGCCACTCAAAGGGCTAAGGCCAAGGGTTATTTTAACATAGGCGACTCGTTGTCGGATCTGTCTCACTGTCTGGAGGTTCTGACTTATGATTGGATAGAGCTCACACAGCTGATAAGCAACAGTGCTGAATGCGCTCTCTCTTTTGTTAGTGTGCACCATCGTAATCCATACCCAAACCTCCAGAAACTCAGTTTTGGAAGTGACTGACCAAAATGATCCTATTTACACTTTGCAGTCAATTTTGACACTATAATGAATGTTTGACTTATACCAATGCCACATTGGCTGCTTAAAACCAGATAAGTTTGTTCTAAGAGGCAGTTGACCTTTAAAATGACTCAATAAGCACCGATACATGAATATACACAGTATACAAAACATTATGAACACCTGCTCTTTCCATGACAGGTAAAAGCTATGATCCCTTATTGAGGTCACTTGTTAAATCCACTTCAAATCAGTGTACATGAATGGGAGGAGACAAGTTAAAAGAAGGATTGTCAAGCCTTTAGACAATTGAGACATGGATTGTGCTTGTGTGTCATTCAGAGGGTGAACAGGAAAGAAAATATTTAAGTGCCGCTGAACATGATATGGTAGTAGGTGCCAGGCACACCGGTTTGTGTGGAGTGCTACGCTGTTAAAAAAAAAAATGTAAATGCTCAACAGTTTCATGTGTGTATCAAGAATGGTCCACTACCCAATGGACATCCTGCCAACTTGACACAACTGTGGGAAGCATTGGAATCAACATGGGCCAGCATCCCTGTGGACGCTTTCGACACCTTGTCGAGTCCATGCTCCGTGCAACTCAATATTAGGAAGGTGTTTAATGTTTTGTACACTCAGCGTACTTCACTAATAAAATGCATAGTAACCTGATGTTGGAAACATATGGCCTAGCCTAAGCTGACAAATAACTTAGCCTAATTCCACTGTACATTTCCCATTAAAAGCAAATATTAGCCAGCTGTGCAGTATGTTATCATGTGCCCAGATCGTCTTCACAGAGGCCGCATTTCAGTAGACAATTTTGTGCTTCTTCTGTTGGCAAGATGTCAGACCTTGGACCTTCAATACATTTTCTCCAAGTATCATATCTTTCTAAAATTAAATATGCCTAGATACTGCTAAGGCCAATGGTAACCAACCGGTCATCGTGATTTATTATTGCCACTTTAATAATGTTTACATATCTTTCATTACTCATATCATATGTATATACTGTATTTTATACTATCATACCTATGCCGCTCATCCATATATTCTTATTCCATCCCTTAGATTTGTGTGTATTGGGTAGGTGTTGTGGAATTATCAGATTACTTGTTAGATATTACTGCGGTCAGGACGTGAAGCACAAGAATTTCGCTACCCTCGCATTAACATCTGCTAACCATGTGTATGTGACAAATAACATTTGATTGTTGCTCCGAGACATTTACCCTCCACAATTACAGCACTTACAGTTGACCGGGGCAGCTCTAGCAGGGCAAATATTTGACTAACTGACTTGTTGGTAAGGTGGTATCTATCCTATGACGGTTCCACGTTGAAAGTCACTGAGCTCTTCAGTAAGGCCATTCTACTGCCAACGTAAATGTCTATGTACGTATATGTCTATGTAGATTGCATAGTTGTGTGCTCGATTTTACACACCTGTCAGCAAAGGATGTAGCTGAAATATTCGAAACCATTCATTTTAAGGGGTGTCCACATACTTTTGTGTAAACAGTGTAGCTATCTAACTAACTTAGGTTAGCTGGCAGATTCCAGCTAACGTTAGCCAATTTAGCTAGCTAGCTGGCTTAACAGCTAGCTAACAAACTAATATTATGTAGCTAGCCAGTTGACTACAAAACCTTGCTAACAAATAAGTAAGTACTGTAGTAGCTAGTAAACCTGCCATCAGCAAACAAGCACAGCAGCATTGTCTAATGCTAACATATAAGACAACAATCATGACAGTGACAGCTGCAGGTTTCTGAACTGACGTTTAGCTAACTAGCTAGGGTGGCTAGCAAGGAAGCTAACCGTAACACATAATCGTTACCTCCCCAAATCCCGAGCTTGAGTTGTGAGCTGTCAAGGTTTACAACGTAATCCCCTAAAAACCTGTTTAGGACATCTACCACCACGCTTTCGAAGACCATGTTGCTGTTTCGTTCACCTCTCGGCCACCATGTTTACATTCAGTTTTAACGCTTAACTCGCTCGCCTGTCGCTAATAATGACAGCTGGCTGGTCCTGTTTCTTGAAATATCCAACGACGTTCGGTCACATGGACGGTCTTGACGCCATGTGTTTGCGTCAATAGATTATTCTCTTTGGAGTATCCACTGCAAGGTTCATCTTCCTCTTGCCAAAGAAGATTATCGTTACAGTCCGTGACAGAATAGGGAACCATAATTATGGTCCATGATTCACAGGGGGCCCTAATGAGTGGTGAACAGGTAGAAATGTACGATCATGGCTAGAAAGGTTGCAGCTTTCGTAAAATTAACGTCACGCCTAGGTCACACCTACAGTATTTTGTGGAAAATGGTTCTCAGGCGGCATCATTTTCTGCTACAATTTCTGTCAAGCTGTAGCAGAAGTTGAATGTTGAATTTGTGTTGCACACATCCAGACGATAATGCATACTTAGCGAGTGTTGTAGGTGGATCGATGAGTCAAGAGTTGTCGGTTCGTGGCAGTTTATGAGAATTAACATATCAGGTTAAGATAAGTACAAATTAAATTAGGGAAAGGTTTAGGTCAAATGAAAAACATTTCAACTTTTGAGTTAATTTGACAAAATCTGGATCCATTCTAGCCATGGCCCAAATATGGGTAATTTATATAGATAGAGGACTCATCTTTACGTCTGCCATTATAAGTCTGTGACAGCGTTGTGTGTGATTGATTAAGACTAAAGCCGTGGACTTCAGAGATCAGGTTGCTTTAATGTATCAGAGTTCACTCTCCTGCATCCAAAAGAATAGACAAAACATTTGTAGAGCACAATTGTTCTGCCAAACTTTGCCTCTCTCCAAGTGCATCAATTATTTTAAAATACAAAAGTGAGAACAGCCTCTCCTTATAATGCATCAACACAACGCTCATTTTACATATAGTGAGGGAAAAAATGATTTGATCCTAACCTCAGCTCGTTACCTGTATAAAAGACACTTGGGAGCCAGAAATGTTTCTGATTGAGAGGGGGTCAAATACTTATTTCCCTCATTAAAATGCAAATCAATTTATAACATTTGACACACGTTTTTCTGGATTTTTTTGTTATTCTGTCTCTCACTGTTCAAATAAACCTACCATTAAAATTATAGGCGGATCATTTCTTTGTCAGTGGGCAAACGTACAAAAATCGGCAGGGGATCAAATACTTTTCCCCCCTCACTGTAGATAAAACCACATACCTGCATCCAAAAGAAAAGGCAAAACATTTGTAGAGAACAAATATGTTCTGCCAATCGTCGCTTCTCTCTACAACATAGACGCACAATACACAATAGCTACAATAACACATACAGTACCTTAGCTAGCTCGTAACCACATGTTGAATTCAGAATGTTAATATCATCCTAACAAGTACAATTACAATAGCATCTTTACAATACCATCCACTTATGAGTAAACTCTAAATATACAACATTATTCATGACTCTGTACTTAAAGGAATCTAACTTTCCTGAACATGACAGAAAAAGTGTGCCTAACTCTCCAAGTGCAATAAAATGATTTGAGCACAAGCACACAGGGCAAAAGGTATGCGCTCCCCTATTTCCCAGGATGCAGGTTTGGCCGATGTAAAATGGCTAGCTAGTTAGCGGTGGTGCGTGCTAATAGTGTTTCAGTCGGTGACGTCACTCGCTCTGAGACCTCAAAGTAGTTGTTCCCCTTGCTCTGCAAGGGCCGCAGCTTTTGTGGCGCGATGGGTAACGATGCTTCGTGAGTGACTGTGGTTGATGTGTGCAGAGGGTCCATGGTTCGAGCCCAGGTTGGGGCGAGGAGAGGGACAGAAGCTATACTGTTACACAGGCATGCATAATAACAAATCAACATGCTATATTAATATATGAACCTGTTGAAATTCACAAAGTATTTTAATAACTGTTACATATGCACCACACAGAACGCACTGCAACTTCCTCTGCAACTCAATGCTGCAAGGCAAACGCAGCGTTCCATTGGAAATGAATGTACTTCTGGTGAACCAAAATGCAATAACGCTGTCGGTGTGATCATCGACATTTGAGGGGCTGAGACCAAGCACTCTCCAATACACTCTCCACCGGGCTGCCAGAATACCAAAGGTGCATTCAACAACTAACCTTGCCCTGGACAATTGTTTGTTACAGGCTCTGGCAATGGCAGCTGGCGTCCAGCGTAGGGCCTCATGAGGTTGGGTCTTAAAGGGAAGCCCTCGTCGCCGACGAAGACGTGGGGAACAGGTCCCAGGTCTTCAGCCCCAGGGAGTGATGCAGGTGGTGGAATCTCCAGGGTGCCATCCTGAAGTGCCTGGCCGAAGGCAGAGTCCCGGAGGGTCCCGTCATCACTTCCCTTCCCGTAAGCACCAAAATCGACAAAATGGAAACAGTAGATGGCATCTACTACAGCCAAGAGTACAAGTGAATATGTACTCTTGTAGTTGTAGAATTGCGAACCTGAGCACAGTGGATCCTGTATTACTACATGTTTCCCATCAATGGAGCCAGGACAGTTGGGGAAATTCCACCTCTCCAGGAACTCGGCAGCGATGGCCCCCCAGTCTTCCTCCTTGGGGACAGGCATGTATGTCCCAAATGGCTTGTGCCACAGAGGGGACAATGCCTGCCACCGTGGACCGTCCAACTCGGACGCTGAATCCAATGGTCATGTAGGAGTCCCCTATCGCCAAGAATCTAAAAAAAAGAATTATCAATATTGTGTGTAACTTGAATACCACCCACATATTCTACCTCATTGCTGTTTATTATGCTCTACTAATTAGATTGTAATAATCATCAACCATCATTACCAATGTCTTGAAACAGTACAATTCAGTCTAATGACTATATCAATAAACTGTAGCCCAGGCCAACTCTACTCTTAGAAAGAATGGTACTATCTACTTAAAAGGGTTCTCCGGCTGTCCCCATAGGAGATCCCTTTTTGGTTCCAGGTAGTACCCCTTTTGGTTCCAAGTAGAACCCTATTGGGTTCCATGTATAACATTTTCCCCAAAGGGTTATACCTGGAACCAAAAATGGTTATCCTATGGGGAAAGCAGAAGGACACTTTTGGAACCTTTTTCTCTAAGAGTGTATGTGAGTCCAATAAGAATGTAATGAATGACTGTAACTGTCTTGAACAACAATGAGTCCTGGAGAAGACTAGCCTACCTTCATCAGGGCAGAAGGCACCTCAACTTTCTTTTCATTTGGTGACATTGCATAATTAAAAAAGGATTATAAACCAACTTTGGGAAAGTTATAATCCTAATGAACATTCTGTAAAAGTACATCTGATATCAAATAGGAACTATTAACTAGAGAGCCCTTTAGCTAGCTAGGTTGCACATAAAAACAATTATGGTATCAAAGGCTTTAAAAATGTACTAGAATGTAGTTTACCGCAGACAACTGGGCTGAAGGACTCCCGGTTGTTGGTATCCATCCGGACGATCCTGGCTCCAATCATCTGGAGCAGGTGATCAAACTGGCTTCGGTCCAGACGAAAGTAACTTCGGAATTCCTCTCCAAACATTCGTAGCTCTTGAATGAGACGGTGGAACTCCCCTGCCTGCTTTCGGGACTTTAACCGTCTCTGGGACCACACAGACCTGCGCTTTCGGCGGGGCTGGTCACGGCTCAACAGCGCGATCAAGACAACCTTCTACAACGTTGGTCTCATTGTTGAAAGAGCCTACTCTGCTATCTTGACTATGTATTATTGCATTTCGCGCCAAAACTGCATTTGAGGGAAATTATATTATAGTCTCTCACAATTAATTTGTGGATGTCATCGAATAAAATAATATCCTTGGCAAATAAATGAATAAAAAAATGTAAAGAAATTCTCCAGTCAAACTGTTTTTATTATGTAATCACACATTTTTTTACTGGATATGTGTGCAACAAAAATTCAACATTCACATTTTGCTACTTCCTGTCAAGTCTACACATACAATTTGATGCATACGTTCGACGACACAGAACGCACTGCAACTACCTCTGCAACGCAATGCTCAATTGGAAATGAATGTACGTCTGGTGAATCGGAAAACAACCACACAGTCGGTGTGTTCGAAGCGTCAGGCATTGAGGCTACAACCAAGGGCCCAGTGTTCCGGCCCAGAAGCATGGTTTCGACTTCTCCTACAGGTTTGCTTCGGTACCGCAGTTTAACTGATGCCCGGCCCAGAAATACAATTTCCCTAGACGGCCACATAGAGAAATCAGACTAGAAAATTCATCGTAAGACTTTTTAGTAATCACCATTGTGCACAAAACATCAATTGAATTACTCAAATAATTGAGACCAATTTTGTTTTACATCACTCACAACGAAGATATAAAATGTTTATATTCATCTAATGTCTACCATGTTTTTTGGATGACCTGATGATGCAGCTGCTCCCGGTGCACATTGAGTGCTACTGCGCATTTGATGTTGGTTCATATAAATCGGATTCAACTCAGACATAGACGGTCCACGAATCGGCAAATGTGAGTAGATAAGCTTGAAAACAACTGTTGGACATCTTGGATACAGTCTCCAGTTATTATACCTCAGTGGCTACAACCCATAGGAATCCCGACCCAGTTGAATACTTTGACCACTTTAAAATTTAAAAGAACAGGGCTCCGGGCAGCCGAGCGGAAATGGAGGAAAACTCGCCTCCCTGCGGACCTGGCATCCTTTCACTCCCTCCTCTCTACATTTTCCTCTTCTGTCTCTGCTGCTAAAGCCACTTTCTACCACTCTAAAGTCCAAGCATCTGCCTCTAACCCTAGGAAGCTCTTTGCCACCTTCTCCTCCCCTCCTGAATCCTCCTCCCCTCCCCCCTCCTCCCTCTCTGCAGATGACTTCGTCAACCATTTTGAAAAGAAGGTCGACCACATGCGATCCTCGTTTGCTAAGTCAAACGACACCGCTGGTTCTGCTCACACTGCCCTACCCTGTGCTCTGACCTCTTTCTCCCTCTCTCTCCAGATGAAATCTCGCGTCTTGTGACGGCCGGCCGCCCAACAACCTGCCCGCTTGACCCTATTCCCTCCTCTCTTCTCCAGACCATTTCCGGAGACCTTCTCCCTTACCTCACCTCGCTCATCAACTCATCCCTGACCGCTGGCTACGTCCCTTCTGTCTTCAAGAGAGCGAGAGTTGCACCCCTTCTGAAAAACCTACACTCGATCCCTCCGATGTCAACAACTACAGACCAGTATCCCTTCTTTCTTTTCTCTCCAAAACTCTTGAACGTGCCGTCCTTGGCCAGCTCTCCCGCTATCTCTCTCAGAATGACCTTCTTGATCCAAATCAGTCAGGTTTCAAGACTAGTCATTCAACTGAGACTGCTCTTCTCTGTATCACGGAGGCCCTCCGCACTGCTAAAGCTAACTCTCTCCTCTGCTCTCATCCTTCTAGACCTATCGGCTGCCTTCGATACTGTGAACCATCAGATCCTCCTTTCCACCCTCTCCGAGTTGGGCATCTCCGGCGCGGCCCACGCTTGGATTGCTCCTACCAGGTGGCGTGGCGAGAATCTGTCTCCTCACCACGCGCTCTCACCACTGGCGTCCCCCAGGGCTCTGTTCTGGGCCCTCTCCTATTCTCGCTATACACCAAGTCACTTGGCTCTGTCATAACCTCACATGGTCTCTCCTATCATTGCTATGCAGACGACACACAATTAATCTTCTCCTTTCCCCCTTCTGATGACCAGGTGGCGAATCGCATCTCTGCATGTCTGGCAGACATATCATTGTGGATGACGGATCACCACCTCAAGCTGAACCTCGGCAAGACGGAGCTGCTCTTCCTCCCGGGAAGGACTGCCCCGCTCCATGATCTCGCCATCACGGTTGACAACTCCATTGTGTCCTCCTCCCAGAGCGCTAAGAACCTTGGCGTGATCCTGGACAACACCCTGTCGTTCTCAACTAACATCAAGGCGGTGGCCCGTTCTTGTAGGTTCATGCTCTACAACATCCGCAGAGTACGACCTGCCTGCCTCACACAGGAAGCAGCGCAGGTCCTAATCCAGGCACTTGTCATCTCCCGTCTGGATTACTGCAACTCGCTGTTGGCTGGGCTCCCTGCCTGTGCCATTAAACCCCTACAACTCATCCAGAACGCCGCAGCCCGTCTGGTGTTCAACCTTCCCAAGTTCTCTCACGTCACCCCGCTCCTCCGCTCTCTCCACTGGCTTCCAGTTGAAGCTCGCATCCGCTAAAGACCATGGTGCTTGCCTACGGAGCTGTGAGGGGAACGGCACCTCAGTACCTCCAGGCTCTGATCAGGCCCTACACCCAAACAAGGGCACTGCGTTCATCCACCTCTGGCCTGCTCGCCTCCCTACCACTGAGGAAGTACAGTTCCCGCAGCCCAGTCAAAACTGTTCGCTGCTCTGGCCCCCAATGGTGGAACAAACTCCCTCACGACGCCAGGACAGCGGAGTCAATCACCACCTTCCGGAGACACCTGAAACCCCACCTCTTTCAGGAATACCTAGGATAGGATAAAGTAATCCTTCTCACCCCCTCCCCCCTTAAAAGATTTAGATGCACTATTGTAAAGTGTCTGTTCCACTGGATGTCTTAAGGTGAACGCACCAATTTGTAAGTCGCTAAGAGCGTCTGCTAAATGACTTAAATGTAAATGTATCTAGAAGATAGCGAAGGGGTCAGGCGCAGGACACAGGTAAGAGTAAAAAACACTGTATTTACTCAATCCAAGAACGTAACAAAAAATCCCGTTACAAAACAAGGACAAACCAGGACTCGAACTCCAACACACGAAATACAATCACTCACAAAACAGAAAGGGAAACCAGAGGGTTAAATAAGGAACGTAATTATGAGATGGGAACCAGGTGTGTAAAACAGACAAAACAAAAGGAAAAATGAAACATGGATCGGTGGCAGCTATAAAGCCGGTGACGTCGACGCCGAACGCCGCCCGAACAAGGAGAGGGAACAACTTTGGCAGAAGTCGTGACATAAACAAACATACAGTCAATAATACAGTAGAAAAAGTCTATATACAGTGTGTGCAAATGAGGTAAGATAAGGGAAGTAAGGCAATAAATAGGCCATGGTGGTGAAGTAATTACAATATACCAATTAAACACTGGAGTGATTGATGTGCAGAAGATGAATGTGCAATTAGAATATCAAATCAAAGTTTACTTGCCATGTGCTCTGAATACAACCTTACAGTGAAATGCTTAATTACAGGCTTTAACCAATAGTGCAAAAAAGGTATTAGGTGAACAACAGGTAGGTAAAGAAATAAAACAACAGTAAAAAGACAGGCTATATACAGTAGCGAGGCTATAAAAGTAGCAAGGCTACATACAGACACCGGTTAGTCAGGCTGATTGAGGTAGTATGTACATGTAGATATGGTTAAAGTGACTATGCATATACGATAAACAGAGAGTAGCAGCAGCGTAAAAAGAGGGGTTGGGGGTGGGGCACACAATGCAAATAGTCTGGGTAGCCATTTGATTACCTGTTCAGGAGTCTTATGGCTTGGGGGTAGAAAACTGTTGAGAAGCCTTTTTGTCCTAGACTTGGCACTCCAGTACCGCTTGCCATGTGGTAGTAGGGAGAACAGTCTATGACTGGGGTGGCTGGGGTCTTTGACAATTTTTAGGGCCTTCCTCTGACACCGCCTGGTGTAGAGGTCCTGGATGGCAGGCAGCTTAGCCCCAGTGATGTACTGGGCCGTACGCACTACCCTCTGTATTGCCTTGCGGTCAGAGGCCGAGCAGTTGCCGTACCAGGAAGTGATGCATGTTGCAGCTGTGGAACCTTTTGAGGATCTCAGGACCCATGCCAAATATTTTTAATTTCCTGAGGGGGAATAGGCTTTGTCGTGTCCTCTTCACGACTGTCTTGGTGTGTTTGGACCATTCTAGTTTGTTGTTGATGTGGACACCAAGGAACTTGAAGCTCTCAACCTGCTCCACTACAGCCCCATCGTTGAGAATGGGGGCGTGCTCTGTCCTCCTTTTCCTGTAGTCCACAATAATCTCCTAAATCTTGGTTATGTTGAGGGATAGGTTGTTATTCTGGCACCAACCGGCCAGGTCTCTGACTTCCTCCCTATAGGCTGTCTCGTCATTGTCGGTGATCAGGCCTACCACTGTTGTGTCGTCTGCAAACTTAATGATGGTGTTGGAGTCGTGCATGGCCATGCAGTCATGGGTGAACAGGGAGTACAGGAGGGGACTGAGCATGCACCCCTGGGGAGCTCCAGTGTTGAGGATCAGCGTGGCAGATGTGTTGCTACCTACCCTCACCACCTGGGGGCGGCCCGTCAGGAAGTCCAGGATCCAGTTGCAGAGGGAGGTGTTTAGTCCCAGAATCTTTAGCTTAGTGATGAGCTTTGAGGGTACTATGGTTTTGAACGCTGAGCTGTAGTCAATGAATAGCATTCTCACGTAAGTGTTCCTTTTGTCCAGGTGGGAAAGGGCAGTGTGGAGTGCAGGATCTAGGGTGGGTCTAGGGTTTCTGGGATAATTGTGTTGATGTGAACCATTACCAACCTTTCAAAGCACTTCATGGCTACAGCAGTGAGTGCTATGGGTCTGTAGTCATTTAGGAAGGTTGCTTTTGTGTTCTTGGGCACAGTGACTATGGTGGTCTGCTTGAAACATGTTGGTATTACAGACTTAATCAGGGACATGTTGAAAATGTCAGTGAAGACACCTGCCAGTTGGTCAGCACATGCCCAGAGCACACGTCATTGGTAATCCGTCTGGCCCCGCAGGGGTGCAAAGGAGCAAGATAAATAAATAAATACAGTATGAGGATGAGATAGTTGTATGGGATATTTACAGATGGGCTATGTGCAGTGATCTGTGAGCTGCTCTGACAGCTGGTGCTTAAAGCTGGTGAGGGAGATGAGCTGGTGAGTTTCCAGCTTCAGTGATTTTTGCAGTTCGTTCCAGTCATTGGCAGCAGAGAACTGGAAGGAAAGGCGGCCAAAGTAGGAATTGGCTTTGGGGGTAACTAGTGAGATATACCTGCTGGAGCGCGTGCTATGGGTGGGTGCTGCTATGGTGACCAGTGAGCTGAGATAAGGCGGGGCTTTACCTAGCAGAGACTTGTAGATGACCTGGAGCCAGTGGGTTTGGCAACGAGTATGAAGCGAGGGCCAGCCAACGAGAGCGTACAGGTCGCAATGGTGGGTAGTATATGGGGCTTTGGTGTAAAACGGATGGCACTGTGATAGACTGCATGCAATTTGTTGAGTAGAGTGTTTGAGGTTATTTTGTAAATGTCATCGATGAAGTCGAGGATCGGTAGAATGGTCAGTTTTACGAGGGTATGTTTGGCAGCATGTGTGAAGGATGCTTTGTTGCGATATAGGAAGCCGATTCTATATTTAATTTTGGATTGGAGATGATTAATATGAGTCTGGAAGGAGAGTTTACAGTGTAACCAGACACCTAGGTATTTGTAGTTGTCCATATATTATAAGTCAGAACCGTCCAGAGTAGTGATGCTGGATGAGCGGGTAGGTGCGGGCAGTGATCGGTTGAATAGCATGCATTTAGTTTTACTTGCATTTAAGAGCAGTTGGAGGCAAAGTAAGGAGAGTTGTATGGCATTGAAGCTCATCTGAAGGTTAGTTAACACAGTGTCCAAAGAAGGGCCAGATGTATACAGAATGGTGTCGTCTGTGTAGAGGTGGATCAGAGAATCACCAGCAGCAAGAGCGACACCGTTGATGTATACAGAGAAGAGAGTCGGCCCGAGAATTGAACCCTGTGGCATCCCCATAGAAATTGCCAGATGTCCAGACAACAGGCCCTCCGATTTGACACACTGAACTCTATCAGAGAAGTAGTTGGTGAACCAGGTGAGGCAGTCATTTGAGAAACCAAGGCTGTTGAGTCTTCCGATAAGAATGTGGTGATTGACAGAGTCGAAAGCCTTGGTCAGGTCGATGAATACGACTGCACAGTAATGTCTCTTATCGATGGTGGTTATGATATTGTTTAGGACCTTGAGCGTGGCTGAGGTGCACCCATGACCAGCTCTGAAACCAGATTGCATAGCGGAGAAGGTGCGGTGGGATTCAAAATGGTCGGTAATCTGTTTGCTAACCTGGCTTTCGAAGACCTTAGAAAGGCAGGGTAGGGTAGATATAGGTCTGTAGCAGTTTGGGCCTAGAGTGCCTCCCCCTTTTGAAGAGGGGGATGATCGCGGCAGCTTTCCAATCTTTGGGAATCTCAGACGTTACGAAAGAGAGGTTGAACAGGCTAGTAATAGGGGTTGCAACAATTTTGGCAGATCATTTTAGAAATAGACGGTCCAGTTTGTCTAGCCCGGCTGATTTGTGGGGGTCCAGATTTTGCAGCTCTTTCAGAACATCCGCTATCTGGATTTGGGTGAAGGAGAAATGGCGGAGGCTTGGGTGAGTTGCTGTGCGGGGTGCCGGGCAGTTGACCGGGGTAGGGGTAGCCAGGTGGAAAGCATGGCCAGCTTTAGAAAAATGCTTCTTGAAATTCTCAATTATAGTGGATTTATCGGTGGTGACAATGTTTCCTATCCTCAGTGCAGTGGGAAGCTGGGAGGAGGTGCTCTTATTCTCCATGGACTTTACAGTGTCCCAGAACTTTTTTGAGTTTGTGCTGTTTGAAAAAGCTAGCCTTAGCTTTCCTAACTGCCTGTGTATATTGGTTCCTAACTTCCCAGAAAAACTGGTATACCAGTAGAGGTATATCAGACCTTTTTCTTATGTACTCAAAGATCCATTATTTGCATGTTTGAATTACTCTTATACAAATGGTAGACTTTCAGGTACTCAACAAGAAGGTCTGATTTCATTACTACTAAAACAGGACCTAGGTGATAAGTATAAAGATCCCATCCATTAAATAACTGAAGGCCTCTTACACTTCAATGTTGTAATGCGAACATCCTGGTGAAATGCATAGCACATAGAATAAAAAAGGTTGTATCAGATATTGTTCATCCTGACCAGACAGGTTTTTTACAATTACTTGAAACAATAGAGCATTGAAGATACCAGGCCTGGTCTTCATAGCAGATTTTGAAAAGGTGTTTGATAAAGTATGACTAGAATTTATATATAAATGCCTGGATTACTTTCATTTTGGGGAATCTCTTATACAATGGGTTAAAGTTATGTACAGCAGTAAAATAGTAAATAATGGTTACTTCTCAGAAAATATTGAGCTTTTAAGAGGAGTAGAACAAGGCTGTCCGTTTTCTCCATATCTATTTAATATGGTCATTGAAATGCTAGCTATTAAAATTTGATCCAAAAGAACATCAAGGGGTCAATGTATGCCGATGACTCTAGTTTTTTCTTAAGTCCGGAATATAGATCCCTGCACAGTCTCATTGAAGATCTTGATCCCTTTTCTAGCCTCTCTGGACTGAAACCTAATTATGACAATTGTACCATATTACGTATTGGATTGTTAAAAAATACAGTGTTTACACTACCTTGTAGTTTACCAATACAATTGACGGATGGTGAAGTAGACATACTTGTTAATCACATCTCAAAAAATTGAAATTAATTTATCACAATTAATTTCAATAGAACGTTGTCAAAAATAGATAAGATTCTGCAACCACGGAGAGGTCTATTTATGGAAAAATCACATTGATTTACTTACTTAGTAATGACACTGCCTACTCCAGATGACTTGTTTTTTAAATCACATGAGCAAAAAAAGATTTCATTTTATTTAGATTGCTAAGCCAGACAATATTAAACGTGCCTATTTATATAATAAATATGAGTTTGGGGGGCTAGAATTATTAAATATTAAAGGTAGAGAACTTGTTTGCCTGCCATATACTAAAGATACAAATTGGCTGAATGGAACTGGCATAAATAGAAAAATATGGTTTATGAACTGGTACAAAAAACTACACTTGATTCAACACACAGTTTTTCAATTTAAATTATTATATGAAATTCTTGCCACCAACAGAATACTATATATATGGGGCTTACAACAATCTCAGCTCTGTAGATCTTTCTGGAAGAGACAGAATCAATAGATCATTTATTCTGGTATTGCAACCATGTGGCTTGTTTCTATACAAGTTCAGTAACTGTTAAAAAACCACAACATACACAATTAACCTTACAAATAGCAGTGTTCGGGCAATTTGGAACGCCATAGTCAGCCAATAAATAATATAATATAATAATACTTGTAGGAAAGGTTTTCATCTTTAGCTCACAATCTGTGGAAAATATATGATTCGAAAGTTTCAAACATTTTGTAAAACATCACAGCACAATTGAAAAATATATGCCACATGGAAACCAAACAAGGGTGGTCTATGGTGATAGGTGGGATGGGCTGAGGGTTGGGATTAAAGAGTTTACGTTTGTTAATGTATTTTTGTTATGTGACTGCTTTATATAAAAGTACCATGTATGTCAAATATGTATGTATATGTAGCAAAAAGCTGTACAAAAAACTGAGATATTTGTCCTTAATATTTTTTATATATATGTATATACAGTGGGGCAAAAAAGTATTTAGTGAGCCACCAATTGTGAAAGTTCTCCCACTTAAAAAGATGAGAGAGGCCTGTAATTTTCATCATAGGTACAATTTAACTATGACAGACATAATGAGAAAAGAAAATCCAGAAAATCACATTGTAGGATTTTTCATGAATTTATTTGCAAATTATGGTGGAAAATAAGTATTTGGTCAATAACAAAAGTTTATCTCAATACTTTGTTATATACCCTTTGTTGGCAATGACAGAGGTCTTCACAAAGTTTTCACACACTGTTGCTGGTATTTTGGCCCATTCCTCCATGCAGATCTCCTCTAGAGCAGTGATATCTTGGGGCTGTTGCTGGGCAACACGGACTTTCAATTCCCTCCAAAGATTTTCTATGGGGTTGAGATCTGGAGACTTCTTAGGCCACTCCAGGACCTTGAAATGCTTCTTACGAAGCCACTCCTTCGTTGCCCGGGCAGTGTGTTTGGGATCATTGTCATGCTGAAAGACTCCACGTTTCATCTTCAATGCCCTTGCTGATGGAAAGAGGTTTTCACTCAAAATCTCACAATACATGGCCCCATTCATTATTTCCTTTACATGGATCAGTTGTCCTGGTCCCTTTGCAGAAAAACAGCCCCAAAGCATGATGTTTCCACCCCCATGCTTCACAGTAGGTATGGTGTTCTTTGGATGCAACTCAGCATTCTTTGTCCTCCAAACACGACGAGTTTAGTTTTTACCAAAAAGTTACATTTTGGTTTCATCTGACCATATGACATTCTCCCAATCTTCTTCTGGATCATCCAAATGCTCTCTAGCAAACTTCAGATGGGCCTGGACATGTACTGGCTTAAGCAGGGGGACACGTCTGGCACTGCAGGATTTGAGTCCCTGGCGGCGTAGTGTGTTACTGATGGTAGGCTTTGTTACTTTGGTCCCAGCTCTCTGCAAGTCATTCACTATTTTATTTTGCTCACTGTTCTTGTGATCATTTTGACCCCACGGGGTGAGACCTTGTGTGAAGCCCCAGATCGAGGGAGATTATCAGTGGTCTTGTATATCTTCCATTTCCTAATAATTGCTCCCACAGTTGATTTCTTCAAACCAAGCTGCTTACCTATTGCAAATTCAGTCTTCCCAGCCTGGTGCAGGTCTACAATTTTGTTTCTGGTGTCCTTTGACAGCTCTTTGTTCTTAGCCATAGTGGAGTTTGGAGTGTGACTGTTTTGAGGTTGTGGACAGGTGTCTTTTATACTGATAACAAGTTCAAACAGGCGCCATTAATACAGGTAACGAGTGGAGGACAGAGGAGCCTCTTAAAGAAGAAGTTACAGGTCTGTGAGAGCCAGAAATGTTGCTTGTTTGTAGGTGACCAAATACTTATTTTCCGCCATAATTTGCAAATAAATTCATTAAAACTCCTACAATGTGATTTTCTGGATTCTTTTTTCTCATTTTGTCTGTCATAGATGAAGTGTATCTATAATGAAAATTACAGGCCTCTCTCACCTTTTTAAGTGGGAGAACTTGCACAATTGGTGGCTGACTAAATACTTTTTTGCCTCAATGTATATATAAAACTAGCTGCTAATGTGGCTATCATAAAGAACTACAAATGCCATGATGATCTGGATGAGACTGCCGAATTGAGGCAAAGGTAAGAATCTATTGATGAACTATCTAATGTTAGCTAAATGTAGTAATGAATAAATTAGTCACCTCATACAAGTACTTGAGAGTATGGCTAGACGGTACACTGTCCTTCTTACATTACATTTACATTTAAGTCATTTAGCAGACGCTCTTATCCAGAGCGACTTACAAATTGGTGCGTTCACCTTAAGACATCCAGTGGAACAGCCACTTTACAATAGTGCATCTAAATCTTTTAAGGGGGGGTGAGAAGGATTAATCCTATCCTAGGTATTCCTGAAAGAGTGGGGTTTCAGGTGTCTCCGGAAGGTAGTGATTGACTCCGCTGTCCTGGCGTTTGAGGGAGTTTGTTCCACCATTGGGGGGCCAGAGCAGCGAACAGTTTTGACTGAGCTGCGCAGGAACTGTACTTCCTCAGTGGTAGGGAGGCGAGCAGGCCAGAGGTGGATGAACGCAGTGCCCTTGTTTGGGTGTAGGGCCTGATCAGAGCCTGGAGGTACTGAGGTGCCGTTCCCCTCACAGCTCCGTAGGCAAGCACCATGGTCTTGTAGCGGATGCGAGCTTCAACTGGAAGCCAGTGAAGCCAGCCTTCTCTCAGCACATATCAAAGCTGCAGGCTAAAGTTAAATCTAGACTTGGTTTCCTCTCTCGTAGTCGCTCCTCTTTCACCCCAGCTGCCAAACTATCACTGATGATAGTTAGGATGACCATCCTACCCATGCTAGATTATGGAGACATCATTTATAGATCAGCAGGTAAGGGTGCTCTTTAAGGTCCCGAAAGCACACACATCCCTGTGTCGCTCTTCTTTTCAGTTCGCTGCAGCTAACGACTGGAACAAGCTGCAACAAACAGTCAAACTGGACAGTTTTATCTCAATCTCTTCATTCAAAGACTCAATCATGGACACTGTTTCTGACAGTTGTTGCTTTTTTGCGTGATGTATTGTTGTCTCTACCTTCTTGCCCTTTGTGCTGTTGTCTGTGCCCAATAATGTTTGTACCATGTTGTGTTGCTACTGTTGTGTTGCTACCATGTTGTTGTCATGTTGTGTTGCTACCATGTTGTGTTGTCATGTGTTGCTGCCTTGCTGTGTTGTTGTCTTAGGTCTCTCTTTATGTAGTTGTGTTGTCTCTCTTGTCTTGACGTGTGTTTTGTCTTATGTTTATATTCTATTTTGTCATTTTTTAAAATCCCAGCCCCCGTCCCCGCAGGAGGCCTTTTACCGTTGTGAATAAGAATTTGTTCTTAACTGACTTGCCTAGTTAAATAAAGGTTAAATACAAAATAAATAAAATGAAAATAGCAATCTGGTGCCTGATGGCACAGTCGCTGACTAGGCACGTTACCATTGGTTGATTCACGCTGTACACTATACATCCGCATCACGCAGTGAAACATAGGAAGTCATTGGGCGCCTTCGAGCGGATCACTTTTATTAAGTTGTTGACCATCGTTGGTCACTGTCTTTCCAAGTCTGTTGCATTATGGTTAAAAATAAATCTGACTTGCCGACTGCATGAACTTTACAAAAATGATGTGCTCAAAGGTCCTGCAGTTTTTGATGAAGTAACCTTCTAGTCGCTGCAGATGCTTCTCACAAACTGCACCATCTGCATTGTGAGAAGCACTATTTCTCAACCAATAATTTATTGTTTGACCACTACAAACATGGCAAAATAAGTGACTGAAACAGGGAACCAACTTTGCCCGATTCTAAAACTGCAGGGGATACAATTCAAAAGTGATATTTGAAACCTCTTTCTAACCCACGTGTCAAACCCATTCCACGAAGGGCCGAGTGTCTGTGGGTTTTCGGTCCACCCTTGTTCTTCATTGAGTAGTAAGGAACTCCCCTCACCTGGTTGTCTAGCTCTTATTTGAAGAGAAAAAAATGAAACCCTGCAGAAACTCTGCCTTCTGTGGAATGAATTTGACACCCTGCTCTAACCAATGAGTTGTACACATGTTATGTTTCCAGTTTGTGAGTGTGTGATATGGGGGTATAGAATTGTTTATTTCAACATTTATACAGACAAATTTTTCTAAACAATAGCAGCTATGTTGACACTGCCATCCATGTTGATCTGAGCCTTGCTGTTTGAAAACCAATTCAGTGTACAACTTTCGGCTGTGGCAGATGCACCTCCTCGCTGACTCTGTCTACCGTCGGTTTCGTTAAGCTTCCAGCTCGAACACACTCATTCACTGTCAATGGAAGGAAAGCGAGAGAAGCAGAGTGGGCGGTGGGACCGTTTAGCGACTCGAGCATGAGCGAGGGAGCTGAACGGGACAGGAGAGGGACCAATCAAAGCTCACCATAGCTTCCAACCCTTACTGGACTGGCCGACAATGGCTGTTAATACCATAGAAATAGATAGAGGACTCATCTTTATATCTCTGCCATTACAGCGTCTGTGACATCATGGGCAGCTCCATTGAGGCTAAAACCCATAGGAATTCCCACCCAGTTAACTATTTTGACTACTTAAAATGGCGGAAGCGTGGTGGAAGCCCTCAATGGCGCTGATCATGCTTAAATGGCCTTTTGACCACTAGAGGCCTTTTTCATTCTCTATGGTTGACATGTTGCACTACCTGGCTTGCTTGCTAGCTTGTTAACACCCACACGAGGGCGAGGTTAGCGTGGCTATGCGACTGCTGCTTTTATAGTGTGAACGCTCTGTGACATTGCATTTCCACAAAACACGATGGGTGTGATGAAATAACGGAGCCCAATTCATTTTCAATGGAGGGGAGCATCAACAGAGAGGGACCAAAGTTGGGTAAAGCTGAACTTTATGCAAACGCTATTGACCAATCGAAGCTCACTATAGTTTCCAGCCCGTACTGGATTGGCTATTGATACCTAGCACTACCTAGCCTACTTGCTAGGACTGACATGAGGGTGAAGCTAGAGTGGCTATCCAAATGATCATGTTATGTGGAAATCCCTTCCGAGCAGGGGAACGAGACCGAACTGTTCTGTGCGTGTGTAACAGTATAACTTTAGAACATTCCCTCGCCCATACCCGGTCGCGAACCAGGGACCCTCTGCACACATCAACAGCAGTCACCCACGAAGCATCGTTACCCATCGCTCCACAAAAGCCGCAGCCCTTGCAGAGCAAGGGGAACCACTACTTCAAGGTCTCAGAGCAAGTGATGTCACCGATTGAAACACTATTTAGTGCGCACCACCGCTGACTAGCTAGCCGTTTCACATCCGTTACACTCACCCCCCTTTTGACCTCCTCCTTTTCCGCAGCAACCAGTGATCCGGGTCAACTGCATCAATGCAACAGTATAACTTTAGACCGTCCCCTCCCGCGAACCAGGGACCCTCTGCACACATCAACAACAGTCACCCTCGAAGCATCGTTACCCATCGCTCCACAAAAGCCGCGGCCCTTGCAGAGCAAGGGGAACCACTACTTCAAGGTCTCAGAGCAAGTGACGTCACCGATTGAACCGCTAACTAGCTAGCTATTTAACATCCGTTACACGTGCACCCTTTATACAGTGCGGCACAACTGGAGATGGGGTTAGGGACAGACTTCCCACCGCCACACAATCCCTTCAGATCTCTTCAAGTGTGTAAGTAGGGTTTAGAAGTTGATTTGGGATCAGACCCAATGTTTCATTTGAGGTTTTGTCCATGAACACATGAGTCCTAATGGCCACTAGAGGGTGCAAGCAGACTGAATTTAACCTTTCAGACTGAATTTAACCTGTGTGATTTTGCTATTGATGTTTTCATGGACAAACATCTTGATTTATTCGTATAGGACAGATCTTTGGGGTTTTGAACATTAAACATTTATTTTTTTCAATGGATAGATATCAAAGTAAAAAATTCACAGTATCTCAAGTGTCTTTCAATGGATGGTTTTTGATTATTTCCATGGGTCCAGTTAAGCACAACAACAATTGGTTTATTATAAAAATGAAACATTGTGTAAAATTAAAAGTCAGACAATGAATAACAAAGTGACACAAACTTGTGTGAGAGAGAACATGCCTTGACACACACGCATGCTCAAGCACACACACACACACACACCCACACACAAACACACACACACACTACGCGCCGGGGTCTTTGTCTGTGCGATTAATCCAGTTCCCCTTGTTTGCCTAATTAAAGATAACAGTAATTAAGTGATTGGGAGGAACAACATGCCCGTGTTCCCTCACGCTCTGAGTGAGATGATGAATATGCAGAGGGAGTCAGGGGCCCCACCGCGCTCAGGGGTCAGGTGAGTTAAGATAGACTTTATTGCACCAATAAAAACCCAAGTGCTTCCTCTAATGGAGAGATAAATGATCCGAGAGTCAGTGGAAGACCTTTCCTTTAACCGCTGCCACAGCCGCAATTAACACTAACGAGAGACTAGAACAGTGGGTCGTAGCTAGACCCCGCCGTTCCTGCGTAGCTACCATACCGGTAGCCTCTGCTGCAAGGTCTGGGTCAGTTTACATAAACCATCTCCGAGTAGGAGGGCTGATCTAGGATCAGGTCCCCCCTGTCGATGATTATAGTCTAAAAGAAAAAACGTATCCTAGATCAGCAGCACTTCTACTCTGAGAAACTTTATGATTACGGGCCCTGTGGCATAGGAAGGAAGCGTGTCTACAGTATATTGTGAAAGCAAGCACCCTAATGTTAACGTCAAAGTCTAACTGCAGAAGACAGATTGTCACGCGTGATGAAGAAACCTACACCTACCTGTAATGTGAGATCATATCGCTCTTGAGTACTTCTATCCTCCCCTCACTTTTTCTCTGTCTCTGCTCTTAGACACATTCACTCATTCACATTACATACGAGCACACACACACAAACACACACACCCTCAGGGCTCATGTGATTGATGTGAGCTTCGGAATTAAACCTGCTCAAGCTTTGCCATAATTATCCATTCCTTTGTCTGTGTGCTTTATCTAAGAGTTCATGCCCAGGTCTAATGGCTCTCTACTACCATACCATACAAACACACTCATATTCTCCTCTCTCTTTCCCTTTGTGTGTTTCTCTCCTAAACCCATAACTACACAGACATGCACATACTCACGCACTCATATTGCACAGACACACATAATACAAACATGTAAAACCGACATCATGGAAATACACATACTGGTCCATCTCTCTGTTTCTCTCTTTCCTCCTTCCCTGCATGTTCGGTAAGTCCATATCTGTGGCCTTGGGCAGGGAGTGTCCTGTCGTCTCTTACTGGACAAAGAGGCTGCGCACCGCAGTCAGATGGTCAGACATCCACCTATAGATCGTTAACGTCCCCTGAGGTGGGTAAATTTGTATATTTAACTAGGCAAGTCAGTTAAGAACAAATTCTTATTGACAATGACGTCCTACCCCAGTCAAACCCTAACCCGGACGATGCCGGGCCAATTGTGGGCTGCCCTATGGGACTCCCAATCACGGCAGGTTGTGATACAGCCTGGAATCAAACCAGGGTCTGTAGTAACGCCTCTAGTACTGAGTTGCAGTGCCTTAGACCGCTGCACCACTCGGGAGCCCCCGACAGGGATGGGAAGGGAAATGGCTGGAATGGGTCTGAGTGTAGAGCCTATTCATTAGGACACACTGTAGTAAAATGTTTTACAATGGAAATTGGTTGGACAAGTTCAGGTTATCCTTCCCGGCCTGAATCTGTTTTTTTTTCTCCCGTTTTTGTCTAATGTATACGAACTGTGTGTGAAAGTCTAGTAGGCTGCAGTAGATGTATTTCTAACTGTTCAAAACTGGAGTTGTTCATACTTCGGGTTTCTGAGAAAAGCCAAACGTTTGACTTTCTCTTTTCAGCCCTTTTTGAGTACTTTACCCTCCATTTCTATTGTTGAGGCCATGAAAAAGAATATGAACACTTATCCTTACCCTCCTCAAAAGGTTGGAATGTTTTTGGGAGGTTAAATGAACCTCTTCTCCAAGTAGACTGTCCCCATGGAAGAAAGTGAGAGATGAAAGGATTGAAAAGGGAGAAAGCATGGGACAGAGGCCAACAAGAATGCCCCCTGACCCCTTTTTGTAATCCTTAATGAAGTGTAATAATCTCTAATCAGGTAGAATAATGTGAACCATTAACACCGACAGCAGAATGGAGATTGGATGAGTTGCGTCAGAGGACCTTGTTCAAAGGACAACCAGAGGGCATCTAGACCCTCACCTCTGAGCACTGAATCACCCTGAATCACAGAGAGAGAGAGAGAGAGAGAGAGAGAGAGAGAGAGAGAGACAATATGAGAGAGAGGAATCGAGAGAAGAAAGGGGGGGGGTCTAAGGGAGAGAGAGAAAGAAAGGGTTGGAGAAAGACAAAGCAAGATAAGAGGCCGTGCAAAAAGTGAACGACAATGAAAAGAGAGAGTTATTGTAATCTGCGGTCCTCTCTGGGTGACCTGCCGTTTAGAGTGCCAGCGCTGACAGCTTCTCTCTGTTGCTGGGGCCGATGGTTAATGCTAGGTGAGTTTTTCATTAGCCGGGCTTTACTGTCTCGACGGGCAGCAGACACGTCATGTGCCAACTATCCCCACCATCAATGGGCTGGCGTGGTACAGACGGTGAGGCAGCTATTACCGAGTGGCAGCAGCTGTGGTCCGCACTCCCAGCGCCCGCTAGCAGTGAATCATAAACGTTAGCATGTTAGCATGATGAGGGTAACTCATCCAGGCAATCTGCAGGGCTGGCTTTGAAGGCAGCTGTGTACAGATGTAGGCTATTGGAGTGGAATACTGCCTTATCAACAAAATAGTAGTCTCCTTGTGTGTGGGTGTACTTTAATGGCCTCTGCCAAGAAATGTGTGGACCTTCATGGCACAGCAGGTAGAGTGCTAGCCCTCTAATCGAAGGCTTGCAGGAGTTTGTCAGGAGTGAAAACGTCAACATATAGGTGACACACAATAACTATGTTAGCAGGTGACATATACTATAATTACAATGGTTTGAAAGAAGCATTTTAATATATTTTAGTGTTGCAGATCGAGTGTGTAAAGTTTCTCAGTTGCACAGTGGAGTTGCTCTCTCAAGGTCCTGAGTATCCTCTGAGGTCACACTTTCCCTGGCACTGGAAATTCAAGTTGATAAAGAAACCTCTTAAGAATATTATAATTTCATTAGTGCTGCTCTATGGTGAAATCCCTTGTGCCCTTGTGGGGGTCTTGTTCTCTACTGTGTGCTGTCTTGTAAAGCCACGAGTTTGTGCAGAGACGGAGAAGAATGCATGCTTGAGATCGACTACATTGCAGTTGGCAACTGCAGACTGACTGATGATCTACACTACCGGTCAAATTTTCTAGAACACCTACTCATTCAAGGTTTTTTAATTTGTACTATTTTCTACATTGTAGAATAATAGGGAAGACAGGAGAACTATGAAACAACACATATGGAGTCATGTAGTAACACAAAAAGTGTTAAACAAATCAAAATATATTTTAGATTCTTCAAATAGCCACCCTTTGCCTTGATGACAGCTTTGGCACTCTTGGCATTCTCTCAACCAGCTTCACCTGGAATGCTTTTCCAACAGTCTTGAAGGAATTCCTACATATGCTGAGCACTTGTTGGCTGCTTTTCCTTCACTCTGTGGTCCGACACATCCCAAACCATCTCAATTAGGTTGAGGACAGGGGATTGTGGGGGCCAGGTCATCTGATGCAGCACTCCATCACTCTCCTTCTTGGTAAAATAGCCCTTACACAGCCTGGAGGTATGTTGGGTCATTGTCCTGTTGACAACAAATGATAGTCCCACTAAACCCAAACAAGCTGGGATGGCGTATCCCTGCAGAATGCTGTGGTAGCCATGCTGGTTAAGTATGCCTTGAATTCTAAATAAATCACAGACAGTGTCACCAGCAAAGGACCCCCACACCATCACACCTCCTCATCCATGCTTTATGGTGGGAAATACACATGTGGAGATCATCCGTTCACCCACAACGCGTCTCACGAAGACACAGCAGTTGGAACCAAAAATCTCCAATTTGGACTCCAGACCAAAGGACAAATTTCCACCGGTCTGATGTCCATTGCTTGTATTTCTTGACCCACGCAAGTCTCTTATTATTATTGGTGTCCTTTAGTGTGCAAAGCTGTCACCAAGGAAAAGGGTGGCTATTTGAAGAATCTCAAATATAAAACATATTTGGATTTGTTTAACACTTATTGGTTATTACATGCTTCCATGTGTGTTATTTCAAAAGTTGTGATGTCTTCACTATTATTCAACGATGTAGAAAATAGTGCAAATAAAGAAAAACCCTTGAATGAGTAGGTGGTCTAAAACATTTGACCAGTAGTGTACAAATCACATCACATCTTAAATGACAGCTCGTTATTATGTGTAGAACAGCTAGTCTGCAGACGCCAACTGCAGTCGATCCCAAACACACACCTTTTCTCTATTGTTTACCCTGTGCGGATGGATAGACCTTAGTTTACGTGCACACTGATGGTTTAACTCAAGTAGATAACTGCAGCGATGTAATTGTAATTGCTCCCCCTAAATGCTGCTGGATTAAACGACGAATCTATCAATGCAATTATATGTTTTTTATCTATTACCACAATTTCTCTCATACAATGGTATCAACATAATAAAATGTACTATCCATTTCAGAGACTGTTATATCTCTGCTCTGCTTAATGTGTGTGTGTGTGTGTGTGTGTGTGTGTGTGTGTGTGTGTGTGTGTGTGTGTGTGTGTGTGTGTGTGTGGATGAATGAGAGCATTAATGAATTAAGCTGCTCATTATAATGGTCTGCTCTTGTTGGTCATTAAAAAAACTCATGTAGAATTTGTCACCCTGGCCCCGATGGAGTCTGGGTAATTATGGTTAATGTCTCATCTCCTATTCAAGGCTGGAGCGTTATGCTTAGGAGGGTCGTGCAGCAACAACCCCCTGACCTCATATTTTATTCATCTTAACAGTCATATTATTCGTGATTAACAGATTTTCACAGAACAAAAGTTGGATTCATATTCATGTCATACAGTTTAGTTAATCAGTTTTTCTAAGATATAATGACGTGTTTGCCTTGCGCAAACGAAATATTGTCATCTCACTTTCAGCCCCATTCATATTCATTTTATCTCTTTGTCTGTGGTCTCTTGATCAGGTACAACTTGATATGATTAAGGTTTATTACTATGCTATTGTACCGAGTAGATATATCATGGGACTCACACACACACACACACGCACAGGGACCCACTTAGAATAGCCAGGAAAAGTGAATGGACAAACATAAACATGTCAGATGGTCATGTGATATTCTGATTCCAGAAGCTGTGATATTCTGATTCCAGAAGCTGTGATATTCTGATTCCAGAAGCTGTGATATTCTGATTCCAGAAGCTGTGATATTCTGATTCCAGAAACTGTGATATTCTGAAGCCAGAGGATCAGCGAGGATAATTGAGACATTATTACGCCTCTTATTAGCTGGTAATTAAGAGGTGTTTAATTATACAGTAACACTGGGAGAATCATTAGAGAGACAACACAGATTAGGGTATTATCTCCTCATAACAATATCACTCGGTATAACTAATATACTTTAAGTTAACCTAGAGAGCAAGAGAGAGAGAGAGAGTGGCCTCCAGATGCTTTTTCAGTTCACCACTGGGCTGTTATTTAGAGAAAGTAATGGGGAATTATACAAAAAGAGAAGGATTTGAGAGAGTGTGTTTGTGTATGCCTGTGCGTATGTGACAGATACCTCAGTAATTAATTCATTAATGACACAGACCCATTTTAATCCTAACTCCCACGTCTTTCCTCCACTTGTACGTCTCAATTATTAATTTAGAGGCCAGTGTGACAATGGAATGGGTTATGGTTGCCTTTGGAATGCTAAACAGGAAGCCTGAAAGTAAGTCACTGTCAGTGGGCAGTACCAAGCCCTTTGTGTTCTGGATGGGGACCTGCTCCCTGGACTTCAAAGGTGAGATTATGTTGGAAAGAGAGAAGCAAAAGAAAACTTCATCTCATGCCTGCTTTTGAAGTTATGGAGGTATATAATACACCCCCCTCAATCCATCTTTTGTGGCACACTCATAGCAGCCAGGTCTTCTAGACAAACACACACACACACACACACACACAATCGCAGTAATCTAAGGTGCAGTGCTACATCTGGAGTCCTTGCAAAAACGGAAGTTAATTGACATATATTTAATGACCTTTTGGCTTCATGTTACAATAATATTGGAAATGGTATATTGGATGTTATCATAGCATAGCCTAACAGTTTAATACCAGATATCTCAATATAGTTCAATGTGTGGGACGCTTGTTTTCTGCTTGATTGTATACAAATACTGTGAAATCCCTGGTTAATAAACTGTCTCAATTGGATAACGCGCAACAGGTGCCCCGCGCGTCAGGCCGTTTTTCTCCCAGAGTTTGGCGCTTTACTGCGCTCGTTTTTGTGCGTGATTATGTTAATATGATTCAAACATAATAATCATAAAGGCATAAACTCATCTGCTCTTTAGCTTGGTGACGAGCTCTGTGAATATCATGATACCCCTTAAAGCAAACATTGGCCTACATTAGGCAATGAGACCATATTTGTATTACAACATGTTCAAGTGCGTGAATGATTCTCTAATCTTCAATTTGACCACATAAATTGATACCTGAAATATCGTGTATAATAAGTGCAATATAGTGTGACTTCCTCTCGTGCCTTTCACACGAGGTGTCACACAATTGAGGAAAACCAGCAAACAAACGACATCAGGAATAAACGTCTCGATAATTCAAACGAAACAATCAACACACCAAAAAAAAAAAACTAAATAACTCAGACAGATGATGCATTTCGTTTAAAGTTCTTTATAAATCTCTTAAGATAAATCATGTTATTTTACAGTCATAACATTTATCTTACATGTTATATTCATTTAGCGTGCTAATAAGAACAGTCCATAATAAACACGTGTGTTGTTATTATTAGACAACACGTTTCACTT
This sequence comes from Oncorhynchus nerka, assembly GCF_034236695.1. Classification (NCBI taxonomy): domain Eukaryota; kingdom Metazoa; phylum Chordata; class Actinopteri; order Salmoniformes; family Salmonidae; genus Oncorhynchus; species Oncorhynchus nerka. The sequence goes on from NC_088408.1 coordinate 61,562,894, forward strand.
TTCAATTAAATCTAATGAACAAAAACGTTGAAATCATTTATATTATCCGCTCATACATTTAAAAACTGAGGCAGCAAGTTTTGATCTTCTTCTTTATTTTGATTGACTAAATTATTATTATTCAATTAAAACTCTCTTTGGGTCAATTCCTCATTGTATTTTAGTGCCACATGTAAATGTCATAAATAGCTTCACACAAAAGGTGCTAATAATGGATTCAAGATAAAATTATGCTGAAATACGTGGTAGCCTACAACTCATCACTATAAAGATACAGTCTGAATTCTTTTACAGCTCTCCATACCTGCTCAACATCTAGGCAACTATACATGATTCACATTTTAGATACTGCTCTCGTTCCCTCGTAGATACAGAATCGAGTTGTTGATGTTTTACCCGGTTAAGACAGCAGAAGAGCCGGGTGTATCGCGTTGCCCTTGCCCTCCAAAGGGTCGGAACCATTCTTCTCCAGCATGGATGAAGAGGAGCAGAGCTGCGCTGGGCCGGACGGAAGGCCCGAAAGACCGGGCATCGGACCCATAGACGGGGTGGGTTTGATGGGCACAGGAACAGCGGGTAGCGTCTGTCCACTGGCGTGATGGTAGAGACCCTTCATGGACACGCCAAAGGGCGCATACTCTGAGGAGACGGGTATGGCGCTCATGGAATCTGACAGCATGCCCACGTGCGGCCACATTGAGTTGACCACACTGCTGAGCTGCGCGGGCACAGGGTAGCCCAGGTGGTGCATTACCGAAGTGATGGGCAGCCCGCTCGTCATCACGCCCTTGTAGTCCCGACCTATGATGTTCTCAATGGCGAACGGGTGCTTGAAGCCGCCGGACTGTCCGCAGTTGATGCTGCCGTAGCTCTGAAAGTGGGGGAGCCTGCCCACTGCCGCCGCGGGGCCTGGATGCTCATGATGCCCTCCACTCAGCTTGCCCTGGTGGTGGAAGTAGTGCATCATCGGGGAGCTCTTGCAGGCCATGTGCTCAGCGCGCAGCAGTTTAAAGCGCTTCCGCCTGCGTAGAAAGCTGCCGTTTTCGAACATGTCCCCACAGTCTGGGTGCAGGGCCCAAAAGCTGCCCTTCCCCGGCTGATCGGGCCGCCGGGGGATTTTGATGAAGCAATCATTGAAGGACAGGTTGTGTCGCAGAGAGTTCTGCCACCGCTGTGTGTTCTCCCGATAGTAAGGGAAGCGGTCCATAATGAACTTATAGATGTCGCTCAGTGGGAGCATCTTCTCTGTTGAGTTCTGGATGGCCATGGCTGTCAGAGAGATATAGGAGTAAGGCGGCTTCTGGTCACTGTACGAGTTCTTCCCCGGACGAGGCATGATTTTGGTTACTAAGCCTATTTATGATTTAGCTCTGCTGTCTATTTTCTGATGAGGGCGCCTGAATATTGTTGCAAGGCTTTGGTCAGTAGCAGTGACTTTGCGCAAGATTTTCCAAAGTTTGGAGACTACAAAATCATTTATTTCCTGGCATCGTGTGTTCGTATTTTAGTGGTCTAAAATCATGTGTAAGTCAGACAGGCAAACACAGACACACATTTCGGTCATGCTTTCTCCGGATGAATTCCTCAAAGATGTGGCTCACAAAAAGCCCCAAAAGGTTTCTCATTCCTCCACCGGCGCACACAAATTCAGAAGTTCATCTCGTGCGTAAAATAACAACACATCAAAGAGCCAGTCTCTTGCTGTTTCTTTTCCCGCTACACAGGAGATACGAGACCAGTCTCTGCGACAGCACAGGGCGAGGGTTTGGTGATGCTCCTCGTGTGGGGCCGAGCGCTCCTAGTGCGCTCTTCTGGCCACCCCGCGCCGTTTTTGTAAGGCTGGCATCCAAGCACTCAAGGACACGTTGGGGGAAAGGGGAGGGATGGATGGTGAGGAATAAAGAGGAGGGGAAGAGAAAATCTGAACTCATCCGCGTGCCCTTAGCCCGTGCCAATCAGGACCCTCGCGCGCTCCAAGAGGATAAAGGGTGGACATAACAGTAAATATTAGTGATGGGGCATATAAAACCCCATAATAGTAGCCTAGTCTAATAATACTCATGTTTAGGGAAGAATATGATAACTAGAAAGGGATCATTAAAACAGAACAAAATGTTCTTACAGTTTTTTCACCTTTATTCGAATATGTTTGAATGTAATTTATCTTTCACCAATTTTGTTAATTTAAGCCAGATTTTCTTCTCGTAAATCGTCCATGAATATTTGTCACTTGTCTGTGTTTCATGTTAATAAGCTCAAGTTGAAACACTGAAGCATTTTAATGCCTTCTTGGGTAGAGCTAAAGATCTCTGAATTCTTAACGTTGCTTTTCATTTCTTAAATTCTTTAATAACTTTTTGTGTGATAACATTGTAAAAAGCCATTTCCTTGGAAAAATCTCCAATTCGTTATGGCTACGTTTATCTTCGTTTTCTTCGTGTATTCTTTGTTTATGTGACGAAATATGACCGATTCCAACCTAGTCTAAGCTATTAACCAGTCATTTTGATGCTTGAAAATACAACATTATGCAATTTAACTTTATGCACACTGTTCAGAAGGATATCACATATGGCAATGCTAAGCCTATGAGTGTAAATCGAGAAAGATCTATTTTCATTCCATTCTTTTTCAAATTGTTGAAACTGCAGTTTAAGATAACAATCAATCATGTAGGCTATGAACACACACACACACACACACGTTGATTAATTGCGGAGAGGGGACTCATTGCAACCAACCAACCTGCCAGCACACACACACACGCACGCGCGCACGCACACACACACTCATGTTGTTGGAGATTAATTGCGGTGAGGGGACTCCTTGCAGCCAACCTGCTGTCTGTCTGTTTAAACACCCTCCCGCGTATACTACAAGGATGTAAACAAACTTGCTCCCTCCTCTGAGTTCCGATAAACGAAATAACAAAAGCTGCTCCTGATTTTGCACGGCCAGGTGTCACGGCTCGGCCCTCAACGGCGCCCGTCTTCTCGTGTGCCCCAGCGGGACCCGAATACATTACAATAATTAAGCCTTCCGTGATTTACCTTCCTTGGAGAGAGGTCCAACAATGTAATTAAGCGTGAGCTTGCTATTTTATATATGAATATTCAAAACGGCAGGGCCAGCTCTAGCCTTTTGGGGGCCCTGGGCAAGATTTGGTTTAAAGTCAAGTTCCTGCAATTCTAGACATTTTTTCATGGGGATAGAGAAAATGTAGCAGTTTTAAAGCAATATTTCTGCAATTCGACAAATTTTGCCATGGGGCGGAGAGAATTGTTTCAAAATTAATAACTAATTTCATAAAATTCTACTTGTTTTGTTATGGGGCGGAGAGAAAAATGTGACGTTTTACAGCCTTGTGTCATGTTAACATAGAGTGTATGTCCAATTCCCCGCATAAATCTAATTAGCATAATACAACATCCCCATCGAAATCTGCCTGTTTAAGATAGACATATGTTGTTGGGCTGCGTTTCAATCCACCAATGGAGGTCTTCCTCATCTGAGGTGGAAGGAGACCGAGCTACAGCGGTGTTTGTCAGACTGTGAGACGTCCCGAAAATCGGACTTCTCAAGAAAACGTCTCTAGTATCCGAACGGTTTGGCCTACAAACTAATGACCACAAAGATGAGACTCGCACGATGGTGCTCTCCGTTTTGCTCTATAACCCCCTCAAAAGTCACGGGACTAGTCTGAAGTCTGAGTGTCCAAACAGTTTGGGCTAGATACTAATATGGAAAGGTGAACCTCTCAAGAACACTTAGATATTGTTTTTGTGTGTTGGGTCATTGTCCTGTTGAAAAGCAAATGATAGTGTTGCAAAATGCTGTGGTAGCCATGCTGGTTAAGAGTGCCTTGAATTGTAAATAAATCACAGACAGCGTCACCAGCAAAGCACCATCACACCTTCACACCTCCTCCTCCATGCTTCACGTGGGAATCACACTTGCGAAGATCATCTGTTCACCTACTCTGCGTCTCACAAAGACACGGCGGTTGGAACCAAATATCTCAAATTTGGACTCCTTAGACCAAAGGACAGATTTCCACCGGTCTAATGTCCATTGCTCGTGTTTGTTGGACCAAGCAAGTGTCTTCTTATTGGTGTCCTTTAGTAGTGGTTTCTTTGCAGCTATTCGACCATGAAGACCTGATTCACACAGTCTCCTCTGAACAGTTGATGTTGAGATGTCTGTTACTTGAACTCTGTGCAGCATTTATTTGGGCTGCAATTTCTGAGGTGCAGTTAACTCTAATGAACTTATCCTCTGCAGCTGAGGTAACTCTGGGTCTTCCTTTCCTGTGATGGTTCTCATGAGAGCCAGTTTCATTATAGCACTTGATTGTTTTTGTGACTGCACTTGAATAAACTTTCAAAGTTCTAGAATTGTTCCACATTGACTGACCTTCGTGTTTTAAAGTAATGATGGACAGTCATTTCTTTTTGCTTATTTTACCTGTTCCTGTCATAATATGGACTTGGTCTTTTACCAAATAGGGCTATCTTATATCACCCCTACCTTGTCACAACACAACTGATTGACTCAAATGCATTAAGAAGAAAATAAATTCCACAAATGTACTTTTAACAAGGCACACCTGTTAATTGAAATGCATTCCAGGGGACTACCTCATGAAGTTGGTTAATAGAATGCCAAGAGTGTGCAAAGCTGTCATCAAGGCAAAGGGTGGCTACTTTGAAGAATCTGATTCCATATGTGTTATTTAATAGTTTTCATGTCTTCACTATTATTCTACAATGTAGAAAATAGTAAAAATAAAGAAAAACCCTTGAATGAGTAGGTGTGTCCAAGCTTTTGACTGGTACTGTATTTTTAGGATATCTCAAGGGGTCCTAATATTCAAAATCAAATCTCTAAATGATCCTTGGTATGACCATCTCAAAACAATTCCATATGTTACTTTCACAGGAGGTTGGTGGCACCTTAAGTGGACAGGACAGCTCATGGTAAGAATCAGTGGAATGGTGCCATTCCGTTTGCTCCGTTCCAGCCATTATTATGAGCCGTCCACCCCTCAGCAGCCTCCACTAGCTTAGTAGAACTCCCCCTCCTAGACTAATTTACCAATCTAAAAAATGTTACTGAATGCACAACCAAATTTCGAAATGGCACTTTGTGTATTCTAGCATTCAACAGTAGGTTAAGACCCCGACTGAGTAAACCATTTAAAAATGTTAAATAAAAAGGCCAGTGGCCCGAGGCAAATGCCTATGTAGCTTATGCCCAGGGCTGGCCCTGCAAAACATGTCAATTAATTAGCCAACAGATCTCTTCCATTACGTCTGCCACCTTCGAGCACTACAGAGTCACCAGCGCCATATAAGAGCATATTTTATATATAGCCTATGAGTCCTCATATAAGCACCTTTAAAATAAAGCAATTTTTAAAAAGTAATTTAGGCCTATAGGCTTCATGGGAAAAAAAACCATTGTTTTTCAGCGCCTAAAAATTAGTTGGTGCCCTTCGAGGCCCACAGAGGCTAATGCGGGTGGATACATCCTCTTTAAACGCGCGGGAAAGATAAATATTAAGTCTGTTTTCACATAGGGGCCCGTTAAGTGGGCCTAGACATCGCGCTGATATGCATAACAAAATTAATTAGGTGGTGTTCGCAGCATCCAACTCCTGGACAAATAACTACTTGTAAAGCACACCTTCTGGGCATACTGAACATATGCTGGAATTATCCTTAATTGACTAATTACATAAATTACTCATTAATTTTTACAGCACATCAATTATAAAATATATATCAATTAATTTTGCATAAATTAAGGCGGCACACCGCTGAAGAAGGAGGTAGGGGGATAAAGGCGAGGGAGGGGGCCCACACATGGGGTGGGGGGTAGGGGATGCGGGGAAAGGGGTCGTCTGTTTGTTTCGAGAATCTAATAATTATTTGTTCAGCTTAGGGCAGGATGTTATTCCTCTGTCTCCCATTTGAAAAGAGATGTGGATAATGGAAATTATGATAATAATCTTTAAAGACCCCTCGTGAAGTCATCAGGGCGCATAGCGGCAGAGAGAAACATTTAAATCAATTAACCCTTTTGTTCAACGGAAAAATGAGCCGGTTTGGGAGTGGTAAGGTTTAGGCCCTACCGTTGGAGTAATGGGAAATGATTTAGTGGTGACGCATAATGCTCCATGATTGCTCTATTTCCCCATAAAACCGCGGGTGGGGTGGTGATGGCGTCTCCTTGTTGTCGTTAAAAGTTATTGGAAACTCAGTCAAGTTCTGGTGAACCTATATAATATGCCTCATGACAGAAAAGTGGCATTTTGGTCGGTGCCATCACGACATAAATCTGTTCCTCATTTAGTAATTTAAGTAGGCTAGTTATTAAGGCCGGCCTATATTTTTTTCACTAATTGGTCTTTTGACCAATCAGATCAGCTCTGACATGAAATGATCTGACGTGATCGGCCAAAAGACCAATTATTGGAAAAATATAAAAATTGGTCAGTCAGTTGTGAACAGTGAGTGAATTACACATTCACCCCGGAGACAGTTTTTCAGAGAGATTACAAGAGGAAGATTTGGTACGGGGGATAGTTGTAGCGCAGTGGCTGGTGAGCTGGCAAGACCGTTGATGCTCTATCGGGCAATGGACACTGGGCGGCAGTGGTCAGCTCTCTCCATCATTTCACTTTCTCTACCTTCCCTCCCCGCCTCTCAGCTATAATGTTCTGCACGTGCCCACACCATGGGTTATGCACCTGCCCCGGCCATGCAAGACCAGTTTATTTGCAATAATTTTCGAGTTGTGGAGTTGACTAGCCTGGTTAGAGTCCGAATCACTGAAGAGGTCTATTTCACCTATGTGTTCCCTATTATGTACACTTGTAAAAGTTGAACGTTTGAAATATGGCTGAACAACCACACTGGGAGCTTTCCCTTTCGGGATTATTGTGCAGCCCTCTTCAATTCAATTCTGGTTTCCTTAGTGGCCAGTGAGATATTTAGGCTACTGATAGTCCCGCCTACCTAACGGCCGCTGTCCACTGTCAGTGTGGTGCTGAAGGTCAGTTCTCTGGAGTCGGGACGAGACCAATGTTTCGCCGCTGTCCATACTGAAATCTCATATCGCTGGTAAGCTATTTGCTGCTCATACATCGGATGTCCCTCCACAACTTCTGTGTGGTTTCAACAAAGTAGACTTCAGAAATTGTTTAATTTTGGTTTCAAACAAGGAACAACAATGTTGACTATATTATAGTTAAGCATTAAGGCCGGAGGGGTATGGTGTATGGCCAATAAACCACGGCTAACGGCTGATCTTAAGCACGACGCAATGCAGAGTGCCTGGACACAGCCCTTAGACATGGTGTATTGGCCATATATGTGCCTTACTGCTATTATAAACTCGTTACCAACGTAATCAGAGCAGTAAAAATGAACATTTTGTCATACTTGTGGTATATGTCTGATATACCACAGCTGTCAGCCAATCAGCATTCTGGGCTCGAACCACCCAGTTTCTAATAACAATTATAGAATTGCATTTAGTTGAGGAACAAAAATGAATTATTACCAAGTGATAGCCAGTCAGTTACAGTCATGGCCTCCTGTTTATAGAGGACAGGAGTGAGCTTGAAGAGGGGTGAGAGGCACCACTTTTACATATGACCTACTGGTATTATATGAAATGGTTGGGTAGGCCTATGTGACTCGGGGACTACAGTGTGTAACGCCAAACGCCTTTTGATTGCGGTCAATCACAAATTGCTCCAAGTCTGTGAGTAAGAGAGAGAGAGATCTTCCCGAATGTGTGTTTTTTATGTTATCCTATAACATCTTCTCATTGCGTTTTAATTCAATAGGGGTTGATTACTGTTCAATCACAGTTAAAAATAATAATAATAAAATGTATGCCAAGGCAATTGTATGAGCGTTCAACATTTTATTGACGGTTCTTAAAAACAACCTCTCTGGGTTTTTATTTGTCATGCAGTGCATATTATCAATTTGTGCGCCAACGGGACGCGCACGCGACCACACGCACGAAACACTCACGCGCATAAACACACACACACACACACACACACACAGTCCTTGGCCTCCGTGGTCGGACAGTATCATCAGTAGGCTACTACAAACTCGTCGAACCGTATCCTCGGCGCTGCAGCATTCTGCTTTTCTGAAGCGGCTGGGCGCTCTATCCATGTTTGCTTTCCTGTTATACACGGCTTTAATCTACCCGGATACATTTTTGCCATTGGCGGTGGTTCCCAAACGCTGGGTGCACGTTGAATTCAGCGAGCGCGCCCCCGCTGGATAGCTTCCCGTCACACCCACTCCATATCTGGCCAGCCTGGAGAGGGAGGACCGCTAGTTGAGCCAATGCTGCAGTGAGCGCAGCGGGGGATTCGGCGGCACAACAGCGCAAAGACAACCAGGGTTGTAAACTTGTATATGGAGACTGCAGCGTCCCCGCAACGACAAAGTCCAACATGGAAGATTATTTGCGGCGGGCCAAGACCATGCTGGTGAGTTTTAGCCTAAACAGCCCGGGGTTAATAAGGGTTTTACTGATTGGGATGATGACGACATGCTACAGGCTGTATTCCTGTTGCTGAACTGTACATTCTCTAGTTTCTTTGCCCCACAAGCAGCACCTTTAGTAGGCTACTGCGCCAGGCCTGAATGATGAATAGAAACGAGTGGTCCAAACCATAAGCTTCTTCTCCCACACATTTAAAAAAAATTGAATTTTGATCAGGGAATGCATGGAAACAGCAAGTTCATCAGAGGCACGCACCAGCCCGTACGCACCTATGCTGCAGATAACGCCTAATATGTCATCAAGCAGACTATTTGCATTTAAGGCCTGCTGTCTCGGTAGAGCTCAGGGAAGTAGTTTCCAGTAAAAAGTTGTTGTAAACACCTCATGATGTCTACTCACTTACTTGACAGGTAGGCGAAAGGATACTAACTGTTCGTTTTAGGTAGGCTTAGGCTACATCACAACAGTATAAATTAGTGTAGGCCTGTAGCTACAATAAACATGTGGGTGAGGTCTGAAGTTGTTTGATTTTGTTTGGTCATTCTCCATAGAGGCATGTTGTGTCTAAAGCTCCCTGAATAGACAAACCCCAGTGAAGGCTGTTGTTTTCTGTATATGTCCAGAGCCATGCATTACAGCCTAATATTGTCAGTATGCCTATTGTTGTAGGTAGTTGTGTGTGTTGTAGGTAGTGTGTGTGTGCAATGTTGTTTTTAAAAAAAAACATTTTTTTTGCTGGTCCATCCATTGAATAAACAGTTCCCTTTTGTGTGATGAGATCATGGGATCCAACAATGACATAGAAGGATAAGACAGAGATGATGTCATAACAGAAAGCAGGAAATACACATGGGAGCATGGGATCCACCATGGAGATTGGGATAAATTGGGCCAACGGAAAGAGAAAGAGTAATTGGACGATAAGGCCCAACTCAGTGGCCGCCTTGTGGTTAGTGTCCGCCCTGAGATTGGAAGGTTGGGAATTCAATCGTCGTCCGAGTCATACCAAAGAAGACTGTAAAAATGGGACCCAATGCGTTACTGCTTGGCACGCCGCATTAAGGACACAGATTGAGGTTAAGGCCCTGCAATGGACTATAGCGTCCAGTCCAGCGGGTGTACTTGTACATCAAGCTGTCTCACGCTACAGAAACAGGCGGCTCGCACAAGCCAAGGCTCGTGCTCGTGCAATTGGACTATAAGGATGCTAGCTGATTGTGTCCTGGTTGGAGATGCCGTGTTGTACAATACATGTTTATCGACATGAGGACTGCTCCCCCCTCTGTCGCTCTCTCATTCTCGCCATCTTTTTTTCACCTTCCTTTTAGCACTGCAGTGTGTGAATGGCCTCTCTTCCTCCTTTTTCATCTTCTCCTGCATGGCAACCATCCAGAACATCCATACCTCTAATTGGCTTTCCTGTATAAGTGCTTACTGGGTCTATCTTCCTTCGCTCGCGTTCTCTTTCTGTCTGTGGCTCTTTCTCTTTCACTCTCTCGCTTTCTTGCTCGCTCTCGGGCATGGCACTAAGGCAATGTGCTTAGTGGACACACACACACACACACACACACATCCACATACGCACGCATGCATACACAGTGCACACATGTTTTTGAGGAAGACATTGATCTAGGCTTTGGCAAGGGGATTTGGAAAGTGGATCACCCTGTCCTTCACCCCATGGCAGAACCCTGCCCAGTGTCTGCACACTTTGTGGAGATTGGAGACATATACAGAGATGTATTGCCATAGTAGACCTAAAACATTTACGCCTGGACACTCTTTAACTTGGACAGTGAATGTGGTTGACAGAAACACACAGCCTGTTGTTTCTTACACACATGGGGAATACGCATGTGTGTATGTGTGTCCGTGTTCTGATATGTACGTGTGTGTGTGTATACATTTTTCTAAAAAGCTTTCCTTTTATTCGTGACGACACACTGTAAATCACTGATGCCCAGGCAGCAGTCAGCTGTTCGTCATTTTAGCCTTTAGTACGGAAGGCTTTATGGGCAGGCAGCCCTGCTAAATTAGCCACGTCACTGGAGAAGGAGGCACGATATTACCGCTGAGCTATAGAAGGGGGGAGTAGGAGGGGTTCATAAACAGAATATAGTGGTGGTGAAAGAGAGGAGATGATGGAAGGACAGAGATAATGGAGGGTAAGAGAGAGGGAAAGCATTAAGAGCTAAGGAAGGCAGAGAAAAGCAGCAGCACTGCGTCTGTCCACCCCGAGCCTCCTTGAGATGAATGGGGTGAATTTTAGATGAGGAGCACACAGTGAAATGGAGATGAGAGAGCGGTACCGGCTGTGTGTTTTGTTGTCTGTGTGCTGCTGCTGCTGCTGCTGCTGCTGCAGTGGAACAGACAGTGAGTGGCCTTTCCTTTCTCCACTAATGCGTCTCTTCCTCCCGTAGCCATCAGAGTATCGACCAACCCAACCCCCCTTTATCCCACCTCCCCCATCCATCCACTTTAAGAAACATGAGACCAGATATTAACATCTCAAACAGATATCCCTGCCCGGTGCCCATCCCTCCCCTGCTCCCCTCCTCATCCACTCTAATCATGGACATGCACGGTAATATGAGACTGAGATATGGATGGGTATTCATTGCTAATTTCCCTATTGGACCTGTGGTTGTATCCAGGAGAGATTTCAGCAGGCCAGTGTGGCACGGTATACTGCAGTTGGCGTGTAACCCAGTACTGCCTTAATATGCTGACTAGCTCAATGTAACAAACACCCCAGATACTTACTATCCCATCCTGTCACAACTGTGTATGACGTAGTACTCTTCATTCTCATTGGTGTAGTACTGGTAGTAGTGACTAGGATACACGCATGCAAGTACACCCAAACCACTGATCACACACACCACACATCATATTTTGCATTATGCATGGATTTGTCTGAGTACTGCATTCCAGCACAGTGTTGGATGGTCCTTTGCATGGGTTGATGTACGTTTCCTTCAACAATCAGTCTTCCAGATAGATGACACAGGAACCTTGGTATAAAACTCTTTAGTAATAAAATGCAATTGCAGACAGAGATTCACATACAGAATACCTCAGTAGTCTACAGTAAAGATCTGTGTGGCGAAACAGGAGACAACTGTCTTTATGGTAGTTGGTGTGGACAACCTACCGTCAATCATACCTTAACATTGTTGCATTGGATTAGATACAAAGTATCTAAGATGAGAAAAACATGCCTAGACTGTGGTTTCTCACTCTACTATAAGCCATCAACCACTCCTGTGTAGTCTCAGGCCCTTTGCTACTTTTGGAATATCTCGGCCTTGAGGCTGTATGACTATCAGCAGGTGCAGGCAGTTCTCAGCCTGAGAACTAAAGCAGTACATCGCCATTACCCAGTACTTTTCCATCATTGCAAATTTCAAGCATACAAAGGTTATCACATACAGTAATCATGGCATTGGTGTACCCCCACACCCGACTCCCAGGGTAACCCCCAACAACAGTCATACCTGCTCTAGGGATTAGATGATATCAGCTATTTCTGTTCTGCCTAAAACACTTCTCACAGCTTATCTTTCTTTCATGTCACAGGCTGCAGTGGCATAAGAAGTTAAAGCTGCAGTATGTAACTTCTTGGGCCACCTGACCTAATTCACATAAAAAGATCAATTATAGGCTAAGAAGTGTAGATATGTTCTATGTGCGCTATTTCTATGCTTCCCGTTCTTCAGTTTAGTTTTTGCGTCTTTTACTGAGAAGGGTGCAACTGCAGTCCGCAATTCGGGGCGTTCCTGCATGTGGGCATTCCTGCATCTGCAGGAACCCCTATTTGTACTTCTATTGGTCCATTTTTAAGCTATGACTCCAGTACATAGGCGGGAGGCCGGGGTGCTCCAGTACATGAGATTGCGGTAATGCGCCATAACATTGGATGCCAACAGCTGATAAATCCCACAGAGAATACATTTGATTTATTTATTTATTTTATTAATATATTTATTTGCACCAAAGAAAGTGATAGACATCAATACAGATAAAAAATAATGTAATCAAATAAAAAAGGTGTGGTTGGAAGCCCAAGGCCTTATATGAAAACCACACCACAAAAAAAACAACACACAATACAATATACAAGCACACAAATAAAAAAAGGTTTGTTAAAACAGATAATAAAACCTGCTAATTACAAATGTATAAATGAATTGATCAGTAATCATGAAAAAAACATATATATTTATTTTTTATGTGAGTGTGGGAGAGTTATGCTATATGGAGGAGATAACTGAGTAGTTTGGTTCATCAGGCTAACCCCCAGTCTTCACTTAAAGTTATTGAGGGGTGATGATGTTTTGGCAATGTGAAGATAAGAATTCCAGAGTATAGTACCTTCTATATCTAATAGAGAATTGACGATGTGAGGTGCGGCTGTGGGGAGGGTGAAGGTTATCGCAGTGTCTTGTGTTATATAGATGGATGTCTGAATTCACCTGGAAGAATCCATTGAAGGATTTAGGTAAACTGTCTGGCAGGTATGAGTATTTGTAGATGAAAGTGGCATAATTGGCGTACATTATTGTCGTAAATAGGTATTTAAAGGAGGTGGCTAGTCTTACAATTTTTTTTTTATGATGAGTAATTTGTGTAGGTAGGAGGCATATGAAGCTGTCCAGACAATATCACAGTAAATGAGATATGGATAAATGAAGCTATAGTATAGCTGGAGACAAATGTAATATGATCTTTCCAGGACAACTTTTCATCACTAAGAACTCAGAGGAATCTAGTGGATGTGACTAGTTCCATTTCATTCCCACCAATTGAGATTCTCGCTCTTTTTAAAATGTATTATTATTGTTATTATAACAATATGTCTTATTACTAGCGAATACAATACAGTTGGATTGTTTAACATTTAAAGATTAGCAAATGATCTGGAACCATTCAGAACATGTGGCCATACCTGAGTTGGCTTCATTAATTCGTGAATCAGCATTTCTGTGTGATAAAATCAAATTGTTATCATCAACAAAGAGAATGGGAAGTATGATAGAAGACACAGCAGGAAGGTCACGGATGTAGATTGTGAATAACAAAGGTCCAACTGCAGCCACAAGATATCTTGTCCCTAGTAGATGCACGTCCATTTGCATAAACACTTTGAGCTCTACCATAATCATAACTATATAGGCAATTATATGTATAATCATGAAAACTGTAATAATGCAATTTAGAAAGTCATATTTTATGATCAACCGTGTCAAACGCCTTGGACAAATCTAAAAAGATGACGAGCGGATTCATTGTTCCTAAAGAACCATATCTGTGGAGTCGTTTTTACGGTGCTCATATAGAATACAGTGTTGATTTAAATGTTTCAACATTCTCTTATAGACCCATCTATAGAGGATATATTGGCCATTTTAAACTCTTTAGTAACAATGATTTGGTGAAGATATACGTTAGAGGCTCAGTAATGAAGAAGACACTGATTTCACCAAAGAGGCACCGATTTCATCATGGCCTGCTGCTGATAACTTTAAGTTACCAATTACCTCAAACTGAAGCAGAGAAGGGATTTCTGTCAGTTTTCTCTATTTTCTTTGACAGAGAGGAACCCACATTCACAATGAAATAACATCAGGATCACTATATTTGTGACTTTTCTTCTCCCCAATGACAATCTTGTCTCATCACTGCAACTCCCCTACGGACTCGGGAAGAGGCGAAGGTCGAGTCATTCGTCCTCAGAAAATTGACCCGCCAAACCACGCTTCTTAACACCTGCCCGCTGCACCAATGTGTTGGAGGAAAGACCATTCCAGCTCGATGAACCAAGTATAGCCTAACCCAGATGATGCTGGGCCAATTGTGCGCCGCCCTATTGGACTCCCGGTCGGTTGTGACACAGCTTGGGATCGAACCCTTGTCTGTACTGATGCCTCCAAGGGATTAAACCGCTGCGCCACTTGGGAGGCCACAACTAAACCAAGATTTCCAGAACCCATCTGCTGCTCTCCTGTGTGATTTAACTAAGGGAAAGCAGTGGCGAAATACAGAATTGAAAGATGTGAGAAAAGTCTGGTAAGCAGACTCCACATCGGCCTGATTATTAAAACATTTCATCAATCAACAAGCGCAAACAATTACTTTTTGTTAAATATTCTACCTTTAATGGTACTAATCATTCCCATCTGTTCATTTCCAGCTGCCAAAGAGAAGTGTGGCTAGCTATAGCTAGTACACAGCGGTAGTGTGTTCTTTGCCCCCCCCCCCCCCCCGCCTGTCAGTCATTGTTTTCCCGCAGTTCTGTTAATGACAGCGAGGGCAGGTGTTCGGCAAGTGGGAGCAAAGGACACTGTGTGCTACCTTAGCCAGCTAGTCCTAAGGAAGACTCCGTTACACAGCAGGCGGGAGGCAGGAGCAACACTGTGTACTAGCTAGCTAACTAGCAAGCTAGTACACTGTGTCACTAGCTAAACTCAGCAAAAAAAGAAACGTCCTCTCAGTCAACTGCGTTTATTTTCAGCAAACTTAACATGTGTAAATATTTGTATGAACATAAGATTCAACAACTGAGACATAAACTGAATCCGTTCCACAGACATGTGACTAACATAAATGGAATAATGTGTCCCTGAACAAAGGGGGATCAAAATATGGTATGCCAGGAGCATACCACCCTGCATACCACTGCTGGCTTTCTTCTGAAGCTAAGCAGGTTTGGTCCTGGTCAGTCCCTGGGTGGGAGACGAGATGCTGCTGGAAGTGGTGTTGGAGGGCCAGTAGGAGGCACTCTTTCCTCTGGTCTAAAAAAATATCCCAATTCCCCTGGGCAGTGATTGGCGACACTGCCCTGTGTAGGGTGCCGTCTTTCGGATGGGACGTCAAACGGGTGTCCTGACTCTCTGAGGTCATTAAAGATCCCATGGCACTTATCGTACGAGTAGGGGTGTTAACCCCGGTGTCCTGGCTAAATTCCCAATCTGGCACTGAAACCATCATGGCTACCAAGTCATCCCCAGCTTACAATTGGCTCATTCATCCCCCTCCCCTCCTCTGTAACTATTCCCCAGGTCGTTGCTGTAAATGAGAATGTGTTCTCAGTCAATTTACCTGGTAAAATAATGGATTAAAAAATATATATATACAGTATATAAAATAAAAAGTAACAGTCAGTATCTGGTGTGGCCACCAGCTTCATTAAGTACTGCAGTGCATCTCCTCCTCATGGAATGCACCAGATTTGCCAGTTCTTGCTGTGAGATGTTACTCCACTCTTCCACCAAGGCACCTGCAAGTTCCTGGACATTTCTGGAGGAAATGGCCCTAGCCCTCACCCTTCGATCCAACACGTCCCAGACGTGCTCAATGGGATTGAGATCCGGGCTCTTCGCTAGTAATGGCAGAACACTGCATTCCTGTCTTGCAGGAAATCACAGGGTTGAGATTGCCTGCAATGACAACAAGCTGAGTCTGATGATGCTGTGACACACCGCCCCAGACCATGACGGACCTTCCACCTGCAAATCGATTCCGCTCCAGAGTACAGGCCTCGGTGTAATGCTCATTCCTTCGACGATAAACATGAATCCGACCATTACCCCTGGTGAGACAAAACTGTGACTCGTCAGTGAAGAGCACTTTTTGCCAGTCCTGTCTGGTCCAGTGACGGTGAGTTTGTGCCCATAGGCGAAGTTGTTGCCGGTGATGTCTGGTGAGGACCTGCCTTACAACAGGCCTACAAGCCCTCAGTCCTGCCTCTCTCAGCCTATTGCGAACAGTCTGAGCACTGATGGAGGGATTGTGCGTTCCTGGTGTAACTCAGGCTGTTGTTGTTGCCATCTTGTACCTGTCCCACAGGTGTAATGTTCGGATGTACCGATCCTGTGCAGGTGTTACACGTGGTCTGCCACTGCGAGGATGATCAGCTGTCCGTCCTGTTTCCCTGTAGAGCTGTCTTAGGTGTCTCATAGTACGGACATTGCAATGTATTGCCCTGGCCACATCTACAGTCCTCATGCCTCCTTGCAGCATGCCTAAGGCACGTTCACGCAGATGAGCAGGGACCCTGGACATCTTTCTTTTGGTGTTTTTCAGAGTCAGTAGAAAGGCCTCTTTAGTGTCCTAAGTTTTCATAGCTGTGACCTCAATTGCCTACCGTCTGTAAGCTGTTAGTGTCTTAACGACCGTTCCACAGGTGCATGTTCATTAATTGTTTATGGTTCATTGAACCACGGAAACAGTGTTTAAACCCTTTACAATGAAGATCTGGGTAGTTATTTCGATTTTTACTAATTATCTTTGAAAGACAGTTTATTTTTTTGCTGATTTTAGTTGGCACATGGTGTCGCCCCAACCTCCCGCCTGCTTTACTAGCGGACGTGGGGAGACTGGAAGACGGTGTGCTTCGCCCCCACCTGTTGGACACAGTTTTCTCCGGTACACAGCGGACGTGGGGAGACTGGGAGACACTGTGTGCATGCTAGCTGACTAGCAAGCTAGCACACGGTGTCACTAAAGATTAAGCTAGCTAGTGAGCGCACGGTGTCGCCCCAGCCCCCTGCCTGCTGTGCTAGCAGGAGGTGACCGGTAGACAGTGTCCTGGGCCCCAGCCTGTCGGGAAATATTTTCCCACGGTTCCATTAACGACAGTGAGGCAGGTGTTTGGCAGGCGTGAGAAAAAAACTCAGATAATGTTTTTATTTCCCTTTAGACCCACATTCAAAAGTGTCACAGTAGCATGAATATTGATTTGACTTTCGGTTGACTCTGTTCCGATACCCCCTTGTATATAGCCTCGTTATCGTGGTTTTGTGTTACTTTTTACTTTTGTTTATTTTATTGATAATTTCTTTGTAGCTGATTTCTTAGTTAAAAAATCATAATTGTTGATTAAGGGCTTGTAGTAAGTAAATATTTCACAGCAAGGTATTTCACAGCAATACCTGTTGTATTCGGCGCATTTGATTTTATGTCGCGCTCGGGGAGGCATTCATGCAGGAGCCAATGGGGTGCTGGAGGGATGGGGGGTGTTCAGGAAGGAATCAATGGGTTGCTCAAGTGGGTTGCTTTTACTTTCGGTTTTGTACATCAGCTTCAAACAAGCTGAAAATACAATATTTTTAGTTATTGAAAAGTTATTTCACAGTGGTTTAGATGGTACAATGATTCTCTACACTACACATGGCTTGTTTTCTCACAGAAAGTGAAATTACACGACTTGGATCCCATTATGCCTGGCAAAAACCAAACACTGCATTCCACAGTAAGAACCTTATAGCAATGGTCAAGCCCTGTGGTGGTAGTGTGATGGTTTGGGGATGCTTTGCTGCCTCAGGACCTGGACGACTTGCCTTAACAGAAGAAACCATGAATTCTGCTCTGTATCAGAGAATTCTACAGGAGAATGTCAGGCCATCTGTCTGTGAGCTGACGGTGAAGCGCAGATGGGTCATGCAGCAAGACAATGATCCAAAACACACAATCAAGTTTACATGACAATCTATAAAAAGCAACATATGTGAAGTTTTTGAATGGCCTAGTCAATGTCCAGACCTAATCCCAATTGAGATGTTGTGGCAGGACTTGAAACAATCAGTTCATGGTTGAAAACTGTGGTGGCCTTTTTCTGCTTTACCAAATGAGGAGAGTTACAAACTACACACCAGTCAGAGTTACACTTAAACTACAGCTTTGCAATAGCCCTTTTTGACTTTCAATGATGCGCTATCTCTAATGAACCATTGAAAAGTGAATACAGAAAAGTACAAAGATCTTTTATAGCCAAGATACACCCCTCTCAACTTACATGACAAATCACAGATCTTAGGAACTGTTCACAAAGAAAGACTTATTTGAGAGAGAGAGAAGTATCCCATAGTCAAATAGCATTCGCTATAAATTATCGTTCAGTTTGTTCCCTAAGACAGGTTCTAATCTCGTTCCTGGTACTTCATAGTACAAAAACAACAACTCATCCAATGGCATATATCAATTGTCAACTCTAGATACTCCCATCTCAAATAAACTCCCTCTTGACCCCACTCCTGGACAAGCTCACTGAGGGGAGTGAGCCTCTAGGTCAGACACTATCCCAGGATAAGCGCACAGGCAAGGTGGAGACAAGTAATTGGTTCCCCATTAATCACGCCATCCCTTCACATGGTTTAGAATAGGTAAAGACACATTCACATATGAAGACAATGTTCCCTCCTGTCCTCTTCCCTTTCTGATATTCTGCATAGCACCAGGGACATGTGAAAGACAAGTCTGACCTCTCCCCTCTCTGGGCCCCAGGTGACTGAGCCCCACCTGGGGGAAAAGTGCACCTGCCAACCCTATAGTCCAAAAGGAAACATTCTAATGACAAGTATCTCACATAAGCATATTATGCAAAATAAACATCTTAATTATCTATGTTACCCAACTAATTCTGAACAATTATGTAATTGTTGTGTTATTTGTTCACTCAGGTTCCCTTTATTTAATATTTGGATTTGGTTGAAGACATTCAGTATCAAAAACATTCAGTATCAAAAATATGCAGAAGTAGAACAAATTTGAATGGGGGCAAATACTTCACAGCACTGTATGCAAACATAATTTGGAAATATGCACTGGTGGTCAGGGAGGCATTTCTTTGTTTGAATGATGGCCCCTATCAACTCTGGTTGACTTCTTTACAATACAATACAATATACTGTACTTTGTCCATTAGTTACAGTGAACAACAAAAATGTGTCTTTTGCTCAGTTCTCAACCCCCCCCAAACATACAGTTGAGACGGTCACAGGTTCAAACTGCATGCAGCAACCCTGGATGGAGAGCATGTTGTGGGGTTAAGAGCCTTGTTCAAGGACCCAACTGTAGGGGAATTGTTTGCAGGTGTGAACCCAGCAGCCCTACTGTTGTCAGATCACTTCTACCCATTTTTGTTTTTCAAGCGGCCACCTGGGATTTGAACCGGCCACCCTTCGGCCGCAGGTCCAACTCCCGACACACGTCCAACTCCTGCCACACGTCCAACTCCTTAGCCGTTGGGCTACGTGTTTGACTGGTTCCAGAGAATAAGAAGGAGCAAAATGTTAATCTTCAGAAATAAGCATGAGTTAATCTGCCACAATGAAGACAAAATGTGATGCAGACATAGCTTTACTATAATGTAGAAGAACAACTGACATGCAGTTGTTGTCAGCAGCAACCGCTAGAGAGATCCTCTGCCTCTGTTAGTTCTGTGTTACTGCCAAACTGAGCAAAACATAGTTTGTTAATGCTTATTATATTTCATTCATAATAAGTAATTTATATATTCCCCCTCTGTCAGCCACAGTCTTCTATGGCTTCATGAAAGAGGCTTGTCCCCTAAATTGACTCCACACTGAAATACTGACATAAAACAAACAAATGGCTATAATGCCAATGTCAGGCTGCGTCTGTAGCTCTATTTGGAATATCCCATAATAAAAAAAGAATGTTTATTTAAAAGAGTTAGCTGGCTTATAAAGTGGTGAATTAAAGTAATCTAACTTTTTATATTTAGCTAGCTGAGTTAGCTAGGTAGCTAGCTAACAAATGTGCTCAATTTCTAATAATGTTTCATCTTTATTTATCTAGCCTATAGTTTATATCATATGACTTTGGCTTCATCTATTTCAATTAAATAATCAACTTTGCTTACTTTAATACATTGAAAATAACGTGCTTATTGGTAGGCTACTTGTCATGCTGGAATGAATTGGCAGTTGTTTTTTGAGTCAGAATGGCAGTTACATTTTGAATTGACCAAAAAAGTCAATATAGAACCCTTTATCTAAGAGAGTATGCTTTTATTAAACATTATTTCCTCTTGCTTCTTGATAGTATTTAGTTTGCAACAGCACAAGTTTGTTTGAACCTTGTAGTTTGCCATTCAGACCTCGGCACAATGTTTCAAAATATAAATTCGATCTTCCCCTTGCCGTAGTGAGCTAATGGTGTTGGACGTCAGCTAGCCATTTTTGTGTAAAATCATGCCCCTGAATTTAAAATGGATTACATTTATATTTTGTGCCACTGGCCTACACACAATACCCCACAATGTCAAAGTAGAACTATGTTTTTAGAAATGTTTAGACATTTTATTAAAAATTAAAAGCTGAAATGTAATTTGTCATTAAATATTCAACCCCTTTGTTATGGCAATCCTAAATAAGTTCAGGAGTAGAAATGTGTTTAACAAGTCACATAATAAGTTGAATGGACTAACTCTGTGTGCAATAATAGTGTTCAACATAATTTTTTAATGACTACCTCATCTCTGTGCCCCACACATACAGTGGGCAGAACAAGTATTTGATACACTGCCGATTTTGCAGGTTTTCACACTTACAAAGCATGTAGAGGTCTGTAATTTTTTTTATCATAGGTACATTTCAACTGTGAGAGACAGAATCTAAAACAAAAATCCAGAAAATCACATTGTATGATTTTTAAGTAATTAATTTGCATTTTATTGCATGACATAAGTATTTGATCACCTACCAACCAGTAAGAATTCCGGCTCTCACAGACCTGTTAGTTTTTCTTTAAGAAGCCCTCCTGTTCTCCACTCATTACCTGTATTAACTATTAAATTCGTTACCTGTCCACACACTCAATCAAACAGACTCCAACCTCTCCACAATGGCCAAGACCAGAATGCTGTGTTAGGACATCAGGGATAAAATTGTAGACTTGCACAAGGCTGGGATGGGCTACAGGACAGTAGGCAAGCAGCTTGGTGAGAAGGCAACAACTGTTGGCGCAATTATTAGAAAATGGAAGAAGTTCAAGATGACGGTCAATCACCCTTGGTCTGGGACTCCATGCAAGATCTCACCTCGTGGGGCATCAATGATCATGAGGAAGGTGAGGGATCAGGCCAGAACTACACGGCAGGACCTGGTCAATGACCTGAAGAGAGCTGGGACCACAGTCTCAAAGAAAACCATTAGTAACACACTACGCCGTCATGGATTAAAATCCTGCAGCGCACGCAAGGTCCCCCTGCTCAAGCCAGCGCATTTCCAGGCCCGTCTTACTGGTTGGTAGGTGATCAAATACTTATGTTATGCAATAAACGCAAATTAATTACTTAAAAATCATACAATGTGATTTTCTGGATTTTTGTTTTAGATTCCGTCTCTCACAGTTGAAGTGTACCTATGATAAAAATTACAGACCTCTACATGCTTTTTAAGTAGGAAACACTGCCGATTTTGCAGGTTATCAAATACTTGTTCTCCCCACTGTAGATAAGTAAAATAACTGTAAGGTCCCTCAGTCGAGCAGTGAATTTCAAACACAGATTTCACCACAATGACCAGAGAGGTTTTCCAGTGCTTCGCAAAGAATTGGTAGATGGGTAAACACTTTTTTTTATAGACATTTAATATCATTTTGAGCATGTTGAAGTTATTAATTACACTTTGGGTGGTGTATCAATACACCCAGTCACTAAAAGAGATACAGGCCTCCCCCTAACTCAGTTAACAGAGAGGATGGAAACTGCTTAGATATTTCACCATGACGCCAATGGTGACTTTAAAACAGTTACAGAGTTGAATGGCTGTGACATGAGAAAACTGAGGATGGATCAACAACATTGTAGTTACTCCACAACACTAACATAAATGGCAGAATGAAAAGAAGGAAGCCTGTACAGAATACAAATATTCCAAAACATGCATCTTGTTTGCAATAAGGCACCAAATTAACATTTGGCAATGAAATTAACATTATGTTCTGAACACAAAGCGTTATATTTGGGGCATATCCAAGACAACACATCACGAAGTTTTCATATTTTCAAGCATGGTGGTGGCTGCATCATGTTATGGGTATGCTTGTCATCGGCAAGGACTCACTTAGTGAGTTTTTTTGGGGGGGATAAAAAAAATAGAATAGAGCTAAGCACAGGCAAAATCCTAGAGGAAAACCTGGTTCAGTCTGCTTTCACCAGACAAATTGGGAGACAAATTCACCTTTCAGCAGGACAATAACCTAAAACACAAGGCCAAATATGCACTGGAGTTGCTTACCAAGACAACAATCCTGAGTGGCATAGTTACAGTTTGACTTAAATTGGCTTAAAAATCTATGGCAAGACTTGACAATGGCTGTTATGCAATGATCAATAACCAACTTGACAAAGCTTGAAGAATAAAAATAAATAAAAAAAGTGCAAATATTGTACAATCCAGGTGTGCAAAGCTCTTAGAGACTCACCCAGAAAGACTCACAGCTGTAATCGCTGCCAAAGGGGATTATACATGTTTTGGCTCAGGGGTGTGAATACTTATGTAAATGAGATATTTCTATATTTAATTTTCAATACATTTGAAAAAATGTCCTAAACATGTTTTCACTTTGTCATTATGTGGTATAGTGTGTAGTTGGGTGATTAAAAAAAATCTATCTAATTATTTTTTTAAATTCAGTCTAACACAACAAAATGTGGAATAAGTCAAGGGGTATGAATACTTTCTGAAAGCACTGTGTATATATACAACTTTTTTGAGTAAAGGGTTATTTAATCTCATCCAAAGAACCAAACGTTTCTATATAGAACCCCAAAGAACCATTTTTTTTCTAGGAGTGTATATGCCAAAACCATTCCAACTCAAATGCTTATTTGTAACATACTTAATTACCACTTTTTGGAAGGAAAACGATTTCACTCATACTGTAATTAATTATAGGTCATATTTCAGGTCATACTACAGCTACTTTAAAATGCTTGCTAATCCGCAGAACAGAAAAACAAACTGAAGTGTAAACGTTGTCAATGCAATAACTCTGATGCTGCATGATCTTGTCAACCTCTTCTGTATGTGTGTTTGTCTCTTTGTTTGTTCCAGGCATCAGGACCTGACTGTCCTAAAGTCCATGCTGTCCTAGGAGGGGTGGACCCAGATGTAGATTCTGTGGCTTCAACACTTTGTTACGCCTATTTCCTCAACCAGGTAATGTGTGGGGACATGTTCACGTGTGCATGGTATTTATGTATGTGATTTGTGTGTGTGTGTTTGCATGTGTCTGTATTGTAGCCTTTGTGTACTTGTTTATGTGTTGGAGGTTGAGTTTACGTTTATTTTTGTGTCTTGTATTTGTACTTTCTGTGTGTGTGTGTGTGTCTCTCTCTCAGAAGGAGCGATCAGATTGTGTGTATGTCCCGGTCCTGTGTGGTCAGAAATGTGACGTGGGGTTGCCGGGGGAGACAGTGCGGTACCTTAAGAGGGTTAGGGTGTGTGAGTCTGCTCTGCTGTGGAGAGACGACATCAAACTACTGCAGCTCCACCACAGAGGAAAACTCTCCCTCACTTTGATGAGGGACGATGTGCTCGACAGGTACACGCACACACCCACATATGCGCACACACACAGAATTGATGGGATAAATCATGTGGGTGATATTTTGCGTGTGTTTGTACATTTGGGTGTCTGTATTGTCTGATGTGTGTGTTAGATGGTATATTATGAAAATGTGTGTTTATTGTTTCAGATTGGCCCTGAGGGCTTTGTGCAGATGTAGTGTAATGATCCCCTCCCCTGTCTGATCCAGCTCCGACTATGAAGTTCTGGAGTCCAGCATCCTCCGAGTGGTCCATCACCACGAGCAACGGGCAGGAGAGGAGGGGGTGTTGTCCATGGTGATGGTGGTCGCCAGGGAGATTCTTCAAGAGGCAGTGGAGCCGATCTGTGCACCGCTGGGGGAGCTCTTAGGAGGTGAGGGCCGATGGCGCCCCCCTGGGGGTAATGGGCCGACACAGGACACACACAAAGAACCCCGATATGACTCGGTTAACACCCACCAGGAGAGAGGGTATGTGCATGGCCGAGGGAGGGGAATAAAGAGTAACAAGTCATGACATCTAGACAGAAAGAGAATAGAAGAAAGAGTGCCAGAATGTGTACATGTGCGTCTGCCTGTGTGTGTTTCTTTCAACCCCTCTGGGTTGCTGGGTTTGTTGTATTTGACACTTTAAACACACCGTTATGATTCACTACCTCTGACATGGCAGGTGTGTGCGTGTGTGCATGCATGAGTGCATGGTGTGTGTGTGTGTGTGTTCTTCCCCCTGCCAATAAATCAGTCAAACAAGCAACCAAGCAAGCAATCTTGTTGTTCTCCATTGCGTATCCCTATGTCTTAGCTGTGATTTACCGGATAGTGTGTGTGTGCGTGTGTGTGTGTATTTGTTCTGTGGAGGAGAGAACAACTGCCCCCTCTCATTGAAGCCATGAATGTCAAGGCCGACCGGGGTACTGCAGGCTGTTGTTTTCAGAAAGCAGGATATCCCAATTATAGTGAAAGGTAAAATGCCAATCTTCTAGGGCAATATTTGTGTAAATAAATAAAACATTAGGAGACAATCATGGTACCAATAATTGCTTCGATTACACCAAATGTATGTCCTTGAACCATTTATTTTGAAATTGCACACAGAAAAAGGTTATTAGGATAATTTCGCTGCTACCGGCAGCCTGCGGTATCCCGGTCAGCCTTCAAGAAGAGGCAGCACTGAGCTAATCTGCAACGTCACTTCCCCCGAGTGGCTCAAACTACGCATGTAATGTCTTGAGAATCCCCCGCATGAGACGCCATCTTAGAAAGCTGAAACCGACTTCCTGAGCTTCAACTGCGCCGTTGAGTCGTCACATAGGAATGAACGGCGTGTGGTCATCGACGGCTTTGTCCATTCACATACAGTCAAGGGTGCTGTGCTTTACGGAGCACAGCACCACCCAACAGCTCCTGAGTGGGATGAGTTGAACTGATGTCACTGACATCACTTTGTGAGAGTACTTCTGTATGATATGATGGTCTTGATGCAGTGTCCCTGAGATATTTGCGGCCTGTACATTTCTCCCCCGGGTGGTTTCAGTGCCATTTACAAACATAATAGGACGACATGGTCTAATATAACACAGATGACTGACTATCGGTTTGTTTTTGATGCAGCCTGTGTGTGTTTTCTCAGAGGCCCTGCGGCTACAGTCAGAGGTGATGTGGATCCAAGTTGGCCACTGCTCGGTGGACCTGGAGGAGCTGCTGAGGGCATTGGAAGAGAGAAGCAGCATCTCCCCCTATGATGTCACAACCGGTCCTAACGCTGGCGAGGCCCAGTTTCAAGGTGTGTGTTTGCAGCTGGCTGGATTGTGTCTGCCTGCCTGCCTGCCTGCCTGCTTGCCTGCTTGCCTGCCTGCGGCGATGTAACTCATGAAGTGGACAATTGAATTAATGGAATTGGAATTGGACTTGAATTGGAGTTAGGCTGTTTGGGAAATTGTAAAAGATATAGTTGGAATTGAATTAGAATTCAGAATTGAATAAACTTGAATTCAATGACATGTACTTTGTATACACTGAGTGTACAAAAACCTGCTCTTTCCATGACAGGCTGACCAGGTGAATCCAGGTGAAAGCTATGATCCCTTATTGATGTCACTTGTTAAATCCAATTCAATCTGTGTAGATGAAGGGGAAGAGACCGGTTAAAGGATTTATAAGCCTTGAGTCAACTGTCATGGATTGTGTATGTGTGCCGTTCAGAGGGTGAATGGGCAAGACAAAAGATTGAAGTGCCTTTGAACGGGGTATGGTAGTAGATGCCAGGCACACCGGTTTGAGTGTGTCAAGAACTGCAATGCTGCTGGGTTTTTCACACTCAACAGTTTCCCTTTTGTATCAAGAATGGTCCACCACCCAAAGGACATCCAGCCAACTTAACACAACTGTGGGAAGCATTGGAGCCAACATGGGCCAGCATCCCTGTGGAATGCTTTCAACACCTTGTAGAGTCCATGCCCTGGCGAAATTGAGGCTGTTCTGAGGGAAAAAGGGGGTGCTATTCAATGTTAGGATGTTTTGTACACTCAGGTTTTTAAAAATAATTTCACATTTGTATCGATATATTTGTATCTACAGTATAAACTGGACTGCCAGTGCTTTAACAGTGACATTACACGTACAGTGTATTTCTAATTAATATTAGGCGGCTTCAATTACTATTTACCTCTTCCAAACGTGTACTCCCATTGGTGAAAAGTGTGTGTGTGTGTGTGTGTGTGTGTCCTCGTTGCAGGAGAATATTGGTAATTGAATTGAATTAGTGGTATTACAGGGAGCAGACATTTGTTGGAATTTGTGGAATTGACCCCAAACCTTGCAATCTATACATTGTGTGTGTGTGCGTGTGCGTGTGTGTGACAGGTTTGGACATAGAGCAGATGTTTCTGAAGGAGCTGAAGGAGTTCTCTGATGGGGAGCTGACCATGTCTTTCACCACTGTGCCAGTAGATCTGGAGGTAAGATCAAAGGTCATTAGCAAAACAAAACTAGAAAAGGAAAATAAACACATTTTACCATTTGGTTAGCCTGATATAGTTATTGTGTGTTTACAGTCAAATTGTGTAATAAAATGTAATGCAAACAATGCTCTAATACAACTTGACTGGCAAGCCGAAGGAGTCCGAAGCAAAAAGTTGTAGCTATAAGTGCTTTTAAAATAGAAGTGATGACACAACAAAGAAGACAAAACTTTCATTTGGTGTCAGGTAGAGCATTTCACTATTTCTTTCCCCATTTGACTTAATCCTAAACTTTTTATGGCAACTTTTAATGACACAGACTTTTGCGTTTTTATGGGACCCTCTGTGTTCTTTTGCATTGAGATGTTATGGAAATAGGAGCCTAAATACGTGTGTCACAGCCAGGTGCACTACACTGGGCTCTGCATTTTAAACCCCTACCTGTCTAAACCACTTCCACTTCTTACTGTGGAAACTAAAAGCCACAAGGGAGCTTGGCTCAAGACCTTCTCTATCTCTATTTCTCTCTCTGTCTCTCTCTGTCTCTCTGTCTCTCTCTCTCGCTCCCTCCCTCCCTCCCTCCCTCCCTCCCTCCCTCCCTCCCTCTCTCTCTCTCTGCTCTGTCTCTGTCTCTCTCTGTCTCTCTGTCTCTCTGTCTCTCTCTCTCTCTCTCTCTCTCTCTCTCTCACACACACACACATAGAGGGTGCTTCCAGACACCCGCGTGTTTGTGCTTTTGTATCCCTCCCTGCTCTCTCTCCACTGCAACTTCTAATGTGTCTCTCCAATTCATTTCTTATTTCTTTATATCTTTTTCTTTTCCAAAGCCATTTTTCTCCCCTGCTGCCTGGCGTGCGATATTAGAGTATGTGTAAAATAAATGATGTCTATAGCTGTAGGGGTAGCTCTGCCTCCCCCGGAACTACCTACGTCTAAGGAACATTAAACATCATATCCTCGTTTAGCGAATAAATAACCGTTCATTTGAATGGCTTTGTGCGCTGGACTTCTGTGCATATTTTACCAGCCCAAGGAGAGGGCCCATTAGGGACTTAATATAGAATAAATGGCCAGGGGCGGCGGTGGAGCCAGCGGACGCGCGACTCAGCAGCGTCATGGTGGGTTACTAATGACCTGCGAGGGCTCCAAATGAATCCGTTATATGCATGTCATTTGCAGTATGTATATATTTATATATTATTTTTTAATTGTGTTTGAGAAGAACAAAACGCTAAGCACATCATTTAGGTTTGCCTTAAATGCGTTTCAAAAACTAAATAAATTAGATTCAATTAGCCCATAATGGAGTGTGTGTGTGTGTGTGCCTGTTCTTTAGTGTGTGTGTTTATCTTTGTGCATGTGTGTGGGTGCGTGGGTAAAGAGAGAGGGATTGGGGATTTTTACCAGTGCTGTGGAAGCGATTTGTAGCGCTGATTGTCTTGTTAGCACAAGAGTAAGCCCCAGAGTGTGTTGGGTATAAGTACTTATGTGGATAGATACATGGACAAATATACATCAGTCTGCCTGTATGTCGTGCGACAGTGTTGAATAGAAGAGAGTGAGGAAGTAGGGGTTAGCGAGACGGATATCAATCCATAAGGAAGACCGTTCCAATCCACTGTCTCTGCCTCTGGTGGGTCTACATTAGTAATACATTATTATCATTCAGACATCTGTACACCTGTCTCTGTGTCTGTGTCCCTGTCTGTAGCACTCTACCAATGGATCCGTGTAGGTCACACTTTATTTGGAAAGTCCCCTATAGACGATCTACAGATGCTCAAACTATCAACCAACTATCAATGAGGGCGACTCTGTTGACGTGCAGCAGCTGTCTAGGGTTAGGTTAGGAGTTACAGGGGTTAGGGTTAAGTTAGGGTTAAATTAGGGTTAAGGTTGGGGTTGGGGTTATGGTTAAGTTATGGTTAAGTTAGGGTTAAGTTAGGGTTGGGGTTAAGGTTGGGGTTAGGGTTAAGTTAGGGTTAAGTTAGAGTTAGGGCTAGTGGATAGTTAATTAAGATGTTGTTCAGTTAGTTGACCATCTACTGAACATCTTACAAACCATCTATTTGGTACTATCCAAGTAAAGTGGTACGGACTGTGTCTGTGTTTCTAGGTATTGCCGTGACTGTATGTTCGTCTCTGTGAATGTAGTCTCTGTGAATGTAGTCTCTGTGAATGTAGTGTCTGTGCTTCTCTGACTCAGTGTAAGCAAAGCGAGGCAATCAGCCCTAAGTGCCTCTAACTTTCACAAAAACCCATTTACCAAAATGGGAGCATTTATTTATTATTTAGCAAATTGACTTGTTGCTAATCTTCTTTGGTGGAAAAACAAATAGCGATTTCTCCCACTCTTCAGGGTGATTGAGCCATCTGGATCACTCTCTCTCTCTCTTTATCTCTTTCTCTCTCTCTCTCTTTTCCACTTTCTCTTCTGTAGTAATGAAGTTACTTGTATAAGTTACATTTCGGTAACTTATACACGTTTAATCCAGTTTAACCAAGTTCCAAGTTTTGTACAGTAGAACGTTCCTAAACGTTCTTTCCTTACACAAATATCAAAACAAAACCAGCTTCCATTATCCTACAAGTAATACTTAAAACAGGGGTCTTCAACCTTTTCTTGACCAGAGACTCCTCCCAGGCCAACCGGCAACCCAGGGACCCCCATCATACATATCAGGTAAATGATAATGGCAAGGAGAAGTAATCAACATTTTTAAAATAATAGATTTGGTAGATAGTTTTTCATAATTGTTTACCTCCCCACATAGCTTATTAACTATAAAGGTAACTCCAAACACATTTTTGATATGAGCAGCTGTTTAACTATTTTTAACAGGGGTTAGCCAAGAAATATAAAAAAACGTGTTTAATTATTATTATTATCATTTTATTTACAATATTTTCACGGACCCCCTGCAGTACCTCCGCGGACCCCCGGTTTTATACCCCTGACTTAAAGGCACATTTTATGACATTTGAAACCAATCTTAATGTTTTTCTTACTTTGAGAGAAGTTACAGTCGGGTCCAAAATTATCAAAAAAAGATTATATAAAAGAAACCAAATATAGAGCTATATTGTATGTAGAGAAATACAATTGTTCAGAGAAAGAGATTTTGTTTAACAAGTCATCTTTTTCTCATAAAGATAGGACGGAGTCAAAAGATTCTTGTAAATAAAGTAAAAGAATCTGCAGTAATATTCTACTTTTTAATCTCAGTTTAAGGAACTGCATAGTGGCCTTCCATGGCTTCCTGTTTCACTGGGGTATAAAAAAGTAAACATGTAAACATGTAAAATCCCTTTGTCATCCATCACCATGGGAAAAGCCAAAGAGCTCGCAAACGAAAATAGACATGGTTGTTGACCTTGATAAGACAATGGGTTAAAAAAAGAGAAGAAGAATATATACCACTTACCACTATTAGGGCAACACCTAAGAAGTTTAAAACCGCTAGAACAGTGGTAAACTTGCCTGGTATTGGACGCAAGTGTATCTTGTCCCCATGCACAGTGAGGAAGATAGTTCGGGAGGCAAAGAAAAAGCCAAAGGCCAAAGTTGGAGAATTACAGAACTTGGTTGTATCTTAAGTTCACCAAGCCTCCAGATCTACAAGACATATCCCCATGCACACATCAACATCCACAAAGAAATAGTTAATTGACCACAAAATCAACATTTTGCATTCGCCATCTACACCTGTGGTTTGAATTGAAGAAGGCAGTCGATAAGCTTAGACCAAAATGTGTCTACAATCTGGAAAGAGGCTCAGTGACGGTATCCTCGCAAGGGGAGGGTGCCAGAGGATTGAAAACAGGTTTCATTATTATTGGCACCCCATCTTAAAAAATAAATCATATTATTTATCAACACAATCTCTCTCTCTCTGAGCAATTATATTAGTATAAAATAATATAAGTTCCCATTTTTTTGAGCATACAGTATAGCTCAGTATTTGAATGATTTATTTCATAGTCTTTTTATATCATTTTTATCAAGGGTGGCAATAATTTTGGACCTGACTGTATGTAGTCTGCCTTAGAATTTTAATACAAGCTAATACATGCCACATAGTTTTTCATTGTCAACGTGTTTATTTGTCATTGGTTAACATTTTAAAAGAATATGCCTAAACAGAACAAATGGAAGGCTGACAAATATTAGGAGATGCAGGGTCTTGGTGTTTTCTGCTAAGCTAACGGCAAGCCCGGTAATTAGCCGCGGCAGATGAAGCGTTGGTTGGCGTCGGCGTGCTGGGGAGTTGATGAACTGTAGGAGAGATAGAAGCCTGCAGCCACGTGCATAGAGACGTTACCATATTCATGAGAGAGAGAGTGTGTGTGTGTGTTTGTGTAGACATGCCAGTTTGTTTGAATGTGAGTTAGACATTTATTTTGTCGTGGTTTTACCTGCCATTTTAGCTGGGTGCAAAGATTGTGTGCTATGTTTGTAGTTGGGTATTTTATGTCAGTGTTTTGTGTTTGTGTTCCTGTGTATCATCATTGTGTTTGACTGGGTTAGAGGGTATGTTAATGTTGTTTGTCATCCGTCTCCGAGCCCTCCTGTTTGTTTATGCCAGGCCAGTTTTACCCAGCACCCCTTGCAAATAATTATCCGTGCTAATTATGGGCCTGCAGTCACGGAGCTCTAAATGCCTTTCTGATGAGATGGGATGAGGGATAGCAGGTGCAGGGCGGCCCTCCCAGGGACTAAGATTGAAGAGTAGGCCTCTCTCTCTTCCTCCCTCTCCTTCTCTCTCTCTCCTTCCTTCCTTCTCCCTCTCTCTCTTCTCCCTCCTTCCTCTTCTCTCCTTTAGGTCAAGCAGGTGATGGTGTCAGTTTGGGACCCAGACATCTCTACCCCCCCCAAACAGACAGAGCCTCCAGGGCCCGTTTTCATAAAGCATCTCAGATTAGGAGTGCTGATCTATGATAAATTGTCTTTTAGATTGTAATGAATGTGACTACATGGACGGGGGGGGGGGGGGGGCGGATCCTAGATCTGCACTACTACTATGAGATGCTTTGTGAAATAGGGCCCAAGTTTCAAGTTTTAATGTCACATGCACAAGTAAAGTACAGCCTTTCTTGCAAACTCAAAGCCCAACAATGCAATGATCAATAACAATGTAATACTAGAAAAACAAACACGAGAAATAAGAAGGAATATGAAGAACACAATAAGTTTGGAAGCGTACTTTATACAGGGTCAGTTACAATACCATCTTTACAATGTCCAGGGGGTACTGAAGTGATGGAGGTAGATATGTACAGGGGGTAAGGTGACTAGGCATCAGGATGTAAGATAAACAGAGTAGCAGCAGCTTGTATGTGAGTGGGTGTGTGTGTGTGTGTAGAGTCAGTATAAATGTATGTGCTTATGTGTGAGTGAGCAGATGATGGAGTGAGTGTGAATGTGTAGTGCCCTGTGAGTGTGCATAGAGACAATAAATACACACCACCTGATGTAGAAGCCCTGGATGGCAGGGAGCATGGCCCCAGTGATGTACTGGGCTGTCCGCACCACCCTCTGTAGCGCCATGCGATCGAGGTCGGTGCTATTGCCATGCCAGGCAGTGACACAGCCAGCCAAAATGCTTTCAACGGTACAGCTGTAGAACATTTTATGGATTTGAGGGCCCATGCCAAACTTTTTCAAACCCCTGAGGGGGAAGAATTGTTGTTGAGTCTTTTTCACGACTGTGCATGTTTGTTCGGACCATTTTAAGTCTTTGGTGATTTGGACACCGAGGAACTTGATGTGGATGGGGCGTGCTCGCGATACTTCCACCACACTGGAGTTAGCACACCAGTTGATGTAGAGGCAAACCCCTCCCCCCCTCGTTTTTCCCGACTCCACTGTCCTGTCCGCCCGGTGAATGGAGAATCCATTGAGTTGATTAGCCATGGGGGGGTATCTTGTTCAAGAGCCATGTTTCAGAAAAGCAAAGAATATTGCAATTTCGAGAGTCCGATTGGGTAGCAAATGTGCGATCAGACGTCCTCCATCTTGTTATCGAGTGACTGTACATGAGCCAGTAGAATGGAGGGAAGAGGTGGCCGGTTCTTTGCTTAATCTCACCAGGATCCCCCTCTTGCCTCTGGCGTTTCCTCTTGGCTAGCCTGAGAGAGAGCCCAGGGCAGATGAGTCGAAGTTGAGTCCGCAATTGAGGTAAGTAACTTCTGATCTGATGTTCAAAAGTTTTTGTCGGTTGTAAGAAAAAAATAACGGATACATTTCGTGAAAAAAAAGTAAAAATAAACAACAAACTAATCACAAAATAGCAAAGTTGGGTCGGAACTTGCAAAACGACAGACATCCAGTATGGTGGCCTGTAAGGTCTGTGGATGATAAATCAGGAAGGAGTGCCATGTCAGATCAGGCCTAATGTCAGAAACCGCAACCAAATCTCGTGCTAGCTAGCTACTGGGTGACAGTCTGTCACGAGAGATTAGATGAAGCCTGACCAGGACACCAGTCACATCGTTCTTTGA
The DNA here is from genome assembly GCF_034236695.1 of Oncorhynchus nerka. Lineage (NCBI taxonomy): Eukaryota > Metazoa > Chordata > Actinopteri > Salmoniformes > Salmonidae > Oncorhynchus > Oncorhynchus nerka. The sequence goes on from NC_088408.1 coordinate 61,596,251, forward strand.
AAAGGCAAGGAGTGTAGTGTATTTCATAAGCACCCTATGCTTGCTTTAGAGATATGATATGGCCAATGACTATACTTTTAGTTTTAGTGTATGCTTCCGTGTTTTAATGTTTGTAAGTATGTGGTCACGGCTTGCTCACTAGACTCATTGTCCCATTGTTTGAGACATAGCCCTCCCTTTGAGTTGCTTTGGGCAAAAAGGCCAATGGTGGACAAGTAAACCAAAAAAATGCATCTGTAGATTACAGCCCCAAACTTTTCCCTTGTTGGGTTAATCAAGGACACGGAGCAGAATATGCGGTAGACATTCATGCGTATGTCGTGTGTCAAACTTTACCCCCCCTCTACCCCCATCCAGGCTGTCTCCCAAAGTTCCACAGAGTTGTGTGTGTGGAGCGGATGGTGTCAGCTCGCTCCTTGCCACTCCATTTGCTGTAGCTGTACTGCTGTGATCACAGACAGACGTATAAATCAAACCTAGCTTGATGGATTCATCAGGGCAACGAAACGATCGCCTCAGAAGAGTGCCGGAGCTCTCTGAGCATCGTGTTTCTGACAGAAAGGGTATGCAAAGAGCCTAAATGGATGAACGGTTGATTAATTCTTTGCCAGAGATGTTGTCGACAGCAGGAAATGTGTTTTGCTTTGACTGTGTTTGTATGGGAATTTACACGCGTAGGGCGTGAGTTATGGAGCACAAGTTTATACCTAAGGCTATTCTGCATAATGATGGCAGGTTGGAGAACTTGGAGGAGCCACTAAAGACTTGCTACCTGTGGAGAAACACAACTAGAGAGTAAAAGGAGGGAGGGAGGGAGGGAGAGAAAGAGGAGGGAGAGAGGGAGATAAAGAGGAGGGAGGGAGGGAGATAAAGAGGAGGGAGGGAGGGAGAGAAAGAGGAGGGAGGGAGGGAGATAAAGAGGAGGGAGGGAGGGAGATAAAGAGGAGGAGGGAGGGAGAGAAAGAGGATGGAGGGAGGGAGAGAAAGAGGAGGGAGGGAGGGAGAGAGAAAGAGGAGGGAGGGAGGGAGGGAGAGAAAGAGGAGGGAGGGAGAGAGAAAGAGGAGGGAGGGAGAGAGAGAAAGAGGTGGGAGGGAGGGAGAGAAAGAGGTGGGAGGGAGGGAGGGGGAGAGAGAATAGACTAGAGAATAAAGGGAAGCTAAGAGGCAGAGAATCTGAGATGAAGAGAGGAAGGGAGTGAGTTGAACACAGAGAGAAGGAACAAATTATCAAGAGAAAGAAGGAAAGGCATTAGCTATGTATGGCTAGACCTCCCATGTTCAACTTGTTAATCTAGTTACATTGACCAAAATATTCATTATTTGTAATGATATGAGTAGTATTCAAGTGTTTTATTGAGACATCTTTGATCCTCTACATTAGTGGGGTGGGGTAAAGGGAGGGGAGGAAAGCAAGAGGCTCAGACAGTGGTTTAAATAGGTGGAATGACTGGGGAAGGTGGCGGTGAATCTTCATGGGGGAGGAAGAGCTCTTTAGAAGTAACTCAGACGTAGATGGAAAGTTTAGAAGATGTGGTCTGTGCTTTTAGGGAATTTTGTCATAAAGAAACGTGTTTTCCCATCTCAAGACAGAACCATAATAAGTGTCAATAAAGTCCCATTACAGCAACAGGGTTGACTGTAACAGGGTTGATTTTAAATCAGCCATAAATCCCTTTTTTGACAGGGGGAATGGAAGTGTGTTATGTGCAACAGGGAGGGGCAATTGAATGCAAGCTTCACAAAAAAAAACAACTTTATTGTTAACATTTTTAGCCAGTCTGTCTATTGGTAACAAGAGTTGATGTTTTATGCTCAACCTGCTCTGTTTTCCGCCACAAAACACTAGAAAATGGGCAAGAAGAGTAGAACCAGCTCACCTGCGGTCACACTGATTTGATGATTATGTGTTCAATGTTTTGAGAGTTCAGTTCACATAACAGGGTGGGTGGGACCTTAACATGAGGGACAGATGGAAATGGATCACTTATCACATGACAAAATAATCATCTTCAGAAATGACTGTCAAAGCAACAACATAACTAGAGCTTTACAATGATGGTGAAAAGGTTGAGACATTTTGGGGTTAAAAGTGGGTTGACATTTTCCTAGGTCGAGAAAAAACATGTGGAGGGACATATCAAAATGCAAAATGTTTTTATTCATGTAAGGCTTTTGATTGATAAAAAAATTTCAACTTAAAATATCAAAGGGACGCAAAATGTACTCTATTTGTGACCCAGTAAGTGAAATTGTAGCTGATTTGGGGATGTTGGGGGGCTGGGTATGGGGGGGATGTTGGGGCATGGGGGGGATGTTGACTCATGTTACAAACAAATGGGAGACAGACTGTGGCTCTGCGTGTTATCTGGAAGATTTGTGCTTCACTTTCGCTCTTTTTTTCATGTGTGTGTGTGTGTGCACATATCGGTATCACTGTTTGCGTAATTGTATTCATGAGTAGAGTGTGGTCATGTAATATACAGTGTGCGTGCCACTCATTCGCACGTGTGTGTTCATATAAAGTATGTGTTCGCGCATTTGTGTGTGTGTGTGTTTTTGCCTGTGTGAGTGAGTGAATATGTGTGTTTTTAACAAAGCTGGGGAGGCCTCATTGCACTCATCAGGATATCGCTGGTGAAAAATGACTGTGTCGCCGGGGTGACAGTTGTGTGTGAGCAGATTGATGGGGCTCTCCCTGACAGCAGCCATATTGTGCAAGGGGAGAGCCGAGAGAGAATCCGTGTGGCCCTCATCCACGCAGGTTAATATTGACTCAGCCTGGGCAACACCATGCCTACAGCAGCCATCCATCACTACTACTGGGCCTTCCGCACCCCACACAGGCACAGGCACAGACCACACAACTCATGACACACGTTCGCGTACACACACACTAGCTCAGGTGCGCGCACACACACATACACACGCACACGCACAAACACACACATAGAAAGTACCCGTCAAAAGTTTGGACACACCTACTCATTCAAGGCTTTTTCTTTATTTTGACTATTTTCTACATTGTAGAATAATTGTGAAGACATCAAATCTATGAAATTACATATATGGAATCATGTCGTAATCAAAAAGGTGTTGAACAAATCAAAATATATTTTACATTCTTCAAAGTAGCCACCCTTTGCCTTGATGACAGCTTTGCACACTCTTGGCATTCGCTCAACCAGGTTCACCTGGAATGCTTTTCCAACAGGAAGGAGTTCCCACATATGCTGAGCACTTGTTGGCTGCTTTTCCTTCACTCTGCGGTCCAACTCATCACAAACCATCTCAATTGGGTTGAGGTCGGGTGATTGATAGTCCCACTAAGCGCAAACCAGATGGGATGGCATATCGCTGCAGAATACTGTGGTAATCATGCTGGTTAAGTGTGCCTTGAATTCTAAATAAATCACCAACAGTGTCACAAGCAAAGCCCCCCACACTATCACACCTCCTCCTCCAGGCTTCACAGTGGGAACCACACTCTGCGTCTCTCAAAGACACAGCAGTTGGAAGCAAAAATCTCATATTTGGACTCATCAGACCAAAGGACAGATTTCCACCGGTTTAATGTCCATTTGCTTGTGTTTCTTGGCACCAAGCAAGTCTCTTCTTCTTATTATGAACTGCCGATCTGCGGCCAACAAGGCAGAGTTCATCTCAGCCTATGCCTCCCTCCAGTCCCTCGACTTCTTGGCACTGACGGAAACATGGATCACCACAGATAACACTGCTACTCCTACTGCTCTCTCTTCGTCCGCCCACGTGTTCTCGCACACCCCGAGAGCTTCTGGTCAGCGGGGTGGTGGCACCGGGATCCTCATCTCTCCCAAGTGGTCATTCTCTCTTTCTCCCCTTACCCATCTGTCTATCGCCTCCTTTGAATTCCATGCTGTCACAGTTACCAGCCCTTTCAAGCTTAACATCCTTATCATTTATCGCCCTCCAGGTTCCTCGGAGAGTTCATCAATGAGCTTGATGCCTTGATAAGCTCCTTTCCTGAGGACGGCTCACCTCTCACAGTTCTGGGCGACTTTAACCTCCCCACGTCTACCTTTGACTCATTCCTCTCTGCCTCCTTCTTTCCACTCCTCTCCTCTTTTGACCTCACCCTCTCACCTTCCCCTCTACTCACAAGGCAGGCAATACGCTCGACCTCATCTTTACTAGATGCTGTTCTTCCACTAACCTCACTGCAACTCCCCTCCAAGTCTCCGACCACTACCTTGTATCCTTTTCCCTCTTGCTCTCATCCAACACTTCCCACACTGCCCCTACTCGGATGGTATCGCGCCGTCCCAATCTTCGCTCTCTCTCCCCGCTACTCTCTCCTCTTCCATCCTATCATCTCTTCCCTCTGCTCAAACCTTCTCCAACCTATCTCCTGATTCTGCCTCCTCAACCCTCCTCTCATCCCTTTCTGCATCCCTTGATTCTCTATGTCCCCTATCCTCCAGGCCGGCTCGGTCCTCCCCTCCTGCTCCGTGGCTCGACGACTCATTGCGAGCTCACAGAACAGGGCTCCGGGCAGCCGAGCGGAAATGGAGGAAAACTCGCCTCCCTGCGGACCTGGCATCCTTTCACTCCCTCCTCTCTACATTTTCCTCTTCTGTCTCTGCTGCTAAAGCCACTTTCTACCACTCTAAATTCCAAGCATCTGCCTCTAACCCTAGGAAGCTCTTTGCCACCTTCTCCTCCCTCCTGAATCCTCCTCCCCCCTCCTCCTCTCTGCAGATGACTTCGTCAACCATTTTGAAAAGAAGGTCGACGACATCCGATCCTCGTTTGCTAAGTCAAACGACACCGCTGGTTCTGCTCACACTGCCCTACCCTGTGCTCTGACCTCTTTCTCCCCTCTCTCTCCAGATGAAATCTCGCGTCTTGTGACGGCCGGCCGCCCAACAACCTGCCCGCTTGACCCTATTCCCTCCTCTCTTCTCCAGACCATTTCCGGAGACCTTCTCCCTTACCTCACCTCGCTCATCAACTCATCCCTGACCGCTGGCTACGTCCCTTCTGTCTTCAAGAGAGCGAGAGTTGCACCCCTTCTGAAAAAACCTACACTCGATCCCTCCGATGTCAACAACTACAGACCAGTATCCCTTCTTTCTTTTCTCTCCAAAACTCTTGAACGTGCCGTCCTTGGCCAGCTCTCCCGCTATCTCTCTCAGAATGACCTTCTTGATCCAAATCAGTCAGGTTTCAAGACTAGTCATTCAACTGAGACTGCTCTTCTCTGTATCACGGAGGCCCTCCGCACTGCTAAAGCTAACTCTCTCTCCTCTGCTCTCATCCTTCTAGACCTATCGGCTGCCTTCGATACTGTGAACCATCAGATCCTCCTCTCCACCCTCTCCGAGTTGGGCATCTCCGGCGCGGCCCACGCTTGGATTGCGTCCTACCTGACAGGTCGCTCCTACCAGGTGGCGTGGCGAGAATCTGTCTCCTCACCACGCGCTCTCACCACTGGCGTCCCCCAGGGCTCTGTTCTAGGCCCTCTCCTATTCTCGCTATACACCAAGTCACTTGGCTCTGTCATAACCTCACATGGTCTCTCCTATCATTGCTATGCAGACGACACACAATTAATCTTCTCCTTTCCCCCTTCTGATGACCAGGTGGCGAATCGCATCTCTGCATGTCTGGCAGACATATCAGTGTGGATGACGGATCACCACCTCAAGCTGAACCTCGGCAAGACGGAGCTGCTCTTCCTCCCGGGGAAGGACTGCCCATTCCATGATCTCGCCATCACGGTTGACAACTCCATTGTGTCCTCCTCCCAGAGCGCTAAGAACCTTGGCGTGATCCTGGACAACACCCTGTCGTTCTCACCTAACATCAAGGCGGTGGCCCGTTCTTGTAGGTTCATGCTCTACAACATCCGCAGAGTACGACCCTGCCTCACACAGGAAGCAGCGCAGGTCCTAATCCAGGCACTTGTCATCTCCCGTCTGGATTACTGCAACTCGCTGTTGGCTGGGCTCCCTGCCTGTGCCATTAAACCCCTACAACTCATCCAGAACGCCGCTGCCCGTCTGGTGTTCAACCTTCCCAAGTTCTCTCACGTCACCCCGCTCCTCCGCTCTCTCCACTGGCTTCCAGTTGAAGCTCGCATCCGCTACAAGACCATGGTGCTTGCCTACGGAGCTGTGAGGGGAACGGCACCTCAGTACCTCCAGGCTCTGATCAGGCCCTACACCCAAACAAGGGCACTGCGTTCATCCACCTCTGGCCTGCTCGCCTCCCTACCACTGAGGAAGTACAGTTCCCGCGCAGCCCAGTCAAAACTGTTCGCTGCTCTGGCCCCCCAATGGTGGAACAAACTCCCTCACGACGCCAGGACAGCGGAGTCAATCACCACCTTCCGGAGACACCTGAAACCCCACCTCTTTCAGGAATACCTAGGATAGGATAAAGTAATCCTTCTCACCCCCCTTAAAATATTTAGATGCACTATTGTAAAGTGGCTGTTCCACTGGATGTCTTAAGGTGAACGCACCAATTTGTAAGTCGCTCTGGATAAGAGCGTCTGCTAAATGACTTAAATGTAAATGTAATGTTATTGGTGTCCTTTAGTAGTGGTTTCTTTGCAGCAATTTGACCATGAAGGCTTGATTCACGCAGTCTCCTCTGAACAGTTGAAGTTGAGATGTGTCTGTTACTTGAATTTTGAAGCATTTATTTGGGCTGCAATTTCTGAAGTTAACTCTAATGAACTTATCCACTACAGCAGAGGTAACTCTGGGTCTTCCTTTCCTGTGGCGGTCCTCATGAGAGACAGTTTCATCATAGCTCTTGCTGGTTTAAAGTAATGATGAACTGTCGTTTGTCTTTGCTTATTTGAGCTGACTTTTTTTTAACCAAATAGGGCTATCTTCTGTGTACCCCCCTTACCTTGTCACAACACAACTGATTGGCTCAAACACATCAAGAAGGAAAGAAATTCCACAAATGAACTTTTAACAAGGCACACCTGTTAATTGAAATGCATTCAAGGGGACTACCTCATGAAACTCGTTGAGAGAATGCCAAGACTGTGCACATGTGCATTAGCTAGTCACTTCCTATACTGTGTTACACTAGTTACATTTTATAAACTGCTTCCTGTGTCTCAGGACACATTATAACAGTTTCTCTCCAGTCTAAATTGTTATGCCAGACTGAGGTTCTTTACATATATCTTTCATGCAATGACAATACTTATTTAAACAATATTTGGTCATTTTCAAAAATCTATTAAATGTAATGTAATCTTTTTCTCTTTATATTTGATTTAAAGTAGTGTTTTTTTAAATTGGTTGACAATTTCCCTGTATTATTCAAAGTTATATTGACATATAGTCTTTTTTTTTTTTGCAGGGGTGTTATCTAAAATAATACAAGTTAACTTGTACGCCACTGTAAAAACAAACAACCATCATACAACAAATGAAGTGATTTAATCTCGCTATTTGTTTTAAACTGTAACACTTTTTTACACTTTTTTTTTTTAATAAACATTGTCTTAGAAATTAGGGATGCCATAGCGTTGTTGTTAATCTTTGAAGAGAAAAAAAACATAGATGGAAAAAAAACAAGCTCTCTTGACAAACAAAACCATTAATTAATGCAACTTTCTCTCCATCAATCACCGGGGCTGTCAGAGAATTACCATAAGCTGGGAATGTTGGATGTGTTAAGAGCAAACAGTTAATTTTCAAACAATAAATCATCAAATGTCTCTTTACCCCTCTCTGTGCTCTGACTGCTTCGTCTCTCATAAAAACAGACAAAGGCATTATTAAAAGCACTTTTGACTCGATGCACAAAATGAGACTGAACCAAAAAGTTTTTATGTCAGTTTAAGTGGTCAGTTTTTTTAAGTGCTACAAAATGGTGACAAAGTCTATATCTCAAATAAATGTTATGACAAAGTCAATACCTCGAGTAGACCATAACTATAAAACTCTGAATATACTCTACATACTGTATGTGTAAATATATATGAAAATAAGAGTATCTATCAAAATATAGCAGATACGAAACCTAACACATATCTTTGGTATTTTCATATGACAACCTAGGACTGGAATGCTCGCCATGGCCTGGTTGGGGAGTTGAAGTCCTTCTGTCATCACCATGGTTACGAGAGTCTTGTCATAGTCTCATCTCGCCAGAGTGACCCTCGCCATCCACGCCAGCAGGTGGCAGTGTACTCCGAAAACTCTGACATTCTCAACCAGGTACGTGTTCTTTTTTACATCAGGCTGCGCGAGATAGATAACACAGGAGGTGGGTGGCACCTAAATTGGGCAGAACGGGCTCGTGGTAATGGCTGGAGCGGAATTAATGGAATGGTATCAAATACATTCCGGACATTATTACGAGTCATCTAGTACAGACATATACACACATCCCATAATAGAGACATACAGTGCCTTCAGAAAGCACTCAAGGGGTATGACTTATTCCACATGTTGTTGTGTTACAGCCTGAATTCAAAATGGATCTTTTTTCTCACCCATCTACACACAATACCCCATAATGACAAAGTGAAAAAATGTTTTTAGAAATTTTAGCAAATGTATTCAAAATGAAATACGGAAATATCTCATTTACATAATTATTCATGCCCCTTGGCTATGACACTCCAAAATGAGCTCAGGTGCATCCAATTTCCTTTGCTCATCCTTGAGATGTCACTACAACTTGATTAGAGTCCACCTGTGACCAATTCAATTGTTTGGACATGATTTAGAAATAAACACACCTGTCTATATAAAAGGTCCAACAGTTGACAGTGCATGCCAGAGCAGAAACTATACCATGAAATCCAAGGAACTGTCTGTAAATCTCTGAGAGAGAATTGTGATGAGGCATATATCTGGGGAATATATAAAACAATTTGTGTTGAAAGTTTCAAAGAGCACAGTGGCCTCCATCATTGGGAAATTGAAAACATATGAGGCTACCCAGACTCCGCCTAGAGCTGGCTGTCTGACCAAACTGAACAACCAGGCAAGAAGGACCTTGGTCAGGGAGGTGGCCAAGAACCTAATGGCTGAGATGGGAGAATTGGCCAGACGGAATCCACTCCTGAGAAAAAGGCATGACAAAACACCTGGAGTTTGCAAAAAGATACTTGAAAGACTCTGAGATCATAAGGCAAAATATTCTGTGGTCTGATGAGAGGGCAATGGCCTGAATGCAAAGCGCTATGTCTGGGGGAAAAACACCTGTCTAACACCATCCCTACCATGAAGCATGGTGGTGGCAGCATCATGCTATGGGGATGCTTTTCAGAGGGAACAATGAATGACGCCAAATACAGGTGAATCCTTGATGAGAACCTGCTTCAGAGTGTAAACAACCTTAGACTGGGACGAAGATTTACGTTCCAACAGGACAATGACCCCAAGCATACAGCCAAAGCAATGTTGTAATGGTTTCTAAACAACAATGTGAATGTCCTTGAGTGGCCCAGCCAAAGCCCAGATTTGAATCCTATTGAAAATCTGTAGATGGACTTGAAGATTGCTGTTCACCGCCGCTCCTCATCTAACTTAACAGAGCTTGAGAAAATCTGTAGATAGACTTGAAGATTGCTGTTCACTGCCGCTCCTCATCTAACTTAACAGAGCTTGAGAAAATCTGCAAGGAAGAACGGGAGAGAATCCCCAAATCCAGATGTGCAAAGCTGATAGACCAAGATGGCTCAACTGTAATCACCGCCAAAGGTGCTTCTACAAAGTATTGACTCAGACTTATGGAAAGACTTATGTAATTGAGATATATCTGTATTTCATTTTGTAAAATAACAAAACAATGTTTTCACTTTGTCATTTCAGGGTATTGTGTGTAGATGGGTGAGAATGACTTTTTGAATCTGTTTTGAATTCAAGCTGTAACACAACAAAATGTGGAATAAGTCAAAGGGGCATGAATACTTTCTGATGGCTCTGTATACACACATTACCTACCAGAGAGACTAACGCAAACAACTTAATAGAGAGATATGCACACCAATCACCTAGTATACAGATACACTGCCAATGTGTTTGTGTATATGTTGGAAATAATATAAAACGTTGACATTTGAAAGTGAAAAAGTGAATCACTTTTATTGAACATTTTTGTTGAAATAACATCAAAATGGAACAGATTTCATTTTGTCCTTGGCTCTGCCAAAGCATTTTTTTTATACCATGCTGTCATTCCACTTGTTCCGGTTCTGTTCCAGATCTGCTGTGAGCTGGAGGAGTCAGTGAGCTCCTCTCTTAGGCTGGAGCCTGTGGACTGTCCCCAGGGCTCCCAAGGGTCCCTGCAGCTCTACCACCACAAGACCCTGGCAGACTCACCTCGAGGTCTGGGACCCCTGGTCATGGAGCTCCTCAAGGAGTTCATGGAGCGCCGGTGCTGCTTGTTAGCCTGCGCCCCCACTAGCAGGACCTCCTCCACGGAGGGCGTGGCGGGCAGCGCCCCACTGTCCCAGGGCTCCTCAGGCTTCACCGACATGTACGGCTCTGACGTGGAGAGGCCCGAGGGCCCCATTGCCGTGGCGATGCCTGGTGATGTGGGTGCTGACCTGGTGAGCCCAGACAGCGGCCTGGCAACCATCCGCAGCAGCCGCTCCTCCAAGGAGAGCTCCGTGTTCCTAAGTGATGACAGCCCGGTAGCTGAGGCGATGGCCGGGGGTTTCCTCCTAAACCCGGCGCTCGGGTTCCCCTCTCTGTCCCCCATCCCGCATGAGAGGAGACACTCAAGCAGGAACAGGAGCGGCGAAAACCTTGAGCTGTTCAGCTTTGACCCACTGCACTGCAGTAACTCGTCTCCACCTGCAGAAGATGCAGTGCTGCACTCCTCTCGAGGTACAGGAGGCCATGGCAGCTCCAGCCTGTCTGAGTTTGATGAGCTGAGCATGGTGGATTTCTACACCCCTGATTCGTCAGCTGGGCATGGAGGATTGGTAGGAAGCGACTTGATTGGGGGAGGAGCTCTGATGGACCAGAGCATGAATAGGGTCCCTCCCACTCCTGTCAACAGCCTTGTGGGTAGCAGCACTCACAGTGGCACAGAGGTCCGCTTCTTTCCAGAGGACGTCGCTGAGAGAATCAACGGGCTGCAGCACAAAGAGAGCGTATCCTCGTCAGAGGCCTGGGATGACTTTGCCTTGGATACGAAAGGCTCCACCTCGGATGACGCCAACACGTGGAGCCTGACAGAGGCTGGGTATGTCTGCACAGATTGTCCTAACCCTGACATTGATCTGGAGGGACTGAGAGAGGACGAGGGCAGCGGAGGTGGAAGAGGAAGAGGAGAAGGAGATGTGAGAAACACTAAGCTGCGAGAAGAGAAGGATGTGTGTTCCAAACCAGTGGAGAGACAGCTCACTCTTGTGAATGAGTACATAGAACCCTACGACACCTGGAACCCTGACTCAGGTTTCACAGAACCATGGCAGCCGGTGACACTGGACGATCTGCAGCTCACTCCTCCGGACGAAGAGAACGGAGAAGGGAAGCTCCTCAAAGTCACATCACGTGCACGCTCTTCTGTGGTAGGAAAAAAGCGAGCATCTCTGGCCCCTCTCACGCCAGAGACCTCGAAGGAAGAAGAGGATGGTCTAGTCAGGAAGGCCACAGAGCTGGACTTCTGGACCTACTCAGCCCAGAAGGGATTTCTCAAATCGGACAGTGCGACCAGCGCCACCAGTGTCACGACCCCGTCCTACCCAGAGTCTCTGGACCTATGGAACATGACAATCCACGAAGACAGCCAATCCACACTCACTACCCCAGACATGGCCGATCTATCTGAGCGGTCGGACTCCTGCGGGCTCCCTGCGCTGGGAACATCCTTGGAGAGTCCACTGGGCGTGTCTAGTGAGGGGATGGACATGTGGAACACCACCATACAGGAAGACAGTGCTTCCATGGCAACCAGTCCGGAGGTCGCTGGGACTGGGAGAGAGGAGCTTGCTGGCATGGAGCCCTGGGAGCCGGAGCCTGGGACAGACCTAAGGCAACATGAGGGGGAGGGAAGATATTCTGAAGAAGCCTCACCACTACAAGAGAATGTAAGGAGGCAGGCCCAGAGAGTCCGGATAGTCATCAATGGAGACGAGGGAAAAATATGTCCCCAATCAGGGCATGATGATCACATGATGACAGAGAATCAAATTACACAGGATCAAATGTCGGGGGACATGCTCATCCCCGTCCCAAACATGGTGATGTCTACCTCTGAGTATGATAACGTAGGAGGAGGAGGCATCTGGAGTCAGCCCTCCTCCCCTGATCTCCAGGCCAGCCCTAGAGCAGACACTACTGAGCTGATCCAAGGTCAGTCCAGCCCTTTTATAGAATTGCTAAAGCCAGAATCAAGTGGCAGCACCACTGAACATCAGCTGTTCATCGTGAAAGGCAACAGTGATTGTAGCGGGTCAACGACAGGCATTGAACAGTTGACTTCCACTGGCAGACAGGTGTTCCTGTTCGACGGAACCTCTGGACTGGGCCACGGGACCAGAAATGGGAAGCTTCCAGTTCCAGGGGGGCCCTCTGTGAAGAGCGAGTATGACAACAGAGGGCAGGGATCTGAGGCATCTGAGGGCCCCGATTGGACAGAGGACCTGAGTAGCCATTCCCCATTTGTGCTGGTGGATGATGGCTCCTCCCCCACAGAGGATGACGCCTTACCTCTGAGTCACGGGGAGGAGCCAGTCACTGAGTTAAACTTTGACCAGACATGGAAAGACCCAGACACAACTCAGCCTCAGCCCTCTGCATCCCCAAAGCTTGACAGTTGGGACCACCTATCAACCCCTGTTTTAAAAGCCGGTGATTCTGAATCACCACCAAATGGCGCATCATCCCTCCAATGGACTACTAAGGTGATCTATCCGGATGGGGGACCTCATCATATGGAAGATAGCATCCATAGTGTTCCTATGTCACTGAGCTCCAGCTCAGGGGAAAAAGACAGGCTCAAGCCCAGCCCAGATAGCTTTCCTCCCGGGAGCAGCGAGGATGTCAGGTCCAACTCAGATGGCGAATCCTCATCAGGCCTGGAGATGGACTACATCATCGTGTCGGGGACAGTCAGAGAGAGTGATAGAGAGAGCAAGGATGATTATAGAGAGAGGAATGTAACCAGAGACACTGATATTGGCAGCAGGAAGGGGTCTAGATCCTTAGAGACATATAGCATGCTCTCTTATGCGGCTACTTTACTCCAATCCGGGACAGCCACTCACAGACATCATCAAGACAAAAATGAGCTAAATAGGCGTGATCGAACAAACATAGATATCCACAGCCCATTCTGCTCAGACGCAGGTGACAATCCTATTTCGCCTATTCCCACAGATGAAGACCACTCTACCCAAGCCAACGCAAATGGGATTGGCTTCTGTCAAAGCTCGCACACAACCAACCAAAGGTACTCCGAAACAGCCGCCTCTTATCTTGTTAGCCCTCAAATCCAAGTGACCACAGAGATAAGCGGCTGCGGCCAATCGGATACCAATCGGCCAAGCCTCCACCAGTCAGAGATGAGAGTAGCGGGCCTCGGTAGTTCGGACTTGGATGACGACAGCTATGATGGCCAGACGAATGCCAGAGTCGTAAAAAGCAGCAGCGCCTCCCTGAGATACCCAGCAGAACAACACTTCCTCAAAGCCAGGGAGGAGGTCTACGTCCACTCTCAGATCTCTCTGGAGGACTCGGATGAGGGCGGGCTCTCCCCCTCCGTCCCCCCATCTCCCTCTAAACGGAGCCAGGGCTGGGGCTCTCTGCCGAGGGAACAAGGCGACCAGCAGCGGCATCACGCCATCCCCCAGTCTCCCCTCCCCCTCACAGACAGCTCACAATCCCCATTGGGGGACAGCTCATTGATGGGCACTCCCGAGAACCTATCAGGTGGTCCCTCTCCTGTCCAAGAGGTGGGGCTTCCGTTCTCAGGCGACCTCATGGACAAGGAAGAGGAGGAGTTTGGCATGGACCCTCCCAGTTGGGACACAGGTGAGGAGATGGAGAAAGGAGTATGTGAGGTGATACACAGCCACGCCCATGCACCAAACCCTGGGCCTACCGCTGAGCTACTGGAGAATAGTGAGCACCTGAGTGGAGGTCATTTCTCAGAGGATGGTGATAGACTGACAGCACAGTCAATGATGGAAAGGTTCTCGCAGAATCAGGTTGACTTTGCAGCTGAGCAACCAATGAGAAATCAACCCCGAAGACCTTCACAGGGCCTTGAAGACCTGTTAGTCGATCATCAAATGGGAGGTGGTGGAGATGATTTTGAAGAAACGGACTCATCCTACCTGGGGTAAGTAATATCTATAAAGTAGCACACCGTACAATTCTTTACATAAATGAGAGTTATGGTGTTTCTTTGTGTATATTATGCTTCATTGTGTTTGCCCTTAGGCTATCCTGCCTTTTCTATGGGTTTCTGAGTGTGTACGGGTCTCTAAACAGCTGCTGGGTATTTGTAAAGTAGCACAGACCGTGCAAGCAGAGTTAAAAGCTCTCAGGAGAGTGAGACGGTGTGTACTATGTGAGAGAAGAATGGGGTGGGTGGAGGGGGAAAGAGAGTGGATACTGCACCCGTGTTGCCTCACACCCTTCTCCGACATGATCAGAGCTTTTGAAGATGAAACCAGGGATCAGTGTGTGTGTGTGTGGTGTTGCGCCAGACTTTGATGTCAGCCCTGGGTGTGTTTAGAAATCTGTTTACGCCTCATTAAATATGCATTACCTGCCTCATTACAGCTGTATCCCCACCACAGCCAATGGAGCCAGCTCCCCTCTGTCTCACACAAGGTGTGTGTGAGAATCTGTGATTTCTAACCAGTATTTTTCACTCTTTAGTGGACATGAGAATGACTGATAGTCAGTGATTATTACATGTTTGATATGTTTTTGTCATCTGTTTTGTACATCCCCCCTCCCCTTCAGACTTGAAGATGTTGCATCCCAGTCTTGGAACCAGCGAGCCAGCGAGGGGGTTCCTCACCAGTGGACAGCGAGCCAGGACCAATCCAACGACAGTTCCACCCAGTATGGATACGGACACACTGAACAGACTGAAGACCATGCCTCCTACCAAACCCGTGACTGTGCTGAAGAGGCGAGAGATGATCTCCTCAGCCAACACTATGAGACTAAAGGACATACTACTAATTCCTACTACTACCATACTGAAGGCAATGGCCAAGGCCGGTCTGATGACTGTAGCCATTATGACAGTGAAGGCCAGGCCCAGTGGGAGGCTGAAGGTCAAGACCACTCCAGAACTCCTGAAGAGCCACATGACCTCACGGGCAACGCTAAGTATCTTCTTGAAGACCATACCCGTTATGTTCCTGATGACTATTCCCACGTTCTACTCTCCAGGTAAGTTATTTACTAGCCTCCTCTTAGATCTGTTTGTTCTGTCTTGGTTGGCATGAAAATGACTATAGGAGTACAAACATATCTAGGACCAGGTTTTTACAATTCCAAAATTTGAACAGATCTGAGTTCAAATATTATGTTGTCTTTTGAGAATCTCTCAAGTATTCAGTATCTAATTCATCATTTTATTGACTAAGATTATTGACTAGATTAGAATAGACTGGAGACATTGAGCTGCGGTATTGTGTATTACCACAGGAGTGCAGTACAGGTCCATACTGAACCTATAGGGCTACAGTGTGATAGTGTGTGGTTGGAGTCCTGAGTCAAGGTGTATGTTTGGGACTGTGTTGGCAATGATGGGGTAAAAAAAAAAAATGTATTTGCACACATTTACATATCGGGATATAATTGTTTACGATATATATCGCATTGTTTTGAAAATATACCAATATTATTTTTACGCTAGTTGGCTGTACCTGCACCAAAACTCCAGTATTTTTCCTTAATAGCTTGTTCTCCATTTTCTTTTTAAAAAGGGAGCCAATTTGTTTTCAGTACTTTTATTTCCATGACTGATTAAAACGTGTTTTCTCATGCTATCTTGTCCCTTTGCAGCAGACATATGGTGAGCAATATGTTTGGAACATTGAATCTCAATAAAATCACGGTATCAAATTGCAACACATATAGAATCGCAGTACGTATCGTATCGGCACCTAAGTATCGCGAGGTCCCTGGCAATTCCCCCTACTGTGTTTACATGTATGTGTTTTTGAGACTGTGTCAGCGCCCCAAATTGACATGTTGGTGTTTTATTGGTTTTCCATGATGCAGGATCAGTAATAGATCAGTTTAATCTATTTGATTCCCATTGCATAATGTGTGTGTGTGTGTGTTGTGAGTGATAGAAGCAGCTCACTGTTTAGTGTAGCCCAGGGCATCATATTTGAATATCCAGACTGGTTATTCCAGAATTATTACTCAAAAATGATTACTTACTCACAATTGAAATGTAGAATTTCCATTGCTTTTTAGTATAAAATGTGGCTTAATCTGTGTCCAGGAAACCAGCCCTATGTGTGTTTATTCAGATCCGTTTGTCTTGATCCACACATGCTTTTAATTGAATTATATTGCATAAGGACCTCCAAGCATTTCTATTTCCTTAAAACATTTTGGGGGGGTTATTTGCATCTCAAGGTTTCACTGTGGAACCAGCTTGCCAAAGTATTCAACTGCATGTGTGTGTACTTCACTCAAACACTCTCTCTCTCTCACTCACTCACTCACACACAAATTCCTCTGTGGGATGGGCCACTTATTAAGAAGTCCTGAACTCTGTTGCTTGGCAACTGTCCCATTAATGTGGATGCGCTCCCAAGCAATGGAGTTGGCTCCATTCCAATCTATGCTCCAGAATGGGCTACATGTCATTTCATACTACAGAGTATTTATTATGTCTACATACTTTGCATCTACACATGCAAATTCCAATATGCTATGTGTAAAATGTAGCCTACATTCTATGTTCAGATGTACACTCCCTTGAATAGGCAGTGTTTCCAATGGAGAGCAGTTTCAGTGAGAGGAACTTTAGGTTGCTCTGTTATGAAGTGTTTACTCTGTTTTTTGGTGTGTGTGTGTCTGTGTGTGTTTTTTTTCTCTGCCCCAGTTGCATTCCCACTGGGCACAAATTTAACGTGTATTCAACGTTGATTCAACCGGTGTGTGCCCAGTGGGTTGTGGATGTTTGTCTTGCCTTGTCACCCCTCTTTGTAATTGTAATGACTCCTCCCCTCTTTGGTTACCGGGGGATAAATATGACCCCTCCCCCTATTTGTGTGTGTGTTGAATAATTGTGATTGAGTTCTGTTTGCTGTACTGTTTATGACAAAGGAGGGAAACTAACTTCTAAATACATCCAATGTATTTTTGACAATTAAGTTTTTGTAGTGATAATCTTGTTTTTTAACTGGGTTTTTTTGGAGGCCGACATGGAGTCTAATTTTAGAACGAGTAGTGGACAAATGTAACTAAACATAGCTTATATATTTTATACTTAATTTGTGTTGATTTTGACATGCTCTACACTCTGCGATAGCTGATCAGCTCTCATTAAGATTCAGAGGGAGGTCACATGACTCCAATATGGCGAATGAGGGACCGAGCCCCTTATGCTGAAAGAGAAAGAAAATAATCAGAACAGCCAGAAAGAGAAGCAAAGTGTGAAAGATTTTTTTTTTTTAAACAACAAGAGTTGGGGAAGAGAGAGAAGTGTGTGGCATCCCAGTTGACAGGAGAGCAGCACCGAGATCACCTGGTTGTCTGGGAAGAGGTGAGTTTGTAGAGCATCTTTGTTGGAGAGAATGGCACCAACAACAACAACTCTCTTTAGATTAGAAGCAATTGGTTAGTTGTTGGTATATTTTCGTCCCATTGTTGGGAAAGCTGGGTGTGTTGGAAAGTGTGTGCATGCGTGAGTGCGTGTGAGTCTTTGTCTAACTCCCCATTGTTAATGGGAGTTATGCTAATCAGGGTCTGGGGGTGCGGCTTGGAGGCAAATAAAAATAGGTTGTATTGTCCCTGGTCCACGTGCATTTAGTGATGCTTCGTGGTCAAGTATTCACAAACAAATTATTAGAAGTGTATGTTCATCTATTGAATTGTGTCAAACTCATTTTCTTGAATGTTTTTTTTTTTATTCCTCAATTGAGAAGAGACCATGGTTGTTTTAGTCATGACTGGATGCTTGTGTGTGTTTGGGGTAGGCCTGCTTCAGACGATCCTGGGATGATGGCCTCAAATAAAGACCACACAGATGGGTTGGAAAACAGACCAGGTGATGCACACGCACGCCCTTTTTCGACACACACAAGAAAAAAAAGTGCATCTGTGCAGAGTCACGGTTGTCATTGATCTGTGGGTCTAAATACTTTCTCTTGACCAATGGAGCGAGTGGGACATGGGTTATCTATGCTACAACCAACGCCACTAGTATCCTGCTACCAATTTGTGGTATATAGATTTACACTCAAATAAGAGGTCGTATCTCATCTCCTAGTCATTGTAGTGTATCACTGTCTCTAAAGATATGGCTATCTCTTCTCTCCACTAATGCTATTTATTTTAATGATGTCAATTGGGTTTGTATCACCGTTTACTGATCATGAATTCAAGAACTTATGAGGAAATATTAATTTGCATACAGAGAGTCATATCCCTAACACATCGTGAACATTTTCCTTAGATCCCCCTTCCTCTCTGGAGCTGAATGGGGCCAGTATCCCACCCAGGAAGAAGCTGGTGGCTCCGCCCATGAACGTGTCTCTGGACCGCAGCGAGGGATCCCTCCTCTCTGACGACGCCTTGGATACGGGCGACGATCTGGACATCAACGTGGACGAGCTGGACACACCTGACGAGGCCGACTCCCTGGAGTTCAACGGAATAGGTGAGACACACACACACACACACACACACACACACACACACACACACACACGAGTCTACACACACGCACAAGCTCATTGTACACACACATGATACAGACAGAGAGACTTAAACAACCACAGGCTCTACTCAAAGGAGGAATCAAAACGTGTTCAAGAAAATGTGTTGGACACAATTCAATATGTGAAAAGACACTTTCAGTCATTTGTTTGTAAATAAAAACAAACAATAGAGAAAGACTCACATACACTCACCCATACATGTCAAGCAAGGTGTGTTTGCATTTTGTTTTTATGAAGACTCTTCTAGCTGTATTCTTATGCTTCATCACGATGTGTGCGAGTTAGGCCATTAGCTATAGAATGATTTCACCAACAGGTGACCCCCAGGGGTCCAATCAGGAAGCAGACAGGGAGCCTAGCGAGGCTATCCCAGAATACAGTGCAGAGGAGGAGCGACAGGACGCCAAACTGTGGAGGACAGTTGTCATTGGGGAGCAGGAGCACCGCATCGACATGAAGTGTATTGAGTCTTACCAAAGAGTCATCTCTCATGGAGGTACACACACACACACACACACTCCAAGTCATATTGAAGTCAGTCAATTGAGGAAATAAACAGAAATGCCATTGAAAATTGCATCCATGGCCTCCCGAGTGGCGCAGTGGTCTAAGGCTGTGCCACTAGAGATCCTGGGTTCGGGTCCAGGCTCTGTCACAGTCGGCCGCGACCGGGAGACCCACAATTGGCCCAGCGTCATCCGGGTTAGGGGAGGGTTTGGTCGGCAGGGATGTCCTTGTCCCATCGTGCACTAGCGACTCCTGTGGCGGGCCGGGTGCAGTGCACGCTGACACTGTAGCCAGGTGTACGGTGTTTCCTCCGACACATTGGTGCAGCTGGCTTCCGGGTTAAATGGGCATTGTGTCAAGAAGCAGTGCGGCTTGGTTGGGTTGTGATTCGGAGGACGCACGGCTCTCGACCTTCACCTCTCCCGAGTCCGTACGGGAGTTGCAGCGATGAGACAAGACTAACTACCAATTGGATACCACAAAACTGGGGAGTGAAATTTTTAAAATGGCATCCATTTTCAATGATTTCCCAATTTCCCAAAGCTATTAAGTTTTTGAATGTTTGCATTTTTTATTCAAATCACTTCCTGAATTGAGTGACTTCAATTTGAATTGACCCCAACCCTGACACACAGACACACCTTTGCATTGAATCTCCTGTGATTATTCAGTGGACACCTCTTGATGAGCCCCCCGTCTCCTCCTTCTCCTCAGGTTACTATGGTGACCTGAATGCCATCATCGTGTTTGCAGCGTGCTTCCTACCGGACAGTAACTGTGATGATTATCATTACGTCATGGAGAACCTCTTCCTGTAAGTGCTATTGATTGTGATCAAGTCAGTAGATCCATAAGCATAGCATGTATCACACATGTATTGTATCATCATGTATCAAAACTCACTCAACAGTATTTTGTGTGTGTGTGTGTGTGTGTGTTCAGGTATGTGATCAGCACTCTGGAGCTCATGGTTGCTGAAGACTACATGATTGTGTATCTGAATGGAGCCACACCCCGCAGGAGGATGCCTGGAATAGGTTGGATGAAGAAGTGCTACCATATGATTGACAGGAGGTAACAAGTCACACACACACACACACACTATCCTTCTTGGGACCAAAGTCCTATTTTCCCTAATCCTAACCTTAAAGAAGTTGACCTAAAATCCAGAAACTCCCAAGTAATTCCATACATTGAAACTACTGCTGCGTTAGCCCTCTCCCACTTCCTGTCCCTGTAGTGCTGTTCTGAAACAGCTGAAAAAACGGGTCACGTGACTTGTGACGTTGCTGGATGCAGGCCTCACTATGCTCCGTTGCCAGTGAATCCATGATTCAGAAATCTGGGAAGTTTGGACATTCATTGTTTTACTGAAAATTTACAGCCGAAAGAGCTATTTTTGGTGAAAGTACTATCAGTTTGGAGTTAGGAAATGTGTACTTTTCCACCTAAAACATTTGCGATTATTTGCTATAATAATTTTATGTAGCCAACTGCCACAGCAGTGGAGATGGGTAACAACTGTGCGTGTGCGCAGATGCACGTTTTATTCGGAGGAGAAGTGAAGACAGCATTACACATTAGTTATACAAAGTACTTACAAATACTGTATGTCTGACGATGAAATACTTGCGATGAAGAAAACTCCTGGGGTGCCGATGTCGTCGAACCGTATTTATTTGAGAATTCAGAAGAAGAATTTTGACAAATTAAGTTTCAGATGGTCGCCGCCATCTAGCCACCAAAGCCGCAGCAGTTGTTTCATTGTATGGAATCACTAAGGAGTTTCTGGATTTTGGGTAAATCCCCGAAACCTAACCCGAATCCAGAATTCTAAACCTAACACCTAAAATAGCCTTTTTTCCTTGTGGGGACTGGCAAAATGTATCCATGTTTTACTATCCTTGTGAGGACTTCTGGTCCCCACAAGGATACTAAAACCAAAAATACACACACACACACATGCACACAGTACATACAGACTCATGCTTTAATTCTCACTAACTCTTGTTTTCTTTTGTTTTCATGTCTCATGTCAGGCTCAGGAAGAATCTGAAATCCTTCATCATTGTCCATCCGTCTTGGTTTATCCGAACAGTGTTGGGAATCATCAGACCCTTCATAAGGTGGAGATACCCATGCTTTCTCACACATTTATTTGTCTTTTATTTAACCAGGGAGTCATACTAAGACCAATGTCTCTTTTACAGAAGAGCCCTGAATTTATGGACAATTTAGCAAAATACAAAACATTGAATATGAAATGCAAACAGATACAAAACACATTCATCAGTAATAAGGTCCTCAATTAGGAATCTGAATTGCCCTAGAGGCACAGACATCTAATTTAAGAGCATTTTGAAGATTGTTCCACAAATACAGTGCAAAAAAACTAAAAGCTGATTTACATAACTCTGTAGAGAGCGAAGGAATTTCCAGAGTTAACCATCCCTGAGACCGGGTGTGGTAACTTATACAGTGGGCAGAACAAGTATTTGATACACTGCCGATTTTGCAGGTTTTCCTACTTTACAAAGCATGTAGAGGTCTGTAATTTTTATCATAATTGTAATTTTTATCAAAATCCAGAAAATCACATTGTATGATTTGTAAGTAATTAATTTGCATTTTATTGCATGACATAAGTATTTGATCACCTAAGGATCTCTCTGTACTTTGCTCCGTTCATCTTTCCCTCGATCCTGACTAGTCTCCCAGTCCCTGCCGCTGAAAAACATCCCCACAGCATGATGCTGCCACCACCATGCTTCACTGTAGGGATGTTTTTCAGCGGCAGGGACTGGGAGACTAGTCAGGATCGAGGGAAAGATGAACGGAGCAAAGTATCTTGGTTTCATCAGACCAGAGAATCTTGTTTCTCATAGTCAGAGAGTCCTTTAGGTGCCTTTTGGCAAACTCCAAGGAGGCTGTCATGTGCCTTTTTACTGAGGAGTGGCTTATATTAGATGGCTTATATTAGAGGTGGAAAGCAGACGTTTTACGTGTCCCCAAACTATTGTGATTTCTTTGTTTGTTTATTTGCGTTGTTTGTAACTTGCTTTTTTAAACTTATTTTGTACATAATGTTGCCTATATACCGTCTCTTATGACCAAAAATAACTTCTAGACATCAGGACTGCGATTACTCACCACAGACTGGCAGTATCCTTTTTTCCTTTAACGAGTCTGACAAGCCCGACGCGAACGATATACTACTTTCTCGGGAACAGGCCCAGATCCCTGCAATTTGCGTGAAGAGGAGGCGGAGAAAAAGGGGCCAAAGGGTGGGTTGCCTTCTGAGAATTCGTAGGCGATCAAATACACCCCCACTTCCCTCCATTCTACTAGCAAACGTGTAATCTTTGGAGAATAAAATCAATGAGCTATGCGGAAGGTTAAACTACCAACGGGACATTAAAAACAGTAACATCTTATGCTTCAAGGAGACGTGGCTGAATGACGACACTATCAACGTACAGCTGGCTGGTTACACGCTATACCGGCAGGATAGGACAGAGGCTCCTGGTAAGACAAGGGGGCAGCGGACTATGTATTTTTGTAAATAACAGCTGGTGCACGATATCTAAGGAAGTCTCAAGCTATTGCTCGCCTGAGGTAGAGTATCTCATGATAAGCTGTATACCACACTACCTACCTAGAGTTTTCATCTGTATTTTTTGTAGCTGTTTACATAACACCACAGTCAGAGGCTGGCACTAAGACCGCATTGAATGAGCTGTATTCCGCCATAAGCAAACAAGAAAACACCCACCCAGAGGTGGCGCTCCTAGTAGCCGGGGACTTTAATGCAGGGAAATTTATATCCGTTTTACCAAATTTCTATCAGGATGTTAAATATGCAACCAGAGGGAAAAAACTTTGGACCAACTATACTCCACACACAGAAACACATACAAAGCTCTCCCTCGCCAACCATTTGGCAAATCTGACCATAATTCTATCCTCCTGATTCCTGTTTACAAGCAAAAATTAAAGCAGGAAGCACCAGTAACTAGATCAATAAAAAAGTGGTCAAATGAAGCAGATGCTAAGCTACAGGACTGTTTTGCTAGCACAGACTGGCATATGTTCCGGGATTCCTCTGATGGCATTGAGGAGTACACCACATCAGTCATTGGCTTCATCAATAAGGTCATCGTTGACGTCGTCCCCACAGTGACTGTATGTACATACCCCAACCAGAAGCCATGGATTACAGGCAGCATTTGCACTGAGCTAAAGGCTAGAGCTGCCGCTTTCACGGAGCGAGACTCTAACCTGGAAGCTTCTAAAAAATCCCGTTATGCCCTGTGATGAATCATCAAACAGGAAAAGCGTCAATACAGGACTAAGATCAAATCATACTACACCGGCTCTGCCGCTCGTCAGATGTGACCGGGCTTGCAAACCATTACAGACTACAAAGGGAAGCACAGCTGAGAGCTGCCTAGTGATACAAGCCTACCAGACAGGCTAAACTGCTTCTATGCTCGCTTAGAGGCTAATAGCACTGAAACATGCATGAGAGCACCAGCTGTTCCGGACGACTGTGAGTAAGACCTTTAATAAAACAGGTCAACATTCACAAGGCCGCAGGGACATACGGATTACCAGGACAGGTACTGCGAGCATGCGCTGACCAACTGGCAAGTGTCTTCACTGACATTTTCAACCTATCCCTGTCCGAGTCTGTAATACCAACATGTTTTAAGCAGACCACCATAGTGCCTGTGCCCAAGAACACTAAAGTAATCTGCCTAAATGACTACTGACCCGTAGCACTCACATCTGTAACCATGAAGTGCTTTGAAAGGCTGGTCATGGCTCATATCAACATCATTATCCCAGAAACCCTAGACCAGCTCCAATTTGCATACCGCCCCAACAGATCCACAGATGATGCAATCTCTATTGCACTCCACTCTGCCCTTTCCCACCTGGACAAAAGGAACACCTATGCGAGAATGCTATTCATTGTCTACAGCTCAGCGTTAAACACCATAGTGCCCTCAAATGCTCATCAATAAGCTAAGGACTCTGGGACTAAACACCTCCTTCTGCAACTGGATCCTGGACTTCCTGACGGGCTGCCCCAGGTGGTAAGAGTAGGCAACAACACATCCGCCACGCTGATCCTCAACACAGGGGCCCCTCAGGGGTGCATGGTCAGTCCCGACCTGTACTCCCTGTTCACTCATGACTGCACGGCCAGGCATGACTCCATCACCATCATTAAATTTGTCGATGGCCTGATCAACGACGTGACAGCCTATAGGGAGGAGGTCAGAGACCTGGTCATGTGGTGCCAGGCCAACAACCTCTACCTCAATGTGATCAAGACAAAGGAGATGATTGTGGACTACATGAAAAAGAGTACCGAGCACGCCCACATTCTCATTGACGGGGCTGCAGTGGAGCAAGTTGAGAGCTTCAAGTTCCTTGGTGTCCACATCACCAACAAACTAACATGGTCCAAGCACACCAAGACAGTCGTGAAGAGAGCATGACAAAACCTATTCCCCCTCAGGAAACTGAAAATATTTTGCATGGGTCCTCAGATCCTCAAAAGGCTCTACAGCTGCACCATGGTTGCATCACTGCTTGGTATGGGAACTGTTCGGCCTCCGACCGCAAGGTACTACAGAGGGTAGTGCGAATAGCCCAGTATATCACTGGGGCCAAGCTTCCTGCCATCCAGGACCTCTATACCAGGCGGTGTCAGAGGAAGGCCCTAAAAATTGTCAGACTCCAGCCACCCTAGTCATAGACTGTTCTCTCTGCTATCGCACTGCAAGCGGTACCGGGTCACCAAGTCTAGTTCCAAGAGGCTTCTAAACAGCTTCTACCCCCAAGCCATGAGACTCCTGAACATCTAATCAAATGGCTACCCAGACTATTTTCATTGCCCCCCCCCCCCTCTTTACACCGCTGCTACTCTCTGTTGTTGTCTTCTATGCATAGTCACTTCAATAATTCTACCTACATGTACATACTACCTCAACTAACTGTTGCCCCCCCCCCGCACATTGACTCTGTACCGGTTCCCCCTGTATGTAGTCTTTCTATTGTTGTTTTACTGCTGCTCTTTAATTACTTGTTACTTTTATCTCTTATTCTTGTCCGTATTTTTTGAAACTGCATTGTTGGTTGGGGGTTCATAAGTAAGCATTTCACTGTAAGGTATTGTTGTAAGGTACCTGTTGTATTTGGCGCATGTAACTAATAAGATTTGATTTGTCTGGCCACTTTTCCATAAAGCCCTGATTGGTGGAGTGCTGCAGAGATGTTTGTCCTTATGGAAGGTTCTCCCATCTCCACAGAGGAACTCTGGAGCTCTGTCAGAGTGACCATTGGGTTCTTGGTCACCTCCCTGACCAAGGCCCTTCTGCCAACGATTGCTTAGTTTTGCCGGGCGGCCAGCTCTAGGAAGTCTTGGTGGTTCCAAACTTCTTCCATTTAAGAATGATATAGGCCACTGTGTTCTTGGGGACCTTCAATGCTGCAGAAATGTTTTGGTACCCTTCCCCAGATCTCCAATCAAGTTGTAGAAACCTCTCAAGGGTGGTCATTTGGAAACAGGATCCACCTTAGCTCAATTTTGAGTCCCATAGCAAAGGGTCTGAATTCTTGAAAATAAAGTATTTCTGTTTTTTTGTCTAAAAAAACTGTTTTCGCTTTGTCATTATGTGTAGATTGACGAGAAGAAAAAAACATTGAATCAATTTTAGAATAAGGCTGTAACGTAACAACATGTGGAGGTCAAGGGGTCTGAATACATTCCAAATGCACTGTATAACAAGTAATAATGCATTTGATCAACCTGTCAGCTTTAAGTTGTGTTCTATCATGTCTTTGTTTTTGCCCCCCCCACCACCCCCATTCTCTGCCACCTCTCCACCTTTCTCACAACTTCTCTCTCTCTGTCTCTCTCTGCAGTTCTAAGTTCAGCAGTAAGATAAAGTATGTGAACAGCCTGGCGGAGCTACGACAGCTAATTCCAATGGAGTATGTGCACATCCCTGAGAGCATTATCAAGTGAGTGAGTGTGAAGATATTGTGAGCATGAAGATAAAGTAACAACTCTCACACACACACACACACACACACACACATGGAACGAGAGTGGAATGGAGTTCCACCACTAGTTTTGGAAACGGTATGATCAGACAACTAGATTTCTGTAAAAAGTATCTTACAAAGTAGCCAATTTGGGGGTTAAACTTTACAGCACTTGACACATTGCATGTGCATAAGATCACACTGACATTCTGTAATACAACATTTAAAAAAGTGACAATGTTTAGATCCACACAGGTACAAAACATTGTCGCTGTTAAAAGGTGGTATGAGGAGTATAATAGTGTGGTGTGGGCCTTTTTGGGGGGAACCATAAAATGACTGTAAAATGTTGCACTACTGGCTGTTATTGAGGGGGATAGACTGAGGGGACATTCATTCCAGATCATGGATAGCCAACTCCGGCCCATGCCAGGGGACAGATGCTGATTTGAAAGGAAAATAACTAAATCCAGCATGACATCGTCTTCCAATTTGCTTATCCCTGTTTTAGATCAACTTGCCATGTTGTCATTGTAACTAAGAATTTGTCCTTAAAGGAATATTTCAGTATTTTGGCAATGAAGCACATTATCTAATTTCCCAGAGTCATATGGACTGGTGGATACCATTTTTATACTTCTGTGCCCAGTTTGAAGGAAGTTGCTAACTAGTATATACCATAGACCTCCAGTCATTGCGCTAACACTAGTTAGCACTGGCTCACAAAGCTACCTCTAACTTCCTTCATGCTGGAAGCAGAGACATAAAATGCTATCCATCAGTTCATCTGACTCTGAGGAAGTAGATAAATCCCCGAAGCATCCCTTTACACTCAAATGGTTAAATAAAGCTTAATTAAAAATAGTCAGACCGATGGAAGGAAATGATTGGCTGAGAGCAACAAGAATGCATGTATAGACTACAAAGGCCTTTGGATGATTTCTCATTGACGTGTAGAGAGTCAAAGGAGACCTGCTGTATCCACTGTAACCTGGACACTGTGTCATTGGAGACATGTGAAAGACCGAACAGAGCTGAGACATAATAACCCTGTGGATGTTCCTGTGCTGAGTTGAGGGAAACCGAGCCATAGTGATTGGTTGGGAGGGAGGATGAATCCTGTGTTGTGTCCACTCACTAACTGTACCCCTCCTGCCTTTCTCTACTCCCGTCTAAGGTACGAAGAGGAGAGGGGTATACAGACATTTGCATGTATGAGGTAAACTCAAAAGGTCTGCCTGTGTTGGTTGAGTTCCCTTACCCCCCATGTATTTTCAGACTGGCCCTACCTCCTGGCACTAACACCCCTCCCCCCTACGCCCAGGCTGATTTAATCCGATGACCTCACCCACGGTCTGTGTGATATGTAAGAATGTGTCCTGTCCTGTGATTGGTTGTTTCTGATCTCTGCATGAGGTATTTTCTTTTCTCTATTTGATGATCAACTTGTTTGACCTCTCCGGGACTCCTTCACCCATAATCCACCCCAACTGACCGTAGACCCCTGCCTACAGTTCGGTGCGTTGAAAAGTTAGGTCGCAGCACAGTGTTGTCGCAAAGCGTGGGTAACTGCACCGGTGGTGTTTTCTAAGTGTGGGAACATGTTATGTTTTAATATCCCAATGTGAATTCAATAAATACTCAACAATGTTTTAAGATGAATTCATTTAATGCAACTTTTATCAAACTTACTCGACAAACGTGCAATTGTACTTGCTGCCACAAGGAACTCGCCTTCATCCCGGCACAGGTGGCAAAAAACTTTTCAGCGGGCACAACTGTATCTTTTTAGCATTCTCTGTTCCCTTCCTAACCCTCTTAACCCCTTATAGCCCAGGATGAGCTGAACTAGCTGCATGCGTACTGACAGTGCGCTTTACCCCTTGGTGTGTTTCTCATCCTTTACTAACCCTTAACCCTTAACCTTTGACACTGATCAAGACAGGACGAAGAATTTCTGTTGTATGTATCATACATTAACAGTAAATGTATTTAGGTCTAAGCCTTTTTCCATCTAAGGTTAGAGCACTAATATAGTATCCCCTCAGCCAGCTCACGAGACTTGAGCCCTAATGTCAATGTTATCTAACACTAAAGGCTCAACTGGAACAAGGAACAAGCTACAAGCTAAATCATTTGCATGTGAGGAATTCCTTGAAGGCATAGTCTCTGACTCTCACACGGATCCCCTTGAAGCTCCCTCTTATAACCAATGACGACATATCCCTCTTGACATTTCTAAATCTTTCTTCATAGAGTAACATTCTCACACTTTCACAAAACACTATGCCCATACTATAGTCATTTACCAGACACTCTTATCCAGAGCGACTTACAGGAGCAATTATGGTAAAGTGCCTTGCTCAAGGGCACATCGACAGATGTTTAACCTTAGTCGGCTCGGGTAACCTCTCGGTAACCTCTTGGTTACTGGCACACTACAGTTAACCGCTAGGCTACCTGCTGCCTAGTCTAACGAAGATACTCTCCCCCTCTCTCTCCCCCTCTCTCTTTCTCACAGAGTGGATAAGAGAGTGAATTCCGGTGTTTGATTATTCCTTGGTGCCTGCTATCCATTTGGCCCTTGACGTATGACCCTGCGGTTTAGAGTAGACCACATTGTCCTGCCTTCACACACCTGTGGTGAAGAGAAGGGGCTATTCTACCATGTATGATTCATTATTAGTCTGTCCCCACAAGAAAGAGGCACAGAAGCAAGAACCCAGAAGGTCCCCAAGTTATGATTTCTTCGCAGGCAGTGTTCAACACAACATATAACGCATAAACTGTAACTTTTGGCAGCGAGTAAGCATGAGTATTTAAAGGGGAACTGACATATATTTTGGGAAGTAATGGGGATTGAGAGTTTTTGAAAGAAATTGGATTTCATTTGAAGAAACATGCTTTCGAAATGTAATAAATTGTTTAAAACCTGTCAATCTGTCAATCACTAAGTTATTTCTAATGACATACAGTTGGGGACAAAAAAACATTTTATTTTTCAAAATGATTTTGCTGCAGCAACGATACAACGTTATAATTTGACAAACTCTCTCAGGGTGACGCCAAGCAGCAAGTTTATTAACTATCATCTGTCAATGAAATATATTTAAGAAAACTATCAATACCAACACCCTATTTACAAATCACATTGTGGTTTTACTTTCCTTGTTAAATAAACGATCAGAATATGAAGGTAAGACAGGAAATCACCAGGAAATGTAAAAGTTTGATAGAACCTCCTGGGTTATTTTTCCAAAAGAAAACATATCTAGGATGACATTAAGAAGGATAAGACAGAGATGGCACCATAAAAGTTTTGATTTGGTTCCCAATGCAGATGTACTTCCTGATGACTTGAGATTCATGACATCACTGTCGTATCCTTCTTTATCTCATTCTAACTTTGTATCACATTTCAGAGGATACAAATTATTTTCTTTTGTGTATTTCTGCCAGTCTAAGATACTCCTCCAGACATCTGATAGCAATGGGGTCCGTGTCTGTGTCCTGCTCTGTTCCTTGAATTTTGCCATCAACAACCTGCCGCAACATCTTCCAGCAGACCTTCTTACCTCTAGCCATGGACTCTGACTGCATGATGTTTCCCCTAGCCAGTGCCTGCAGGCTGCGCACAATCTCCTGGTTGGTCTTGATGGGGAAGTCCTGGCCACAGAGGTTGATTAAATACTTCCAGTGATCACCAGTACAATGGATGTCAGCGTGGACTCAACTCCAGCTTGGGTACACCACACTTTAACGGATGGCTGGCCAAAGAAACTGTGTCAAAGCAGGACGTGATAGCTATGACAAAGGCAAGAACGGACGCTTTGGCCTTCTTGTCCACGTGGACGCAGTACATGTTTTGGGGGGCGAGCAGTCTCTCGAAGTTCACCTTGTGGTGGACGACCAGCGAGAAGGCCAGATGGAAGTGCTCCTCCTCAAGATTTACGGGGATCTCCAGGTACCCCTGGTCAGCTCCAGGTACAGTAGTATTTGTCTGGGAACTGCGTGCTGTTGAGGAAGCTGCATGTAATTGACAGGACCTTGGCATGTTCGATGTCCATCATGTCTCCTTGCAGGGTGGCGCTGCAGTCACTGTCGTCCTGCGGAATGTGGTTCTGCATCTGAGTACTGCAGCCAGCTCTAGCCATTGTTGTACAGGTTCACCTGAACAGAACCGAGCTGGGTAAGCATCCAGATACCAATGGATACCAGCATCGCACTGAGCAGCAACTTTGAGAGTCTCCTCAATGCCATCTAAGAAGGGGCAATGTAATGACGATTTTTTACCGGGTGGTTTTTAATATCACTATTGCAGGCTATCTAGTGAAGTTACCTTAATTAACATGTCTTTATTCAGTGTGAGTGTCAAACGACATCAGTTCTCCAAGTTGATATTCCGGGATGTCATTGTGGTTTAAAGTTGCTCCTACCCTCTACTTTTTTGAACATTTTGTTAAAAATCGCGCAACATTTCAGCGCCCTGCTACTCATGCCAGGAATATAGTACGTTCATATGGTTAGAATGTGTGGATAGGAAACCCTCGGACGTTTTTAAAACTGGTTAAATCACGACTGTGGCTATAACATAACGTGCGTTACATCGGAAAGCGCAGGAAAACCTGATCACAGAAAATGGAAATAAATATCCTTGCGCCACTTCCAGCAATTGTTAACAGTGAGCCGAATTAGATAAGACCGAGCATTCAACTCCCACAGCATCCCCATGTTGTCTAGAGTCTTGTGAATTGAATCATCTTTGATTCTTGGTTGAACCGAAACAGGGGCACCACTTACCTCCGGTCTCCGCCCAGATCATTCCGGAAGAGCTCTCTCCTGAAATTTTTTCCAAGACGACAGCTAATGATTTTTACATCGCCTACGGATGATTTTTATCGCTTATTAACGTTTACTAATACCTAAAGTAGCATTACAAACGTATTTCGAAGTGTTTTGTGAAAGTTTATCGTCTACTTTTTGAATTTAAAAAAATGACGTTACGTTGTGAAATCGCTGTTTTTTTCGTTTATCACAGAGTCTACATATAACGATATCTTGGCTTTATATGGCCCGATTTAATCGAAATAAAGACCCAATAGTGTTTATGGGACATCTAGGAGTGCCAACAAAGAAGATGGTGAAAGGTAATGACTGTTTTCTATTTTATTGTGCGGTTTGTGTAACGCCGAAATGCTAATTATTTTGTTTACGTCCCCTGCTGTGCTTTTGTGTTGTAGTGTATTGGTGCATGCTATCAGATAATAGCTTCTCATGCTGTCGCCGAAAAGCATTTTAAAAATCTGACTTGTTGCCTGGATTCACAGGCAAGCGTCCCAAGTAGAAGCAAGAGGTTTTAAGCTGTAAATGTGGCATGCCACTATTCTGCCGAAGTTTATAATCCCAGTCCCGCTGAGTGCCAAAGAACTATGGAAAAATAGAGAAAGAACACTTGAGCACTTCCTAATTTACATTTGTAGTCATGAAGATGTACACAAATTAGTTATAGGCAGGCCAATCATCATAACCCTTTAACTGTCTCTTTTTGAAAAATATGTTTCATCTTAAATTCCTATTACTAACAACTCAAGAATTTACAATATTTTGGAAATTACAGAGGCGGTTGAAAAGTCAAGAGGGCCTCCCGGGTGGTTAAGGGAGCTGTACTGCAGCGCCAGCTGGATTTGGTGGCACAGCTGGCGCTGCAGTACAGCTCCCTTAACCACTGCGCCACCAAATCCTTCTCTCATCGCGCACCAGCGTCTCCTGTGGCGAGGCCGGGCGCAGTGCGCGCCAACCAAGGTTGCCAGGTGCACGGTGTTTCCCCCGACACATTGCGGCTTGGTTGGGTTGTGTATCGGAGGACGCATGACTTTCAACCTTCGTCTCTCCCGAGCCCGTACAGGAGTTGTAGCGATGAGACAAGATAGTAGCTACTAAACAATTGGATACCACGAAAAAGGGCTAAAATTCATTTTTAAAAAAAAATGTAAGAAAAGTCAAGAGGGTCATACCAGCAATGGCATGTTATAATGACAATTTGCATAGCATTTTTACTAATTTCAACAATAGTGCATGAATTAGTTTAGGTCTGCTTCAATGGCTTTTGTAACTCTTGCTAAATGGGGATGAGGTGTCAAAGTTGAACAAATTATGGTAATTGTTTGTCCAAACATGAATATTTAAATACATTGAAATAAATGTTTCCAGGCGGTGTGTAGTACAACATAACACAAAATAGTTTTCTAAAATTTCGAATGATCCATGTTCCGACTACCTTTTGACACAACATATGACAAAATCCATTTTTTATAACCATTATAGGCATTATTTTATTGGCGATCTTTTGTCTGAATATCAATTAATTAATCCCAAGAGGCATTTATGATGCATTGTTGTGTGCTGTCAACAATGCAATCACATTTGTCACCAAAATAAGGATTGTTTATAAAAAATTAATACTTATATTAACATTAACAATAACTGCCTGGTTGAAGACATTTTTACAAATGATTGCTTTTTAGCCTTTAAACATTTTACTTTACTACCACTCCCACCTACTCTTCAAGGTCTCTGCTAACAGGAATTGTGCAATATTTATCCATGACCAAGTGAATTCCTGCCTTTTTATCCCATATCTCCTTTGGTGACTGGTTTTGAGTTTTCTTACCGCTCTCTGAGTGGGCATAAGAGAGCCGTAACACTGAACTGCAGCAACCCAAAAGTATACAAATTATGTAAATTGATGCAGGAGGCCTGGGGAAGATGAACCAATCAAGTTTAAGTGTATTTCTTTTGTTCATATTCATTTCTAAATTCACTGTCAAAACTTGTTTAAAGGGATAATCTTTATTTTGTTCTGCTGTGAACTAAACACATACAGTACCTAACTACGTCTAAAGGTCTGGTTGCAAGTTCTGTTGTTAACTAGTTGTGCACATAAAGTATTTCACAACATATTCAACAATGAAGAAATTTGTCAAATATAATATACTTTATTTTTTACGATTACACAAATTAGAATGGTGGTGTAATCTGTCTGGAGCCTTCTGTCATAACAGACCTCCATGCAGTTGTAAGTACTCTTAATAGTCCACAGATTTTTCATAATGGGTTAGAGTAGAACACCAAAATTGTTATTTTTCATTACAGGAGGATGATGAATACCGCTTGTCAGCGGCCACAGAGAGGGAAGATAGAGAGGCCTATTGAGGTTCACACCTTAAATAACATCTAACAGTTGATGATAGTGTTGTACCATAATAAAACTTGCACCTTTTTCTCTAACAGAGCAATGCTGGAAATTACAGTGAAGAAGAGGGTGCATCCACCTCGACAGCACAACTTACCTAAGATGTTCAGCTTTGGCCCATGACTTACAATGATACCAAGTAGACCTGGCACTGTGAAATTCAATGTCATTTGTTTTCCTATATCTCCCTGTGAAAAAGGTGTACTTAAAGAAACAAATTGAAAAATTTCATTTAGAAATTGACCACAAGGCTGCAGATGCTAAAAAGTACAACTGCTGGGACATCAGCTAAAGGTGGGTGAGGTGCCCACAGGTGGATGACTTTACTTGTTTGAACAACATAAAAAATATTAACTACTGCATTTGTACTTGCAGGAAAAAAAGAATATTTCATAATAAGAAAGGCATATTGTCTTTGACACTGCGGAGGTGATGGTCAATCAGAAATGGTAGCATGTTGTCTCTTCCATCTCATGCATCAGCAGGGTGGTCAGGCTCATTCACTGGTTGAGTATGACATTGTTCTGCTCCAATTGTGGCAATGTTGTGGAGAATCACACATTCCACAATAATGTCAAATGCTCATTCTGGGGTGGCCCTGAGCCTATGAAGGCACTGGAACCGGGCCTTGAGCATCCCAATGGTCATCTCTACCCTGGCTCGTGTCCTGCAGTGAGCCAAGTTATAAAGTTGCTGTGGGCCAGGCTCAGGGTAAGGGGTCAGCAAATAGGGCTGACAGGGGTACTCAAAGCTTTATACTAAATTAATTGTTGCTTTGACTGATATCTGCAATTATGTGGAATTCTTTGAGTCTTGTGGGTCTGTGACTTGGACACCACAAAAGTGTACAGTGAACGTTTCAGCGCAAGAGACATTTCTGACAGCGCGACAGACTGTTGCCTTGGAAATATGCTCAGCGTCACCGATGTTATATAGAAAATTCCCTTTGGCAAAAAAAACAAAGTGCAACACAAATAGTTTTTTTCCCGAACTGGGAGCATGTCCACGACATTTCATGTGAATGATATGAGGGCTGAGAATATTGTTCAGATGAATGATCTATTGTGCAGAAACACTCAAACAGATAATCAGAGAATGATAAAACATCCAAGGGGGGTCTGATCATCCTCTCCTGAAGGAGATTTCTGTGAAGTATTTGTGCTTCTATGTCAACTGGCTCTTCAAGAAAAGGACATACCATGTCTGACACCTCTTTCAGGCTTCAGCTAAAGAGGAGAAACAGGGTTAGTTGAAAACCTGCCAGGGAGCAGGTTAACTTCATGGAGTATGTTGCCATAGTAACTGACTCTGAGTTAAGCTGAACTGGCTTTGTGAAACCGAAAACCCAGAGTTTCCTTCAACTCGGAGTCAATTGACTTGAGTTTTCATTAAACCCACTTTCTGAAACAGGGCCCTGGTCAGTCTGTCATGGAAAGAGCAGGTGTTCATAATGTTTTGTACACTCAGTGTATAGATGCTCTATGTAAATAGAAATAGGCCTATGCCAGTGATAGGGAATGCAGCATTTTGCTTTAATGGACCAAGACCAGGTGTGTTGAGTTTAGTCAATCATTGAACTGACCACCTGAGCTAATTGATCAGTTCAGTGACTAAATTCAACACACCTGGTCTTCCAGGTCCGTTGAAGCAAAATCAGGCATGCCCTGCAGCTCTCCAGGAACTGGGTTGCCTACCCCTGGTCTACACACTTTCATTCGTTTTACAGCGTCATCTAGTGGCATATGTATAGGACCTTGTAGTGTATTACTCAGTGAATAATTGATGTAGAAAATGGACGTGAGATTGGTAATCCTATTGTCCTGAATACGTTTTTTTTTGTAAACTGAAGGTAACAGAGTCCTCTCCAAGTAGGAGAAATCCTGGACATAAAATCATTTCAACTTCCATCCTGATGTATTATACGCCTCCGTCACACTGTGCCTCAATAACATTGTCGACCTTTGAGACCAAGCACTTGTGGAGTTGCATAGAGGTAAAGAGGCGGATGCTACGTAATGGATGAGAGCAGTCATTGGATGAGAGCCTTGGGGTGGGTACGAGGTCAGTTAGCTACCAAGTACAGGTCGTCACTAGTTACCACAGCCATAAAGTCGTAAATCCCGCCTATATCTACAATTGATTTTCTTAAATTGTGATTTTAAACATAACCACACTGCTAACCTTAAAGTAAGACCAAAACGCTAACTTTGGCTGTGGTAACACGCAGCTCTCCAGTGCAAATGCTAATGGTTAGCCTAAATAAATAGCCTGGTCTCATAGACTAGACGTAACATAAGAAATGTAATTCCGGACCTCTACATTAGTTTGATATGTTATGTTTGGTATGATTACATAGACAGATGGTTACTTAACTCCAACCTTAACCCATAGCCAAAGTTAGCCAACTAACTAATGTTAGTGACCTAGCTATAATTTGTAACATACTATACGTTTCGCAAATTCATAGCATATTGTATGTTTGGCAAATTAGTAGCATATTGTACATTTTGCGATTTGTAATGTATATTAAGAATTGTAATAAACGAAGTTAGTGGTGGCCATTAATACATACCATATGAAACATAACAAATGGAGTGTCTCGGATTTACATACAGTAGAATTGAGATACTAAGGGCAGGCATTTATTTAAGTAGGATGGAAGGAAGGGATAGAAGAGAGTAGGCTATTTTACAAGATTAAGGGTGAGACAAAGCCACTTGAATAAGACTTTAAATGTGATAGGAAAGCATGATTATTGCCAGGAAACAGAGACCATGGAGCATGTATTGCTACAGTGCGGGTAGTATCACAGTGTACGAGAGAGACAAATCTAGTATGAGGAAGAAGGGGCTACAGGAAATGATTTTAACGAATATATTGAGTAGATATTAACACTTTTTTAAAGGTATTTTGTTGTGGCAACAGGGCTGGCAGGTAGGTTTTAGTTTCTCCCTGTCTCTGACCCACACTCCAGTAGAGTATGTGGCGGTAATGCACCAAAACGTTGGACGCCCACTGCTGATAAATCCCACCGAAAAAGAAGTACGTACAGAATAATACTATATGCTCTGAGACCAGATTGCAGCAAACCACTGAGCATCGTCGACTTCATTCACATAGGTTAAATTAGAAAAACACCGAGCAGCGTCGACCTCAATTACAAATTGAAATAGGCCCACTTAGCTAGGTACTTGACCAAAGCATCTCAAACTAACGTTACCTAGCTAGTTTAGCTAAATGAATTGTTCTGTAATTTTCGCCGGTCAATAAACAATAAAATACGAACTGTGGTCCTTATTGGAATTGCGTGGGAATAATCTCTTCCTGCGGTTGTCAGTGGTTAG
This sequence comes from Oncorhynchus nerka, assembly GCF_034236695.1. Taxonomy (NCBI): domain Eukaryota; kingdom Metazoa; phylum Chordata; class Actinopteri; order Salmoniformes; family Salmonidae; genus Oncorhynchus; species Oncorhynchus nerka. Next base: position 61,633,311 of record NC_088408.1, read on the forward strand.
CTAGCTACTGGTCTTTCGTTTCGAGGTCATCCTCACCAGTGTGTGTCGAGTTAGCTAACGTTACAGCACGCTTTTTAGAAACTAGGCTTGACTAGGTAGCTAACTACACAGCTCGTTAACAATTTAGCTAACGTTTGTTGAAAGTCGTCTCCAGTTGGAAAAGAGCAGACATGAAGAATCTTCCTTATTTCTGCCGGGGGGAAGTCGTTCGAGGATTCGGACGAGGAAGCAAAGAACTAGGAATTCTCACAGGTAATGTTAAACGTAGCTAACGTTATCCTCTAGATATGTTTGTGTTAACGGTATGCTTCACCCGCATGTGGTTTGATAATTATGATTTGACTTCACTGCTTAGATAGCTAACGTTACTGCTGTTGGCAACTAGTTAGAGATTATATAGGCCTTGTATCGCGCTAACACATTAGCTAGTTCATTTAGTATTTTAGCTGGCTATCTTTTTTATGACTGAAAATAATTTAAAGGAAACAGTAAAACAAATCCATGCGCGAAACAGATAACTACAGCTATACAACGGGTGGATCTAATCCTGAATGCTGATTGGTTAAAAGCGCGTTCCAGCACGTGTCTGTTCCACAAATGACCACTGGCAAAATCTATGACGTTAAAATGCCTATTTACTCTGTTCCTTTTGACTGCGCAATCCACTGTCCTTTTTATTTTTTAAATATTTATTTAATTTAACATTTTAACTAGGTAAGTGTTTTAAGAACTACTACTTATTAACAATGACGCCTTCACCACCCAAACCCAGACGACGCTGGGCCAATTGTGCGCCGCCCTATGGACTCCCAATCACGGCCAGTTGTGATACAGCCTGGAATATCGACCCCGGCAGGGAAGTTATAAACTTGGTCTCCACTATAGAAAGCAAATCTAGACATTCTCACATTTCTTTTAGACTAGCATTTAGTTTTCAACAGCGGCGATTTGTATCAACCTTACTCTCTGTCTGACATTTGCAACATGGTTTCAATATTCAAATTCTGTCTCCAACTGTCCCATAGTAATGAATGTGTATGGGGTCGGGACGAGCGAGTCAGGCTGCGTTTGTCAGTCGAAATCACGAATCAGTTCATTTTTATGGATCTAATATACAAAATGTCCATACAATTATTATTTTTTAACTAAGTGCAGCTAGTTTGCATGATTTCCAGCTTCAGTTAGACGTTTGTTGTGTTAGCCATGTTAGTTTAAGTGTCGCCGGTTTTCATGTCAGAAATCTGTCCATTTCCAGTTCGGCAGTTAATATATAATTAAAATATCCAATGTTATTATCTGTGACATAAAAAAAGGGGTCAAATTCCGGTTTCATGTATTTAGTCTAACAGGCACACTGTGACAGACAGCGAAGACAACTATATTACACTGAATGGCTGTTCAGATCGGACAGTTCTGACTTGTCTGTAGTGTTTCTGTAATATAGTTGTCTTCGCTGTCTGTCACAGTGTGCCTGTTAGACTAAATACATGAAACCGGAATTTGACCCCTTTCTTATGTCATAGATAATAACATTGGATATTTTAATTATATATTGACTGCCGAACTGGAAATGGACAGATTTCAGCCATTCAATGGTCCTGCTAGAATAAGAGCAGAATAGAATATGAGCAAAATTGAAAAAAAAACACACAATAGTATGTGAAATACTTAATAAAGAAATAAGATGCTGATGAGATTGGTAACTACATAATATACTTATACCAACCTGATCTCTATTTCTCAGAAGAATGTATTTTCTTCAGGATTGCTCTGTCTTTGGCCAGCTTCTCCATGAACTCCTGGCAGGGGAGGTTGAAGTTTGTCTTCACAATAAGCATGGCCTTAATGGTAGGAACAGTGAACCTATTTCTTGCTGTTGTCCATATCATTCATTTGGGAGAACACTCTCTCGACTGGTGCATTACTTCCAGGTAAGCACATGACAACAGACTCTACATTTAACATTTACATTTAAGTCATTTAGCAGACGCTCTTATCCAGAGCGACTTACAAATTGGTGCTTTCACCTTATGACATCCAGTGGAACAGACTTACAAATTGGTGCTTTCACAATAGTGACATCTAGTGTCAGCCACTTTAAATAGTGCATCTAGGTCTTTTAAGGGGGGTGAGAAGGATTACTTTATCCTATCCTAGGTATTCCTTAAAGAGGTGGGGTTTCAGGTGTCTCCGGAAGGTGGTGATTGACTCCGCTGTCCTGGCGTCGTGAGGGAGTTTGTTCCACAATTGGGGGGCCAGAGCAGCGAACAGTTTTGACTGGGCTGAGCGGGAACTGTACTTCCTCAGTGGTAGGGAGGCGAGCAGGCCAGAGGTGGATGAACGCAGTGCCCTTGTTTGGGTGTAGGGCCTGATCAGAGCCTGGAGGTACTGAGGTGCCGTTCCCCTCACAGCTCCGTAGGCCTCTACATTTACATTTAACATTTAAGTCATTTAGCAGACGCTCTTATCCAGAGCGACTTACAAATTGGTGCTTTCACCTTTGACATCCAGTGGAACAGCCACTTTACAATAGTGCATCTAGGTCTTTTAAGGGGGGATGGGGAGAAGGATTACTTTATCCTATCCTAGGTATTCCTTAAAGAGGTGGGGTTTCAGGTGTCTCCGGAAGGTGGTGATTGACTCCGCTGTCCTGGCGTCGTGAGGGAGTTTGTTCCACCATTGGGGGGCCAGAGCAGCGAACAGTTTTGACTGGGCTGAGCGGGAACTGTACTTCCTCAGTGGTAGGGAGGCGAGCAGGCCAGAGGTGGATGAACGCAGTGCCCTTGTTTGGGTGTAGGGCCTGATCAGAGCCTGGAGGTAGTGAGGTGCCGTTCCCCTCACAGCTCCGTAGGCAAGCACCATGGTCTTGTAGCGGATGCGAGCTTCAACTGGAAGCCAGTGGAGAGAGCGGAGGAGCGGGGTGACGTGAGAGAACTTGGGAAGGTTGAACACCAGACGGGCTGCGGCGTTCTGGATGAGTTGTAGGGGTTTAATGGCACAGGCAGGGAGCCCAGCCAACAGCGAGTTGCAGTAATCCAGACGGGAGATGACAAGTGCCTGGATTAGGACCTGCGCCGCTTCCTGTGTGAGGCAGGGTCGTACTCTGCGGATGTTGTAGAGCATGAACCTACAGGAACGGGCCACCGCCTTGATGTTATTTGAGAACGACAGGTTGTTGTCCAGGATCACGCCAAGGTTCTTAGCGCTCTGGGACGAGGACACAATGGAGTTGTCAACCGTGATGGCGAGATCATCATCTCTAATCTAGCTAGGTTAGTGTGTGGGATGTCACTCGCTTTGAAGTGGGTAACCACCGTACTCCCTCTCTGACTAAGCGGTGTCTCAGATGTTTTCCATTCTTCAAGCGATCCCCCCTTTAGGAACTCTTGCAGGCCAGTAACCTCGTCACACAATGCATCCTCATTGATGGTCACATTGGGGAATTTTTCCTGCAGTGTACCTTCTGGATCTCTTAACGCAGAGGTTGCCTTTTTAAAAGGAGACAATGTAAATCTTTTAGATTATCTGTGTGCTTTCCCCATGCTTGCAAGTAGTTCACAGCCATAGTGAAGAACGATTGGGATGTTTTGAGAAAGCTCTCTTTAGACATGGCTCCATTTCCCTCTAGCTCTCTCAGAAGTCCTCTGACCAAAACTGTAATGAAGTTGTTGTCGTCACGTCTTGCAGTCAATTTTGCCTCAAAGTTTCTCAGAATTGCAGCGGACTCCACAGCACAGCGGTCCTGGCCTTTAAGCATCTTGATCGTGTCACTGAATTACGGTCAGGTTTCCATTGACAAAGGCCAGCCAAAGTTCAGTCAGTGGATCTTCAAACATTGTTCGCAGGACAACAGGGCATCTGTCTTCAGAAAGAAAAAAGGATTTCAATGGCACATACATTTTCAGCACTCTTTCTAGAGCAGGGAGCATGGACAGCCAGCGAACATTGCTGTGTCCTAAAATGTTATGGTACTCCTGGTCAAAAAAACTCAAAAGTCCTTCAGTCTTTCTACTCTGATGGTGAAAATATGAACATATCCAAATATCGTTGTGAACAGGTACTCAACATAATATCCAAAGCTGTTCTGACTGTGATATGAATGTGGGCAGGACAACCTAAGCCACCTCCCACTGCAGAGCATTATTTATTTATTTTTACTTTGGTATGGACATTGACCCTCCCCAGCCTATTCAGTCCTCCAAAGTTGGTATTTGTTGTCGGCAGAGAATGCCACGACTGTTTTCCAGGTTACATTTTTGGATGACAACCAGGACCTCAGCTGCAATCTCCTCTGCTGTTTCTCCTTTCAATTCAACAAAATCAAGCAGTTTTGTTTCCACAGATGTGCTGCCATCATATCTTACAATATCTGACTACTATAGGCAGCAGCTTAACATGTCCATGATTGGCGCATCAATGGACAGGGACACAAATTCAACCTGGTCTAGGTCCTGTGTCACATTTTGTCCTAGCACATGTAAACTTTGGCTCATAAAGCTTTTGTGTCAGTTGTGTTGTGCAGTCCATAGATCTGTAACTATGATTGTGTCGCATAGTGTGGTATGCAAAGACACCCTACTGCACAGCTAAACCATATTCTTCTTGGGAAGGCTCTACCTTCTTGAAGAATGTGGTGACAGAGGGCATACTAGAAGAAAAAGAAACGCACACCTATTAAGACGAGGTGCTGGCTAGCGGAGTAGAAAACTTGAAAATAAAAGAGCCGAACACTCTAGGAGCTCAGATGCTAAAATGTAATTACCAACGTTTCGACAGCCAAGCTGTCTTCATCAGGGTATAATCACAAACACTGCGGGATGACTCGTTTATATAGTGTCAAAAGACACCGGTGTCTGTAATCATGGCCAAGAGTTGCCTAATATCATTGGTTAATAATCAAATATTAAAATGTCATACAAAGAACCGCATACAAACAACAAATGGATAGCATACGATCATAGATTAATTTGACTACACAAGTTTACAAACAATTACAATGGCAAAGTCACAATCACAAGAATGACTTCAGATCAAAGTCTACGTTGAGACCGAAGGGCGCAAGGGTCTTTAAATTAAAGATCCAGGCAGCCTCTCGTTTTAACAAATTATCAAGGTCACCCCCTCTCCTAGGGAGGGTGACATGTTCGATGCCAATATAACGCAGGGATGAAATCGAGTGGCCTGCCTCCAAGAAGTGGGCCGCAACTGGATAAGTAAAGTTTTTACACTTAATGGTGCTACGATGCTCTGAAATACGTACTTTTAATTCGCTTTGTTTTACCTACATAATTTTTACCACAAGGACAAGTTATAAGATGAATAACTGCCTTAGTGGAGCACGTAATAACACCTTTTATTGGGATCGATTTCCCTGTTTGTGGGTGTTTGAAGGATCTACATTTAAGTGCCATTGCATTGAGCACAGCCATTACATTTGTAATTTCCATCCAGTAGGGGCGCAAATAGACGTTGTTCAGGAATATCTTGGGGTGGTAAATCAGTTTACCAATTGGTCTCTGAGATTTCTGCCCCGCGAGAATACGACCAAGGGAAGGTCCGAAAACACATTACAGAGACTATCATCGGATTTTAGGATGTGCCAATGTTTGAACAATTCCCTTAATTTGTTCAGAGCACTTTGAATAGTGGGTAGTTAGAACGCAAGAATGCGTCTTTTTGCGAGACTGACCTTGAAAAAGGTCATGTTTTGTTTTGAATTTTCTCAATGGCAATATTAATCTGATCATTCTTGTAGCCCCTCTCCTTGAACTTTCTTTGCATCTCAGCCAGAGGGCATACTAACACAGGCCCTCAGAGGCTTTATGCTTTTTCGTCTGCTGATGTTCTACCACTGCCGTTCTTCTCCGGCTGCCAATTGAAAGAGAGGAATTACAAAGGGTGCAGTGAACCATTCGATTGTCTTGACCTGAGTTTATAAATGGAAATTCTCTGTTTTTCATAAAGAGTGCATTTCCGTTTCTTGGAAAGAGTCATTGTATCTCCTCTGTCTGCTCTTCACTCTCCTTGTGTCACTCTTCTTCCTCAACTTTTTATTCTCCTTTTTTCTTCACTAGTCTTCCTTCCTTTCCTTCTCTTCACCTTTCCACCTCACTCTTCTACACTCTCCTTGCTTCACTCTTTTTACTCCATTAATTTTTCCTTCTCCTTTCTCTCCAATCTGTATTAATAAATAGCATACTATTAGATAAAATACTTTGGTTAACAGATTCCCATTGCTTGCCTCATTTTTGTATTTTATCTGAAAAACATTGTTTGGAATGATAAATTGGCAGGCTCTGTAATCATACCTTTCCTCCTGTCTCCTTCACTCTTCTTCGTATCCAGTCTTCCTTTCCACGGCTACTGTTATCCATGAACCTTTCTAAATATATTTTCACACTACTTATGATAATGCCAAACCATTAAAATTGTAATCTACAAAAATATTATCATAATTAATTGTGCATTCATTTAATATAATCATATTTTCAAAATAGCACGTCCACTGCATGTTTACATGTGAACGTTTTTTAACCTAGCTACCATAACAGTAGCTAGCTAACCAACTTAGTCTACATAGCTAACGTTAGCTAGCATAACCTTATAGAGCAGATCATCTATCTAGATACTAGCTAGTGATGTTATGTCACAATTTATTATCTCAAACGATTGTAACGTACCTGGCTTGAAAATACGTTGTGGTGATGTTGTGGATTCACTTGATACTCTGGCCGAATTTTCCACAGCAGTTTTCTCTAAAACTATCGCGAGCAAGTAGTTAGTAGAAGAAGAGTGAATGAAGTTGCTATAGCGAGCAGCCCCCTCTGTTGGCCTAAACAAGCACAACGCGATTGAGACATCAACCCGTAGGCTCTGCTGCCCGGTCTTTCTTGCCAAGTCAAATATTTCACTTTGCGGTCTGTTTTTAACGCACAGTTAAAAACGGGGACATTTCCGGGGACAGGCCACCAAAAACGGGGACTTCTGGTCACCCTTTAGTTAGATAGCTTTTCAAAACAACAGCGTCCTAACGAGAGCATTTTTTTCCTATGCCTGGCGAAATCGTGCCTCGTTGTTAAATGTCACTAGAAAACCGTTTTAACAAATGCAGCTACTACTGTAGTGTATAGTTAGCAAGCAAGGGATAAAGAACGTTTCCAGACAATATGGCAATGGAAAAACAGACTGGACGACTGGGTCGCGTCTCTGTCAACCGACAGAACGAACGACCAGCCGGCTTGCAACCCTAGATTTGTGTCGGGGCTATATATTGTGGAAGGATGACATTGTATGAATAAAATAACCAAAATGTAGCTTTTGATGACAATACGTCAATCATATTTGAATATGTTGCTAACCCATATTATAAAAGGGATAATTTCCGAGAAGCCATCATGGCAAACGTGCCAATATATCCTCAACACCGGCTTCTGGGGCATTCACACTTAATGAACGAACTAGATAAGTTGTACTATTTTACTAGCTAGCTAGTGGACATGCCTGAAACATTTGACATGATGTTAAAGGTTCACTACATGACCAAGAGGATGAGGACACCTTCAAATTAGGGGATTCTGCTATTTCAGCTGCACCTGTTGCTAACAGGTGTATAAAATCTTGCACACCGCTGTGCAATCTCCATAGACAGACATTGGCAGTAGAATGGTCGTATTGAAGAGCTAAGTGACTTTGAACATGGCATCCTATTGAACGTGGCACCGTCATAGGATGCCACCTTTGCAAAACAAGTCAGTCAAATTTCTGCTCTGCTAGAGCTGCCTCAGTCAAAGTGCTGTTAATGTGAAATGGAAACGTCTAGGCGAAACAACGGAAGTTGCGAAGTGATAGCCACACAAGCTCACAGAACGGGACCGAAAATAATTTCACATCCCTCCTATGTACTTCACGATTTTGGCTCATGGTGTTACTGACTTTGTCTGAAGGACAAGTGGCTGAAAAAAATAATGTCAAGCCCTGTAATGTTATTTGAATGTCTCTTCTGATCAGCCAACTTCACAGACTCTGTGGTGGAGCTCCTGCCTGGCGACATCAGCACAGGAATCTACTATGGCTGGGCGTGCGTGGACAACGGAGACATCCACAAGATGGTGATGAGCATCGGCTGTAACCCTTACTACAACAACGCCAAGAAATCCATGGCAAGTCCAGCTCGCCCACCCATATAGGTTTTAAAGGTATATAGGCCAATATAGTTGTGGCAAAATATATTGGCACCCCTGCACTTCTCAAATAATTCCCTATTTCTTCCAAAATAAGTTTGAAAGATTAATAAAATAAAAAAAAGTTGGTCTCCACACCTTTTTGGACTCTCAAAATTGCAAAACAAATTGTATTTTTTTAACTTAAGTTTAGAATATATATATTTGTATTTACAGTACCAGTCATGTTTGGACACAGGTACTCATGCAAGGGGTTTTCTTTTACTATTTTCTACATTGTAGAGTAATAGTGAAGACACAAACTATGAAATAACACATCTTGAATCATGTAGTAAGCAAACAAGTTTTAAGCAAATCAAAATATATTTGAGATTCTTCAAAAAGTAGCCACCTTTTACCTTGATGACAGTTTTGCAATCTCTTGGCATTCTCTCTGCCAACTTCACGAGAAAAGCTTTTCCAACGGTCTTGAAGGAGTTCCCACATGCTGAGCACTTGTTAGCTGCTTTTCTTTCACTCTGCGGTCCAACTCATTCCTAACCATCTCATTTGGGTTGAGGTTGGGTGATTGTGGAGGCAAGGTTATCTGATGCAGTACTTTACCGCTCTCCTCCTTGTTCAAAAAACCCTTACACAGCCTGGAAGTGTGTTTTGGGTCATTGTCCTATTGAAAAACAAATGATAGTCCCACTAAGCACAAACCAGATGGGATGGCGTATGGCTGCAGAATGCTGTGGTAGCCACGTAGGTTTATTGTGCCTTGAATTCGAAGTAAATCAGTATCACCATCAAAGCACCCCCACACCATCACATCCCCTCTTCCAGATAGCGACTCTAGCAATTCTAGAGTTTCCTCTGGGTCCTGTATGAAGATGCAACGCTACTAGCTAATATTGGCTTCTAACTAGTTAAATCAAGCCAGATAACCTTATACTAGCAAGTCAACTCCGTAAGCGGCAGAGAAATTTGTATTGCGAGTACCGTGTCGAAGTAGTTTGGGGTGAGCTCTAAGTCTATTGGTTGACTTAGTGCCATACTGATAGGATTATGTTTCATGTCTATTGCTGTGTTCATTTTGAGTAGTATGTCTGATAATGGGTTAGGTTATTCTAAAGGTATTTGAATTGGGAATGAGTACACACCTAGGGTTATTTCATTTTCAACCCAAGACCACCCCTTTTAGACCACAACCAGATTTGACCCTGATTATGACAAGGGTGTGTTACTTTGGTGGCTCTGCCGAGAGCCCTTTATCATTTACCCAGGCTGGACTGGGGGCTTGTAGGCCTGTTGTAAGGCAGGTCCTCACCAGACCTCACCGGCAACAACGTCGCCTATGGGCACAAACCCACCATCGCTGGACCAGACAGGACTGGCAAAATGGGCTCTTCACTGATGAGTCGCGGTTTTGTCTCACCAGGGGTGATGGTCGGATTCGCACTTCGTCAAAGGAATGAGCATTACACAGAGGCCTGTACTCTGGAGCGGGATCGATTTGTAGGTAGACGGTCCGTCAAGGTCTGGGGCGGTGTGTCACAGCATCATCGGACTGAGCTCATTGCAGGCAATCTCAACGCTGTGTGTTAAAGGGAAGACCTCCCTCATGTGGTACCCTTCCTGCAGGCTCATCCTGACATGACCCTCCAGCATGACAATGCCACCAGCCATACTGCTCGTTCTGTGCGTGATTTCCTGCAAGGACATTGCAAGGCAGGAATGTCAGTGTTCTGCCATGGCCAGCGAAGAGCCCGGATCTCAATCCCATTGAGCACGTCTGGAACCTGTTGGATCAGATGCATACAGCAATGGCCAGTGAGCAATGGATGAAAGTTCCCATCACTGTTGGCAGTGATGTGTAGGCAGATATTTTTCAGTGGAGTGGCTGAGACTTGGGATCCTCCAGAGAGCATCCCTTCACTATATGCATGTCCCACGACCCTCGTGAGAGGATCTCCAATCCTATGGGGAAAATATCTAAATACTTCTGTTCTCTCCAGCCACCGACTCTCACCCCAGTTCCTCTGAGAAGTTGGAACTCAAGGATGGTCTAGTCTACTAAGTGACACACACCCCAGTCAGAGGTCCACCAACTGGTGCTCCCTCAGAAGTAACACTCCCAGGTCCTGCGCCATGATGAGATGGTCGCATGGGTGTAGACAGAACCAATAGGCTGATAAAGGACAGGTTCTATGCATGTCCCGTAATGTAGAGTCCTGTGTCTGAAACTGTGTGAGAACAGTTGCCGAAATGGGTCGATCTCTAGCAACGTTCCATGGGATCTGATCTGAGTAGACTTCCGTTCCCTAGCCCCTGACCAACAAGTTATAGGTAACCTGTTAGAGGTGACACTGTCCACGTCACCCAGTACGGTCAGGTTTTCTCAACAAAAGATAAGAAAGTGACTACAGTGGCACGGGTACTGCGAGAACTCTTCATAGACCACTGGTTTTCTGTCCAGGGTGCATTTTGACCAAGGAAGAGACTTTTGAAAGTAAACTCATTAGTTGTTGGGAATCAAGACGTCTCGAACCACACCCTATCACCCCTAAGAAGACCAACCTGAGAGGTTCAACCGAACTCCTGAACGAGACAGACGGTTGGAGTCAGCATATCAAGTCTTTGGTGCACGCCTACAATTGTACAGGAAATGAACCAAAGCTGCTCATTGACCTCTGCTTCAGTGTCTGCCACCAAGAGAAACCCAGCTGTGGGGTGGGAATAGCTGTTTTCTGTATTTTACTCAGACCCTTTGCTATGAGACTTGACATTGAGCTCCGGTGCATCCTGTTTCCATTGATCATCCTTGATGTTTCGACAACTCTGTTGGAGTCCACCTGTGGTAAATTCAATTGATTTGACATGATTTGGAAAGGCACACCTGTCTATATAACGGTCCCACAGTTCAGTGCATATCAGAATAAACGAAGCAATGAAGTCAAAGGAAATTTCCGTAGCGCTCTGAGACAGGATTGTGTCGAGGCACAGATCTGGAGATGGGAACCAAAAAATGTCTGCAGCGTCAATGGTCACTCTAACAGCGCTCCAGAGTTCCTCTGTGGAGATTGGAGAACCTTCCAGGAGGACAACCATCTCTGCAACACTCCACCATTCAGGCCTTTATGATAGAGTAGCCAGACGGAAGCAAGTCCTTAGTAAAAGGCACAGGACAGCTCGGTTGGAGTTTGCCAAAAGGCACCTAAAAAGGCACTGTCCTTGCGTGGCCCAGCCATAGCCTTGACTTGAACCCGATCGAACATCTCTGGAGAGACCTGATTCACTGTGCGACAACGCTACCCATCCAACCTGAAAGCTTGAGAGGATCTGCAGAGAAGAATGGGAGAAACTCTGCAAATACAGATGTGCCAAGCTTGTCATACCCAAGAAGACTTGATGCTGTACTTGCTGGCGATAGAAATACTTATGTAAATGTGATATTATTGTAATTTTAAATCAATTGTCATTATGGGGTATAATATTTACTACATTTTAAAATAAGACTAACATAACAAAATGTGGAAAAAGTCAAGGGGTTTGAATACTTTCCAAAGTCAATGTATAAGGAAATTCTAGGGTTTCCTCGGAGTCTCTTGTGAAGAAACGTCATCTGGCAAAGCTTGCTTTCCGTTGCCCACCACTGCACTAAATACCGACCGCTCTAGCATTGGAACTCCCTCTCCAAAAGCGCACGCACTCAAGGCAAGCGCAAGGATTGTGCTTGTTCATCTAGTTCCGTTGAGGTAAGAAGCATAGGCCCTGCAATGTAGTAAGACTTAACTACCAGAGGTCTGAACTGTTTAAAAAAAGAAAGGGGGTACCCGGTTTTAAAGGTTGCGACTGATTTTGTTATTGACTGTGTGTGGTGAATGACGTCGGTTTTTAATTCTATTTGATTGTCTTGGTGCCAAACTGATTTTATGTGTAACTGCTATTGAATGTCTATTTATTGAGGTGTTGCTTGTTCATAGAATTGAGAAATTTTGCTAGGTGTATTTTGTTGTAGTGTGTCTAACAGATCATGTTATACTAACAGTATTTGAATACAGCTGCACCATTGAGAGCATCCTGACTGGTTGCATCACTGCCTGGTATGGCAACTGCTCGGCCACCGACCACAAGGCACTACAGAGGGTAGTGCGTACCGCCCAGTACATGACTGGGGCCAATCTTCCTGCCATGCAGGACCTCTATACAAGGCGGTGTCAGAGGAAAAATTGTCAAAGACTCCAGCCACCCTAGTCATAGACTGTTCTCTCTGCTACTGCACGGCAAGCTGTACCGGATCTCCAAGTCTAGGTCCAAGAGGCTTCTATTCCCAAGCCGTAAGACTCTTGAACATCTAATCAAATGGCTACCCAGACTATTTGCATTGCGCCCCCCCCCTCCCCTCTTTTACACTACTGCTACTCTGTTTATGATCTATGCATAGTCACTTTAATAACTCTACCTACATGTACATATTACCTCAACTAACCGGTGTCCCCACACATTGACTCTGTACCGGTACCCCACTGTCTATAGTCTCGCTATTGTTATTTTACTACTGTTCTTTCATTACTTACTACTTCTATTTCTTTTTTTTTAAACTACATTGTTGGTTTAAGGGCTTGTAAGTAAGCATTTCACCTATTGTAGTCGGCGCATGTGACTAATACACTTTGATTTGAAATTTGGGTTATTTCATTTTAGACCCTCGACCACCATCAACCAGACTTCACCCTGGTTCGGATAAGGTGTTACCTATGTTTGTGTCTTTTGGTTGACTGTTGACATTTTATTGATTGACGTGTATTACAGGAGACTCATGTGATCCACACGTTTAAAGAAGATTTCTATGGCCAGATCCTCAGTGTAGTCCTGGTGGGATACATTCGTCCAGAGAGGAGCTATGACTCACTTGGTAAGAGTGAGTACTGGTGTACACACACACGCTCCTCCATCCTTGTACACACACAACCATCCTCAGACTTAAGGCCACACATTCTCGCCCCTTCTCTGTGTTTGCAGATGCCCTTATAGCAGCGATCAACCATGACATTGAGGAGGCCAAAAGAAAGCTGGACCTCCCTGAACACCGCAAACTCAAAAAGGACAACTTCTTCATTGCCTCTGCCAGCTCGTCCATGACGTCGTCCAACAAGATCACGAAGGGCCACTGACCTCTATTCACGCAACAACTCTCGCATTGCTGATCACTTGGTAAAGTCGCTGTCGCAAGTATCCATCCAAATGTAATTTTTCACTAGGCCTAGTGACCTGGCCGGCAGAGGCCTTGCTTGTATTTTAGTGTGGAGCAAACATGAACCCCTGACGTTAAGGAGTGCCCCGATTACTTCATCAAAAAGAGCCAAGTGATTTTTACAAACACTGCTTTGGGTGTTCTCTATTGCAGTTTGAATGACTGGGTGGCTCTCCTGTCTGTTATGCTCTTTCTTTCTCTCATATATAATATATATAAAATATACTGCCAATATGTTACTTTTTGGTGCCAAATGACATGATCCTGGTAATGTGCAACTCCAGGAATTGAATGTCTGTTGAGAGGAGTCCTGCACCACCAAATCCACTGCTAAATGTGGCAGGTTGCCTAGTGGTTAGAGCGTCGGTCAAGTAACTGAAAGGTTGCTGGTTCAATAACTGAGCACATGAGGTGAAAAATCTGTCGGTGCCCTTAAGCAAGGCGCTTAACCCCCACTTGCTCCAGGGACGCAGTAGTAATATGGCTGTCCCTGGTCAACACTTGTTCCCTGTACCTATCCAGCATATGTGACAAAATGTTCTTTTGAAATGAATGGTAATTTTGTATTGTTTAGAATTGGGGTTCAGTCTCATGGCTTTGCACTTAATATTTTCCTCCTTTTCATTTTCGGGTGTATTCAAAATGTCTGCCTTGAAGCAGAGAAGTCCTCTATCTTGCATTTGGCTAAATAGTTGCATTATACACAGCACTGAATTCATCCGCATTATTTTATTTGAGAAACTGATGTTCTTATTTGACCTACACAAACTGCATGGTTGGCTAAAGACATGCTTGAATGCAGCTTCCAGTTCTCTGATTTCCTTAGTTCCTCATTGGTCAAATCCAGCATTCTCCCACCCCAGCAGTGAGGGCCATTTTTATTTAACACTAAAGATTTGTCTGACATTTTTTTAAATTGGTCCACATAACTGTATGTTGAAAGTTTCCAGAATTTAGTTTTTACTGACTTAACCTTGTTTGGACCCTCATTCCACTGAGATAAGAGAAGAATGAAGCCTTGTTCACACTGCAGGCCTTAGTGCTCAAATCCGTTTTGGAGTACGGACTGTCCAAACAGCAAGTTACAAGTGACCAAATCAGATTTGTGTGTTCAGACCGCAGTCATTTGCTGACATGGCTACGCAAGTTGTTACTATGACAACGGGTGCGTGAGCAGTGGTGTAGGCTGATTTTGTTGGTGGTGCTCTCATGCTTCCTGTCACTCAGAAGTTGTGTAGCAAGCTAAGGTGACACCAATGCCTGCCATGAACATTTCCCAGTTGCTTTGAATGTTCAAAATGAGTGCATGAGCACTTTTTTAAAAGCTCAAAGGATATGATGACCCAACTTTCAAAACGAGTCCTTTTTGGCTAGCCCCAGCAGTCAACTAGCTAGCTAGGTAGCTCTTTAGCATTCTAGCACATTTTACTAATTTGTTTGTAAACCATTAAGCTAGTTAGCTACATGTTCTTGTCAAAGTTGGCAAGCAACAAGACATACCAAATAAGTGTTAAAAATAATAATAATAAAAGAGTGCAAGTACATCAGATTTGACCATTCAGACAAGTCAAATGGCCCGGAATCAGATTTGTAGTTGATTTCAAACCACCTATGAAGGTGGTTTGAAATGTGGCTTCAAATATCTGATTCCCTGTGCTCCTGGGCTATTCAAACTTTAGATTTTTTTTCTTCAAATCAGATATGCAAAAAAACAAAATGGATTTGAGTCACTTCAAACTGCCATTATGAACAAGGCTCAAGTCCAAGGCTCTGATTCTCTGCAGATGGATGTGGTGGGCATGTGTGCGTTTTTCTTTCTTTGTCATTTCGTCAGAGGACAAAGTGGACAGTGTTGAGCATGCGTACATAACGCTTTATAATAAGTTGTTCAAAATGAGTTGAGCTAATGTGATTTGAGATTTTAATGTACTTGAGAGACTGTTCCTCTGCCATACTCTTGGCAGAGGAAACAGTATGGCTGGTGTTAATATATTCATGTTTACGTAGACCAAATCTGTGAATACGGTTCTATATTTCCCCCCCCCCCCCCCCCCATGTTCCTCTTCAGATTTTGAGCTTTGTTCCTTTAAAAAATACGTCATGGCCTTTTTATTATTGCAGGATACCTTAATAAATTCCCCCCCCACCCATACCCAGAAAATGTACTGGGGTAAGCAATTGATATGCATAAGTAAATGGTATTCAACAATGACGTATTGAAAGCTATGGGATGGGGATCGGTCTCTACCATTTTTAAAAGGCCAGAGGGAAAGTTTTCTCTTGGTTAATTTATGGTTACTGTTTGGTCAGAGTACGGACTCTGCACCAGTTGTCGAGGGATTTCTGTATTCCCCAGACCTATATGCCTGAGTGGTTAGCAGTACTATACCTTAGTACCACAGGACATAGACCAACATATACATACGGTTTCTCAAACGTATACACAGCAGAATCTGTGTTAATGTAAACCCAATGTGCTCACTGTCGGTCTTATCTGACTTCCCCTGTCATTAGCCTGTGCAGGGTTTCCCAAACTCTGTCCTGGGCCCCCCCTGGTACACTTATCATGCAATGCTAGTTATCTCCTCAGTAGTGTAGTCATGGGTGTCTCCTGGGAGGGGTAAGAAATGTGCTGAAGCCCACTCGAGAGCCTAGCAGCCCCAAGAAATATTGTATTATTACAGGCAGCACTACACAATGACCGTGAAAAAATGTTGGTGCCACCACTGACTAGTTAAACCTACAATATACAGTAAGAGAACATGACTCAACAAGGGCCATTCTAATGTTTCTCTGTTTCCCCCAGCTGCAGTGTTCTGTTTTTTTAATGGTATTACTCTGAAGGCCGGGGTTGTGTTCATCAGGTCAGTAGCTGGTTTATTAATGTTTTTCATCTGGTCAGACCCCTATTGAAATGTTTCCCTGTGATTTCAAGTTTTGTTAGGACTACAGCTGTCTGGGTGTGTTTGTCCTCTGTACCTAACTGTCAGATGTTCTATAAATCAGTGCAGCTAGAAGTGCTCATTAAACTGTCAAAACAACATGGCTTATATTTGATCAAGTACTAGGCACTAGTGTTGGATTAGGCAACTGTACTCCGAGGCATCTGTTCGTAATACTAGTAGGCTTGCTCTCCAGTTTGGCACCAAACCACAACCCTGAGCCAACATGTTTCCTTTGTTTAATATGAGATCATCTAGCTCAGTCGAGACCGTGCTCAGTAGAATCAGGCCAATGCCATTAACCAGGGTCATCTGCTTCTTCTCCCACTCTTCTTTCACTTGTATTCTGCCTTTATAAAGAAACAAAGTGTAGGATGGCAGAATGGCCTGTTCCCAAAATGTGCTTTAGCTGGATAAGCCACGTCCTTGTAAATAATTGATATGCTTTCCAAGAGTTTACCCAACCTCCAATACAATGTTATTTTCTAGTCCTTTCAGCTGTGATTGCATACGTTTGACTGTTGTAAGAAATCATGGAGTTCTGTAGTTATTGAAGCATCATGTCATAGCTTTGGCTTTTTGTTTTGTCATTTCCCAGTTAACCATGGGTCTGTGTTCAAGGACCAGTCGTATGTGTTGGGCTCGTTCAAAATCCTTCTGTCCTGCTGCTGTATGGTCCTGCCTGACGTTGTATTCTTATTAAACATGTTCGAAGATGCATCTCTCGTAGGCTGCAGTGTAACTGTCAAAGATTATTCAACAATAATTTATTTACTGGTAGTACTCCTTTGCACAGGTGATGCTTTCAGTGGTGTAAAGTACTCAAGTAAATTAAGTAAAGTACTACTTTAGTCGTTTTTTGGGGTATCTGTGCTTTACTATTTATTTTTTTGACAACTTTTACTTCACTACATTCCTAAAGAAAATTATGTACTTTTACTCCATGCATTTTGCCTGACACCCAAAAGTACTAGTTACATTTTAAATGCTTTAGCAGGACAGAAAAAAAAGTCAAATTCACACTTATCAAGAGAACATCCCTACTGCCTCACATCTGGTGAACTCACTAAACATAAATGCTTTCTTTGTAAATGATGTGTTGGAGTTGCCCCTAGCTGTCAAAAAAAAGTAATACAAAAGGAAAATGTGCCATCTGGTTTGCTGAATATAAGGAATTTTATGTATAGCATTTACTTTAACTTTGTACTCTTACTCAAGTATGAAAATGTATTACTTTTTCCACCACTGTACTTAAGTACATTTAACATCGGATACTTTGACTTTTACTCAAGTAGTATTTTACTGGGTTACTTTCACTTTTACTTGAGTCGTTTTATATTAAGGTATCTTTACTTTTACTCAGGTATGAAATTTGAGGACTTTTTTCCACCTCTGGACACTTTGCTTGGGGTGTCCATCATTAATCTAAAAGTCACTTTCATTGTTCATCTCCATCTCGGCAGTTACTGGGTGCATCACAATTCTGCCACGTGGCTTCCTCTAACAGTCTCCTCTTCATCGTCTGCACTGATCTGAAAACACTACGCTAGGTGAAGGCAATATGGTGGATAAGATATTCACTGTGAATTGTCTCTAAATTGCTCCATCACATTAGTGAATGTGAAGGCAGGGGAATGGAGAGGAAGCCACCTTACACTGTTGAGATGCACCCAAGAGCTCTCATTTTGAAGCACTCCCTTTTCATGCCAGCAGGCGGCAGCATAGCATCACACAAAACCAGGCAGTCGCCTCTCCTACACCTATCTGCCCACTGTGGGGGATGAATATGATCTATTTAAACATACCAATGCAGCCTAATCCAATCCAAACTATCCTCTCCACATGCGAAGTTCACCAAATTCAAACTAATCACAACCAGCTCAGCCCACAGATGTCACAAAAACAGAGACCACTGGGTGAGTTTATCTGTCTCAGGACTGTCGCAAATAAAAAGTGTGAATAGGTGTTGCTTACAAGAAGAGGGTGTACATTCATATTTGCTAACCCTAACCCAGACTTTTAATTATAACCTTGAGCATGACTTACAGTAACCAGGCCTGTAAATAACAGTAAGCCGCTAACCAAAACGCCTAATTCCCCTCCCAACCATCAGAGAGTTGCCTGGGATACGCCTTACCCTATTCCTGTCATCCCGACAGCTCTCGGCAGCCAAAACATCCCGGGAGGAACAACAGGAGCAACAAAAGCTAATTCTTCAGCCGTGCCCAATAGGGCATTCCTGGGAGACGGGGCTGCTTTCCCCCAACGCAGCACTACACAGCTAAGCGGCTAGCCCTCCCAGCACCCAAAAGCCAACACGGCAGGGGGGAGAACAAGCCTCTACCTGGGAGAGCAATTATTCAGAGTGATTTCCTTCAGATACCACAGGCACACAAAGAATTTGAAAACAATTCCAATTTTGATAAACTCTCATATCAGGTGAAATATTTTTTATTTTACTAGGCAAGTCAGTTAAGAACAAATTCTTATTTTCAATGACTGCCTGTTCAGAACGACAGATTTGTACCTTGTCAGCTCAGGGGTTTGAACTTGCAACCTTCCAGTTACTAGTCCAACGCGCTAACCACTAGGCTACCCTGCTGCAGTGTTCCAACACAGCAGCAAGATGTGTGACCTGTTGCCACAAGAAAAGGTCAACCAGTGAAGGAGATTGGGCACGGCTGTAAATAGAACCCATATTTTGTACTTCAACTATTCGCACATTGTTAAAACACGGCATATAACACAACTAATCTCCATTCTTTTGTGTAATGTTTACTGTTAATTTCTGAAAATGCCTCACATCAATATTAATGGAGCATGGCAAGAGGAAAACTTCTTCTACAGCTTTTCAAAACACACACACAAACTGAGGCATAGACGTTACAAGCACACACACATCCAGTCAAATTCACACGCACAAGCTGTATAAGCAAAGTCTTTGTTGGGTTACTCAATCCTCCTGGGGAACAAGGGAGATGAAGTTTACAAGAGACCCGTCATTATGTGACTCCTGGTTCAGGTGCTAATCACTCGCTACAAAGCGAGCTGGGGATCAGAACACAACTACAGTACTGTGTGCGCTATGCTCTACGAGGTATATGGAGAGTTTATGAAGACATCAAGACAACTGGAGAGAGAGAGAAGAAATAGAGAGCGAGACAGATCACATTCAATAGAAATATCTTTGTTCATCAAATTACAGGCTCTTTCACTCCCCCTCATCTTACTCATATTTATATTTAATTGAACCTTTATTTAACTAGGCAAGTCAGTTAAGAACAAATTCTTATTTACAATGACAGCCTACTCCGGCCAAATCCGGACGACGCTGGGCCAATTGTGCACCGCCCTGTGGGACTCCCAATCACTGCCGGATGTGATACAGCCTTCTTAGCATCCTTACAGTTTGGAGAAGTTTCAGTTTAGATACGCATGTAATCAAAAACCTGCATGTGGCAGAGAGGAAGGGGGGCTATAGACACGGGGGTCTGCTATCTCTATGAAAGGGGTCCACACGCACTTGGGTTTTTATCAACACACTGATTGCTCACTTCATCTCTGACATTTCAGCCGGTGGAATCAAGTCGCCGGAACAATAATCTCTAAGTCTTCATCTGTGGCTTGTCTTTTATTTCAGAGGTTTATAATTACCAAAAGTGGGGAGAAGGGGGGGTGACGATGAAGAAAGACATTCCCCCCCACGATGAAGAACATCTTGCATGTGCCTTTCTTAATTCTGAATGAATAACACAGAATAATGTCTTTCTAGTATGGTGACGGGCTTCGCCCGAAATGGCCGAAGACGCAGGCCTGGTATTCAGCTAGGGTGCAGGAAATGGATCCCACAGGAAGGTTTAGGGGGTCTGAAAGGGGGGGGGTTGAGGCAGTCTATTGTGGTCTATAGTAGTCTGAAGCGGGGGCCTAAAGTAGATTTCCGTAGACTCGCAAAGGTGTACTTACCTGTAGGATATTTACATCAAACATATGGATCTATCAACACTGGCACCACCGGAGCCACTCAAATGTCCAATACATTGCTTTATACTAAGTAGTATGCTGGCGTAGATATTGGAGTCATACATACATACTCATTGAACTATCAGGCGCACAGTAATATACTAAGGCTATCTATGACCAACGCTGAGACTGAGGTGAGATAGGGGTGGCTTTACAGCAGAGCAGAGTGGGAAAGGTGTTAAGTGCAAGTGATGGGGCGTGAGCTGTGGCAGGTTTCAGGGCCCATGCAGGGGATCAGTTTGGACATGTCTGCCACATATGATCAGAATGAGCTGCTTTCCTTGCAGATTTCTCTACATCTTTCTGCTTTCTCCCTATCTCTCTGTGCTCTCTCTCTCCCTATCTCTCTGTGCTCTCTCTCTCCCTATCTCTCTGTGCTCTCTCTCCCTATCTCTCTGTGCTCTCTCTCCGTGCTCTCCCTATCTCTCTGTGCTCTCTCTCCCTATCTCTCTGTGCTCTCTCTCCCTCTCTCTGTGTGTTCTCTCCTTCACGTTCTACCCCTCTGTTCTTTCTGTCTCTCTGTGCTCTCTCTCTCTCTCCCTCTGTGTTCTCTCCTTCACGTTCTACCCCTCTGTTCTTTCTGTCTCTCTGTGCTCTCTCTCTCTCTCCCTCTCTCTGTGTGTTCTCTCCTTCATGTTCTACCCCTCTGTTATTTCTGTCTCTCTGTTCTCTCCCTCTCTCTGTGTGTTCTCTCCTTCATGTTCTACCCCTCTGTTCTTTCTGTCTCTCTGTGCTCTCTCTCCCTCTCTCTCTCTCCCTCTCTATGTGTGTTCTCTCCTTCATGTTCTACCCCTCTGTTATTTCTGTCTCTCTGTTCTCTCTCTCTCTCTCTCATTGACTTGTTATAGCTGTTTCTCTGTGGTTTTCAATATGTCTACCCTCCAAACATTCTCTCTGTCTCAGTCTCACAGAGAGTCAATCTCTCCTGGGAGTAATAAGGCCAACAGACAAATATAAACAGAGTAGAAGATACAGTGGAGTAAAGTTGCTGTGACGTAATCCCCGAAAAATGTAAATACAGAGTCGTAGAACAGAGAAGACGAAAGTAGATTAAAAGTGATAAGGGGAGAGAGAGAGAGAGACATAAGATAAGAAATGGTGTGTGCTTGGTGGGGTGTTTCACCTTCGCCACACTCCAGAGGAATACACAGTCCGTCTCTGAGGTAGTGGGGCTACGGAGCAAGCGTCACACTGCCTCCGCCAGGAGTGAAAGAAGCCCTCTGGACACGTGTCACAACACTCCCCTCCGTAAAGACACCCGTCTGTCTGGAACTTATCTAAGGCCAGCCCGAAGAGACGCACAGGCAGTTTCATTAACACAAACACACTGACAGACAGTTACCTACTAAGGTTGTAATGTTGGTGCATGAACGCTGTCCATTCCATATTGTTCCGATGTTTCAGGCAGGAAAAATACAGCTTCATGGCCATATATCCCATTTGAGGTTATTACAATAGTCATTTGAAGTGTAAAATCCTGTTGTGAGGTCTTATCCAGTGACTGTTATAATCAACAGTACCAGCAGGAGGTTGAAAATGAAAAATCTTTCTCAGTTACTTTTTTCTGTTTCTCTTTAAGGTTTATCCCCCTTCCTGTTTACACTCTTTCAACACCCTATTCCCCTCTTCTCTCCCCACATTTTTTTGTTCCATCCCTGGATTAAAAACATTCACATTCAAAAACATTCATTTTTCCATCAGGAGTGAGTTAGCTGCGTGAGATCTATCAGTATTCTGAGGTTCTATGAATATGAGAGAACATCTTTGAAAAGCACATGAAATAGAGGGCATGGTGTTATTGTCTTGCCTCCTCATATTCCAGATAGACAAATGTTAAACAGAACCACATTTCATGTTCCGGGTCGCCTCAGAGAATAATATTGACGTATACACTAATTCTGTGAGTGAGTTTATAAGGAAGTATATAGGAGATGTTGTATCCACTGTGACTTTTAAATCCTACCCTAACCAGAAACTGTGGATAGATGGCAGCATTCATGCAAAACTGAAAGCGCGTACCACCGCATTTAACCATGGCAAGGCGACTGGGAATATGGCAGAATACAAACACAGTAGTCATTCCCTCCGCAAGGCAATCAAACAATCAAAATGTCAGTATAGAGACAAAGTGGAGTCGCAATTTAACGGCTCAGACACAAGACGTATGTGGCAGGTTCTACAGACATCCACGGACTATCAAAGGAAAATAAGCCACGTCACGAACACCTGTGTCTTGCTTCCAAACAAACTAAACACCTTCTTTGCCCGCTTTGAGGATAATACAATGCCACCCTACCAAGGACTGTGGGCTCTCCTTCTCCGTGGCCGACGTGAGTAAGACATTTAAACGTGTTAACCCTCGCAAGCCTGCCTGCCCAGACAGCATCCCTAGCCTAGCTTCAGAGCATGCGCAGACCAGCTGTCTGGTGTGTTTACCAACATATTCGGGCCCTCGGAGTGTGGTGTCAGGAAAATAACCTCTCACTCAACGTCAACAAAACAAAGGAGATGATCGTGGACTTCAGGAAACAGTAGAGGGAGCACCCCCCCCCCTTCCACATCGATGGGATAACAGTGGAAAAGGTGGAAAGTTTTAAGTTCCTCGGTGTACATATCACTGACAAACTGAAATGGTCCACCCACACAGACAGTGTGGCGAAGAAAGTGCAACAGCGCCTCTTCAACCTCAGGAAGCTGAAGAAATTTGGCTTGTCACCTAAAACCCTCACAAACTTTTACAGATGCACAATTGAGAGCATCCTGTCGGGCTGTATCACCGCCTGGTATGGCAACTGCACTTCCCACAACCGCAGGGCTCTCCAGAGGGTGATGCAGTCTGTACAACGCATCACCCGATGTCACTGGAAGGCCAAAAAGATCATCAAGGAAAACAACCACCCAAGCCACTGCCTGTTCACTCCGCTACCATCCAGAAGGCGAGGTCAGTACAGGTGCATCAAAGCTGGGACCGAGAGACTGAAAAACAGCTTCTATCTCAAGGCCATCACACTGATAAACAGTCATCACTAGCACAGAGAGGCTGCTGCCTACATACAGACTTAAAATCATTGGCCACTTTAATAAATGGAACACCAGTCACTTTAATAATGCCACTTTAATAATGTTTACATATCTTGCATTACTTATCTCATATGTATAGGTATTCTATACTATCTATTGCATTTTAGCCTATGCCGCTCTGTCATTGCTCATCCATATATTTATATATTCTTGTTCCATACCTTTACATAGATTTGTTTGTATTAGGTATTTGTTGTGGAATTGTTAGATATTACTTGTTAGATATTGCTGCACTGTCAGAACTAGAAGCACAAGCATTTCGCTACACTCGCAATAACATCTGCTAACCATGTGTGTGACTAATAAAATTTGATTACATTTGATTTGAAAAATTATGAAGCTAGCTTGCTAAAAATATATGTATACGTTGATTTTAGCATTGGCAAATTGGCTTAGGCTCGTAGCGTATAAAACATTGCTAGATTCACAAACATATTTTTTGCAATTCTGAAATTTATTGGAATTAGCTAGCCAGCTATGGGTAACTGTAGCTAGCTACCGGACAGGAGTGCTAGCTAGATACGTTAGCTTACTAGGTACATTAATAGCTTTAGGTTGGTTGTTTTTAAGCTCATACTCAAGATTTCCACCAAGGGCGTTGCCTCTACGATCATCACTCTCCCTCGATTGGGCAAGAGACTTTTAAGGTACACTCGAATGTGACGGTGTAAACACCATTCAAGGGCTAAGGGTTTAGAGCCGAGGGCTATCTACTTTGAGTTTGAAACGCAGCCCATGTCTCAATTGTCTCAAGGCTTCAAAATCCTTCTTTAACCTGTCTCCTCCCATTCATCCACACTGATTGAAGTGTATTTAACAGGTGAAATCAATAAGGGATCCTAGCTTTCACCTGGTCAGTCTATGTCATGGAAAGAGTAGTTTGTACACTCAAGTGTATGTGTGTACGTCTGTGTGGTGTGTGCATGAGTAAGTGTATGTGCGCTAAGGTGTGGAGAATCAGAGCAGGGGGTCAGTCCATTTCAAGTGTTCAGCAGTCTGATGGCTTGTAGACAGAAACGGTCTCTGAGCCTGTTGGTATCAAAAAACATGCTCCGATACCGTCTGCCCACAGTAAGGGAAAGAACAGCTCATGGCTGGGGTGTGTGGGGTCTTTGATGATGCTGTGTGCCTTCCTCAGGCACCGTTTCGAGTAGATGTCCTGAATGGGTGGGAGATGTACTGGGCCGTCTTCACCACCAGCTGGAGGGCCTTGCGGTCGTGGATAGAACAATTCCCGTACCAGGCCGTGATGCAACCGGTCAGAACGCTCTCGATGGTGCAGCAGTAGTGTTTGGAGAGGACCCGCGGTGCCTTCTTCAGCCGCCCTAAGAGGGCACAACAGCGTTTACTTCCTAACAAGAGTGGTGGTGTTGTTGGTCCATGACAAGTCCTCGGTGATGTGGACACCGAGGAACTTAAAACTCGTGACTCTCTCTACTGCAGTTAGTCGGGCTTGATAAGGCGATTGCATAAAGTCAACACGGGCTTTACATTAAAGTCCAGTTAGCTCTCTAACATCTGCGATCCAATCTGTTCATACAGTCATAATAAACTTGAATAATACATTTGAATCATGCTCCATGTAGCTTTATACAATGGGTGGATCTAATCCTGGATGCAGATTGGTTAAAACCACGATCCAGCCAGTGTCTATTTAAGCAATAAGTCATGTTGTTGAGTTTGCGTCCCTATTATCTTCCCTTCTCTGTGCACTTTTCGACTTTTTTGCATGGATTTAGCCACGCAAACTCCCTCCTTCTAATGCTTACACCAATCCTATGCTTTTAAATTCATAACAAGGAGTTTGCAAGCGCTCACTTAGGGCTCAGACACATCAATAGCGTTTGCTGGCCGAGAGTACTTAGCACCTCTGAACGTAATGTGCGAACCGATTTTACATGTCGAATCATGTCAGACATCTACAGCCGGTAGTCCCTTAAACCACAGTGCACTGAACAATCGCTGACAAACGCTAGGGCCACGTTTTGTTCGATGTGTGCGAGAAGGGTGGAGAATTGGGCATAGCCCTCATGTGCTCTCGCAGCCACCTGTACGCCCTGTACTGCAGGCTACAGCGATATTTCAACATAAGGGTTACACTACGGCATTGATTGAAATATATTCCTATTGTAGTCCCATCCTATCCCACTGAGCTTTTGTTTACATACCAGTGAATATTGTAAATTGTCCAACAGTGGGGACAATAACCGATACTATGAATGGGGCTGATATATGGTTTGGACTGGAATGCGTGATTCAGTCTCATTTTCCTGTTGTGATATTTGAAGGCTACACAATACTTTTTTGGAAGAGAAGCCTTTCTATATAAGTTAATTTGCTCAAGACCACACAGTGTGCCTTTCAACTCATCTATTTTGTGGTTGTGTGAGTGCTTACTTTGACTTAAAGGTGCTGCATGGTCAGTCCGACGGCTTCATTGGCTGTGCAGCATTTAGTCAGGCCAAGCAGCGCAGATCTGTTGAGAAGGAAGTTGTCAAGGAAGTGAGTTTGTGTTCATACAGGACCTCCCGTCCCCACCTAACGTCAACCAATTATGTCAATGAGGAGGTATATGGAGCCCTCTGCACTGTTACAACATTTGAGAGGCACAAGGTTATGCGTTCAATTTGGCCCCTGCTTGCCCCCGGAGGCCCCGAAATTGCGTAACACCATCAATACAGCGCCTCCAACCACATTTTCAGATCAAGCATAAATTGTCTCTTAAGGGTAAAGGGTACATTTGTGTCCTGATTGTCAACCCTTCTTCCAAAGTGTGCACTGTCGTGGATTTTACAACATTGGAAACTTTATAGTCAATGGCTATACCAATCCAGTGTTTGTAAATCTATTTTGGGGAATAATCCGTATATTCGGCTAATAAAACTTGAAACTCATTCACCCTTCATTTGCCCGGAATAGCTGTGGCAATAGTATTTAGTCTAGTTCAGTGTTATTCTTGGTCCTAATGGGCAACAGTGTATTAATTGTCATACCTACCTGCACTATAACTACTCAAGACCATACTTGGGTAAATTTAGCGAATTAATGGTTGGAGCGTACAGTTATCGTGAACAATAAAAACATAGGGCATTTGAATTGTGACTAGTGCAATTGCCATGAATTGTACATTGATGATCTGTTTTAAGTTTCCACACATGCTAACCGTTGCATAATTTGTACTCCTTTTTCACAGGTGGTTCCGGCTGATGACCCGTCTCCAAAGCTGAGAGAAAATGAGGAATATGACTTTGTTTACAATACTACCACTAATGTTTTGAACTGTATTGATGAGGAAGATGAGCGCGGTTACACGTGGTCTGCATTTGTGAGTCCATTTGGATGTACTGCCAAATTCTCTAAAACGAAGTTGGAGGCGGCTTATGGTAGACATATTAACATTAAATTATCTGGCAACAGCTCTGTGGACAGTCCTGCAGTCAGCATGACAGTTGTACGCTCCCTCAAAACTTGAGACATCTGTCTCATTGTGTTGTGTGACAAAACTTCACATTTTAGAGTGGCCTTTTACTGTCCCCAGCACCTGTGTAATGATCATGATGTTTGATATGCCACACCTGTCAGGTGGATGGATTATCTTGGCAAACGAGAAATGCTCACTAACAGGGTTGTAAACAGATTTGTTCTCAAAAGTTGAGAGAAATAAGCTTTTTGTGCATATGGAACATTTCTTGGATATTTTATTTCTGCTCATGAAACATTGGACCAACACTTTACATGTTATGCTTATATTTTTGATCAGTTTATATGAACAAGGTGAAATATATTTCAGTCATGGTGTCAGAATTCACTGCTGTATTAAAGCAATTCAGAATTAATTGAATGTCTGATGTATTGTCTCTACCTTCTTGCCCTTTGTGTTGTTGTCTGTGCATAATAAGGTTTTGTTCTGCTACCATGTTGTGTTGCTGCCATGTTGTTGTCATGATGTGTTGCTACCATGCTGTATTGTCATGTGTTGCTGCCATGCTATGTTGTTGTCTTAGGTCTCTCTTTAGCTTGTGTTGTCTCTCTTGTCGTGATGTGAGTTTTGTCCTATATTTTTAGGAGGCATTTTGCCTTTTGGTAGGCCGTCATTGTAAATAAGAATTTGTTCTTAACTGACTTGCCTAGTTAAATAAAGGTTAAATAAAAATAAATAAATAAATAACCAGGCCAGCGCTGTGCAGCTCGTTAAAATAAACATGTTCTGTTGCAGATTCAAAGCCAGATTAACTCATTGCTGAATGTATCCATAATCATGAATGAGTAAGCATATTTATTTGACAAGAATCCACCTGGTCACCCATCAAACACCTTAACTCCAACAATTTAATTGTTTTAAAGAAATCAAAATAGTAAACAAATTATACTTATGCCTTTTGTACATAACATATAAATATCTGAATTTGAGTCAACATTAAATGATTTATTCACCAATGCCACAAACCTGGGACATCGAAGAGCCCCCTTATGAATGATTATTACTGTCTAAGAGTGCACAGATTCTTCTGCTTTTCCATTTGAGGTATTAGACCAGCACTAATAACACAAAATGTAAAACAGCATATTGAGATTTTGGTGGGTGAGTTACAAATGGAAGAACTGGATGCGTAAGGTAGGTTTTATATAAAATACTAGGTCAACTCCAGCAGAATAAGAAACACTGAACAGACTCACAACAAGGATGCCCAGACTAAGTGCAGCTATATCAACAGCCGTCTTGTCAATGTAGGTCCATATTGATGTCGTCAATTGTGAGCACTGCATTTTCAGTCTGTACCGCAAAATATGACAGCATTATACAGGTGAAAAAAAGTTGTTTTTTTTAAACAGTACACCACAACACATTTAAACGTGTTACTGGGTCTAGATGTCATCAAATCAGGAG
The DNA here is from genome assembly GCF_034236695.1 of Oncorhynchus nerka. Classification (NCBI taxonomy): domain Eukaryota; kingdom Metazoa; phylum Chordata; class Actinopteri; order Salmoniformes; family Salmonidae; genus Oncorhynchus; species Oncorhynchus nerka. Next base: position 61,661,658 of record NC_088408.1, read on the forward strand.
AAGAACAAGTGAAAGGAAGCAGCAGAGGGGAAATGGGTGAAGGTAGGGTGGGTTTATAGAGATAAGATGGAGAGTTCCAAAATGTCTGAAGTTGAGGGACCATGGGCCAAAAAAAGGCATAGTGTGGAATAAGTGGTAGCTAGAGAGATGGTTTGCCATGGAACAAACATAAAATGGGGTGCTGGTGTTCTTCTGCAACCCTTTTAGGTCATTATCACAAATATCCAAACCCTGGTCAGTCATAGTCGAGGTCTCAGTTGCAGCATTCAACTCGGGGTCATAGTGTGTATGTGAATCCCAATATTAAAGGTGCACTGTGCAGAAAACACTCCGCCATTTTCTGGTTGCTAAAATTCTAATAGTTTGCCTAATTTCAGTTTATGTGACAAAACAAGCAGGTATAGTGTAGAAAATCATTGTACCATCTACAACCGCTTTGAAATATACTTTCCATAACCAAAAATATTGTATTTTCAGCTGTTTGAAATCTGGTGTACAAAACCAAAATTAAATGAGCAGAAATGAAACTCAAGAACAGGGAGCATAGAAATAACACGCATAAAACAGATCTACCCGCTTCTTAGACTTGCTTTCAATGATAATGAAATATCTATAACTAACATTTCTATGTGAATTTGGTTGGGTCGCCCAAAAAGTTACAGATTGCAGCTTTAAAGAGGATGAGTGATCACAGCATTTCCACAAATTGAGCCATAGACAAGATGACGTCAGCATTGAGGACAGAACGTTGTTGACAACCTGGTGTTTTAGACTATGTCTACTGTGTGTGAATGATGGAAGAATCTTAACCCAGCTGTAGGTCCATTTGAGTGTGTATGGTCACTTAGGCCTGCACATCAACCAGTACTAGGACCATTGGAGATTTGGGATGCTTGCTCAAAGCACTGCTTGAATGTCTTCGGGTCTGCCTCTATAAAAGGTCAAGAATTCAAAGTTGACAAATGATAAACTAAGCAATACAATGCAGAAAACTACTACACTTATGAAAGACTGTACCACACAAGCCAGTACAATAGCCTACACATACAGAGAAACCTAAAAGGCACATTCAGTATCAACCAATACTACACACTCCACAGACAGGGCAGGTGTGGACCAGTCCTGTCCCGTCTGCAGGCTTCTGGTTCGCAGCTGCTTCCGCCGCCTCCATGGCAACAGTCAACAAGTTCAACTTCAACTTGAGAGTGGAGAATGCGATATATCAATACTCCCCCCAGTTGTATCAAAAGTACAGAATAATGACTTATATGGGAGGCAGCTCCAGATCTGAATGACAGGAGTGTGTGTAAGCTTCTGTTCCAGGCTATACCAAATCATAGCCTATCTCCGTGATTCGGTATGTTGATTATTTAAGTCTGGTGTGAGAGCTGCGCTGGGACAAAACGCTTCACACACTCCTGCTCTTCAGGACTTCCTGCAATGACTGAAAAAGACCAAAGCAGGAGAATAGTGTTCCAGGTTGAAACAGCTGACCTAGTTGAGAGATGATAAGACTCAGGCGCACCCATTGGTTCTGAAAAGGTGCAAATAAGGTTTGCATTTTGGCATCAATAACATGACAGTAATTCTACCTTAAAAACAAATTAAATTCATGGTTCAACTTTTTTTCGGACCATTTCTAAAAGCATTTGGAGATTGGCGTTTAGGTTTAGCCTACGCACTAATGCCAGATAGCCTAAAATAATGAGATTTAAAATAAACTCAGTGTAAGCTATAGATATAAATTGCACAAGAATGACACATGTATGGAGGTATTTTAAGGTATTGTTTTCTCTTTATTCAACCCGCCCCGTCACCCACCAGCCTTCCATTCACACAGTATTTCATGACCCTAAACCCGCTCACCCCGCAAATATAACCACGCTGCTGTTAAAAGTCAAACCGTGCATCACTAGGATTCTGCCTCTCAGATCTTTGCAACATTTGTTTCAATTTTCAAATGCTATCTCCACTGGCCCACTACAGTATAATCTCGCGGAGGGATGAAATAGTAGCATATGAATACATTTTTCAAAATAACGTTTTCATTCAATTGGTAACTCTGTTGTAGAGAAGCAATTGTGCCACGCCCTCTCATATCAAATTGCTTTAATGTATTCTGACCCATTCTCTAATCCACTGCAGTGTGTCCATCTCACCTGCTGGATGGGCTTCCTTCTCAGGACCTGTGCATTTATAGCAGGTGGCATTTCCAATACCTGCTCAGTTACTCACCTGAAAACAGAGAGGGAGAATATACTTACACAACCCTGACACCTACATACCACATCTGTGGTATGACAAATACCATTTTTATACTACTGAGCTCAACACTGTCATGGCCTGGTTATTTATTTATTTTTTATTGAACCTTTATTTAACTTGGCAAGTCAGTTAAGAACAAATTCTTACTTACAATGACGGCCTACTAAAATGCAAAAAGGCCTCCTGCGGGGACAAGGGCTGGGATAAAAATATAATAGATATAAATATAGGACAAAACACACATCACGACAAGAGAGACAACACTACATAAAGAGAGACAACACAACACTACATAAAGAGAGACCTAAGACAACAACATAGCAAGGCAGCAACACATGACAACACAGCATGGTAGCAACACAACATGGTAGCAGCACAAAACATGGTACAAACATAATTGGGCACAGACAACAGCACAAAGAGCAAGGTAGAGACAACAATACATCACGCAAAGCAGCCACAACTGTCAGTAAGAGTGTCCATGATGGAGCATTTCAATGAAGAGATTGAGATAAAACTGTCCAGTTTGAGTGTTTGTTGCAGCTCGTTCCAGTCGTTAGCTGCAGCGAACTGAAAAGAGGAGCGACCCAGGAATGTGTGCTTCCTGGGTCGAAAATAGCCTTTTCTGGGTGTTTGGAGTCATACCTTGTGGGATTGGTGATAATCTGAGAAAGATTTAGGGAGTCCCATTGCTTTAGGACTTGGTCAGGTGGTTTAAGCATGTCCCAGTTTAGGTCACCTAGCTGGACAAATTCAGACTTAGTGTAAGGGCCCAGGAGAGCACTTAAGGCAGGTAGGGTACAGGCCTATGGCAGGCTGATAGCACCCAGCAACAGTCAACTAAGACCTATTTAAAGGTTAATGCTTAAAACCAGCAAATCAAATTGTTTGGGGACAGACTTGGTGGAGACAACTGAGCACTGAAGGTGATCCTTGATAAAGTTTACCACTCCCCAACCTTTGGAAGATCTGTCTTGCCGAAAAAGGTTATAACCAGAAAGGTTAACATGCGTATTCAAAACACTCTTCCTTAACCACGTCTCAGTAATGACCAACACATCTGGATTGGAGCTGTGAACCCACACTTTCAATTGATCCATTTTAGGTAATAAGCATCTAGTGTTAATGTGCAGAAAACCCTGGATTTTACGAGAGCAGAAATCAGTGAAGCAGATATCGGAACACAAGTCAGAATTGGGGATAGCAACAGTAGATGGGCCAGGGTGGACATGCACATATCCAGATACCATCAGCAGTAATTACAATCCAGGCACGGCAGAGGACAGGGAGAGCTCTGCAGTGCTGATTTATGACATCTGAATGTGCATCAGATGGCAACAAGATCATATTGTACAGCAATTGTATCAGGTAACATGAATACAAAGCCAGCGAGAGGTGGTTAGAATAGGATGGGAGGCCAAAAGTCAGTGTGACCAATATAGAGTTCCGAGTGTGGGAACAAACAGTCTGTCCCACGGTTTGGTAAAGAAAGATTATAGTCAACAAAGCATGCAGGAGTCATGACGCAAAGAGAAAAATGCACAATAACAAAATATAATATATAACGACTTGGGGCTAGCCATTGCATCCATCATAGCTGAAGCCAGTTGAAGACAATTACTCTACGCACCATGAGAACACAAGTCAAATGATAACATTTTATTGGTCAGGTCACTACTACTACTACATTTAGGCTTTTAACAGAAAGTCAGGGCCCACAGTCAGCAACCTCGCACTGCTACTCTCGGATGTTCCCTCTAAGCTGCGGGCCTGCGTTGGCAGAAGAAATATCAGCCCCGAAATATCAGAGAAAAGCACGAGACCGACTCTTTCTAGAGTTTTCCCCTTTAGTTAACACTATCAATAATGATGCATTTTATTTTGTAAATCAAATCAAATTTATTTATATAGCCCTTTGTACATCAGCTGATATCTCAAAGTGCTGTACAGAAACCCAGCCTAAAACCCCAAACAGCAAGCAATGCAGGTGTAGAAGCACGGTGGCTAGGAAAACTCCCTAGAAAGGCCAAAACCTAGGAAGAAACCTAGAGAGGAACCAGGCTATATGGGGTGGCCAGTCCTCTTCTGGCTGTGCCGGGTGGAGATTATAACAGAACATGGCCAAGATGTTCAAATGTTCATAAATGACCAGCATGGTCAAATAATAATAATCACAGGCAGAACAGTTGAAACTGGAGCAGCAGCACGCCCAGGTGGACTGGGGACAGCAAGGAGTCATCATGTCAGGTAGTCCTGAGGCATGGTCCTAGGGCTCAGGTCCTCCGAGAGAGAGAAAGAAAGAGAGAATTAGAGAGAGCATACTTAAAATCACACAGGACACCGGATAGGACAGGGGAAGTACTCCAGATATAACAAACTGACCCTAGCCCCCCGACACATAAACTACTGCAGCATAAATACTGGAGGCTGAGACAGGAGGGGTCAGGAGACACTGTGGCCCCATCTGATGACACCCCCGGACAGGGCCAAACAGGAAGGATATAACCCCACCCACTTTGCCAAAGCACAGCCCCCACACCACTAGAGGGATATCTTAAACCACCAACTTACCATCCTGAGACAAGGCCGAGTATAGCCCACAAAGATCTCCGCCACGGCACAACCCAAGGGGGGGGGGGGCACCAACCCAGACAGGAAGATCACATCAGTGACTCAATCCACTCAAGTGATGCACCCCTCCTATGGACGATATGAAAGAGCCCTAGTAAGCCAGTGACTCAGCCCCTGTAATAGGGTTAGAGGCAGAGAATCCCAGTGGAAAGAGGGGAACCGGCCAGGCAGAGACAGCAAGGGCGGTTCGTTGCTCCAGAGCCTTTCCGTTCACCTTCACACTCCTGGGCCAGACTACACTCAATCATATGACCCACTGAAGAGATGAGTCTTCACATGAGTAGGCAGACCATTCCATAAAAATGGAGCTCTATAGGAGAAAGCCCTGCCTCCAGCTGTTTGCTTAGAAATTATAGGGACAATTAGGAAGCTTGCGTCTTGTGACCGTAGCGTACATGTAGGTCTGTACGGCAGCACCAAATCAGAGAGATAGGTAGGAGCAAGCCCATGTAATGCTTTGTAGGTTAGTAGTAAAACCTTGAAATCAGCCCTTGCCTTGACAGGAAGCCAGTGTAGGGAGGCTAGCACTGGAGTAATATGATCAAATTTTTTGTTCTAGTCAGGATTCTAAATAGGTTTCTTGCATCAAACAACACAAAACATTTTCCGTCACCTCCTTGTCTGAAGGACAAGTGGATAAACAGGTTAATGTCAAGCCCTGCGTGTTTTTTTTCCCCAAAGACTCATGGAATGTAAGGCCTACACTGAACACCTGTCACACCCTGATCTGTTTCACCTGTCCTTGTGCTTGTCTCCACCCCTCTCCAGGTGTCACCCATCTTCCCTGTCATCCCCTGTATATTTATACCTTTGTTCTCTGTCCGTTTGTTGCCAGTTCGTCTTGTTCGTTCAAGCTAACCAACGTTTTTCCTGTCCGCTCCTATCATTTTCCCCAGCCTCTCTTTTGCTCCACCTCTGGATAACTGAACTCTGTCCATCCCTGACCCCGCCTGCCGTCCTGTGCCTTTGCCTTACTCTGGATCTTCGACCCCTGCCTGCCGTGACCTGTCTTGCCTGCCCCTGTTGCTACAATAAACATTGATATCTTGACAGTCTGCATCTGGGCCTTACCTTGATTCCTGATAACACCACACAATGGCTGCTATTGTAGCCTGAATGATAGAACAGCTATTTCCATGTTAAAATGTTATGGGATGCATTTTTTCCATTGTTTTTGATGGTAGGCCTACGTTATGATGAAATAGCCACAGTAGCCTACTTGACCACTGTTAAAACTAACTTAAAGCGGGTACAGCCTCAGTGTTCACAGTAAACATACGCCAGAAGTTGCACAGGATTTTCACAATGTTACAGGGAACATTGGCTGTGACGTTGGCTGTGACACCCCCACTCCAGCCCCCACCCTCTGTCAGTCATGTCCAACCACACGTGGGGGGCGGGTCATAGCCCTCCGAGGGTAGCAGTGCGAGGTCGCTGACTGTGTGCTCTGGCTTTCTGAGAAAAGCGGAATTGTTTTCAGGGGCAAAACAAAAGCATCTCTTTGTGCTGTAAATACAGTGGGCAGAAGCTCCCGTTCAGATGAGCCTGGGCTACTGCCATACAAATAACCCCTCTCCCCAACACACACACACACACACACACACGGGAGGGGTGGAACAAAACTCCGGGAGAGAATCTAAACTCGACAAACGCAAACGAATCAGAATATACCTGCTCAAAGAAAGAAAGAAAGAAAGGTGTCACTTTGGAGAACCGGAGTTGTGTGGAGTGATGCAGTTGGTTGACCTTCAGAGGTCAATCTCTGACAGCAGAAAAAGCATTTTGCGCTGCCTGTTATGGACCCTTTATACCAGACCTGGTTTCCTATTTACAGTGCATTTGGAAAGTTTTCAGACCCCTTGACTTTTTTGTTACGTTACAGCCTTATTCTAAAATGGATTAAATAACAATTATCTAAACACAATACCCGTTAATGACAAAGCAAACAGGTATTTAGAAATTGTTTTTAAAAAAAAAAAAAATCAGAAATGCCTAATTTACATAAATTCAGACCCTTTGCTATTGAGCTCAGATGCATCCTGTTTACATTGATTATCCTTGAGATGTTTCTACAACTTGATTGGAGTCTATCTGTGGTAAATAAAATTGATTGGACATGATTTGGAAAGGCACACATCTGTCTATATAAAGGGTCCGACAGTTAACAGTGCATGTCAGAGCAAAAACCAAGCCATGAGGTGGTCAAAGGAATTGTCTGTAGAGCACCGAGACAGGATTATGTCGGGGCATAGATCTGAGGAAGGGTACAAAAAACATTTCTGCAGCATTGAAGGTCTCCACGAACACAGTGGACTCCATTGGAACTACCAAGAATCTTCCTAAAACTAAAACTGAGCAATCAGGGGAGCAGGACCTTGGTCAGGGAGGTGACCAAGAACCCAATGGTCACTCTGACAGAGCTACAGAGTTCCTCTGTGGAGATGGGAGAACCTCCTAGAAGGACAAACATCTCTGCAGCCCTCCACCAATCAGGCTTTTATGGTAGAGTGGCCAGACGGAAGCCACTGTTCAGTAAAAGGCACATAACAGCCCACTTGGAGTCTGCAAACAGGCACCTAAAGGACTCTGGCCATGAAAAACAATTATTTGGCCTGAATGCCAAGTGTCACGTCTGGAGGAAACCTGGTACCATCCCTACGGCGAAGCATGGTGGTGGCAGAATCATGCTGTTGGGATGTTTTTCAGGGGCAGGGACTGGGAGACAAGTCTGGACGGAGGCAAAGATGAACGGAGCAAAATACAGATAGATCCTTGATGAAAACATACTCCAGGTTCACCTGGAAAAAGTAAAGGGGTCTGAATACTTTCCAAATGCACTGTATATCATTCACAAGTATTCTTGATTTAATCTCTACATATACTAAATAATATACAGTACCAGTCAAAATGGATGGATGCACCTACTCATTCAGGGGTTTTTCTTCATTTTTACTATTTTCTACATTGTATAATAATAGTGAAGACATCAAAACTATGAAATAACACATAAGAAATCATGTAGTAACCAAAATAAAGTGTTAAACAAATCAAAATATATTTTATATTCTTCAAAGTAGCCACCCTTTGCCTTGATGACAGCTTTGCGCACTCTTGGCATTCTCTCAACCAGCTTCACCTGGAATGTTTTTCCAACAGTCTTAAAAGGAGTTCCCACATATGCTGAACACTTGTTGGCTGCTTTTCCTTCACTCTGCGGTCCAATTTATCCCAAACCATCTCAATTGGATTGAGGTCGGGTGATTGTGGAGGCCAGGTCATCTGATGCAGCACTCCATCACTCTCCTTCTTGGAGAGAATAGCCCTTACACAGCCTGGGGGTGTGTTGGGTCATTGTCCTGTTCAAAAACAAATGATACTCCCACTAAGCGCAAACCTGATGGGATGGTGTATCGCTGCAGAATACTGTGGTAATCATGCTGGTTAAGAGTGCCTTGAATTCTAGTGTCACCAGCAACGCACCCCCACACCATCTCCACCATGCTTCGCGGTGGGAACCACACATACGGCGATAAATCCGTTCAACTACTCTGCATCTCACAAAGACACAGCGGTTGGAACCAAAAATCTCAAATTTGGGCTCATCAGACGAAAAGGGCAGATTTCCACCAGTCTAATGTCCACTGCTCGTGTTTCTTGGCACAAGCAAGTCAAATCAAATCAAATCAAAATCAAATCAAAATCAAATTTTATTTGTCACATACACATGGTTAGCAGATGTTAATGCGAGTGTAGCGAAATGCTTGTGCTTCTAGTTCCGACAATGCAGTGATAACCAACAAGTAATCTAACTAACAATTCCAAAACTACTGTCTTATACACAGTGTAAGGGGATAAGGAATATGTACATAAGGATATATGAATGAGTGATGGTACAGAGCAGCATACAGTAGATGGTATCGAGTACAGTATATACATATGAGATGAGTATGTAGACAAAGTAAACAAAGTGGCATAGTTAAAGTGGCTAGTGACATAAGAATGCAGTCGATGATCTAGAGTACAGTATATACATATGCATATGAGATGAATAGTGTAGGGTAAGTAACATTATATAAGGTAGCATTGTTTAAAGTGGCTAGTGATATATTTACATCATTTCCCATCAATTCCCATTATTAAAGTGGCTGGAGTTGGGTCAGTGTCAATGACAGTGTGTTGGCAGCAGCCACTCAATGTTAGTGATTGCTGTTTAACAGTCTGATGGCCTTGAGATAGAAGCTGTTTTTCAGTCTCTCGGTCCCAGCTTTGACGCACCTGTACTGACCTCGCCTTCTGGATGATAGCGGGGTGAACAGGCAGTGGTTCGGGTGGTTGATGTCCTTGATGATCTTTATGGCCTTCCTGTAACATCGGGTGGTGTAGGTGTCCTGGAGGGCAGGTAGTTTGCCCCCGGTGATGCGTTGTGCAGACCTCACTACCCTCTGGAGAGCCTTACGGTTGAGGGCGGAGCAGTTGCCGTACCAGGCGGTGATACAGCCCGCCAGGATGCTCTCGATTGTGCATCTGTAGAAGTTTGTGAGTGCTTTTGGTGACAAGCCGAATTTCTTCAGCCTCCTGAGGTTGAAGAGGCGCTGCTGCGCCTTCTTCACGACGCTGTCAGTGTGAGTGGACCAATTCAGTTTGTCTGTGATGTGTATGCCGAGGAACTTAAAACTTGCTACCCTCTCCACTACTGATCCATCGATGTGGATAGGGGGTGTTCCCTCTGCTGTTTCCTGAAGTCCACAATCATCTCCTTAGTTTTGTTGACGTTGAGTGTGAGGTTATTTTCCTGACACCACACTCCGAGGGCCCTCACCTCCTCCCTGTAGGCCGTCTCGTCGTTGTTGGTAATCAAGCCTACCACTGTTGTGTCGTCCGCAAACTTGATGATTGAGTTGGAGGCGTGCATGGCCACGCAGTCGTGGGTGAACAGGGAGTACAGGAGAGGGCTCAGAACGCACCCTTGTGGGGCCCCCGTGTTGAGGATCAGCGGGGAGGAGATGTTGTTGCCTACCCTCACCACCTGTGGGCGGCCCGTCAGGTAGTCCAGTACCCAGTTGCACAGGGCGGGGTCGAGACCCAGGGTCTCGAGCTTGATGACGAGCTTGGAGGGTACTATGGTATTGAATGCCGAGCTGTAGTCGATGAACAGCATTCTCACATAGGTATTCAAGTCTTCTTATTATTTATGTCCTTTAGTCGTGGTTTCTTTGCAGCAATTCGACCATGAAGGCCTGATTCACACAGTCTCCTCTAAACAGTTGAAGTTGAGATGTGTCTGTTACTTTAACTTTGTGAAGCATTTCTTTGGGCTGCAATCTGTGGTGCAGTTAACTCTCATGAACTTATTCTATGCAGCAGATGTAACTCTGGGTCTTCCTTTCCCGTGACGGTCCTCATGAGAGCGAATTTCCTCATAGCACTTGATGGTTTTTGTGACTGCACTACTCAAAGTTCTTGAAATGTTCCACATTGACTGACCTTAAAGTAATGGGCTATTGTTTCTCTTTGCTCCCGAGTGGTGCAGTGGTCTAAGGCACTGCATCTCAGTGCAAGAAGCATCACTACAGTCCCTGGTTCTAATCTAGGCTCTATCACATCCGGCAGTGATTCGGAGTCCCATAGGGAGACGCACAATTGGCCCAGCGTCGTCCGGGTTTGGCCGTCATTGTAAATAAGAATTTGTTCTTAAGCGACTTGCCTAGTTAAATTTTTAATTATTTGAGCTGTTCATGCCATAGTATGGACTTGGTCTTTTACCAAATAGGGCTATCTTCTGTATACCACCCCTACCTTGTCACAACACAATTGATTGGATCAAATGCATTAACGAAATTCGACAAATGAGCTTTTAACAAGGCACACCTGCTAATTGAAATAAAGCTGGTTGAGAGAATGCCAAGAGTGTGCAAAGCTGTCATCAAGGCAAAGGGTGACTACTTTGAACAATCTCAAATCTCAAATATATTTTGATTTGTTTAACACTTTTTTTGGTTACTACATGATTCCATGTGTTATTTCATAGTGGTGATGCTTTCGCTAATATTCTACAATGTAGAAAAAAGGTAAACCCTTGAATGAGTAGTTGTGTCCGAACCTTTGACTGGTACTGTATATGTGTGAAATTTGTTTTGATTTTTAGAATGGACCATAATCATGCACCTGTCTCGAAACAGGGGCAGCGGAAAAAGATACGTCATCTATGTACTTAGAGGGAACGGAGGATGCTTTTCACGTGGTTCACTTTCATGCCAGCCAGGTAGGCTATACTCCTGTTGTAAAGAGAAGCAATGTCCTTAATATTAGGAAAGTAGAGAAATAAATATAGTAGGCCTAGCCTATAGAAAGCTAAAGGGGATCCTCTTTTTAATAGAGGCCATGAAGTATTTGACTAGATTTACCATTGATGTCGGAGTTTTATTTTTTTATTTCACCTTTATTTAACCAGGTAGGCTAGTTGAGAACAAGTTCTCATTTGCAACCTGACCAAGACAAAGCATAGCAATTCGACACATACAACAGTTACACATGGAATAAACAAAACGTAGTGAATAATACAGTAGAACAAAATAAAACAAAAAGTCTATATACAGTGAGTGCAAATGAGGTAAGTTAAGGGAGTTAAGGCAATAAATAGGCCATGGTGGTGAAGTAATTACAACATAGCAATTAAACACTGGAATGGTATATGTGCAGAAGATGAATGTGCAAGTAGAGATACTGGGGTGCAAAGGAGCAAGATAAATAAATACATACTGTATGGGGATGAGGTAGGTAGATAGCCCATCTGTAAACAGCCCATCTATGTACAGGTGCAGTGATCTGTGAGCTGCTCTGAGAGCTGGTACTTAAAGCTAGTGAGGGAGATCCGAGTCTCCAGCTTCAGAGAATTTTGCAATTCGTTCCAGTCATTGGCAGCAGAGAACTGGAAGGAAAGACGACCAAAGGAGGAAATGGCTTTGGGGGTGACCAGTGAGATATACCTGCTGGAGCGCGTGCTACGAGTGGGTGCTGCTATGGTGACCAGTGAGCAGAGATAATACGGGGCTTTACCTAGCAGAGACTTGTAGATAACCTGTAGCCAGTGGGTTTGGCGACGAGTATGAAGCGAGGGCCAACCAACGAGAGCGTACAGGTCGCAATGGTGGGTAGTGTATGGGGCTTTGGTGACAAAACAGATGGCACTGTGATAGACTGCATCCAGTTTGTTGAGTAGAGTGTTGGAGCCTATTTTATAATGACATCACCGAAGTCAAGGATCGGTAGGATGGTTCGTTTTACGAGGGTATGTTTGGCAGCATGAGTAAAGGGTGCTTTGTTGCGATATAGGAAGCCGATTCTAGATTTCATTTTGGATTGGAGATGCTTACTGTGAGTCTGGAAGGATAGTTTACAGTCTAACCAGACACCTTGGTATTTATAGTTGTACACATATTCTAAGTCAGAGCCCCCCAGAGTAGTGATGCTGGACGGGCGAGCAGGTGCGGGCAGTGATCGGTCTACGTAACAGCCATTAGCTGATGCCGAAAAATTTAATAATTTGCCTACTTCACCCATTATTTTATTTTGGCAAAAAATGTGTAGTTCCAGTAGTTAGCTACCCTGCTGCATGTCAAAAAAATAAACTATTAAAAAGTGTAGATTTTTATTCTGTGTTGGACAAAAGTCTCTTTGGATAAAAATGTCTGCTAATGGGACCAAATACAATTATATTAGATACACCCTGTAACTTACAGGAACATAATGTTGAGTAAGGAACAGGCTGGGAGGTTTAGCATACAACCAGTGTTGTGTTCATTATGGCTCACGACAGAAAACGTTTTAGAACTTTTCATAATGTAAAACTAAAATGTGCATTTCTTATAAAAACAAGTCCAGGTAGACCCTCCCTGTTTCAGCTAGTTATTTTTACATTTTGTGTCTAATAAACATGACCTAAATGAAGTGGGGAAATGATTAGGTTCACAACTACCATAAATGACCAGCAGAAAAAAATGACAAAAAGATTAACAGATCAACCATTTGAATAAAAAAATAACATTGAGTAATTCCATTAATATATAAATAACATTGACACTGGTGTCCAATAAAAACAACATAGTACTCTGATATCAACTAATCAAATCTAAGTAATCTTCAACAATGACCAAGAATACATTTTTGTTCATCCAAAGGGATCAATCAATTTTTATTTCAAATCAAAAGATAAATCATCAATACAACTACAGTAATTGTTCAAAAAGGTACAAACCCACATTGAGAATCTTTGTTGGAATACAGTGCTGTATCCACCTCAGTATTCATTCTAGAACAGGATGTATCAACAGGTCTTTCTCAACCACTACAAAGTTGAGTCCCATAGCCTGTTTGTGACAGAGACAGACCGTGGTTACATTTTGCAGCACCAACCATTGTCATGGACTCTCAGAGGGCGCTTACAACCCGAATCGTGTTCATCAGAGCACGCAACAGAAAACATTTCAACACGTCATGCAATCTGTTCTCTTCCGTTTGGTGCCTTAATGAGCATGACCTTGATGAAACGCATGCCGTTTGCTAAAGTGTCATGGACATGTCTTGAATGTGTGGCGGCTCGCAAGGATACAATAACATTTAAATGAAGTCCACCGAAAACATCTATCATATCGAAATTGTTACATGATCAAGGTCAATACAGTACCAACTCTGCTTGAATGCAATGACATAACCGTGCAATGTTGTGGAATAAAGCCCTGATAGTGCTGCTGTTTGTGAAAGTGCAATGGCCCCATAGTCTCATGTAGCAGTAAGATATGGGTCTTGTTCATTAGGGCACGCAATGAAAACAAAGTGTACCAAAAAAAAACAAGTGTTTCCTATTGGACGAGATCAGGTAGTCCCTACCTGTTTAAGTCAGTTTTCTTACGTTTTGTGCCTAATAAACATGACCCCGATTTGATGTAATGTAGTGTGGAATGATTTGTCAGAACCTAAGTGAGTCAAAGGTACCTGTAAAAAAAAGAATCTCTCACACGCACACACTACCTGAAACATAGATGACAGTTCAGCAACCTCTATTTCCTGTGGCACACAATGGCTGCATGTAGAATGGGGACATGACTTTCGCAACTATCAATTCAAGTGTTTGCACAATCCTGCTGTGTGCGTGCGCGTGCGTTCATGTGCGCATGTATCCTCACTTGGCAGATAGCAAACTTAACCCAGACAGTTTTCACATTATTGAGTGAGCTTTTAAGTTTATTTACAAACACACAGCCGAGAGTTGGTACGTTCATCAGCTTTCACCTGTGCATCGTTAATCTTGACGAGGAGGGGAACACGAAGGGAAACAGATTCACAAGGTTCCTCCTGCAACCTACACTGGAAAAGGGTACAATTATTTTGGCATCGATGCTTTGGTCACAAAATACCGACACATTATTTGTTTTCATTTTTTTTTAGTAAGTCCCAGTTGCTACTGTCACCCTGACCACATGTCCCAGAACAGGAAAAAGGTAGGTTTGTTGTAGTTCTGTCATCACACCTCCGACGTAGTCCCTTAAGAGGCACATATTTTCTTATAAATTATGTAACTGAGTGAGCAGGCTGGGGCAGAGGGGTGCCGCCCCCCCCCCCCCACATCCCCTTCGCGGGATGTCCAGTCACCCTTTTAGAGAGCATGTTCTACAGCACAGTTGCTGCAGCACTTTCCTCTGGCACAGATTGTTCTTTTTTACGAGCACACAGAAACTGCCTTCCGCCCAAGACTCTTCATTTGCTTTCCACAGACCAGGAAGAAGAGATGGGGATGACGACACGCAGAACCGTGGGATTGGTCAGGAGAGGGGTCAGGTGACAGATTTTGATCCATCAGAGATGTGATGTTCATTGGAGGGGAAAGATTGCAGTCCAGCGTCAATGATTGGATCCACGTCAGAAAGTAAAGAATAAAATAAAAAATACATTTTTGGGAAAAATAGAAACACATTTCAATCAGTTTCAAACAGGGACAATTTCAAGTGATTTTTCATCAGAGATGACTTTGCACACAAAAAGTGGGTCGCCAGTCTGTTGTAACCTCAATTTGAAATAATGGACATTTAAACTTTTAGTGCGCTCAAAAACAAAGAGAGAGTCTTGAGTTGGTTACATGCTGAAGTGGTTCATTACCAGAGAGTCAAAAAAACACTTTCTCCTGGTCTCAGTGGGTCATGGACAGACTGGGGATGACACTTTGAATACAAATCAGAACATCTTAAGAAAGTTCTTGACCACGGAGATGCCACACATCCTGTTTTATCAACTACAGTACAAAAACACTCCAGTACAGTCGGTAGAGTCGTTTTACGAACCACCAATAAACCCATAAAAGCGGAAGGCAAAGAAATGGATTGGCCTTAATGCCGTTGCCCTCGCGTTCAGATGCAATAATGGTAAAAAAATAGGGGCGGGGCTTTCTTTTCAACTATAGGGTCACGACTCACAAACACCATCATGTCTCGCAGGCAAATGGGCCCTGTTAGGCTAGGGCTGAAAAGGTTAGCTGCGTCACCGGGATGCCAAAAACATTTTAAAACGTGCACAATTTAGACAAGATGTAAAAAATTTAAAAAAATTAAAAAAGGGAGATTGGGATAGATTAGGTATGAGTGAATACACGAGCAAAAGATGCCGACAAAAAAAAGGGCCTACTAAAAAGGGAGGAGAGAATATGGAAAAGAGCGATAAGGAGAGAATGTGACAGATGAGGTGGGGGGAGGGGCAGATAGGAAGAAACCTAGATAAGAGGGGAGAGCTAAGAAAGTCTACGGAAGTCTAAGGAAGCTGCGACCTGCGCAGTGACCAGCCACCGCTAGAACGAGCTCCTGAAATAAGAGAGTCTATGACATACATTAGAGGGGTTTCTAGTACTCACCATCTTTGCAGATGGTGCTGACCACACACACTCCTGCCTCTAGGTTATAGCCGTTCACACAGGTGCTGCAGTTCGTCTCGCCGGGCCCTGTGCAGGAGTAGCAGCTGTGGTCACACCTGGGGGAGGGGGCTAGAGCTAAAGTTTGGGCAATAGAAGGCACACTTTCCACAAAGCCTGTGAGTAGAGGTAGAGGATTAAAGGAGGAAACAGCCGGTTTAAGGGACCATAGATATAGGACAGATGTTTGAAAGATTAGAGGCCGGTTTGAGTCAGTTAAACATGCCAGGATAAACATGCCAGGTTTGTAGGGAGGTGGTGTCAAAAGAGAGGAGGAAGTGGAAGGTGTGGAATTTGTGCGCGTCAATCCGACTCACTTCCTGCAGGACTTGTTGACGTCGCCATTGTCCAAGGTCTGCTCGGCCATGTAGTATCCCACGCTGCAGGTGGACACACAGCGCCACTCTTCCATTAAGTAGCTCTCTGCACACTTGATACACGCCTCCATCCCCGTGCCTGCAGAGAGACGGTGAGCAGTGCAGAGACTTCACTTTGGGCAACTGAGTAGTAGTAGGCCCCATCTTTACTTTGTGAAAGGAGCGTCACCTGCACAGGTGGCACACACTTGGTGGCACGGCACGCAGGTCCTCCTGTGGCCATTATAGTAGGTCCCAGGGTCACAGGTCATCTGACATCTATTCCCCTGAAGACTGGAGAGAGCAATACACTGAATTACACAATCACACAACGCACCGCTCTAGCAACCAGTCTCTTTCTCCTACATTAGTCTGACACGATAAACAAAATCAGACACTATACATAGTCCAGTTGTTTTTAAATCCCTCCTCTGACACGTTTCAAAACATTTTGTTGTAGCCCTGAACTAACTCACCTGATTCGCCTTTTCAAGGGCTTGATGATTAGTTGACAAGTTGAATCAGGTGTGCTAGCTGTGGAATAGTTAAAATACTTGCAACGGCTAGAGAGGATTGTTCAGAAAAGTCTGTTCAAGAACAGCAGGTTCTAAACCTCATTCTGAGAAGTTTCTGTGAGGACATGTTTCTGTGGTGCACTGAGCTGAAAAACAGCTGGACTGGGTTATATTAGTTCCATTTCCCAGAAAGGATTTGGGTTTCTGTCCTCCCTCTTTCCTGTGAATGGTGAAGAGGAGTGACTGTCTGTGGTCTTGCGGCATTCGGAAGGATTACTGCACACGTTACCACCTCTGTCTCAGACAGCACTGAACACTAGCAGAAGCAACCCGAGTCAGGCTGGGTTCAAAGACCACAACGTTCTGAGAGGCTTCAAAGTGTTTTGCCCTCGATCTAACTGGAACGGTAATCAAGATGATCAAAAGCCACCAAAAACTCCACGAGACACGTCAAAATGGATCACTGGACTGTTTGGTGATTCGACTATTACTAGAAACCAGCAGCGAGGAAGGGGATGTTGGAAAGTGGGTTTGGCTTGGCGTACCTCATCCCTGGTTTGCATTCTGTGCAGATATTAGACGTGATGCACTTCTTGCAGATTTCGTTGCATCTCCTGCACATGTTGGAATCTGTAACACGAGAGAAGACAACGTCTAGTCACATAGGGACCAAAGAGGCATTGGGAGTGTTAGGAGGATTGGTGTGGGGGTCAGAGGTGAGTGAGGGAGTTCAAATCTGGGCCTCAAAGTTTTCAGCTCTGCTGGTTTTCATACTTCCCCTCTTCTCTGGGGCTGGTTCACTCAATCAAATCAATCAACCGCTTACCAGGGAGAAAAGAAAACTGGAAGTTCTTCAGACTTCAAGGCCTATATTAGAATTGTGTGTGTGTGGAGACCTGGACTTGCCGTGGTCCAGATAGAAGCCGTCCACACAGCTGGCCACGCAGGTGTTGGAACCCTCGTTAAGGTGGAAGCCCGGCCTGCAGGTGGAGCACTGGTCGCTACGACTACCAACACATGTCTCACACAGAGACGAACACTTCTTACAGCGCTTCCTGTCGTCGCGGAAAAACCCGGAGGGGCACTCTGACACGCACGTCCTGCGGCAGAGAGAGGGAGGAGAGGAGAGAGAGGAAAGATACGGATGGAGGGAGAGGAGGACAGATAGAGGAGAAATATGCGTCGTTATCATTGCGGTTATCGGCTTACGGGAACAGGCTGGAGAAAAGAAACTGAGTGCGAGGCTGGATTTTTGCACTCTGACCACTGTGATAAATCCTTAATCCACACGATTCCAGAATAACAACCCCTCTCCCCCTGGGGGAGCAGACAAAGTTCACGGCCTGAAGTTAAACACATCATATGTTTGTGCGCGTATCGGCTTATATGGCTGGATTTGAGAGTGTGAGTGTGTGCGTTGGGAGTGTGCGTTTCAGTACGGTGAACAGGTGCATTCTTTTAACGCACACCTGCAGAGATGACTCCATAAACCTCCTTTGCAGCCTTCGCTCTCACACTGTTAAAAAAAAAACACACAAAAAACCAAAAGGTGAAACCATGTGCTCCAAAATTTCTTTCCCACGTTGGCTTACCCTCCCCCGCCAACCCCACCCACACCAGTTTGGCGAGGTCATCAAAGAGAAACATAGGGATATAATTATGAGCATTAAAACGACCCCACCCCACCCCCTCCGTTCCCAAACCCCCACTCCAGCACTCCGGGGTTGGAAGTAGTGGGAAAACACTGTTCTTAGGAGGGCTAATGATGCCGTTTTACAGAACAAAACAGAGCAGCCAAGCCCTCACAGGCTGTCTTCCAGGTACCTGCAGGCTTCTTGTTTATTAGTGCACGGTGTTCGGCTGCTCGCAAAGACGACAACAGGTAATTACAGTGGACTTCAATCCCCACCTCCCACGATCACACCACTCAACCTCCCTCCTCGTTTCACAAAACGTTGCGTTTACGGTACGCCGTACCGAACACCACCGTCGTCACGACTGTTCTCACTGTGTGTCAATGATCGGGGTAACCACCCACTTCAAATCAGTGCAAATGAGTGAGAGAAGGGAGGTGAAACATTCTTAATACTGCAGTCCGACCAATGACTATCGCCTAAATCATGAACATGTTATCCGATGTTGGTGAATTCAGAGGGCCCCACCCAAAAAAATTTTAAAGGTGTTTTTAAATGGGGACAAGAGCAGAAGTCCCTCCCCGTTTCAATCCGTTTTCTTCAGTTGGTGTCTAATGAACATGACTGCAGGAGGAAGCCAGAACACGGACATGCTAACCTGGTGTTGTTCTTGAACTTGAGGAAGTAATGGAGGCAGTTGATGCACTGGTGAGGTCCGGGGCCTTCACAGCCGTTCTCGTTGCACTCACTGTCACAGAGCCCTGGAAAAGAAGATTTGTTAAACAGAGCATTATGGGTACTGTAGTTTCTCATGTTACAAGGGTGGAGACTATGAATGAGACAAAAACAGACTAAAGGGAGGTGACTGGTATTCCAACCAGTGAGTGTGTAAGGTGTTCCTTGTTGTGCTGAAGGCAGGAGAATGTTATGTCTAACGAGCGCATAAAAGTTGGGGGCGTTCTGTTGCCATGGCTGTGTGCTGTGGCTTATCAAACAGGCTAATGAGTATCAGCTGCCTCACTGTAACCTCAAATATGCTCACATTGGGCTGCAGGTAGCCTAGAGGTTAGAGTGTGGGGTCAGTAACCGAAAGGTTGTGCATCCCTAACTGCTTCAGAGTCGCCGTTGATGACAGCGGAGCCTGGCCGTGACCCCACTCTCCGGAGGTTTCTCCAATGCTTCCCACAGTTGTGTCAAGCTGGCTGGATGTCCTTTTGGGGGGGGGGGGGACCATTCTTGACACACACAACTGTTGAGCGTGAAAACCCAGCAGCATTGCAGTTCTTGACACAAACCGGTGGCACTTACTACCATACCCCCGTTCAAAGGCACTTCAATCTTTTGTCTTGCCCATTCACCCTCTGAACGGCACACATACGCAATCCATGTGTCAATTGTCTCAAGGCTTAAACATCATTCTCTAACCTGTCGTCTCCTCCCCTTCATCTACACCGACTGAAGTGGATTTAACAAGTGACATCAATAAGGGATCATAGCTCTCACCTGGATTCACCTGGTCAGTCTAAGTCATGGAAAGAGCAGGTTTTGTACTCAGTGTATAAGCACCCACCAAATTATTATGATTATTTTACGAGAGAGGGAACCCACAGAGGTAAAGAGAACAGAGAAGAGGGAGATAACAGAAAGGGGTAGCAAGTGAAGGAGAGAACAGAGACAGAAAGAACAGATAAGTAGAAAGTAAAGGAGAGAGCAGAGCGAGAGGTAGGGAGAAAACAGAAAAATTTACAGAGATCTGCAAAGGGAAGCGGCTCAAGGTAGTGCGAGAGATGAACAATAAAGAGGTAGCAAACAGAGAGTCAGAGAACAGACAGAGCGGTAGAGAGAACAGAGGTAGAGAGAATCAAATGTTTATTCTGCATAGGTTCATTTGGTGTAAGTGCCTGGCCCTGATCCTTTTTCCTTCCTACTTAGTCTCTCCTCCGTTTGCTCCTCCTTATCCTTTTATTTTTTTATTTTACCTTTATTTAATTCTTATTTTCAATGACGGCCTAGGAACAGTGGGTTAACTGCCTGTTCAGGGGCAGAACGACAGATCTGTACCTTGTCAGCTCGGGGATTTGAACTTGCAACCTTTCGGTTACTAGTCCAACGGTCTAACCACTAGGCTACCCTGCCGCCTACTAAGTCTCCCTTATAACAGGACTCTTGTATTCTGTCCTCCATCTCTTTTTCCTTACAGTTCCTCCCTCCGCCATCTTCCCCACTCACCGTTGTACTCCTCAGTGAACTCTTCGTCTGCAGGGGGCTCGGCCGAGCGGGGCTTGTCGCTGCGCATGGCGGAGTACGGGTGCACAGAGGTGCCATAAAGCACCAGGGACCACTCCTTCAGCTTGCCTGGGGGGGGGGGGGGGGGGTTGTGTCGGCCAGCACAGCAGACAGACGGACAAAGAGAGAGAGAAAGGACACATCAGTATACTGCGGTTATCTCGAGTATCCTTAAAAAAAAGAGGCAATCCTAAGTCAAAAACAATAAAGTGGTCTCCCGCCCCTGTTCCGGTAAAAAGCTTAGGGATGGGGCTGGATAAATGTAACCACTCAAATTCTAAAGACAGAGCTATGGATGCAAGGCCTGACCATCCATGACATCAAACATGATAGTTTTAACCATAGCGTTTGTTTACATTTACATTGTTTACAAACATTGGAGGGAAACAAGTTCATATTTGGGGTTCTGATGTGGTACGACAGTTGAACTAAGCTCATGAGGCAATTATGTTATATTCTTCACAAATCAATGGGCACATTTCATTAATTTCTAAGTCCAAAAATGGATGCAGCAACAGCAGATTGCCCCTTTTTTAAAGCATATTTTCCATTGGTACGGTCACTCCTTTAGACAGGGTGGCTTCTCTAGTCTACTGTACCTGGGACTTTCTGGCTGCGGAGCTGCGAGGGGGAGTCATGGATCTCCAGGATCCAGTCCCCAGACGCCTTCTCCCCCCAGCAGTGAGTGGTCATAAACTCCCAGTTCTTAAAACCCTCCATGGAGTGGTCAAACAACCTAGAAGAAAGCACACAGGGACCACACTGTTCAACCACATTCAGACAACACACTGGAAAGACACAGAAGTAGAATGTTTCTTCCTTCCTGGCCCTGGGAAGCCACAGGAGCAGGCAGGCTTTTAAAAAATATTCCGGTCCAGTACGAACACACCTGGTTCAACTAATCAGCGGCTTAATGATTTGTCGAATCAGTTGTGTTAATGCCAGGACAAAACACTGGTGTGTAGAGTGCGAGAGGGAGCGGAATAGAACAGAAGGGGAGGTTCACCTGTTGGCGAGCAGCTGGGACTTGGTTCCCGAGGGCGACGTGAGGTTGATAGACAGGTCGCCACGGCGTGGGTGCGTGATGGTGATGCGTACGACCACATGCTCCAGGTAGATGACATGGTGGTTGAAGTTGTCGATGCAGCCGGTGGCCTTATACACGGAGCGCACCAGGTGCTCTGGGCGGATCGTCCTGCAGGCAGAGGGAAGCAACCAATCAGATGTCAGTGTCAGAGCAGTCACCCAATCAGATTCTAAATCTGACAAGATAGGAAGTGGAACTCACAGAGTAAACGAGCCCGGTGCTACCCAGCTATCATGGAGTATTGATTCATCTCAACACTGGGTTAGAGCGCACACAATCAATCAATGTTCAAATATTTACTTTCAGGAGGCTCTAGTCTAGTTAATATTACTTCATTTAATTGGTCTGATTTTAATAGAATTCACAGCTGGGTCCGCAGCATATGGGCCATTAAAGAACAGACAGCAGAGTTCAGATGACCAAGTCAGAGGATGGTAGTGGGGATGGGTGACAACCCTGTGTTTGCTGCTAAACACTACATCAGAATCCACGCTAGTGTGTGTGTGTGTGTGTGTGTGTGTGTGTGTGTGAGTAAATGTGTTGGGGTGTAGATCTGCATGCAAGCGTGCTTGGGGCAGTGGTGTACCACAGTTTCAAGGGGGCCTGAGCAAGGTAACCTTCTACAATTCTACACATATTGCCATGTGGTTGAGAGACAAATTAACCG
The DNA here is from genome assembly GCF_034236695.1 of Oncorhynchus nerka. Lineage (NCBI taxonomy): Eukaryota > Metazoa > Chordata > Actinopteri > Salmoniformes > Salmonidae > Oncorhynchus > Oncorhynchus nerka. The sequence goes on from NC_088408.1 coordinate 61,684,053, forward strand.
TTTTATAGCTAAATCTCTTGCTATTTTTCTACACATTTTGCCATGACGCCGAGAGAAAATGTTGCCATTTTAAATCTAATTTCCTGTAATTCTACACAGATTGCCATGGGGCAGAGAGGGAGAGAAAAAAACAGTTTTATAGCCAATCTCATACTTTAAAACTGTAATTGCGGGGGCATGAGGTACGCTAGTGGCTTGGGTGGGGGGGCTGGGAGGAGGAGACAAACCCAGATTACGACTTCCCTGGCGGGCTACAGATTCTACATGTTTTTTTCTCCAATGCTCTAAGGAGGAGAAGGCCCAGACATTACCAAACGCAATGGAGGGGCCAGCCAAGGGGTGTCTCAGTGCAGAGACCTGTGGCTGGAAGATGACGACAGGAGAACAGCTCCAGAGCAAAAACAAACTGCACTGCCAAAAGCACCCTCCGTTCTTCCCGAAAAACCTGAGGGGCCACAGCCGGCGGTCCTCAACTCACATACTACACACACACTCTCTCAAACACACATAGCCAAAATGGGCTTCCCATAAGATTCCTATGGTCTGGCCAGCATGGGGCTGAGAGATAGGGAGCTCGACTGGGGAACTAGCATGAGGCAGATTGGTTCCATTCAAAGCCAGTAAACTAAACTGTGATTGGCTCTTTAATGTGTTCAACAGGAGCCCAATTAAACATCCAGCTGCAAAGGGAGAAAAAAAAAGCACAACAAAAAAACAAGCAGATGAAATTGTAAGGGAATGTAAAGATGATTGCAGGGTTTATTTAATTCAAAACATTTATAAAAATGTCCTTTTTTTGTTACGACCAGCAAATTAAAGTTCTGAACCGACTCAAACCAAGAAAAAGTACTGGTTTATATCGTTCCTTTCTGTTCCTTTTTAAACCTTAAAATCGTTTAAAAAAAATAATTTAGCTCGACATTAAATTCACCAATCAGTGCGGATAGAGCAGTTTGCTGTGGAGCGGGTAAGCGATTTAATCTGTATAGTAAAGTCGTTAAGAGAAAATAGTATTTTGCCATAACAGCATGGTTTAATCCTAATGAAAGACTGTGCTGCCAGTCAAAGTGCAAGGCGCAAGATGCAACTGACATTTTGAGGGTGAGGAGAGAGGCTGGATGAATCTTGCCTTGAAGTGCTGGTCATCTTGTTATGACATGCATTATCTGAATTAGGCCCACAGAATTATACATATGGAGGAGCGGCTTCTATAGAGGAACTTTGAATGTCTTTGAACTTCCAAGTTGGTTTAAAGTTGAACCAGAGCAAAGGTTCGCTGTGTGTGCTGAGCAGACATAGAATTAAAAACACGTCTTACCATTTTATAGTTAATAAATCCAACGTGAATCCCCAAAAATCCAACTATAATATCCTTAACTAGCATTGAAAAAGTAAATCCACTCTTCTCTAATTAAACATCTCTCCCTAATTTCTGAATTACTCTCGTAACCTTCAGAGGGGAGGGGCAGGTAGCCCTCGCACACACACTCACAAGATTTCCAGCGAGCAGGCAGATGCTAGACTACGTTTCTGAGTGAGAGCTTTGCATAGGCTTTTTGTTGCGATTTTTGTGGGACTGGAACAAAAAATTCCCGGAATGTAAAAGAAAGTTATTAACCTGTTCCCATCCTTTAAAAATAACGGTTCTGTTCCGGAAGAGTATAGATCACTTTAGTTTTCGGTTCAGGTTCTGTTCCTCAAATAATTGTGTTCTCCAGTTTTATGTTCTTCTCGCTGAACCGATTCCAAGCCCTTCGATGATTGTGTGTGTGTTGTGTGTGTGTGCATTTTAGGGATGTGACAAAACATTTTTAAAGTCTAAACTTTTAAACAATCATTTTTTTATTCTCTAAAAAAAAAAGCATAAAATGACATGATTCAGAATTCAGATATGGTCCCGCATATGACCACTAGGGGGTAGTTTTTAGAGGGCCTCTCCTCCATGTTCTCAGTTCTCAATATATGTGACTACATGTCCCACTCCTCATCAATGTGATGGTTCGTTGCAGTGACGTATGCCAGCATGTTCATAGATGTTAAACAACCGTTGTTAACGCCACATACGGTGTTGGAGAGCTCTTGCTTTGTACTTGCAGAGCAATGAATCATTGTACAATTTCTCCATCAGGGCCGTCACGGTTTTTTGACATGGCATCTTGTAGTCTGGTTCTAGATATACCATTAGGTAATTTAGGCATACATCCTCTACCATTGACAATGGCTGCATATCAACAGCAATCAGTAATCAGTGCTGTGATTCTCACCCCGTCCCTCATTACACTGCTGCCAGCAACTGGTTGGGTCTCAAGGTGCCTCCCTTTCAGCGTTGCACTTGTTCTGTCACTGTAGCTCACTTCCACCTCTCAAAGTTTGCATTTCACCACCTTCTCATTTAACTTAAAGTATTGCCATACAGGACGTTGCTGCTGTCGCTTCCCTGTCTCACTCTGCCATTTTTCCAACTGTTAACGACAATAATAATTTGAAAGATGCATATTGCCTCCTACTACCGCATTGTTTCATTAGTTCATTTTTTTTTTTTGTCTTGATGATGATGATGGATGATCGGGAGTGGTTGGTAGTTTTGTGGTAACTGCACTGTGATTTTAATTGTAAAAATAAAATAAAAAATCTAACGTTTTCGGCTAGGGATTCTTTCAAATGAATTTAAACGTCACAGCCCTAGTGTGTGTTCATGCATGCGTTTTGTATGCGAGTTCATGCATGCGTTTTAATACTTGGCTGGCTCCGCTCAGTGTGCAGGAGGAGCTTTCAGAAATCCCATACATGTGGGTGCATGAAGAGCTTTTGGACAGAAACACACACATGAACACAACCCTTGGTTGCTGTTAAATATAATGTATTTCTCAATAGCTCTGAACAGATTACATTTGATTGGTTGGTTGATTGTGTAAGGACAGGTACACTAGGGAGGTGTTGGCTGTGTCGTACCTGATCTGGCGGTCAGCACTCTCCACACAGATGTGCTGGGCGGGGACCTGTTTCCATCGCTCCGCCTCCTTCACCATAGCCTCCGCATCCATCAGGCCAAAGCCATACAGGTGGCTGACTGCAAGACACGCCCACCGTCAGTCAATCCACACAGCCAATCATAATTGTTCAAAACCACACATCGCTTCAATACTTTTCACAGAACCATATACATTTCTAGTGTCTGTAAGAAGGATCCGCCCCGAAAAGCACAAATGTGTTGCCTTACTCTGAATAGTAAAAAAAAAAAAATCCCTGATCTAAACATCCCACCAAAAACAAAATCGAGACAGTTTACAAAAATGTATAACAACCTGGAATGTTTTCATGAGATAAGTATCCACTGCTTTTTTTATGACAGAGCTCGAGTCATTTGTCCCAGAGGAATGGATATATACTTCCGGCAAATATCATAGCCCTGATTCAGGATTCTAGAGAATTAAGTGTTGACACAGAGGAGGAGTGGATACTTATCATTTCAGAATTTTTTCCCCCTGCCTAATTTGAAACCAAAAAATGTGTTAAGTAATAATTGTGCAAGGGCGTGGATACTTTCTCCGCCAGTTTTTATTCATACCTTAGAACAGTGGTCACTAAACCTTGTCTGAGTCAAGATCACTTGGAGTCAAAATGCAAGCCAAGATCTACCGCTCAGAAATAAATACACACACAAATATATTTTTTTACATTACTTAAAAAATGTAAGCCTACAACATTAACCAATTAAAAACAGTTCTGTAGCAATGAGGTTTCGGATTGGCCAGCGCAAGTCCTATAGGTGCACTTGATTTGCTCTCTGGCCCTGCCGGGTAGGCAGAGTTCTACCTTCAGACACATGAAATGCTTAAAAATGGGAACACTTTGCCTTCCTGGTTCCAGGGCTGCTGAATCAACCTCACCTACCACCAACAGCACAAATCAAATAAAAACATAGGAACGCAAGGCTTTATTCATTGTTTTTTTTTACAGAAATATTTGGTGATCGACTAGGAATGCCTTCATGATCGACCGGTTGGTGACCACCGCCTTAGAACAACCAATCAAAACAGTATCACAGCAAAACATCAGTCAGTTAACCCAATCCACACAGCCAATCAAATAGTATTTCCCCATCCCTCCCTCTCTTTAAACCTCCGCTCTCCATTTCCTCTGGGTCAACTCCCCACCTCCTCCCTTTTCTCTCTCACTCGTTTTCCCAATCCTCTTTGAAACAGCCGCTTGGAGAAACTCCAGGACTGCAGTCTCAATCTCACACTCCACAAACACACACACACTTATGAAACAAAGTACTCCGCATGGAATCCCTGACAGGTAGTTGGCAGGCGGTGGGATGGTTTATGGTGAGTGACTGGGCTCAGAGTAAAGTGAAGGGTACACGAAAGAGAGAGCGGAAAATGGGGTGAGTAGCTGAGGAAGGAGAGGAGGCGAGCAGTGTTAAGCACCGTTGTATCCAGCAGCGTTGGTCTTCCAGTCAGGGGCGTTGAGGTGGCCAGCTCGAGACGTCTTGACAATGATGTGCTGAACATCCCTCCACGACAACAGAGGACTGGAGGAGAAATCACAAAACACCACAGAAACATACAGGTAACCACCAATATGCACAGACTTAACATTGTGTGTGGGTGTGCGTGTAACGTCCATATGGTGCATGGGTGTGTGCGTGTAACAGAAAGAGAGCGGGAGAGTTAGGTATAGCAGACACAGTATTGCCCATCCATCCACCTCCCTCCCAGCTCCAATCTCACGTGATAACCATTACAAGATGGCATCCATGTGTCCTTTGATGTAAAAATGGTGCTTTAAAAAAAATATATATATAAGTAGGTCACCAAGTTTCCTGGGAATCCCTTCATATGCTGTCCAGATGCTCCATTATTTTCTCCCGCTCTCATCTCTCCCTCATCCGCTGAGCACAGCATTTCGGAACATTCCGAGGCTGAAGGTTTTCCTAGACAAGAAACTAGTCCGCAAGGATATAGAGTGGGGTCTGAAATGATTGACACCCTTGATAAAGATGAGCAAAAATGACTGTATAGAATAAATAATTCAAATACTACGGTATATTATAAAAGTTGAACATGTTTGGGAAATTATATTATACCAATACAATTGCTCAGAGAAAGATATTTTGTTTAACAAGTAATACAAAAATATAAATCTCAAAAAAGGTAGGGGTCAAAATTATTGACACCCCCTTCCGATACCTCACCTTGTGAAGATAAAGTCACTGGGCCTTTAACTAAAATATTTGATGAGTTTGAGAACACATTGGGATCTTAGACCATTCCTCCATACAGAATCCTTCCAGATTGTTGATATCCTTCGTCCATGCTTATGGACGGCCCTCACAACGGCCGTAATTGGGAGTCCAACAGGGTGGAGCACAATTGGCCCAGCGTCGTCCGGGTTTGGCCGGTGTAGGCCGTCATTGTAAATGAGAATTTGTTCTCAACTGACTTGCCTAGTTAAATAAAGGTTACATTTTAAAAACCACAGGGTTTCAAGTCTGGAGACTGAGATGGCCACTGCAAAATGTTGATTTTGTGGCCAATTAACCATTTCTTTGTGGATTTTGATGTGTGTCTAGGGTTACTGCAGCCCTCATCCTCCACATACAACACCCGTTGTTCCAGTCACATTCTGTTAAAGGTCCCGAAAGCACACACATCCCTGGGTCGCTCCTCTTTTCAGTTCATTGCAGCTAACGACTGAAACAAGCTGCAACAAACACTCAAACTGGACAGTTTATCTCAATCTCTTGATTCAAAGACTCAATCATGGACACTTTTACTGACAGTTGTGGCTGCTTTGTGTGATGTATTGTTGTCTCTACCTTCTTGCCCTTTGTGCTGTTGTCTGTGCCCAGTTATGTTTGCACTGCTACCATGTGTTTTGTGATGCTACCATGTTGTGTTGCTACCATGTTGTTGTCATGTTGGGTTGCTACCATGCTGTGTTGTAATGTTTTGCTGCCTTGCTATGTTGTTGTCTTAGGTCTGACTTTATGTAGTGTTGTGGTGTCTCTTGTCGTATATATATTTTTTTTAAATATTTTTTTTTTATCCCAGCCCCCGTCCCCGCAGGAGGCCTTTTGGTAGGCATTGTAAATAAGAATTTGTTCTTAAACGACTTGCCTAGTTAAATAATAATAATAAAGTTGCTGGAAGATCCAGTTGTGCTCAAGTTTCAGCCTCCTAGCAGAGGCAACCAGGTTTTGGATAAAATGTCCTTGTACTGCAGTTCATGAAAGTTCATGAGGCCGTTGACCTTAACTGCTCCAGGACCAGTGGAAACAAAACAGCCCCATAACATCAAAAATCCACCACCTTATTTTACAGTAGGTATGGGATTATTTTCTGTATATTAATTGTCATTTTGATGCCAAACCCACCACTGGTGTGAGAGGCCAAAGAGCTCTATTTTTCATGTCATCTGACCAAAACAACAGTTCCAATCCAAGTGTCAATGCTGTGTAACTCCAGGCATTTACATTTATTTGTTGGGTGACATGAACTTTTTTTTTTTTCACCTTTATTTGTCTAGGCAAGTCAGTTAAGAACAAATTCTTATTTTCAATAACGGCCTAGGAACAGTGGGTTAACTGCCTTGTTCAGGGGCAGAACGACATATGTACCTTGTCAGCTCAGGGATTTGAACTTGCAACCTTTCGGTTACTAGTCTAACACTCTAACCACTAGGCTACGCTGCCGCCCCTGCCAATAAGGTGTCAATTTCAGACCCCACTGTATATACGCTCCCTTCCATATGTATTTTGACAGTAAAGCTAACATTTTAAATGTGGCTTTATATTCCAGCATTTTGGACTTGAGATCAAGGTTTCATATGTGGCAACAACAGTACAGAATGTATTGAGGATATTTTCATACATATCCGTTTTACCGTTTAGAAATTAAAGCAATTTATGAATCTAGCCCCCCCCTACTGAGTAGATAAATGTTTCTGAAAACTTCTAAATGATAAAAACCATGAATGAATCATGAATAATGGTGAGATGTCATTCAGAGGCTACAACAAAACACCATTACCAATAATAGGCGAGGGTAGCATTTTGTTGGGGGTGGGGGGGTAATGATCTTTGCGCCTCTAACCTTCTAACTCATCATTACTCACAATTAATTCCTAATTGTACATAATTATGGTAGCATCCACATGAAAGTAGCAGTGTTCAGAAATATATACTCTTATTTACAATAAAAAGTGACTCCAACATGGCGCAATACATTTTTCACCATTCAGTTTCCTATTGGGCAAAAAGATCATCCAAAACACAAACCGCAAATGCATCCAACGAGTTTGTATCGTCACAAGCTTTTTGTACAAGGAATATGGGACCAAATACTAAACTACTTAATACACTAGGTGAATTTGTCCAAATACTGACTTATTCAAAATGGCCAGACGAGACAAAGTGCTTTCATTTCTAAAACGGCAAAAACAGATATGTATGAAAATACCCTCAAAAAAAAAAAAAGTGACATTGTGTACTGCCTCCTAAGGAATTTATCATGGAATAGAGAAAACCTTCACGGCTAACCGCTGCCATCAACCTCTTGAACACTAGTGTTTCACTTCCCAGGAGTCATCCCTTCTCCTGCTCGCTGTCCAACACCCACTCGATTCACTACGTTTTCCAAAAAACTAATTGAGGTGAAAACCAGAACCAAAACCAGAAGCTGACGCATGGGCGTCAGTCACGGCATATCAATTCCACAAGGACAAGAGACTAGAAACAGACTCACAGGTTTAAGAAGGTATGTCTTCTGAAGGGAAAAGCAAAGGTGTACCAACTCCAATTACCATCCGTGAAAACTCTGATTTATTGACAATTAAAACCAACCAATGTTCACCACTCCATCCATAATTCACATTCTATAAATGTTTCATTGTCATTAATGTTGTGCAATAACTAGGCCATCTAAAATCATTTGAACGCTGACGGATAACTAACGCGCGCACACACACACACACAAACTGTTCCCACAGCTCGTTTGGTCCCCACAGATCCAACATCAAACCCTGCTGATGTCGGAGAGTCTCCTCTCATGTTCTGACTGAAGTGTAATTATGGTATAAACATACGGGTGTAATATGAGGCGGAGAGGGGGGGGAAGATAAGCTGGCTTTCAAATGACAGAGCAGACCTGCTCTCAACCCCTCTCGAAAATATGTTTATCAAAGTCGGCCAAGCTCGCTTTCCTATACCAGATAACCGCTGATACCATCAGCAGCGCTCAAAGAGTTGTGGCCAATCTGATCCGCTTGACGAGTGTGTGTGTGTGTGTGTGTGTGTGTGTGTGTGTGCGGGTGAGTGAGTGAGTGGGAGAGCGAGAGGGTGGAGGGGGTTGCAGCAGAGAAAGAAAGAGCGGGGGAAAAAAACGGGAGAGAATTGTGATAAGCAATGTGAGCAGTGGGATTGATTGACTGGCTGGGTGAACTGAACTAACTGCAGTGCACAGGCAGAGTCGTGTGAATCCCTGAGTTAAGGTTAATGAGCTTACTTAGCCTCCAGGGCCAGTGCGATGATCCCAGCTGCCATAGGAGCAGACGCCGAGGTCCCTGTGTGGCTGTCTGTGCAGCGCTGCCGCAGATCTGTGGTGATCTACAGCGGGAGGGAGAAGAGGGGATGGAAAGAGGGGAGGCAGGGTTAAGTCCTGTGGATCAGGGGGAGATTGAGGCACACCTGAGACTGCACACATTCCAGCTTTGATACGCTGCCATGCTAGAGATGACACACACGCACTACCCTGCTGTTCCCGAAGGTAGCCAGGAAATCATTTCCCAGCCAGAGGACCACAGGAAGTGGAAAGCAGGGAAATATTTTTTTGCAGGTGCCTCCTGAGTGGCGCAGCGATCTAAGTGTGTTGCGGCGTCACTACAGCCTGGGGTGTCATTACCGGCCATGACCGGGAGTCACATTGGGTTATCGCAGAATTGGCCCAGCGTCGTACAGGTTATGGGAGGGTTTGGGGGGTGGGGGGGGACAGGCCAGGCCAGGCGCCTGCAGGCTGACTTCAGTCATTAGTTGAACAGTGTTTCTTCCGACACATTGGTGCAGCTGGCTTCTGGGTCATTTTTTATTTCACCTTTATTTAACCAGGTAGGCTAATTGAGAACAAGTTCTCATTTGCAACTGCGACCTGGCCAAGAAAGGATAGCAATTCGACACATACAACACAGAGTTACACATGGAATAAACAAAACATAGTAAAATATACAGTAGAACAAAATAAAACAAAGTGCAAATGAGGTAAGATAAGGGAGTGAGGGCAATAAATAGGCCATGGTGGCAAAGTAATTACAATATAGCAATTAAACACTGGAATGGTAGATGTGCAGAAGATGAATGTGCAAGTAGAGATACTGGGGTGCAAAGGAGCAAGATAAATAAATACAGTATGGGGGTGAAGTAGGTACAGATGGGCTATGTACAGGTGCAGTGATCTGTGAGCTTGTCTGACAGCTGGTGCTTAAAGCTAGTGAGGGAGATATGAGTCTCCAGCTTCAGAGAATTTTTCCGTTTGTTCCAGTCATTGGCAGCAAAGAACTGGAAGGAAAGACGAGCAAAGGAGGAATTGGCTTTGGGGGTGACCAGTGAGATATACCTGCTGGAGCGCGTGCTACGAGTGTGTGCTGCTATGGTGACCAGTGAGCTGAGATAAGGCGGGGCTTTACCTAGCAGAGACTTGTAGATGACCTGTAGCCAGTGGGTTTGGCAACGCGTATGAAGCGAGGGCCAACCAACGAGAGCGTACAGGCCGCAATGGTTGGTAAGTGTATGGAGCTTTGGTGAAAAAAACGGATGGCACTGTGATAGACTGCATCCAGTCTGTTGAGTAGAGTGTTGGAGGCTATTTTATAGATGACATCACCGAAGTCGAGGATCGGTAGGATGGTCAGTTTTACGAGGGTATGTTTGGCAGCATGAGTGAAGGATGCTTTGTTGCAATATAGGAAGCAGATTCTAGATTTAATTTTGGATTGGAGATGCTTAAAATGAGTCTGGAAGGAGAGTTTACAGTCTAACCAGACACCTAGGTATTTGTAGTTGTCCACGTATTCTAAGTCAGAGCCATCCAGAGTAGTGATGCTGGACGGGCGAGCCGGTGCGGGCAGTGATCGGTTGAATAGCATGCGGAAGGAGAGTTGTAAGGCATTAAAGCTTGACTGGAGGTTAGTTAACACAGTGTCCAAAGAGGGGCCAGAAGTATACAGAATGGTGTCGTCTGCGTAGAGGTGTATCAGAGAATCACCAGCAGCAAGAGCAACATCATTGATGTATACAGAGAAGAGAGTCGGCCCGAGGCTTGAACCCTGTGGCACCCCCAAAGAGACTGCCAGAGGTCTGGACAATAGGCCCTCCGATTTGACACACTGAACGATGTCTGAGAAGTAGTTGGAAAACCAGGCGAGGCAATCGTTTGAGAAACCAAGGCTGTCGAGTCTGCCAATAAGAATGTGGTGATTGACAGAGTCGAAAGCCTTGGCCAGGTCGATGAATACGGCTGCACAGGGGGGCTTTACTTGTATTATTTTCTATGGCGGTTATGATGTCGTTTAGAACCTTGAGCGTGGTTGAGGTGCACCCATGACCAGCTCTGAAACCAGATTGCATAGCGGAGAAGGTACGGTGGGATTCAAAATGGTCGTTAACTCCGCTTTCGAAGACCTTAGAAAGAAAGGGTAGGATAGATATAAGTCTGTAGCAGTTTGGGTCTAGAGTATCGCCCCCTTTGAAGAGGGGGATGACCGCGGCAGCTTCCCAATCTTTGGGAATCTCAGACGATACAAAAGAGAGATTGAACAGGCTAGTAAATAGGGGTTACAACAATTTTGGCAGATCATTTTAGAAAGAGGGTCCAGATTGTCTAGCCCGGCTGATTTCTAGGGGTCCAGATTTTTCAGCTCTTTCAGAACAACAGCTATCTGGATTTGGATGAAGCAGAAATGGTGGGGGCTTTGAAGGATTGCTGTGGAGGGTGCCGGGCAGTTGACCGGGGTAGTGGTAGCCAGGTGGAAAGCATGGCCAGCCATAGAGAAATGCTTATTGAAATTCTCAATTATAGTGGATTTATCGGTGGTGACAGTGTTTCCTAGCCTCAGAGCAGTGGGCAGCTGGGAGGAGATGCTCTTATTCTCCATGGACCTTACAGTGTCCCAGAACTTTTTTGAGTTAGTACTACAGGATGCAAATTTCTGTTTGAAAAAGCTAGCCTTAGCTTTCCTAACTGCCTGTGTATATTTGTTCCCAACTTCCCTGAAAAGTTGCATATCACGGGGGCTGTTCGATGCTAATGCAGAACGCCACAGGATGTTTTTGTGCTGGTCAAGGGCAGATAGGTCTGGAGTGAACCAAGGACTATATCTATTCCTAGTTCTAACTTTTTTGAATGGTGCATGCTTATTTAAGCACTTTTAAAGAATAGCCAAGCATCATCTACTGACGGGATGAGGTCAATGTCATTCCAGGATATCCCGGCCAGGTCGATTAGAAAGGCCTGCTCTTAAAAATGTTTTAGGGAGCGTTTGACAGTGGTGAGGGGTAGTCGTAGACCCATCGCGGATGCAGGCAATGAGGCAGTGATCGCTGAGATCTTGATTGAAAACAACATAGGTTTATTTGGAGGGCGAGTTAGTTAGGATGACATCTATGAGGGTGCCTGTGTTTACGGATTTGGAGTTGTACCCGGTAGGTTCATTGATAATTTGTGTGAGATTGAGGGCATCACTCTTGGATTGTAGGATGACCGGGGTGTTAAGCATGTTCTAGTTTAGGTCACCTAGTAGCACGGGCTCAGAGGATAGATGGGGGGGCAATCAATTCACATATGGTATCGAGAGCACAGCTGGGGGCAGAAGGAGGTCTATAGCAAGCGGCAACAGTGAGAGACTTGTTTTTGGAAAGGTGAGTTTTTAGAAGTAGAAGCTCGAATTCTTCGTGTACAGAATTGTATAGTAATACACAACTCTGTAGGCTCTCTTTGCAGTAGATTGCAACACCGCCCCCTTTGGCAGTTCTATCTTGGCGGTAAATGTTATAGTTAGCAATGGCGATTTCAGGGTTTATGGTGGTTTTCCTAAGCCAGGATTCAGACATCCGGGTTGGCAGTGTGTGCTAAAGCAGTGAGTAAAACAAACTTAGGGAGTAGGCTTCTAATGTTAACATGCATGAAACCAAGACTTTTACGGTTACGGAAGTCAACAAATTAAGGCACCGGAGGGTGGGAGTGGAGCTAGGCACTGCAGGACCTGGATTAACCTCTACATCACCAGAAGAACAGAGGAGAAGTAGGATTTTTTAAATCTGTTCCCATTGCATGGACTTAGTATATCAAGGGTGGGAGAGAGCTTAGCGTTTTGCACCAAATCCAGTCAGTCACAATAAAAGCCATCAAAGGGATCCCTTGCTGACCAACCGTCCGGTCACTTCAGAGGTGGAAGACCATCTACAGACGCCAACATATCCCGGTTGTTGGACTGAAGACACCAAAGGTAGAAGGGTGAAACCAGCTTGTATCTGGGTCACAGTGATGGAGGGAGGCATGATTGAGAAAGCGGAGTCCTGCTGGTAGAGGATCTGGGGCTGTATTCATTAAGCGTCTCAGAGTAGGAGTGCTGATCTAGGATCAATTAGCCTTTTAGATCATAATAAATAAGATGTATATGCACAGGGGGGGGACCTGATCCTAGATCAGCACTCCTACCCTGATATGCTTTACAAATACGGGCCCTGGAGTAGGACGTTGTGTGCATGACCGTGTGTTTGAGGTGCTGGTCATTATTCTGCGTGAGTCTGGAGGCCAGCGCTGGCCTGGCTGGTTCTTAGGGACTGCTCTCTCTCCCTCTTTCTCTGCTTGGTCTCTAGAACCTCTATTGGGAATGTGGCAAAACACTGCCAGACAAGCTGGGACAACAGTCACTGTCTGTCTGACTGCCCCAATGCCAGCGGTGGAGAGTAGGAGGGGGTTAGCCCAGGACACACAGCTTGACACACTGACCTCATTCACCCAGCCTTGGGTTCAAAAGCCATGTGCTTTAAAAACAACCAAAGCTTGTTTGTCCACACAGGAATCAGTTACGTGTTCGTGTGCCATCTAGTCGGCCTAAATGACAAAGCAGAATTAGCACGTTAGTGCTCTCTCTCGCTCTCACACACGTTACGTTAGTCCATCATATCCCATGATGACTTCCACTTCTGAGTTCACAGTGAAGTTTTTGGGTGACTGTCGAGTCCAATCCGAGATCCACAAACTTTATCGCAGGCAGGGCATGCGCAGTCCGTGTTGGCGAGGGAAGGTATAGTTATGTCTCCTGAGCTGTTTTGACTGTTTCTTTGTGCTCCTCTCCTCCTCTGAACACCACTCTGGCAGAGCTGCCGCCAGGTGGAACGGTGGGCAGCGGCATCCTCCAGGTCTGTGGGTTTGATGGTGCTCTTCTTCAGCTGGTCCTTGTAGCGCTGCATCTGCCCCCCTACAGACCGCCGGCCGTACAGGATCTTCTGCAAACAAGCGCTCCACAAGACATTCTAATGACATGCCCAAGCCAGCAGTCGGTGTTTGAGTGGCCGTGGCCTCCATACTTTTGCAGTTGGTCAAAGCCAGGTGATTCCCAGGATGCGCTGCAGGCATCTTATGTGGAATCGCTCAAGCCGCTTGTTGGTGTTGTTGATACAATCCCATCCTGCTATAGACCCTCACAGCCGATACAAGGACGGACTGAAGGTCTTCCAGAGTGTGGGCCACAAGAGCTCTCTCTCTCACACACACACACACACACACACACCTCAACTATCAGACAGTCGTAGTTCGCTCATCCCTCTGCTGCTGTATGTTGTGGTAAGAATGGAGGGTCAGTCTCACACACACACACAGACTTACTATCTTGCGGTCGTAGTTCTCTCCGCTACTGTAGGTGGTGGTTAGGGTGGAGGAGCACTCCTCCAGGTACCAGGGCTTGCGTCCGCTCTCGGCGGTGCTGGAGATTGAGATAGTGTAGATGCTGTTGGTGTAGCCGTCACAGGAGCAGTGGTCCCGGCTCCGCCCGCCGTTCCCTGACGCCCACACAAAGATGGAGCCACGCCCCTTCCTTCCCTGGCAGGAAATCAAACCATTGTCAATTAGATCAGAGGCGGGATTTCCTGCCCGTGGGAACAACGGTTCTTCCGCCCATTGATGCTGTAATGGTAATAGCAGGTGCATGCAGCAGTGGCAGGGGAATGAGCACATGAATTACATTAGCCCAAATTACTTAATGGAGCAGCACTATCACACAGTTTCAGTAAGCAGAGATATTTACATAGAAATACAATTACTTGAGCGGGCATCCCCAATCAAATAAAGTCAATGATGCCAAAATGCCAAAATTCTATTTATATGGGTTTTTATTGGTGTATGATTGGCAGAGAAACTGGAGGGAGCCTACTGCTCTGTGAGCTCCGACTGTCACTCAAACACATCCACACACACAGAGGGGATAAATGGTGGAGGGAAGCACTTCAAAAAGGCCTCTGTCAGCCTGTGATAAGAGATAGAAGCCCCTCTGAGTGAGGAGAGAATCAGACTGGACCAGCTTTGGAGGGAGGGAGGGAGGGAGGGAGGGAAAAAAGGAGAGCTCGAGAAAGAGAAGCTGTGCGAGAAAGGAGGGGAGAGATACAGAGGGAGTGTGACAAACAGAGAGAGACAAAGAGAGCGAGAGAGTGAAAGAGCAGGTAGGGAGATGATGACTTATTGAAGCAAGAGGGAGACCGACAAAGAAAGAACAATTTTTTTTTTTTTTAAAACAACCAAAAAACATTTACGAGAAAATTAGCTCAAGTTTCCAAAGAGAGCGTGGGGGCTGGGTCTGGGGGACCTGCACCCTCTAACCTAACAACAGCAACACACACCTCTCCCTAACCGGTCAGTAATATCTCAAACATACGGGGGCTAACACATTTTCTCCACCCTTCCAACTGGTTACACAGTCTCCCCGCTCACTAGCCTGTCACATCACCTTTTCTGTAGGCCAACCTGCCACGATGCTGCCACACACACACACACCTCCAACCATCTGTCATAATAGTCCAATAGACTCTGTAGCTTCCACGCACAACAAAGACATACACCGAGAATACAAAACATTAAGAAAGCCTGCTCTTTCCATGACATAAACTGACCAGGTGAGTGCTATGATCTCTTTACATTTATTACATTTTAACAGACACTCTTATCCAGAGTGATTTACAGGATCAATTAGGGTTTAAGTGCCTTGCTCAAGGGCACAGACAGATTTTTCCCAGTCGGCTCTGGGATTCAAACCAGCGACCTTTCAGTCATCGGCCCAACACTCTTAACCGCTAGGCTACCTGCCGCCCTTATCGATGTCACTTTGTTAAATCCACTTCAAATCAGTGGAGATGAAAGGGAGGAGACAGAGTAAAGAAAGATTTTTAAGCCTCGAGACAATTGAAACATGGATTGTGTATGTGTGCCATTCAGAGGGTGACTGGGCTAGATACAAAATGTAAGTGCCTTTGAGCGGGTGTATGGTAGTAGGTGCCAGGCACACCGGTTTGAGTGTCAAGAACTGCTGGGTTTTTCCACACTTCAACAGTTTTCCCCTGAGTATCAAGAATGGTCCCTCACCCAAAGGACATCCAGCCAACTTGACAACTATAAGAAAGCATTGGACTCAATATGGGCCAGCATCCCTGTGGAACGCTTTCGTCACCTTGTAGAGTCCCCGACGAATCGAAGCTGTTCTGAGGGCAAAGGGGGTGTTCCTAATGTTTTGAATACTCAGTGAACGTAACCCACCACCAAAATCTAACCATCATTTGACTTTCTCTAGAATCAAAATGTAAGCAGCACGTCTGACTCAGCATGGAGAGGGCACTCTGACATCATCACAAGCGACCTTGTGAAGTCAACTCCCCTCCACTTAACCCCTGGGCTAAGCTCTTCCTTTGAGCCACCTCCACAAAACACTCATGAATATGGATACAGCACATGAATACGCTAATCAGACCAAGCGCTTTAATACAAATGTCGAGAAGTGCCCACGAGGCATTGATTACACTCTGGCCGCCGAGTTACAGCGTGCGTTTGTCCAAGTCAATGTGTATTCTTTGCACCAGTCTTCTTCTGAGAGCGAATTGGTGTTTTGATCGTGGGTATAAGTGTGTATACTTAATGTGCATGTCTACTGTGTGTGTGTGTGAGATGCACCATGCGGATGCCGTTCTCGAAGGCCTGCCTTGCCAGCGAGGCGGGGCCGTCCACGGTCTTGCCATCGTCATCAGGACCCCAACTGGCGCTGTAGATGTCAATGTGCTGCGGCTGCAGACTCAGAGACTTGGCCTCCACCATGTCTGTCACATCACCGTCCAGCATCCGCACCCCTGACACACACACACACACACACACACACAATTTAAAAAACAGTACATTTGGCGCACACAGTTTACATCACACACTCAAGCACAGATACATAGCGTAAACCCAATGCTCACCCCCTATCCGTGCGTTGTAGGCAATTCCCACAGTGCAATGGGAGTTGTTAGCAGATGCAGCAACTTCCCCAGCACACCGTGTTCCATGCCTGGAGAGAGAGCAGGGACACTTTACTTTACACACATAAACACATTTCCACACTCCCACAAGCGCACATTTATAAAACTCACACAAATATGTAAACAGATACACTGAGGAACGCACAAACAGTCGGGATAGCATCGGACACCCTGCACGTTCCCGGTCAAAGACGCATGGCTGGAGAACTAAGTGGAGTTAGACTTAGTTCAAACTACGGCCTGGAGGAACAGGCCAACTCATGGCCAGTAGCAGGGGCTGAGTCTTGTCCAGAAGGGCATGCAATGGAGAACGTATTATAGTCCGTTTTCCTCAGTTTGGTGCGTAACGAACATGGCCCTGCTGTCAGAGGCAGCAGCTGCACTGGGTTACATACAGCCCTCAAATATTTTCACAATGTGAACGAGACAAATGTTTTGCATGTCCCCGAGGCCTCAACAAACAAGGGTAACATTCCGCCACAGACTGCAAGCGACAATCGGCCAGGGTCAGTGACCAGAGCAAACAAACAAGAGTGTCTTTTAGGAGGAGGAAGAGGCAAATGCTCTCGCTCGGCACGACCAGCCCTCATGCCGAGAACATCTGGACCGAGCGGCCCGGAGTCGCCACTGACTGCTGTCATGGCAACCCCAGCATCTAACCCGTGGCAGGCAGACGCACACACCCTCGCTAGCTTATGGTTTCCACTGTACTGTATTCCATCACCTGGCTAGAACCTCCCTCCACAACACAGCTCTTCCCCTATAGCAGACAAATAGTAGGGAACATTCAAATCCTGTAGCTCCGTTTGGCATCCCATGGCTCCATGTTCTGCCTGTTGCCTACGTCTCATCTGCGTACGTGCGTGGAGTGTGAGCTTGTGTCGTCTGCTCTCAGCCCATCTCTGTTCCATGCCTGCTCCGCATCACTCTGAACCACACCGTCTGTAGGATGACTAAAGTTCAATGTGAACCTACACACTGACTGGGTCAATCCTGAAGGTGATTCCTTGGTTCAGCCCACAGAAGTGGACTTCTACATTATAGCAGAAATTCTATCACATGGAAATGTTCGAACTCAGCAGCGGATACGTTCTTCACACAGGAAATAAGCGGAAAGAACAGCTTGTTCTCCTCTGGGAAAACACACACACACACACACACACACACACACACACAAAGGTAACACCACACAGCGGATGCAAGTTTAGTGTCCGTTTACTTTGAACATCTGTGAAACTGCTGGTTTAAAAGAAAGGGATGGTAGAGTGAACTGTAACCAATCCATTCTGGTCTCTTTGGTTGGTCTGGATCAGAAGTGGCGAGTCCTCGTTCTTCAAATCAGTACCATGTCATAAAATAAAGCTGGGGCAAATTGGAACTCCTACCACCACACGAGTGTACTCGCAAACGTATCGGAGAGGGACGTCTGGAGTGCATCAGCAGTTAGTGGGGAGCTTTCATAAAACCTCTCACAAAATGGTGTTCCCCTCTATGTTCGTATGATATCGGAGACTGGACAAGTTGGGACAGTGCAAAGATACAGAATCGGTCTGAAAAGCGTGTAATGTGTAAAGCTTTAGGTAGCAGGTACACACTAACAGCTGTGTTCCAGTATCCCCTCGAGCAGCATACTGCCTAGAATAAAGCAATGAGTTGGGCCATGCATTCTAAGCGGTATGCTACTATGGACATTGGAACCTACCCATTATTGTGACAGACTTCTCAACAAACCCCAGTCAGAGGGGGACAGAGAGAGCGAGGGAGTGAGCCATTGCAGGCCCTGATCTGTCTAGAAAGCAGTGGGCTATTAAACCTCCTGTCTCTTTAAGAAAACAATCTACAACAGAGCACTGAGGGTTTGCCAAGGCATTTTGGCTAGAGGGTCCAAAAACACTCTGACAGCCAAACTGGCGCAGGACACAGGGCTCCCAGGCAGAGGAGAGTTCTCCACACACACACACACACCATAAACACACCACTACAGAACTATACAGATAGCGAGCGAGCGCACGCACACACACACACAGTGGAGAGCGATGCTGTGACACGGTATCTTACTTGTTCTCGTTGCTGGCATCGTAACGGGGCATGGGGTCCATGTCATTCCCGTTGACATCATAACTGGCCTGATTGTCCTGGAAACAGAGGAAATACCTTCACCATCATTTGTGTTCTTATGGCCGAGCAGCAGAAATCAGCCAATGGCTGAATATGCAAAACGCACACACACCCCATTCCAAAACCCCCCACACCCCATTCCAACCCCCCCCACACACACATTCCAAAACCCCACCAAATTCCAAACCCCTTTCCAAACCCCCCACACACCCCCATTCCACCCCCCCCACACAACCACACCCCATTCCAAAAAAAAAAAAAACACCCCCATTCCAAAACCCCATCCCATTCCAAACCCCCCACACACATACCCCCCATTCCAAAAAAAAACACCCCCATTCCAAAACCCCCACACCCCCATTCCAAAACCCCCACCCCATTCCAAAACCCCCCACACACACCCCATTCCAAAACCCCCACAAACACACCCCATTCCACCCCCCCCACACACACACACACCTCATTCCAAACCCCCCACACACACACCCCTCCATTCAGAAAAAAACACACCCCCATTCCAAAACCCCCATACACCCCATTCCAAAACCCCACACACCCCATTCCAAAGCCCCCCCCCCACACACACACCCCATTCCAACCCCTCCCCCCACACACCATTCCAACCCCTCTCTCACCCCCACACACACACACCCCATTCCCCCAAAAAAAAAAAAAACATTCCAAAACCCCCACCCCATTCCAAACCCCCCACACCCCCCATTCCAAACCCCCCCACACCCCCATTCCAAACCCCCCACACACACCCCATTCCAAAACCCCACCCCATTCCAAAACCCCCACACACACACACCCCATTCCAAAACCCCCACACACACACACCCCATTCCAAAACCCCCACACACACACACTGAGTGTAAAAACATTAGGAACACCTTCACTACAAGGTGTCGAAAGCATTCCACAGGGATGCTGGCCCGTGTTAACGCCAAAGCTTCCCAAAGTCAAGTTGAATGGATGTCCTTTGGGTGGTGGAACATTCTTGAAACACACTGGGAAATGTTGAGCGTGAAAACGCCAGCTGCGTTGCAGTTAACACGTCTTCTGAATGGCACACACACAATCCATGACTCAATTGTCTCGAGGCTTGAAACGGATTATTTAACAGGTCTCCTCCCTTTTGTCTACACTGATTTGGATTTAACAGTTGAAATCAATAACGGATCATAGCTGTCACCTGGAATCACCTGGTCTATGTATGGGGAAAGAGCAGGCGCTCCTAATGTTCTGTACACTCGCTGGGGCGGCAGGGTAACCTAGTGGTAGCCTAAGGTTGCAAGTTCAAATCCGCGAGCTGACAAGGTACAAATCTGTCGTTCTGCCCCTGAACAGGCAGTGTTCCTAGGCAGTCATTGAAAATAAGAATTTGTTCTTAACTGACTTGCCTGGTTAAATAAAGGTAAAATAAAAATAATTTAAAAAACATTGCACCCACAAACATACAGTACACACTCACGTAGTTCTGAATGAGGTCGGGGTGGTTCCTCTCTATGCCGTCATCCAGGATGGTGACCACCACGTCTTTCCCGGTGTAGCCCCTCTTCCACGCCCCCACTATGTTCATGTCTGACTGGCAGTTATGGATGTCATCGTTACAGTGCTGGAACGAACACACACACACGTCACTGGAATAGTGCTGAAACAAAACTAGCAACCCACTTATGTGGTCATTATAATTCTAGAACAGTGTGTCTCCGTGCTATCTGCAAAACGTTTAACATTTTACTAGATAGATTTACCAACTTTTCTCCTCGCTTTACTTTTTTCATTCAACCTTTTTCACCCCGGAAAGCTTTATCTGGACGTGGTTCGTCAGGACCTCCACCAGCCGAAGCTAAGTAGTAACATTAACATGATGCCTTCCAATTGCAGTTGCTGTACTCATAATCTACAGGAGAAGGATCGCTTTACGGTGAGGATAGCCGTGTTGCAAGCACAGCTTCAGATGCAATCGTTGAGCAGGGTCATTTCAGTGTAGGAAAGGATGAAACCGCGTCTGTGCCACCAGTAAGTACAGATCCCCTCGCACGGTCCCCGCAGCCGTTCAATTTTCTCAAGGCTTCTGGAAAGAAATGCTGCCGGTATTCTCAACCGGTGTCGCTCATTCAGCTGACAGAATCTGCCGAAGCATTCCACTATTAGCTCTGACAAATTGAAAACCCTAGTCATTGGCGACTCCATTACCCACAATATTAGACTGAAAAAGAACCATCCCTCGGCGTAAAGGCTAATCTGAATATGGCGCTGCCTAAGGATAAAACTGGCGAGTATAGAGAGTATAGGGATATTGTTATCCATGTCGGCACCAACGATGTTAGCATGAAACAGTCAGAGGTCACCAAGCGCAACATAGCTTCAGCGTGTAAATTAGCTAGAAAGATGTGTCGGCACCGAGTAATTGTCTTTGGCTTCCTCCCAGTTAGGGGGAGTGATGAGCTCTACAGCAGAGTCTCACAACTGGAATGCTGAGGAGTGACTGACTCCATCCTAGCTGGAGGGGTGCTCTTATCTATGACAAACTAGACAAGGCTCTAACTCCTCTAGCTCCACAATGAGATAGCCAGCCTGCCAGGTTAGTGGAGTCTGCCACTAGCAGTCAGCTCAGCTATCCCCATTGAGACAGTGTCTGTGCCTCAATCTAGGTTGAGCAAAACAAAACATGGCAGTGTTCGCCTCAGCAATCTCTCTGGAATAAAGACCTCCTCCATTCCTGTCATCATTGAAAGAGATTGTGATCTCACATCTTAAAATAGGGTTACTTAATGTTAGATCCCTCACTTCCAAGGCAGTTAGTCAATTAACTAATTACTGATCATAATCTTGATGTGATTGGCATGACTAAAACATGGCTCAAGAGTGACGAATTTACTGTGTTAAATGAAGTCTCTCCTCCTGGTTACACTAGTGACCATATCCCTGGCAAATCTCGCAAAGGCGGATGTGTTGCTAACATTTACGACAGCAAATTTCAACTTAAACAAAACATATTACTGCGTTTTTGTCTTTTGAGCTTCGAGTCATGAAATCTATGCAGCCAACTCAATCACTTTTTATAGATACTGTTTACAGGCCTCCTGGGCCATTCACAGCGTTCCTCAATGAGTTCCCTGAATTCTTATCGGACCTTGTAGTCATGCCAGATCATTTTCAAATTTTTGGTGACCGTAACATTCACGTGGGTCCACAGACCCACTCTCAAAGGCTTTCGGAGCCATCATCGACTCAGTGGGGTTTGTCCAACATGTCTCCGGACCTATTCATTGCCATAGTCATACCCTGGATCAAAAGACGTGCTATAAAATTCTCTGACAACCCAGAGATTCCCTTCCAGACTCCACCTACCCAAGGACGTTGGGATAGACAAATCGGTTAACCACCTAACTGCATAATACCGTAGATGCAGTCGCACCCCTACAAACAAAAAACATTTGTCACAAGACATTTTCTCCCTGGTACACAGAAAATACCCAAGCCCTGAAGCAAGCTTCCAGAAAATTGGAACGGAAATGACGCTCCACCAAACAGGAAGTCTTCCAAGTAGCTTGGTAAGACAGGACCGTGCAGTATCGAAGAGCCCTCACTGCTGCTCCATCATCCTATTTTTCCTACCTAATTGAGGAGAATAACAACATTTATTTTTGATACTGTCCACATCTAACTAAAAAGAAGCATTAGACAAGAGAGGATGGCATTCACTTCAGCAGTAATACATTCATGAACTTCTTCAATGAAAAGTTCATGATGGTTAAAAAGCAAATTACAGACTCCTCTTTGAATCTGCGTATTTCTCCAAAGCTCAGTGGTCCTGAGTCTGCACAGAACTGCCAGGACCTAGGATCAATTAAAGTTATTTAATCCTGTAACTCTTGACACATACATGAAAACAGTCATGACCTCTAAACCTTCAAGCTGCATACTGGACCCTATTCCAACTAAACTACTGAAAGAGCTGCTTCCTGTACTTGGCCCTCCTATGTTGAACATAATAAATGGCTCCCTATCCACCAGATTTGTACCAAACTCACTAAAAGCGGCAGTAATAAAGCCTCTCTTGAAAAAGCCAAACCTTGACCCCCCAAAAAACAAGAAAATATATAAAAATAAAATATGTATATGAAATGCTTCAGTCTGCTTTTAGACCCCGTCATAGCACAGACTGCGCACGTGAAGGTGGTAAATGACCTTTTAAATGGCGTCAGACCAAGGCTCTGCATCTGTCCTCATGCTCCTAGGCCTTAGTGACACCATCGACCACCATGTTATTGTTACGAGATTAGAAACACCAATTGGACTCTACACGGACAAGTTCCTGCCTGGTTTAGATCTTATCTGTCAGAAAGATATCGGTTTGTCTCTGTGGATGTTTGGTCCTCTGACAAATCAATTGTAAAGTTTTGGCGTTCCTCTAGGTTCTGTTTTTAGGACCACCATTGTTTTCACTATATATTCTACCTCTTGGTGATGTCATTCGGAAACATAATGTCAACTTTCCCTGCTATGAGGATGATACACATGTACATTTCGATGGAAGAATGTGAAGCCCCAAAATTGCCAACCCTGGAAGCCTGTGTTTCAGACATAAGGAAGTGGATGGTGGCAAATGTTTTACTTTTAAACTCGGACAAAACAGAGATGCTCTAATTCTAGGTCCCAAGAAACAAAGAGATCTGCTGTTGAATCTGACAATCTTGATGGTTGTACAGTTGTCTCAAATAAAACTGAAGGAACTTGGCGTTACTCTGGACCCTGATTTCTCTTTTGACAAACATATCAATAATATATCAAGGACAGCTTTTTTCCATCTTCATAACCTTGCAAAAATCAGCAACCTTTTGTCCAAAAACGATGCATTTAAGCTAATCCATGCCCTTTTCACTTCTAGATTAGACTACTGCAATGGTCTACTCTCCAGATAAAGCACTAAATAAACTTCAGTTAGTGCTAAACACGGCTGCTAGAATCCTGACTAGAAGTAAACAATTTGATCATATTACTCCAGTGCTAGCCTCCCTACACTGGCTTCCTGTTAAGAGTAGGGCTGATTTTTAGGTTTGACTGCTAACCTACAAAGCACTACATGGGCTTGCTCCTACCCATCACTCCGATTTGGTCCTGCCGTACATACCTACACATACGCTATGTTCACAAGACGCAGGCCTCCTTATTGTCCCAAGAATTTCTACGCAAACAGCTGGAGGCAGGGTTTTCTCCTATAGAGCTCATTTTTTATGGAATGGTGTGCCTATCCACGTGAGAGATAAATGTCGAGACAGAGTCTAAGTCTTTACTGAAGACTTGTCTCAGTAGGTCCTATGATTCAGTGTAGCCTGTCCCAGGGATGCGAAGGTGAACGGCAAGGCACTGGAGCAACGAATCGCCCTTGCCTTCTCTGCCTGGCCGGCTCCCCTCTCTCCACTGGGATTCTCTGCCTCTAACCCTATTAAGGGGCTGTCACTGACTTAATAGTGCTCTTCCATTCTGTCCCTAGGAAGGGTGCGTCTCTTGAGTGGGTTGAGTCACAGACGTGATCTTCCTGTCCAGTTTTGCGATTCCTCGGGCTCGTGCGGTGGAGGAGACCTACAGAGCCTCGTCTCAGGGTAGTAAGTTGATGATATTCCTCTAGTGCTGTTGGGGCTGTGCTTTGGCAAAGTGGGTGGGGTTATTTCCTGCCTGATTGATACCCCCAGACAGGACCATCGGATGGGGCCACAGTGTCCCCCGACCCACCCATTTCAGCCTCCAGTATCTGTGCTGCAATAGTCTGTGCCGGGGGGCTAGGGTCAGTCTGTCTTATCTGGTGTCCTGTGTGAATTTAAGTATGGGCCCTCTAATTCTCTCTCTCCCTCCACTCCCGGGGGACCTGAGCCCTAGGATCATGCCTCAGGACAACCTGGCCTGATGACTCCTGGCTGTCCCCAGTCCACCTGGTTGTGCTGCTGCTCCAGTTTAAACTGTTTTGCTTGCGGCTATGGAACCCTGACCTGTTCACCGGGCGTGCTACCTTGTCCCGGACCTTTCTCTACTACACCTGCTGTCTCGACTTCTGAATGCTCGGCTATGAAAAGCCAACTGACATTTACTTCTGAGGTACTGACCTGTTGCACCCTCTACAAACACTGTGATTATTATTATCTGACCCTGCTGGTAATCTATGAACGTTTGAACATCTTGAAGAACAATCTGGCCATGTACTCTTATAATCTCCACCCGGCACAGCCAGAAGAGGACTCAGAGCCTGGTTCCCCTCTAGGTTTCTGCATTGCTTGCTGAGTTTCTGTATGGCACTTTGTGACCCCTGCTGATGTAAACAGGGCCTTATAAATACATTTGATTGGTTGATTGATTCCATAGACATAGGTCCTGTTCGAATCCTTTGAAAATGCAACTTTCCCTCCTCTGTTCTTTGAAGAAATTATTGATCTGACATTTTTTGGACTGGTGAAAGCTATGAACTGGAATTATTGCTTTAACCTGTCCAATCATGCTAGATCAGTTATTAGTCCAAGGAGGAGAGGAAGGAATGGAAGCATTTTAACCGTTTTTAAATAGGTCCAGAGATGGATGGAGAAAGTCAGTCGTAGACTAAAGTCCAGGTGAACAAACGTCAGACGTGAACATGGACAAAGACTAGTCAATCTCATACCTAAACAGGAAACACTCATGACGGACTATAACCGATTATGAAACTGGACAGATAAGTGGAAGCTCTAAAGTCAAAGTACTGGCATTATCTTTGCCAAGTTAACCATTGACAGAACCCAGGAGAAAAAGACCGGAGTGCTGACCAACTTCACAAAACGTAGGGGAGCCATGATGTGTATGTGAATGTGACTAGCAGCCACGAGTGAGTGAAGTATTCTGTCTGTGTAGAGCTGCATAGCTTGTGCAGTCTAGACGGAGCCATCTCACACTGCATTTATGCATTTAAATCCTCTCGGAGTCATTAGAAAAGGTGTGAGAAGATGTCTAGACATTAGCCACGCTACACCCTTGGCCGCACTACACCCAAGATTCACTCTCACACACAGCCTGTCGAGCCTCCATTAAGTGGGTCAGGGTGGTGTTGAGTCCGGTGACTCTTGACCCTGAGCCCTGGGGTTTGGCCTGATCTGCATACTCACGATGTACCACATACTGTTCCACTTGGCGTCGTTGAAGAAGATGGACTGGGCGGGGCTAGTCTGGGCGGGGCTGGAGAGAGGGCGAGGGGCCGCCTTGTAATCCCTCTTGATCCGCCTCTTCACCACCTGCTGCTGAATCCACTCCACCTAAAGGAGAGGGCATACCATTGGACAGTGAGTAAAAACAATATCAAACAACAAATCGCTGAACAGGAACACAAAGGGATTACGGACAAGCATGTTTTGAGTGGACAATGGGAGATGGAGGAATATGCGTGGAGAAATACACGAACAAAGTAAAACACTGGCAGACAGACAAGTGTGCACACACACACATCACAGATCACATCAAATCTCTCAAACCTAGTGGATTTATTTCACAGAATTCCTTGGCTCATCTCAGATGTTTGGGAGCATTGGGGTAGGATTTTTTCTATTTCTAGAAGAAAATGGACAAGGAAATCTCAAACATGGCCAGATTAGAGCCGTATACTTGATATGTAGCTACATAAATGACTGCTGCATCTCACCTTTGCACAAGGCTAGTGAAGTAGACACTCATATCAGAGGGAAAAATCTGTCAGTCTCTCCAGAGAGCGGAGGGGAGAAAAGAGAGCGGAGGGGAAAAACAAAATAAAAATGGAGAAAAGAGAGCGATGGGGTAGACCAAGAAAAACACAGGCAGAAAGATAGAGGGGTGGGGGACGACGACATCTAGGATGTAGTTGTGAAGTCTAAAATGGAAAGAAACAAAAAAATACAAGTGTAACAGTGATGGCAGGGCAATCAGACTGGTGCGAAGACAAGACAGCAGGCACAAGTCTCTGCTCATTTTACTCTGTCATTAACATCAGGTTCAAAGTAACTGTTTCCACACCTCACTGAGCTCAGAACAGCAGAGCCATCAGTGTGTGTGTCTGTCTGTCTCTCCGTCTGCCTGCCTACGTCCGTGTGTTCGTGCATGACGAGTGGTAAGGCCTTATGCAACGGTCCTCAGACAGTCACCTGGACAGGAGGTCTGACCCCAGCAGCCAGTCATCCATTAGCTCCGCCACTGACTTGAGAGTGCACTAAGAGGGAGAGGAACCGGATCTGAACTCTCCTTCTTCCTTCAGATGGTGAACTGGACTGGGAGCTTTTGAAATACGACTGCTTCTGCTTTGCCCCTTAAGGGTTTGCAGGTGGCTCGCTCTCTCAATCGCAGTCTCTGCCTCTCTCACTGACTGGGTTAGTAACCAAGGGCAACCAGGATCCAAAAGGGCCAGCCGTACAGCAGGAGTGCCAGTTGAAGTCAGAGGTTTGTAATGCATACTTCCTTCGTTTCTCGCTTCCTTGAAGGGATCAATGATCTGACATGAACCTTTAGGTAGAAGTGATGAGGTCCTTGCCTATCCAAATCTGTTATAAATCAGTGATCACTTTGAGGAAGTCTCGTATTTCTCAGTTGTTAGAGCATGGCGCGTGCAATGCCAAGGTTGTGGGTTCGAAAATGCATCCACTCACTACTGTAAGTCGCTTTGGATAAGAGTGTCTGCTAAATAAAAGCAGATATATATATTTGTTTCAATGGGGTAAAAGGTCCCCAAGGGTGAGGTCACACTCAAGGACCTCTTCTCCAAGCCACAGAGACATGCGTGCCAACAGGTAGACCGCACAACGCACACACACACACACACGGCGTACCTGCTACACCCATCGGACTCTCACACAAACACACAGAGATGACTGGCATTACACAACTAAGCAGAACAATGTGATTAGTTAAATAACCGACTACACAGACTGAGTCCAGAGCACCCGTGATAGAGTCCTGCCCAAAATGAGACTGGCATCAGAATGATAGGACACTGATCCCTGAACAGACAGACTCCCAGCTCAGACTGCAGGGCCAGCTGACATCATTTACACATCTCCTTCCTGTCAACCCCTCACACAGAAGAGAAACCAGAGGAAGAAGACAGGCAAAGAGAACACTGCTCCCCCTCTCTCTCTCTCTCCCTCCTCTCTCTCTCTCCCCCTCCTCTCTCTCTCCCTCTCTCTCCCCCCCTCTCCCTCTCTCTCTCCCCCTCTCCCTCTCTCTCTCTCTCCCCCTCTCCCTCTCTCTCTCTCTCCCCCACCCTCTCCCTCTCACCCTCTCTCTCTCTCCCCCACCCTCTCCCTCTCCCCCTCACTCCCCCTCTCCCTCTCTCTCCCCCCTTTCTCTCTCCCCCTCTCTCCCCCCACCCTCTCCCTCTCTCTCCCACCCTCTCCCTCTCCCACCCTCTCCCTCCCACCCTCTCCCCCTCTCTCTCTCTCTCTCCCCCCTCTCTCTCTCTCTCTCCTCTCTGTCTCTCTCTCTCTCTCCCCTCTGTCTCGCTCTCTCTCCCCCCCCTCTCTCGCTCTCTCTCCCCCCCTCTGTGTCTCTCTCTCCCCCCCTCTGTGTCTCTCTCTCCCCCCTCTGTGTCTCTCTCCCCCCCTCTGTGTCTCTCTCCCCCTCTGTGTCCCCCCCCTCTGTGTCTCTCCCCCCCTCTGTGTCTCTCCCCCCCTCTGTGTCTCTCTCCCCCTCTGTGTCCCCCCCCCCTCTGTCTCTCTCTCTCCCCCTCTGTCTCTCTCTCTCCCCCTCTGTGACGCCTGTCAATGCCAAACTGCCTCCTGCCCAGAGGGGAGTATTGCGGAATATGTTCAAAACGGCCAATGTTTCAAGCGAGTATAATACATCTCACGTTGATGACAACTATGCTCAGTGGCGCTATGGTTGGTCGACTTTTTTGTAGCTCGGTGTGCTGAGCTACAATTGCGCCCGGGACTGTACGCATCATCAGGGCAAGACCAACGGCGGTGCTCTGAGACTCATCAATAATGCAGGCGGGTGTCGATGACCCGTCTGGGGGGGCCCACGAACACTGAGGCGGCGACGGTGACAGGCTTACCTTGGGCTCCATCGAGATGAAGCTGTGGCCACCGCGACTGGACAGCGTCGACCTTTTGATGGTCCTGCTGTGAAAGAAGTGATAGTGGTCCTTCAGGTCGCCAATCTGCCGAGGAAAACACAAGCCATCAGTCTACAGTAAACACACTGGTTGCATCCGAACTGGTGTGAATTAGGTTGTAATTTCAGACGCATTCACAGGTTATGTACCAAGAAGACATCAGGAGGTGGCATCATGAATGTAAATGAGACAGAAATATAAAACATTTATTTATTTGTCCCTTAAGTTATGTAAAAAAACGGCAACCGAGTTTGACGGGAAACACAAACCTCCTAAACAAGACAGACAGAGACAAAGTCTGTGTTTTTACTGATCATTTTGTTTAGGAATTATTAAGTGATTAAAAACACATCACTCTGTTACCAAATCCAAAAATCTGTAACAGAATGTGGCCAATTCAATTGCAGTCAATGTGAAATCATAGTCAGTTAAATACAGCACAGTAGAGTTCAGTACAGTAGAGTACAGTATGATGTAATATACTCTACTGGACTGTGCTGTCCAAACATGTGAAACATAGACGTCTACAATTGGCACAGATTTGGTCCGGTCTGGACCAAACAAATTTGGTCTTGCTTGGGGGCGGAGCTTGATAGTGCTTCTACACCTGCATTGCTTGCTGTTTGGGGTTTTAGGCTGTGTTTCTGTACAGCACTTTGAGATATCAGCTGATGTACAAAGGGTTATATAAATAAATTGGATTTGATTTGATTTGATAGAATATAGCCAACTGCAGTGGAGGATGTTTTGTGTACCTCTTCAGACACATCACCATGAAGAGAATGACATTCATATGCTCTTCTGTTTCATGCAGATCAAGGATCCATGATGCAATTCTGTTACCAGGTGTTGATCCACTTCGCTTACTGTAGTTCAATACCCCAAAATTGATTTTTCAAACTCAAGGTATCATTGCTGACACCCCATTCTTTCTGCAGACATCTTTGAAACTTAATTTTGTATTAGATATTTAACAAAGTTTTTGGGAAAACGTAGTCACATAAAATACAGAGGGAGATTTTTACTGTCATTCTGTTTCCGAACTTGACATCGGCACTGTTCCTAATGTAAATGTGTTTTAGTAAAATGCTCTGTGGCAATTGTTAAAAGTAGACTTCTGCATATACACAGAATATACCAAACATTAAGAACACCTTCCTAATATTGAGTTATACCAACACTTTTGCCCTCAGAACAGTCTCAAATCGTCAGGGCATGGACTCTACAAGGTGTTGAAAGCATTCCACAGGGATGCTGGCCGATGTTGAGTCCAATGCTTCCCACAGTTGAGTCAAGTTGGCTGGATGTCCTTTGGGTGGTGGACCACTCGATACACACAGCAGCGTTGCATGGATTCAATTGTTTATTTTTCCCTCATCGACCTACACACAATATCCCATAATGACAAAGCAAAAACTGTATCATTTTTTTGTCAAATTCATCAAATAAAAATACCTGTACCCATTGCAATTCTCGTAAAGGGGGGTAAATTGCCACTATATAACTAGGGAGAAAGGGTGGCGGGGGTTTGAGAGCTGGATGACCCTGCTGGTCTACAATACTCCTTTTCAACCTGTCAGAATACATAGTATGGCTTTCATCGTGGATAGAGCACGCGCTGATGCTGACCAGCTGGTAAGTGTCTTCACTGACATTTTCAACCTATCCCTGACCCAGTCTGTAATATCATTATGTTTCAATCAGACCACCATAGTCCCTGTGCCCAAAGCCAAGGCGACCTGTATAAATTACTATCGCCCCCATAGCACATCTGTAACCATGAAATGCTTTGAAAGGCTGGTCATGGCTCACAACAACAGCATCATCCCAGACACCCTGGACCCACCCTGATTCGCATACGACCCCTCAGGGGTGCTTGCTTAGTCCTCTCCTGTACTCCCTGTCCACCCACGACTGCATGGCCGTGCACGACTCCAGCCTCGTTAAGTTCGCAGATGACACAACGGTGGTAGGCCTGATCACTGATGACACAGCCTATAGGGAGGCCAGAGACCTGGCAGAGTGGTGCCAGGACAACAACCTCTCCCTCAACGTCAGCAAGACAAAAGGAGCTGATGGTGGACTATAGGAAACAGAGAGCAGAGCACGCGCCCATTCACATGGACGGGGTTATAGCGGAGCGGGTTGAGAGCTTCCAGTTCCTCAGGGTCTAAGGATCTATCATGGTCTAAAACACACCAACAGAGTGGTAAAGGCACGGCAACACCTCTTCCCCCTCGGGAGGCTGAAAAGGCTTGGCATGGGCCCTCAGATCCTGAAATTTCTACAGCTGCACCATCGAGAGCATCTTGACTGGCTTGGTATGGCAACTGCTTGGCATCCGACCGCAAGGCACTACAGTGGGTAGTGCGTACAGCCGGGCTCTCTGCCACCCAGGAACTCTATACCAGGCAATGTACTGATGATAAGGTTTACTATCTGTCAGTTTTATTCCTAGTTATATTTACATACACAACATGACCATAAGTATACGGACACATACTCGTTGAAGATGTCATTCCAAAAACATGGGCATTAATATGGAGTAGGTTCCTCCCCTTACTGCTATAACAGCCTCCACTCTTCTGGGAAGGCTTTCTACTAGATGTTGGAACATTGCTGCTGGGACTTGCTTCCATTCAGCCACAAGAGCATTAGTGAGATCGGGCACTGATGTTGGGCGATTAGGCCTGGCTCGCAGTCAGCGTTCCAATTCATCCCAAAGGTGTTCGATGGGGTTGAGGTCAGGGCTCTTTGCAGACCAGTCAAATTCTTTCACACCAATCTCACCATCCATTTCAGTATGGACCTCGCTTTGTGCACGGGGCATTGTCATGCTGAAACAGGAAAGAGCCTTCCCCAAACTGTTGCCACAAAGTTGGAAGCACAGAATAATCTAGAATGTCATTGTATGCTGTAGCCTTAATATTTCCCTTCACTGGAACTAAGTGGCCTAGCCCGATCCAGACCCAGAGCATTATTCCTCCTCCACCAACCTTTACAGTTGCCCCTATGCATTGGGGCAGGTAGAGTTCTCCTGGCATCCGCCAAACCCAGATTCGTCAATCGGACTGCCAGATGAGGAAGTGTTGATTCATCCCTCCAGAGAACACGTTTCCACCGCTCCAGAGTCCAATGGCGGCGAGCTTTACACCACTCCAGCTGATGCTTGGCATTGTGCATGGTGATGTTAGGCTTGTGTGCGGCTGCTTGGCCATGGAAACCCATTTCATGAAGCTCCCGACAAACAGTTATTGCTCTGACGTTGCTTCCATAGTGTTGCAACTGAGGACAGACACACGGTTGGACAGGAGGCATCCTATGAAGGTGCCACGTTGAAAGTCACTGAGCTCTTCAGTACGGACCATTATACTGTCAATGATTGTCTATGGAGTGTGCATGGCTGTGTGCTAGATTTTATACACCTATCAGCAACGGGTTTGGCTGAAATAGCAGAATACACTCATTTGAATGACTGTCCACATACTTTTGGTCATGTAGTATATCTACCTATCTCGTATCCCTGCACATCAACTCACTACTGGTACCTAGTGTATAGCGAAGTTATCGTTACTCATTGCGTATCTATTACGAAGCGTTTAACATTTTCTTGTTTATCCCGATTTTCTTTCTCTCTACATTGTTGGGAAGGGCCATAAGAATTTCACTGCTAGTCCACACATGTTGTTTACGAAGCATGTGACGAATACAATTCCAAACATTTGATTTGAAATGTGATTTTATCAGGCAGACCCTTATTACTTTGAACCATGAAATACTCGGCAGTAACTGTTGCGTGTGGGTGGCACCTGTTATTCCACCGCTGTGGAGCCTAATGACTACACTCCCCCTTCATTCAGTCATTGTCTGTCACGGTTGTGATAGGCTGATCCCCGCCACACACAACCACAAACACACACCAGATACTATCCGGGGTTCAAGTTTCACGTTTTAATCAAGGCACATAAGAATGAAGGTAGCGCGTTCGGGCTGGCCCTGTGGGAGGACTCTCCACTGTGTCCCCGGGCCCGGTGGCTAACCTTGACAATTGAACTTCAATCCGAGTGACGAAACACCACGGTTCAATATCAATATCAAAATACGTTTTATTTATCAAACAAAAACACTAGTGCAGGATTTGATTTTGAAAGTCATTTACAAAGTTATTTGAAAAATATATACAACTTTTTGAGAAGAACCACAAACATACCTGTCCCATATTCTTATAGCCATATTTGCCCGCTATCCGATCAGCGATGTCGTGTCCCCCGTTTATCCGTACAGCCCAATGGTTGGTGTAAATCCGAGCTTTGCACGGGACAGACGTAAAACCGAGCAAGAGCGCCAGGATGCACATCAAGACTATTCTCAAAGCGGAGTTCCAAACCATCTTCCACTACTTCCCCCCCCCCCCAGAGCCTCCCGTGTGTCCTCCTTCCGACTAGGCAAACAACCAAACTTCTCTTCTCGCCGCAGGCAGTGCAAGCAAGATTATCGTATAACTGTTCGCTCCACATAAACTACACGCAAGGAAAGAAAAAAACGGAAACCGAAAATGCCTCAAAAGCCCGTTAGACGGTCCTCTTCTGTGTTCTCCGCGTGCATGGAGAGTTCGAAGTTTGCTTATTTCTCCGTAGCAGCAGTGAGGATAATATGACTGAATCTATGGTCTGAATACAGTGCTCTGGGTTAATTCCTTTCACCCAGAACTCGGATGTTGGTTCTCATTCTCCCTTTACAGTGGCGGAAAAAAAACGAGCGACACTCTGAAGAGTAAGAACGGCTAATGCTGCGTTCGTAACCAAGCGGGAGATGGAAATGTACCAATTGAATTCGTAAAAAAAACAGTTGGAAACTTTCATGTGTTTTGAACTCGTTGAGAAACGCCGATGGGCTATGGCCAACAAACTGCGTCAACTATGAACTAAAAGTACAACTATCATGCTTATATACAGTGCTCTGGATTGTAACACATTATATAGTTAAAAAAACATATTAATAGATTGCTTTGTATAAATAATGTTTTGTTACGTTTAACTGCCAAAAATGCTGTTATCGAGGTCATTTCCTTAGTAGGTGAGGTCAGCATGTGTGGAAGAAGTCTGAGCTCAGGGATGATAGACGAGTTTCCCCACTAGGGCCGTTCAAATGAACGTATTCGAGTCATATGTTGTAAATCCCACTTTCCACTTGGTTACAAATGCAGCATAACCCGTGGTGCTGCCAGAGCTCTGCTGGGTCTTAAAGGCACACCCAATTAGATCTCAAGATGGTCTATCAGATACTGTATCTATGACTGAGAGACAGTATTTGCCCGTTTGAATAGGCCCTCTAAAGGCTATTGTTATTTGCTAAATGCTTGATATGTCAGAATATTGCAGGCGGGGTTAGTGTGATTTGGAACAATGTGACAGACTTTGTTACTTTGTAGGCCTAACTATTTAAATTGTTACAAATTATTTCTGCACACAAAATAGGGAAAACAACATTTTACGCACTGGGCTGGGATTATTAGGCCTATAGCTTAAAAGACAAGATGGAAATGGTGAAAATCCCCAGTGTAGATTGTTATCATGAATATCCCAAGCGAGTAATAACTAATTATTGCTGCCACCTCTCTCATCAGTGTTCCGCTTCGTTAAAGATGTTGCACAGTAGACTACAATCCACCAACATTTGTCACGGTAGTAGGCTAATGGTGTCATTATTGAGGTTGGCGTTATTTGTCGGCCAATTTGAGGCCTACTGATTGCTAGGTTTTTTGTTTTCGTAGCAGTGGCTTGGAGTAACTCCGCAGCAAGCCAGGGACAGTGCACACAGAAAATCTGTGTTCCGCCTCAAACACAAGTAGCAAATCAGCATAATTGCTCTAATTGCGGCCAATTTCTTGGTGAATGGACCCCGCTGTCAAATCTAACAACAAGCGGGGGACAAGAATATCTCACGGTCCTCCAAAATGAGATGAAAGGAACCAAAAACACCCCATGACCGCGAGCATTCAGTGCAGAGACGGACTTGTAATCTAAAGCATTGAAAGGAGAAAAAACAAGCAATGATTTGAGAACGAAATCAACTACCCAGCTCACGACCCCCCCATTCTCTGTGCGGCCTCACTGCTGTGGGGCCAAATCCAGCCCCCTATTTGGGAATGAACCGTGTGAACCCCACAAAACATCTTTGTCGACAGCATCTGAGAGAGCAGTAGCGAGTGACAACAAACATCGGCATTCCTGCGTACATTCCTGCTCGAGTTCATTGAAATGTTCGAGGTCGAGCCTACGTCCATTGAGGCGCCACTATTAGCCTATTTTGAACCATCGTGTGACACGGTACTAGTTGAGCTGGATAGAAACATGAAGTATGAGGCAAGAGAGTTATAACAGCCTATATAACCTAAATATATTATCTTCACATAAGGGAGGCTTGGGGGTCTTTAGTTGGGGCCCATTATTGGGCTTTCCCTGTCGGGAATAGGCCTCCTCAGTTTTATCCACCTGTACAATTTTGAAGATTTTTTTTAAAAGTGCCACCTCAAAAATACAAAGGCGGGTGAGGGCCAATCGTATTGCACAACAGATCAAACATTGGTCATCCTACTACAGCAGCATACAGGGCCAGAGTGAGTCATTCCTGAGAGGCAGTAGCCTCGTACTACCATGACGACCTTGCAAGCTTACGTTCTGTTTCGCTACACAGATTCAGTGATTGATTGGTGACGTGAAACGAGAGTGCAGCAGTGAGGCTGGTAGTGGATCAGACGAGAGAAGCAGAGTCCTGCTGGAAACCAGAAGCATGAGTTAATTACCAAGTGGCCAAGATTATACACATTTATAATGACCAAGACAAATCAGGGATGGAGATAGCGTTTTAATAGAAAGGACTATTAAAACGGTCCGTCTCACGCTACCTCTCTCTCTCTCTCTATCCGGACCTTTCTTTCTTCTTTCCTCTTGCTTGCACTCTCCTTCCCCACTCTCTCTCTGGGTTGGCTTCCAGAAAGCGAGATTTGACTTTGACCTCTGACCCAAGAGCTGTGTAGACTTCTGTAGTTGAGCACAATGGCACCAGCCACTCACCCTCCCTCGTCCTGTCTCGGAATACGGAGCTCTACATTGTGGGCCACAAGATTCTTCTTTGTTTTGTTGAAATATAATATATACAGTGGGGCAAAAAAGTATTTAGTCAGCCACCAATTGTGCAAGTTCTCCCACTTAAAAAGTTGAGAGAGGCCTGTAATTTTCATCATAGGTACACTTCAACTATGACAGACAAAATTTGAAGAAAAAAATCCAGAAAATCACATTGTAGGATTTGTAATGAATTTATTTGCAAATTATGGTGGAAAATAAGTATTTGGTCACCTACAAACAAGCAAGATTTCTGGCTCTCACAGACCTGTAACTTCTTCTTTAAGAGGCTCCTCTGTCCTCCACTCGTTACCTGTATTAATGGCACCTGTTTGAACTTGTTATCGGTATAAAATACACCTGTCCACAGCCTCAAACAGTCACACTCCAAACTCCACTATGGCCAAGACCAAAGAGCTGTCAAAGGACACCAGAAACAAAATTGTAGACCTGCACCAGGCTGGGAAGACAATCTGCAATAGGTAAGCAGCTTGGTTTGAATAAATCAACTGTGGGAGCAATTATTAGGAAATGTTAGACATACAAGACCACCTCCCTCGATCTGGGGCTCCACGCAAGATCTCACCCTGTGGGGTCAAAATGATCACAAGAACGGTGAGCAAAAATCCCAGAACCACACGGGGGGACCTAGCCAGTCTCCAGATCTCAACCCCATATAACATCTTTGGAGGGAGTTGAAAGTCCATGTTGCCCAGCAACAGCCCCAAAACATCACTGCTCTAGAGGAGCTCTGCATGGAGGAATGGGCCAAAATACCAGCAACAGTGTGTGAAAACCTTGTGACGACTTACAGAAAACATTTGACCTCTGTCATTGCCAACAAAGGGTATGTAACAAAGTATTGAGATAAACTTTTGTTATTGACCAAATACTTATTTTCCACCATAATTTGCAAATAAATTCATTAAAAATCCCACAATGTGATTTTTCTGGATTTTTTTTCTCATTTTGTCTGTCATAGTTGAAGTGTACCTATGATGAAAATTACAGGCCTCTCTCATCTTTTTAAGTGGGAGAACTTGCACAATTGGTGGCTGACTAAATACTTTTTTGCCCCACTGTATATATGGATATATACAGTACTACTACTTTCTATCATGTAGTTTAGAGAACAGTGTCTGCACCTACACATAATTAGGGTACTTGTATATGGTAAGACAATAGTATGGGTCATTCCACGAAATGAGTGTCTTTTGCGTCCATTTAATACTTTAAGTAGAAATTGTGCACCAATATAGAATTTTAAGAGTCTGTTATATTCAATGAGGTGCCCTTATTATAGACCACATGGGCTGCGTTTACACAGGCAGCCTAATTCTGATATTTTTTTCACTAATTGGTCTTTTGACCAATCAGATAAGCTCTGAAAAATATCTGATGTGAAAAGATCTGATTAGTCAAAAGCCCAATTAGTGTAAAAACATCTGAATTGGGCTGCCTGTGTAAACACAGTCATGGAGAATTCAATAAATCAGTTTTTTAAAGCCCTAGTTATTTCGTTGCTTTGACAAAGTCAGTTCTGAAGATTATTTATTTCATGTGATTAGTGATTCATTTAAAGACAAAATCTGACAGTGGTACGTGAACTGAACTCTTGTTTTAATATATATATATTATACACTGCTCAAAAAAATAAAGGGAACACTTAAACTTCACAATGTAACTCCAAGTCAATCACACTTCTGTGAAATCAAACTGTCCACTTAGGAAGCAACACTGATTGACAATACATTTCACATGCTGTTGTGCAAATGGAATAGACAACAGGTGGAAATTATAGGCAATTAGCAAGACACCCCCAATAAAGGAGTGGTTCTGCAGGTGGTGACCACAGACCACTTCTCAGTTCCTATGCTTCCTGGCTGATGTTTTGGTCACTTTTGAATGCTGGCGGTGCTTTCACTCTAGTGGTAGCATGAGACGGAGTCTACAACCCACACAAGTGGCTCAGGTAGTGCAGCTCATCCAGGATGGAACATCAATGCGAGCTGTGGCAAGAAGGTTTGCTGTGTCTGTCAGCGTAGTGTCCAGAGCATGGAGGCGCTACCAGGAGACAGGCCAGTGCATCAGGAGACGTGGAGGAAGCCGTAGGAGGGCAACAACCCAGCAGCAGGACAGCTACCTCCGCCTTTGTGCAAGAAGGCCACAAATGTGAGTGTGTCTGCTTAAACGGTCAGAAACAGACTCCATGAGGGTGGTATGAGGGCCCGACGTCCACAGGTGGGGGTTGTGCTTAAAGCCCAACACAGTGCAGGACGTTTGGCATTTGCCAGAGAACACCAAGATTGGCAAATTCGCCACTGGCGCCCTGTGCTCTTCACAGATGAAAGCAGGTTCCCACTGAGCACGTGACAGACGTGACGGAGTCTGGAGACGCCGTGGAGAATGTTCTGCTGCCTGCAACATCCTCCAGCATGACCGGTTTGGCGGTGGGTCAGTCATGGTGGGGGGTGGCATTTCTTTGGGGGGCTGCACAGTCCTCCATGTGCTCGCCAGAGGTAGCCTGACTGCCATTAGGTACCGAGATGAGATCCTCAGACCCCTTGTGAGACCATATGCTGGTGCGGTTGGACCTGGGTTCCTCCTAATGCAAGACAATGCTAGACGTCATGTGGCTGGAGTGTGTCAGCAGTTCCTGCAAGAGGAAGGCATTGATGCTATGGACTGGCCCGCCCGTTCCCCAGACCTGAATCCAATTGAGCACATCCACCGACGCCACAGCAAATCATTAAAATCCAGACAGAAAATATTTACACAAGAAGCAATCTAATATCACACAGTCAAACTCTGTCGTTTAGTTAAGTTGCACCACAGACTGTCCAGGAGTTGGCGGATTCTTTAGTCCAGGTCTGGGAGAAGATCCCTCAGGAGACCATCCGCCACCTCATCAGGAGCATGCCCAGGCATTGTAGGAAGGTCATACAGGCACGTGGAGGCCACACACACTACTGAGCCTCATTTTGACTTGTTTTAAGGACATTACATCAAAGTTGGATCAGCCTGTAGTGTGGTTTTCCACTTTAATTTTGAGTGTGACTCCAAATCCAGACCTCCCATGGGTTGATATCTAGGATGTGTTATTTTAGTGTTCCCTTTATTTTTTTGAGCAGTGTATTCAAAAATAAACATTGAACATCTAATAGTCAAATCAGTGTAAAAGCAGGTGAGCTGGTTATACTCCTGTTGGCCATTTTCTGGTGGAGAACTGATCGAGCATAACACATCATCCCTGTTACCCATAGATAGACAGGCTAGAAATGTTCCCCCTCCCTGTTGCACACATACAGTGCATTCGGAATGTATTCAGACCCCTTGACTTTTTCCAGTTTTTTTACCTTACAGCCTTATTCTAAAATGGATGAAATTGTTTTTATCCATTTTCTCTGAATGTCTGAGTGGCCCAACCAGAGCCCGGACTTGAACCCAATCAGCTGTGCAGCGACGCTCCCTATCCAACCTGACAGAGCTTGAGAGGATCTGCAGAGAAGAATGATAGAAACTCCCCAAATACAGATGTGCCAAGCATGTAGCATCATACACAAGAAGACGAGGCTGTAATTGCTGTCAAAGGTGCTTCAACAAAGTACTGGGTAAAGGGTCTGAATACTTATGTAAATAAAAGGTATTTCTGTTTTTTATTTTTAATAAATTAGCAAAACATTTCTAAAAACCTGTTTTCACTTTGTCATTATGGGGTATTGTGTGTAGATTGATGAAAAAATGTGTATCCATTTTAGAATAAGGCTGAAACTTAACAAAATGTGGAAAAAGTCCAGGGGTCTGAATACTTTCCAAATGCACTGTAAGTATCCATTTCCTTTGTCACAAAGGGATTTATAGCGGATTTAAGATGAAATCATCAATCCTGTCACTGTCCTTGTTATCCGTAATCTTTGGGACGTCCCTACCCCACTGAAGTTGAAATGTAAAATGGTTAAGGTAAGGGTTATGATTAGGGGTTAGGGTTTAGGGTGGCAGCGTCCCAGAGATCCCAGATAGCATCAACCACCCTGTTAGAGTGCCTGTAACTTTATTTGGCACTTCAAAAATATATTATATTAATTCAACATCTTGAGAAGGGAAAACATGTTTTTGATTATTAAATTGATGACAATGTTAACATTGGGTGAAATTAAGTTCTGTTCCACATCTCAAAAGGCACCGGATTGGTGGAATGACCCATATACATTCCATAAGACATTAAGTTATATTCAATGGGTATATCCAACAGCAGGAAATGTTACGTGGTTATAATAGATGTTACCTCAAAAGGTAATGATACTGTATCTTATAGAAGCTCAGCTTTATCTTTATAATGAGTACCACAGATTAGCAGTAGCATTAGAATCAGCATGTTTAATGTTCCAATTTTGTTGAGCAATTTTAAGAAGACTATGGTGAGTATCAGGTGGAAACTCCCTCTTGTCATACTAATAATTACACCATTCTAATGCTATATGACTAGAAGGGTTCAAGTTCACATTTTATTATAAGCGTACAGAATCAGGATCTGGCCTTAAAACAGGCACCTAATAGAAGTCCTAATTCCAAGACCACTTTGCGCCCTCCAGTGGAGAACAACCACATTACAGAGAAGGTATTTTTGGTAGTCTGGAGTAGGATTCTGCTGTTAAAAGCCCATGAAGTGTACCACCTGTGTATTCTCATCATGAGTGATGCTCCATAGACCTGTGTGCTTCTCTCTCTCTCATGCCGAGCTGCCATATGGCATGGGAACAAACCACTAACTGGAAACTACAGTAAGCCTGAATTCAGAAATATTTACACCCTTGACTTTTTCCACATTTTGCTCCAGCCTGAATTTAAAATGGAATTTTAAAATTGTCACTGGTCCACACACACACACACACACACACAATACCCCATAATGTCAAAGTGGAATTATGTTAAAAAAAGAATAAATAAATTAAATGACAAATTAAATACAAATGAAAAGATGAAATGACTTGAGTCTATACGTATTCAACCCCTTTGTTATGGCAAGCCTAAATAAATTCAGAAGTAAACATTTGCTTAACAAGTAAGGATGTAGAATAAGTTGCATGGACTCACCGTGTGCAATAAGTGTTGAACATGATTTCTGAATGACTACCTCATCTCTGTAACCTACATATACAATTCTCTGTAAGGTTCCTCAGCCAAGTAGTGAATTTCAAACACAGATTCAACCACAAAGACCAGGGAGGTTTTCCAATGCCTCAAAAAGGGCAGTTCTTACACTTTGGATTGGGTATCAATACACCCAGTCACACAAAGATACAGGCATCCTTCCTAACTCAGCTGCCGGAGAGGAAGGAAACCGCTCAGGGATTTCACCATGAGGCCACTGGTGACTTTAAAACAGTTAAAGAGTTCAACGGCTGTGATATGAGAAAACTGAGGATGGATCAACAACATTTAAAAAAAAGGAAGCCTGCACAAAAGGCACTAAAGTGTGTGTACACACACACACACACACACACACACACACACACACAAAAAACGTGCCAAAGCCATTCACTTTCTGTCCTGAATACAAAGTGTTATGTTTGGGGCAAATCAAATACATCACATTACCGAGTACCTCTCTCCATATTTTAAAGCATAGTGGTGGCTGCATCAAATCAAATTTTATTGGTTGCATACACATATTTAGCAGATGTTATTGGTCGCATACAGATATTTAGCAGATGTTATTGCTGGTGTGGCGAAATACTGTCACTCCAACAGTGCAGTAATATCTAATAATACATACAAATCTAAGAGTAAAATAATTAAAATTAAGAAAAATAGAAATATTAGGACAAGCAATGTCAGAGTCCGGAGTACATACAGTTGAAGTTGGAAGTTTACATACACTTAC
Source organism: Oncorhynchus nerka (assembly GCF_034236695.1). Classification (NCBI taxonomy): domain Eukaryota; kingdom Metazoa; phylum Chordata; class Actinopteri; order Salmoniformes; family Salmonidae; genus Oncorhynchus; species Oncorhynchus nerka. The sequence goes on from NC_088408.1 coordinate 61,725,848, forward strand.
ATATACACAGTGCATTTGGAAAGTGTTCACTCCCCTTGACTCTTTCCACATTATGTTACAGCCTTATTCTAAAATTGATAAAATTATTTTGTCATCAATCTACACACCATACCCCATAATGACAAAGCGAAATCGGTTTCTTAACAGAAATAATCTTATTTACATAAGTATTCAGACTCGAAATTGAGCTCAGGTGCATCTGGTTTCCATTGATCATCCTTGAGATGTTTCTACAACTTGGGAGTCCACCTGTGGTAAATTCAATTGATTTGACATGACTTAGAAAAGAACACCTATCTATATAGAAGGTCCCACACTTGAGAGTGCATGTCAGAGCAAAAACCAAGCCATGAGGTCGAAGGAATTGTCCGTAGAGCTCTGAGACAGGATTGTGTCGAGGCACAGATCTGGGGAAGGGTACCAAAACATTTCTGCAGCATTGAAGTTCCCCAAGAACAGTGTCCTCCATTCTTAAATGGAAGAAGTTTGGAACCACCAAGACTCTTCCTAGAGCTGGTCGCCAGGCCAAACTGAGTAATCGGGGGAGACGGGCCTTGATCAGGGAGGTGACCAAGAACCCGAAGGTCACTCTGACAGAGCTCCAGAGTTCCTCTGTGGAGATTGGGCAATCTTCCAGAAGGACAACCATCTCTGCAGCACTCCACCAATCAGGCCTTTATGGTATAGTGGCGACTGAAGCCACTCCTCAGTAAAAAGCACGACTTAGAGCTTGTCAAATGTACCTAAAGTCCTCTCAGACCATGACAAACAAGATTCTCTGGTCTAATGAACCCAAGATTGAACTCTTTGGCCTGAATGCGAAGCATCACGTCTGGAGTAAACCTGGCACCCTCCCTACGGTGAAACATGGTAGTGGCAGCATCATGAGGCTGTGGGTATGTTTTTCAGCGGCAGGGACTGCGAGACTAGTTTAGATCAAGGGAAAGATGAACAGAGCAAAGCACAGAGAGATCCATTATGAAAATCTGCTCCAGAGCGCTCAGGACCTCAGGCTGGGGAGAAGGTTCACCTTCCAACAGGAGAACGACCCTAAGCACACAGCCAAGACAACGCAGAAGTGGCTACAGGACGGAGCCCTGACCTGAACACGCATCACCGGAGAGACCTGAAAATAGCTGCGCAGTGACGATCCCCATCCAACCTGACTGAGCTTAAGAGGATCTGCAGAGAATGGGAGAAACTCCCTGAATACAGGTGTGCCAAGCATGTAGCGTCATACCCAAGAAGACTCTAGGCTGTAATCGATGCCAAAGGTGCTTCAACAAAATTCTGAGTACAGGTTCTGAACACTTATGTAAATGTGATGTTTAAGGCCAATTTTTTTTTTGTTGACATTTGCAAACATAACTTAAAAAAATAATTATTTGTCAATGTGGGGTATTGTGTGTAGATTAATGAAGACATTTTTTTACAAATAATTTTAGAATAAGGCTGTAATTTACAATGTGGAAAAAGTCAAGTGGTCTGAAACAGTGCATTCTGAGATTATAGACAGTATGTTATTGGTATGCTTATAAATCGCTATGGACTAGGGAGTTAAGACAAAAGAAAACGGAATGGAGCAAAGCACAGACACAATTCTAGAGGAAAAGCTGGTTCAGTCTGCTTTCCACCAGACACTTAGATGAATTCACCTTTCAGCAGGACATAACCATAAACAAGGCCAAATCTACACCCAAATTGCTTATCAAGACAGTGAATGTTCCTGAGTGGCCAAGTTACAGTCTCGATTTAAATCTACTTAAAAATCTAATGTCAAGACCTGAAAATGGTTGTCTAGTAAATGACTAATATCTAATTTGACAGCACTTGAAGAATTTTGAAAAGAAAAATGGGAAAATGTTGCACAATCCAGGTGTGGGAAGCTCTTAGCGACTTACCCAGAAAGACTCCGTAATCACTGCCAAAGATGCTTCTACCACGTATTGACTCGGGGGTGTGAATACTTAAGTAAATTATATTTCGCTGTATTTAATTTAAAATACATTTTCATTGATTGTTTTCATTATGGGATAGTGTGTAGATGGCTGAGAATGTAATATTTAATCAATTTTGAATTCATGCTGTACCAAAATGTGTATTAAGTCAAGGGGCATGAATATTTTGAAGGCATTATAGGCATATGCTTACACACAATGTATCACAGCCTACAAGCTAATGTAGTTTGTAAAGTACAAACCTATATTACTGGCATTATGTATAATATAAACATAGCAGCCAACGTTCAAGCAGCAATTGCTAAGATTAAGGTTGCGTACGCAGTTGACCGTTCTTTCTACAAAAAAATAATAAAAACATGTAAAGTGCTGGTCCCATGTTTCATGAGCTGAAATAAAAGATCCCAGAAATGTTCCATACGCACAAAAAGCTGATCTCTCAAATGTGTTTACATCCGTTAGCGAGCATTTCACCTTTGCCAAGATAATCCATCTACCTACCTGACAGGTGTGGCATGTCAAGAAGCCGATTAAACAGCATTATCATTACACAGGTGCACCTTGTGTTGGGTACAATAAAAAGGCCACTAAAATGTGTCGTTTTGTCACACCACAGATGTCTCAAATTGAGGGAGCGTGAAATTGTCATGCTGACTGCAGGAATGCTCAGAGTTTTGCTTGACAATTTAAAATGTTAATTTCTCCACCTTAACCCACCAACTTATTTTTAGATAGTTTGGCAGTACATCCAACCAGTCTACAACCGCAGACCACATGTAACCATGCCAGCCCAGGACCTCCACATTCGGCTTTTTCACCTGCGGGATCGTTTGTGACCAGCCACCCAGACAGCTGATGAAACTGAGTAGTATTTGTCTAATATTACTATAATGCTTTTGTTTAACATTTATTTAACTAGGCAAGTCAGTTAATAACAAAATCTTATTGACAATGACGGCCTACCGGGGAACAGCGGGTTAACTGCCTTGTTCAGGGGCAGAACGACAGATTTTTTACCTTGTCAGCTCGGGGATTCGATCCAGCAAACTTTCGGTGTACTGGCCCAACGCTCTAACCACTAGGCTACCTAAAGGCCCTTTTGTGGAGAAAAATTCGGATTGGGGAGCCAGGCCTAGTCAGTGGGTGGGCTTATGCACTCTCAGGCGAGGGGCACAGTTGCACCCCTGCGCAGTATGTGAAATCCATAGATTAGAGCCCAATTAATGTATTTAAAATTGACTGATTTCCTTCTATGTACTCCGTAAAATGGTTGAAATTGCTGAGTTGATATTATTTTGCGATTAGAGATGCAGCTGTAAAGGGTACAACTTGAGCATCTCCAGAGATCTTGCTAGGGTTTCTGAGGATGCGTATTGTGCATGTTAATTAAGCCAATGTGAAATTAAATGGCTGCCAAGTTAGCGGTGTGCTCACTAGTGTCCGCCCTTCTGCAAGTGACATCTGTGCTGGTTTAGTGGTATGGACGATGCTTGAGTAAGGTGTCGTGGTATATCTGGTCAATTCGAGCTCTGGTTAAAAAAAAAAGGGACAACACGACACACACACACACACACATTTATGACAACATCCAAGACCAGCCTGCCTTGACTATAGTCCCTTACAGACAAAGAACTTCTGCGCAAGACAAAGTTACAGCGCAGAACTTTTATTTAGAGGTAAACGATGGTTAAAATTACATTAAAATATAAAATTTGAATGGGCAAGTCTTTGAGGGGGATCAATGCTGGGAGGGCACAGAGGCGCCCCCCCCTCCCCAGAGCCCCCCCCACCAGAAACAGAAAACAGGGAAGAGATCTACAGCTACAAAATTGAAATGGAGTTTTAAAAGAGCGTCAAAATAAGTGGGATTAGCTGGGTCACTCAGATGTGTATAAAAAAGGAGACAAATGCAGTTTGTTAATGTGAAAACCCTCCATCTGAGAGGTCCTCATTTCATCAGTGGTAAAGCTCTTTCCATTTCTCTATAGGAGTTCAGATTTTGCTGTAACGTCTTCCTGCAGTTTTGAAAAAGTGAACAAAAACGTCCTTCAAAAATAATGCAGCCACCACATTTCTTGTTCTACTATTACATATACAGTATATATATTTATATATATAAATACATACATAAATATCTTACATGTACAACCAATTTGAAAAAGGGAAAAGAAAGAAAATGTAAGGACTTTTGGGGGTGAGGGAAGTTGGAGAAGGAGGGTTATGTTTGGGCAGTGTGTTTGTGTTTAGCTTCACACACAGAGCCTTAAGGATGAGTAGGACAGACTCCCCTAGGTGCCACCACAGTGCCCTTCAGTTGGCCCAGTAAGGGCTGCCATAGCTGGACTTGTTGCCCTGGCTCTTCTGTTGCATGCTGCTGGACTGGTTGCGCTGACCCGGACCACCCTGCAGGGGGGGGGCACACATACACCCAAGTCAATAGGGCGGGTTTCAATTGACCCACGTTTATTCGGCTAAAACATGTGTAAAGGAAACGACAGCTACAGGAGAAACATTCTACAAGATGAACCTTTTTATCCGTCCGACAGGTGGATTTTTAATTTGGTCCAACTTCACTGCGAGAAAATGCTGGGAACTGTTTTGAGTAAATGATTGACAAATAGTTGTCGGACACAAATATATGTGGGGCACGCGATGTCATCATGTAACTATAAAGCTCCACTCCACATTCAATTCTAAATGCCTACTGCTTGCTAAATCAATTTTACAACTATAAAAATAGTGTTCCTTGCAGGACAAGGATTATCTAGACTTTCAAGAATGCCTGAATTGTGTCGACCTTGCTTTTCTGGTTGGGCTAGATGCAAGTTTCACCATCCAATTATTTAAAGACTAGTCTACAGGAGTGCTAGTTGAGCCATGGAGGCATGGTACAGCTCCCCAGGAGACCATGCATATGGTGTTCATTAACAGCATGTGGAGAATACAAGTCTACGGTGTTACCTGTCCATCTTGGGCGAGGTGATGGTGCAGCATCTGGGAGTGGGGCTGCTGGTGGGCAGGCAGGATGTGGAGGAAGGGGGCTGGGGCGTAACCGGGGGCACCGCCGGGGTTCAGGGGGCCTGTGCCCCCTAGGGCAGACGGCAGGCTGAAGGGAGGGGGGGTTCCCGTGTGGAAGCCCTGCTTATCAAAAGCCTGGGGGGGGGCAGAAGACCATCATTATATTATGTCATGACTGAGTATAATCCTGAACCTATCCTTATGATTCAATTCTGTGGTACTGAGGGTTGTGTGCTCCTCGATCAGACAGCTTTGCCATTAACCACAATTAATCCAACCAGCCGTTTAAATTGAAGTATATTCGTTATTCTCAGACATGACTTAGCTGAAACGCCCAACAGCAACAACTGAACACCAGGTGTGGACTGACTCACCTGTGTCTTGCTGTACATTGAAGCACCCATTTCAGGCACCCCTCCACTGCTGCCCGAGCCGGACAAACCTGGAGCTGTGAGCGAGAGGACACATCAAACATGTCAGTTTGACCCTGTGAGGTGGCACGGCGCTAGTAGGCAATGTTCAACATTTCTAGTGAGGGGGTTCACCATTTCAAGAGTTAGTAGTGAGTGAGGTAGTATTTCTTAGTAGTGAGGAAGGTGTTTCAGAACAGTAGTAGTAAATCACGGCGGATAACAGTGAAGGAGGCGGGGAGGGGGAGGGGGTGCGTCCTGGGGCAGCCGAGTTCATTGAGTGTACCTTTCCCTGGGCCGCTGCCAGCTGATTTGGCCTGTGACTGGGCAGAGCCTCCGTACCCTCCCTTACTGTACTCCCCCGCGTGGCCCTGAGACAGGTCGTCAAAAGCTGAGAGAGGAATGGAAGAGGACCAGGAGGACCGAGTGAAGTGGAGGGGGGAGAGTAAAAAATAAATAAATAAATAAAAAAAGACAGCAGAGGAAGGGGGAGAAGAACCGAGAGAGAGAAGCAATAAGGTAACTGGCTAGAATAGCATGTGAACAGCGACTATATCCGGCAGAGGGGGGGGGGGCGGGGGGGGCATGCTCGCTAAGCAAGATCTCCCTCTCAGCCACGTACAAAACAGACACACACACGGTCTGATTTCAGGTCATCCTCTCACACATACCTGTTCCATACGTGTGCTGGCCGTAGCTGGGCTGATGCTGTTGGTGGTACTGGCTGGAGGGGTTCCCCAGGCCCATGTTGGGCTGCTTGGCCGAGGCCGGAGGCACAAAGACGGCGGGGCCGTACTGGAAGGCGTTGGGCACCCCGGGCATGCCAGCGTAGTAGGGCAGGCCGGTGTAGCCGTAGCCAGGAGGCAGAGGGGGGTTGAGGAAGGCCTGGTTCTGGTTCTGCTGGCCCTGGCCTTGGCTCTGAGCTTGGGGGGGCTGCGAGGATGGGCCCTGTGAAAGGCTGGTGGGGGGAGCCGGGGATGACGAATCCCCTCGGCCAAACTTGGTCGCTTCACCTAAACAAGAGAGAGAAGAGATGGTGATCGATATGAAAAAAAGGCAAATGCATAGGAGGGAATGAGAGCCAAAATGGGTTTATGTTCCTGGGAATTTATCTATAATTCTTTTTTTTTTTTTTGATGTGTAGTATTATTTTTAACTTTTACTTTATTTGAAAGCTAATCGAGTACTGAATACAAAAATCTAGTTTTCTAAACTGAAAACATTAGAAACTAGCCTTCGTATCCAATCAACTAGCTAAATGTTTGGATTCGAATACTAGCCACTTCTCTTATCTCCTGGATAGAAGGCCGGACCAAAGACTAAGAAAGCTGGATGTGGAGGTCCTGGGCTGGCATGGTTACACACGGTCTGCGGTTGTGAGGCCGGAGATGGTGCGGTTTGCACAACGCATCACAGGGGCAAACTACCTGGCCTCCAAGACACATGCAGCACCCGATGTCACAGGAAGGCCAAAAAGACGATCAAGGACAACAACCACCCAAGCCACAGCCTGTTCACTCCACTACCATCCAGAAGGCGAGGTCAGTACAGGTGCATCAAAGCTGGGACAGAGAGATTGAAAAACAGCTTCTATCTCAAAGCCATCAGACTGTTAAACAGCAATCACTAGCACAGAGAGGCTGCTGCCTACATACAGACTTGACCACTTTAATAAATGGAACACTAGTCACTTTAACATTATTAAAGTGGCATTGTTTAAAGTATCTTACATTGCTCATCTCATATGTATATACTGCACCTTATACCATCTATTGCACCTTGCCTATGCCGCTGGGCCATCTCTCTCACACACACACACACACACACACACACACAATCCCTTCCCTCCACAGGCACACGCACAGCAGGGTAGCCTAGTGGTTAGAACGTTGGACGAGTAACCGAAAGGTTGCAAGTTTGACTCCCCGAGCTGACAATTTAACCCACTGTTCCTAGGCCGTCATTGAAAATAAGACTTTGTTCTTAACGGACTTGCCTAGTTAAATAATATATATATACACACATTCTTAATCCATCTCTTTAGATGTGTGTAGTTGTTGAGAATTGTTAGATATTACTGGACTGTCAGAACTAGAAGCAGAAGCATTTCGCTACACTCGCATTAACATCTGTTAACCATGTGTTTGTGATCAATAAGATTTGATTAGTTGATGTAGTGACAAATTCTCTAAAATAGCGGAGGCGGCTTATGGTAGAGAAATGAACATTAAAATTCTCTGGCAACAGCTCTGTTGGACAATCCTGTAGTCAGCATGCAAATTGCACACTCCCGCACAACTTGAGACATCTGTGGCATTGTGTTGTGTGACAAAACTATGCACATTTTAGAGAGGCCTTAATAAAATGTATCGTCTCCAGCACCTGTGTAACGATCATGCTGTTTAATCAACTTCTTGATAATCCATCCACCTGACAGGTGTGGCGTATCATGACAAAGGATAAATGCTCACTAACAGGGATGCATGCATGTGTGCACAAACAAATGCGTGCACAATGAGCAAAATAAAACGTGTGTATGTAAGGAAATTCCAGCTCATGAAACATTAGTCCAACACTTGTTGCATTTATATTTCTGTTCAATAGATTAACCTCTATGCCACACCCTCACCAACACACATTTGGAAGACTAACATCCATGTTGACTCACACAAGTGCTCTGTGGCTGCCGACTTAACTTGCTGGACTGGCTGAACTTTGTGCAACAGGTAAATGCTCCCACCCACAACCGTGGACAACACACAAAACGGACCTTATTATCACTGGCGATGTCACCGACTTGGCTGTCATCGAGCGAGGCGTCTCTGACCGCAAGGTTGGCGACACACCGACCGCTCCAACTCCTCTCCACCAACTAAAGGGCACCATTAAATTCCGCGACCTGAGGAAACTCAACCCATTCCTCTTTCAGGAACACATCCAGCCCACCTTTGAGTCTGACTGTAGTGAGCGGGCCCTTGAAGACATGGTCAATCTGTATAACAGCACTCTCACGTATACCCGGAACATCCTTGTGAAGTAACGTGCCAACGCTCGCCTCCTTGGTTCACACAGTCCCAATCACAGATCTATTGTCTGGGGCTAAGTAAACCTCACCTTTCATGTAATAACGTCATGACCATCATATTAGGAAAAGAGGATCATTTTTTACATGTACTGTGAGTTTAACCAATCCCTTGCTTAGGGGATCCCCAGGATCATTTTTATGTAGGACTGAGCAGCTCAGTTCCTGGTGACTTTAAAAAAAAAAGTTTTATAAAAGGGACATTCTACTCCAAAAACGAAAATAAATTAATGCAGACACCACCTAAAATATAATTTCCACCTCTAGAAATGTGCCCAATAACATGTAAAACTTGTTAATTCATTGTAACATATTGGACCATGTGCACATAGCCTATGCGTGACCTATAATATCAAATGTGCTATGAGCAATAAGCATTATTTATCACCTGTCGCCCAACCGATGAAGCATCATGGCTATAAAATGTACATAGGCTGAAGCATATCTGCAATTACCCCATTGGACACTACATCCTGATTGTTATTATAAACATAAATCATTATTCACTTTAAAATATATATATATTTTGTTTATATTGTTTTTAAGCAACGCTGCTCTCAAAACGGTTTTCCCGTGACCCCATTAAGAATGGTTGTGCATTGGACTGCTTGTCCAATGGCTCTCGCAAGGAATATTTAGCTAGGATAGAACACACAAGCCGACTAGGTAAATAGGTCAACTATTCTACTACGGGGTTGTCTGATTTTGTTTTAATAACATTACATTGCAAAAACAGTAGCACTGGAAAGTGCCACCCTGAGTGATAAAGCACAGGCTTTGAATGACTTCGCCAGCCGCTACAGGAGGGTACACACCGCTGTCTGAGGTGAGCGCATTATAACATTTAACTCCCATCTTAACATCGGACGGTCATTAACCAATCACTCGTGTCAGTTCAGTGCACATTCATTTGGTGAGAACATATTCATTTCGTAGAACAGACACGCTTCTGGCTATTAGGATAAGTCACCTCCAAACGCTCTCCCTGACCATGCACCTCCATCATTGGGAACTTTTTTGTATTTTCTTAAATACCGGCCATAAAAGCCACTTCTACAGACTATTTTTCACAGTCCTAGTCCCAGTGTATTTAACACCCATCCCACTACTCCCATTTTACCTGCCTTCATTCTAAATACATATTATTTTTATTGTCTAATGTTTTTCCCCCACAGTAGAGTTGAGATAACTCACGAAAAGCGATATACAAATTAAATGTATTCTTAAATAGGAAGTATGAATCGTTCCATCGCGGGATGGGGCTGAATCAGACATTTGTTCAATTCATTAGAGGAGATGGGAGATTCAGTCATTGAGGTGGTCCACATATTAAGATTCAGCTATGTGCTTGTAACCATCATCATCTCCATATTATGGTGAACACACAAGAAATGGTTCTGGCCTCAGAGTTTGGTGCATTTGTAAAGGAGTGTGCAACAAGCGTTACCTGAGTATGGATTGTTGGCTAGCCCATCTCTGCCAGGCATCGTTGCCGGTGTACCAGGGAATGTGACTCCATAGTAGTCCTACACAGGGATGGAGAAACACACCAGGTTAAATGAGAGACGGAAGGAGAGAAAACTAACATCACCAAATAAAATCAGATTCCACACAGGAGATGGGAGATTGTCATTGAGGTGGTCCACATATTAGGATTCATCTATGTGCTTGTAACAACCATCATCATCTCCATATTAAGACGGGCACAACAGACAATATTAATCATTAACATGTATTTATGCCTGGTCTATTAAAACTACATCTAAACCAGAGACCATACCAGAATCCATCTGGGAAAACAGAAATGTGTGCTGCATTGCTCTTCATCGACACAAGGGATGTTCCATGTGTGAAAGGTCACTCACCATAGGCAGACGAGACTGAAGCATCTGCAGGTCCTCATAGCCATAGATCTGCTTTAGAGCAGGACAAAGACCAAATGAAAACAGGTCCTTTGATACATCTCAACTGAAATAGTCAACCATAACTCGCTAAGCAAGAACCAATGGCGGGCTAGAGAGAAAGGCGAGAGCGAAATGGATGGGAATTCATGGAGACAAAACAAACAAAAAAAACAGCGCAAGGGCGCACAAGAGGAAAAAGAGGGGTAGCGTAGTTACCGGGTATGCAGGAAGCAGGCCTCCAGGGCCCATAATGTACTGATTGGCCAACAGAGGGGGCACTCCTTGGGCCAGGTTAGGGGGGGGTTTGCCTGTGGAACATCAGAATGAGAGAGGAAGAGGAGTCAAAAATTACACTGGTCACAACGGTCAAATAAGCAGAGGGAGTAGGACAGGGTCTCCCCAAACTCTGTCCCCGGGATCCCGGTTTGTTTTTTATCTAACACCACACAGCCAATTCAAATGATCAACAGTTGATTAGTTGGTTATTATAATCAGCTGTGTAGTGCTAGGGCAAAAAACTAAATGTGCACCCCTTGGGGTTCCGGGGACAGAGTTTGGGAAACCCTGGAGGAGAACCATTAAGTGACCGTAACAAACCTATGTGTGACGGCAGGGTTCTCCTGGACTCACCCGAGGTGGTGGTCAGCAGAGGTTGGGCGGTGCGCCCAGCGGGTGAGAGGGCGGCGTTGCCAGTCAGACCAAGTCCTCCGGGGCCGTGCATCATGCCATTGGAGCTGCTAACAGCGGCGTTGATCGAAGGGCCCGAGGAGGAGAAGGCGTGGAGACTGCTGTTCTCCTCACTGGTCATCTGTATGGTAGGGTGGGGAAGAGTTAGCCTGACAGAAGCTTAGCTTTAAAATCGGTTGCCCTTTTCCTCTCCAGCGTCTGTGCTTATTTAACATTAGTCCCTCGGCGATCAACAACCATAGACACACACCGTCTAGGAAGTGTTTTACGTTAGCCCAAGAAGAGGTGGTGCTTACCGTGAGGGAGGAGCTAGTGGAGAGGGCAGATCCTGACGAGTATGTACTGGTCACATGACTGGAGAGAGCAGCAGAGAAAACGGGTAACGTTAACCCAATGAGTCCCACAGTAAAGCAAGTGCATTTGACCTCTAAACCCCTTTTAACCCCCTAGAATCCCCCCCCAAAATTTAAGCTAGAGATATTTTTTTGCATTTGATTCGTCTCAATCCACCGCATCCGCCGCCGTCGCACGGTGGCAGAGCTAAAGCGGTGTTTGACTACAAAATCTGTAGTGTCCGAACGGTTTGGTCTACAAACTTATGACCCCCTCTATGTAAAGACGATTCTCACGAACACGTGTTCTTCGTTTTGCTCTACGACCCACACAAGAGTCTTGGGACTCGTCTGAAGTCGGTACAGCGGACCTGCCAACTTGTCTGTAGCGTCCGAACAGTTTGGGATGCACACTAATATGACCACTCTGAAAAGGTGACTCACGAACATGTTGGTTTTGTTTTAGGAACCCACAGGCCTCATCTGATGGTCCCCCGGTACCAGTTTAAAAAACATATATGAATTGAAGTATATGGAGACTGTTTAGTGCCAAAATAAAAAAGGTTACATCCATTAAAAAATATATTTTAAAAATCCACATACACCACCAGTCAAAAGCTTTGACACACCTACTCATAAGGGCTTTTCTTTATTTTTTACTATTTTCTACATTGCAGAATAATAGTGAAGACATCAAAACTATGACATAACACATGGAATCATATAGTAACCCCCCCCCCCCCCCGCAAAAAAAGTGTTAAACAAATCAAAATAGATTTTATATTTGAGATTCTTCAAAATAGACACCCTTTGCCTTGATGACAGCTGTGCACACTCTTTGCATTCTCTTCAACCAGCTTCACCTGGAATGCTTTTCCAACAGTCTTGAAGAAGTTCCTACATATGCTGAGCACTTGTTGGCTGCTTTTTCCTTCACTCTGCGGTCCGACTCATTGTTGGTGGTTGAAGATTTCCCTCTAGTGGTGTGGGGGCTGTGCTTTGGCAAAGTGGGTGGGGTTAGATCCTTCCTGTTTGGCCCTGTCTGGGGGTGTCCTCGGATGGGGCCACAGTGTCTCCTGACCCCTCCCGTCTCAGCCTCCAGTATTTATGCTGCAGTAGTTTATGTGTCGGGGGGCTGGGGTAAGTTTGTTATATCTGGAGTACTTCTCCTGTCCTATTCGGTGTCCTGTGTGAATCTAAGTGTGCGTTCTCTAATTCTCTCCTTCTCTTTCTTTCTCTCTCTCTCTCGGAGGACTTGAGCCCTAGGACCATGCCCCCAGGACTACCTGACATGACTCCTCCTTGCTGTCCCCAGTCCACCTGCTACTCCGTGCTGCTACTCCAGTTTCAACTGTTCTGCCTTATTATTATTATTATTATACGACCATGCTGGTCATTTATGAACATTTGAACATCTTGGCCATGTTCTGTTATAATCTCCACCCGGCACAGCCAGAAGAGGACTGGCCACCCCACATAGCCTGGTTCCTCTCTAGGTTTCTTCCTAGGTTTTGGCCTTTCTAGGGAGTTTTTCCTAGCCACCGTGCTTCTACACCTGCATTGCTTGCTGTTTGGGGTTTTAGGCTGGGTTTCTGTACAGCACGTTGAGATATCAGCTGATGTACGAAGGGCTATATAAATACATTTGATTTAATTGGCGTATCGCTGCAGAATGCTGTGGTAGCCATGCTGGTTAAGTGTGTCTTGGAGTGTCACCAGCAAAACACCCCCACACCTCCATGCTATACGGTGGGATTTACACATGCAGAGATCACCCATTCACCACACGCAGGTCAGAACCAAAAATCTCAAATTTGACCAAAAGACATCTCAGACTGGCAAATAAAAAGAAAAGATTAAAGATTGTTATTTTGCCTGCCAGTCAGATATGGCTTTTTCTTTGCAGCTCTGCCTAGAAAGCCAGCATCCCGGAATCCCCTGTTTACGTTGAGAATGGTGTTTTGCAGGTACTATTTAATGATGCTGCCAGTTGAGGACTTGTGACATGTCGGTTTCTCAAACTAGACACTAATGTACTTGTCCTCTTGCTCAGTTGTGCTCCCACTCTTTCTATTCTGGTTAGAGCCAGTTTGTGCTGTTCTGTAAAGGGAGTAGTACTCAGCGTTGTACAAGATCTTCAGTTTCTTGGCAATTTCTCGCATGGAATAGCCTTCATTTCTGAGAACAAGAATAGACTGACGAGTTTCAGAAGAAAGGACTTTGTTTCTGGCCATTTTGAGCCTGTAATCGAACCCACAAATGGGTATAAAGGAGCGTTTTATTGCTTCTTTAAAACAGCAGAACAGTTTCAGCTGAGCTAACATAATTGAAAAAGCATTTTCCAATGATCATTTAGCCTTTTAAAATTATAAACTTGGATTAGCTAACAATGTGCCATTGGGACAAAGGAGTGATGGTTGCTGATAATGGGCCTCCTTTGTAGATATACTGTAAAAAAAAAAAAAAAAAAAGCAGTTTCCAGCTACAATAGTAATTTACAACATTAATGTCTACACTGTATTTCTGATCAAGTTGATGTTATTTTAAAATGGACACATTTTTGTTGCTTGTCTTTCAAAAACAAGGACATTTCTAAGTGACCCCAAACTTTTGAACGGTCGTGTATATATACTGTATTTCATACCATCTATTGCATCTTGCCTCTGCCGCTCTGTCATTGCTCATCCATATATTTTTATGTATATATTCTTATTCCATTCCTTTAGATGTGTGTGCATTAGGTAGTTGTGGAATTGTTAGATTACTTGTTAGATATTGCTGCACTGTCAGAACTAGAAGCACAAGTATTTTTCTACACTCACAATAACATCTGCTAACCATGTGTATGTGACCAACAAAATTAGATTTTGATTTGAAATATATTTTGATTTGTTCAACACTTTTTTGGTTACTACATGATTCCATATTTTTTATTTCATAGTTTGTCTTCACTATTATTCTATAATGTAGAAAATAGTAAAAATAAAGAAAACCCATTGAATGAGTAGGTGTTCTAAAACTTTTGATGTGTAGTATATACGTTTCCTGATCTCTCAAATCTCATACAGACACTGTAAAGGGTGGGGGGGCGACTCTGTTCCATGTCGTGAATCTTATTCAATGAGTTTGTATGAGTTAATAGCAGTAAGACCAAACAAATTTTTTAATCAAATATATATTTATATATATTTTTAATACTTCTAGATTTCTTAATTAAAAATCAAGTAGTTAAATTATTCTTGGTGTGACCTTTTTAAAGCAATTCCATATAGCTTGGTAGGCTTAGACTGCAGCGAGTTAAACATTGTGTGTTTGGATTTGTCCATTTCTTCTGCAGCCGTAGACACCATTAGTTTGTGTGATTAACACTAGAGCACTGTTTGAGACAATGGTGGACCCCAGAGGGGCCCAGGTCTTAAATTATTATTATTTTTTAAAGGCTGTTACGTCCAAATGGTTTGAGCTCAAAACCGAGACTCACAAACATGCTTTGCCCGATGACCCTCACAAGCTATACAAGAGTCATTAGAAGGTAAGGACTTCTTCTAGACAGATCACAGGAAATCCCAGGCCAGTGTTCATAACACTGTAATAAGCTCACAGTTGCTGTCACAAACACCAAACAGTTGTCACTGATTAGTTGAATATTCATTTCCCAGCAAACAAACAATCTATACTTACAGCATTCATATAAATTCATTTTTATCAGGTTGGTTTGGTGGATCTTATTTTTTCCAATTGACATTAGTCAATAAATCTCATGAAAGCCACTGTTTATGTCAAATTGTGTGGTCTACTTGTAGCCCTGGTTGTCCCTGAAAATAAAATGGTAAAACACTTCATTGTGAGGCTAAATATAAGGGCTGGACATGCAGATAAATGAAAGGACAATGTTTCCTGGGGTCTCAGGACTGAGAGGGTTAAAAAGGGTTGAACCAACCGATAACAAGGACTTCAATTCTACCGAGTCAACACGGGAGATTCAGTCATTGAGGTAGTCCATATATTAAGATTCAGCTATGTACTTGTAAATATTATCATGAGAATGACTAGGGGGTGAGTTATGGACTTACCTGCTGAGGGATGGCAGGGGGGCGGAGTGGGAGGGCATGGGGGCCGGGGAGGGAACATGGTGGCCACTTTCACTGCTCATGGGGGGCGACTCTGGCTTTTGGGTACGAGAGGCCAATGTCGTTGCTGAGAAAGAAGAGAGAAACCGACAGATAAGCAAGCACGCTGGACTCGTTTTTTTGTCTTAAAACATGAACTAAGAAAAACTTTTTCCTTCAAAAGGGTTTCTGTTTTTGTCAACCACAAATTCTCATGGGTACTTACAGTCCTGTGGGCCCTGTGTCCTCATGCCACAATAGCCATTCTGTGAAAGAAGACATTGACACTCAGAGGACCATCTGATTTCACTAACAATGATACAGGACGTATCAGTGGCCACAAGCCTTTTGAAAGGGTGTTCTTGGGCATATCGTGCTGTTACATTAAAGCTCTAGTAATCTTAGAATCACGCTTAGAGTCTTGAAAATGTCCATTGACCATAGGAGATTCAGTCATAGAGGTATTCCACATAATAATCAGATATGTGCTTGTAACCATCATTATCTCCAGGTTTACGAGTGACAAGTCAGAGACCGTGTCTATAGTGTGGGTTACTCACGGTGAGGGGGGCGGAGGGGGCGTCTTTGCTCTGGGAGTAGCCCAGGTGCGAGGGCAAGCTCCGCGGAGGGCCACTGTCCACTCTGCTAGACGAGGGGTTGGAGGAGGGCGGAGCGGCACTGGGGAGACCCAGGGAGGGGGAAGGCGTCGCACTGGGCAAGCCCAGAGACGGGGAGGGGAAACTGGGGTCCGACACAGGAGGCATGGATGGCAAGCTGCCCAGGGGCTCACTGCAAACAGAGGGAAGAGCTAGTGTGAGACAATTTCACCTTGGCCTGTACGCTCACACAACAGTGAGACTAATTAGGCTAATTATTTTGTATTTATTTGAAACACACCTGGCAGGTCCAGGTTTTGAGAACAAGCTAATCTGGGGTTGAGGTACGGCTGTGGAGGCCGGCTCCCTGGCAGACTCGGCCTGTTGGCCCATGTCAGTCACACTGGGCTCAGAGCCAAAGTCCAGAGCCCCAAACTGCACGTTGAGACCAGACACGTCTGCCGAGCCTGGCATCTCCACCGCAGACGAGGGGATCTGAGGAGAGAAAGCGAGAGACGTAAAGAAAGGGGGTGAGGGACATTCACACATGAAATCACATCAATGTACATACGCTATTCACAGTGTGATTAATGAGCACACTGACATTTCAGGCCCAATGTGTAAGAGCATGCAAAGTTACTCACTACTTGTAGATGTTTACAAATAGAGAAACAAACACTCCTTGTATGTACACTTTGAGTGAGCAGGCAGCCTCTATTCCCACACACACGTTTCCTAACCTTGGAGGGAGGTGGTACTCTGCGTCTTTGGGTCTTGATCTGCCTCTGTGGGGGTTCAGCCATGGGGGCCTGGTGGTCGAGAGCCAGCTTGACCCCGGGGGAAGGCCCGTCTCTGGGAGGCGGGGGCCCGGCGTCGTAGTGGCCGTGGCCTGGGGGAGTGGGGACTGAGGGGGGAAGAGACAGAGGCTCTGCCTGGGGCAGAGAGCTCTGCTGGGCCTGCTGCTGCCGCTGGGCCAGTTTGCTGAGGACAGGGGATGGTTCCGGCTGCATCTTCAGATCCACTGGAGAAGACCGAGAGAAACCGACAGAAGGGTTTATGGTGGTATTGGGAGTACAGTAAATACATGCATGAAAAACTTATGCCAGTATGGCTGCTGGTCTGAAATTGCCACCCTTCTCCTTCAATGTTTGCGCCACCACCGCTACACTGCTTACAGACTCATCAGACCTGGAGTTAGGACCCAGGGGATTGGACTAAGGAATTAATAGGGCCCGGATATGTGCGGCAGCTTTTACAACAGAACTCTGACTTAAGGTTGGGGGGGGGGTGCAATTTGAGGACAGAAGGAGATTCAGTCAGCGGTAATCCACATTAAGTTTCCGCTATGTGCTTGTAACCACCATCTCCTATTCGACAAGCCGATAGAAAATGACGTACCCACACTTGAAACTTGATTTCCGTGTGATAGTACCTGCGTGTGTCTTAAGTTGAGAGGTTGGAACTGGGCCATGCTCCACTCTTGGGGCCTTGAATTCGCTTGCGGAAATGGGCGAGGGGACTTCAACTGCAGGTGGACCGGATTCTTTGGCGACACTGCCGTTGCCCGCTGTGACCAGCTGCTGATTGGGCCGCGGGGCGAGCCGGGGCCCGTTGAGCTGCTCTGGTATCCTGACCTCATCCGGGGCCGGCTTGGGCCCACTCAGAGTCCCAAAACCAGAGCCCAGGACTGAGGACTGTCGTGGGGGGAGAGAGTTGATAATGTGAGTCTGAAAGCATTTCCAGGCGTCTAAATTCACTTGAGAGCATAATACTAGTGTGTATGTATAAGAATATGAATGCGTGTAACCATGTTACGGGCATGCGTTCGGCTGGCTGCCTCACCAGGGCGGCGGGGGCGTAGCTGTTGGCGGCGGCACTGGCATAGCTGTGTGTGGCGGTGCGAGTGCCATTGTGATGGGAGTTGGTGAATACCAGGCTCTGACCCCCGAGGCCCTCGGCGGCGGGGGGCTCCATGCCACCTAGCTCAGCCTCCACGCCGCCCGTCTTGGGCAGCAGCAAGCCTAAGTCCACACTACAGAGGGGGATAAAACAACCAGCAGTTTACAATGGGACACTGAATGCAAAGTGTTGTGTTGTACCCAGATACTGCTTTGTCACGATTAGATATCACTTCAATTTACTTATAATGCGTCTCATTTATATCTCAATGAGAAGTTGAGCAGAGTGAGAATGTAATGGAAAAATAATGTACTTATAGGACAGAAGGAGATTCAGAGATTGAGGTAGTCTACATATTACGATTCAGCTATGTGCTTGTAACCATCATCATCTCCATCATTTGTAAGGCCGGTACAGAGAAACACATACCAACCCCAGCCAATGTACTTTTTTGTTTGTATGGTGAAAATTCGTGCTAGCAGGGAGAGCCAGAGGTACTCGAGTATTTCATGGGTGTAAAGTGCGCTTTACTGTGGTGAGCATTAGATTGGAGCCCTTACTTGTGTCCAGGCGTGATGTGGTTTGCAGAGGCAGTGAACACTTTGGTCTCAGACAGCTGTTGATAAAAACAGAAACATCAGGAAGAGAACCTTTGTTGTGTGTGTCTGTGTGTGTGTATCCACTGCAATATAAAGCCAAAAGTGGCAAACACTTACATCCTCATTCCAGTCTTCCGCAGCCCAGTCTTCTAAGGTGCCTCGCCATGTTCCTCCTACGCGGGTCGGGGACAGTAGGGGTACATAAGTTAGACACGCCTTCATGCCTGGCCTACTCTGGCTAACAGAGCTCAATCAGCACAATAAAATCTGGGTTGTGTTCAATAGGGCGCCTCCTAAAGAAAACGCATCACAACGGAAAACAAAAAAAAGTGTTTCTTATTGGACAAATGTAGGTAGTCCCTTCCTGTGTTCTTCCCGTATGAACACAGCCCTTGTTGTTAACTACTACACTTTAAAGCTCTAAAACATGTAACTTGTAACAACTTGTAAAGGAGTGGGCCTTCATTTCACACCTCAGGGAAACCCAGTTGGCCATCTAAAAATCAACTGGCGTGCCAGAAAGGTCTCACCTGTTCCATCGTCGATCCCCTCAGTTTCCCAGGTTTCCTGGCGAGACGCGCCCGAGTTGGCATTGTAGTCAGCAGGGTTGAAGAGTCTGGAGGCGAAGAGGGGTTGTGTAGGGGTTCGTCTGTGTGTTATCATTAAGTCGACATTATTCAGCAATGCTACGATACAGTGAAACAGCCACCCACACACTAAAGACTTCCTGGATACCGGGCTGAATAGACATGAACAGCAGGAGACAAACGGGTGGGCTCTCCTGTATAGGTTTTTTCCAACTCACCCCATCCCCTGAGAGGAGAACCGGCTCCCACCAGCTGCTCTTCCTCTGCCGCGACCCCCCAACCCTAAGGACACACGCAGACACACGTCTGACCTCTGCTGCAAGACACACAAACCTCTGTCTAATAACCACACGTGAAGTATGCGAGTTAAAAAAAAAAAAAACTGATATACGTTTTCCGCCCACGTCTGATATGTTGCTTCAAAAACACACAAGCATAGGTTAGAGGGGGGCATGTTAATAACGGGCGACTTCTACGTCTATACCAGTAGAGAATTTTGAACAGACTAAAAGCCTAACGTTACTTGCTTATCAGAAATCAGTGTTTAAACTTTAGCTTGACAACAGCGACACAATTTGACAGGCTTCAGATCAGTATACGAGAGTGGGCTTCGCTTAGACAGCTGAAGTTAAAACGTATGACGAAACACATCTAGAGACAGCAACTGCCGTCATAGGCACCCCTGACCCCACCCTCACAGTATGCACGTCTGTCTTTGACTGTCCCAACCAAAACAACCCCCCCCACCCCTGGCACCCTGTCCCTAGCAGCTGCAGGACACAGTACATTTCACACGTTGTATGGCACTTGTGGTAATAGCTTGGCGACACAAATAGACACATTGCCAACTGAAATTCTACCACCACCCAACTAGACGTACAAAATGCCCACATCACATGCCATTTTGGGGAGACAAGGGCCCCGTAGAGTAGAGAGTGGGTTTGCAAAACGAAGATCAGGGAGGGTTATTGTGGAGGCTATTGTAGCGTACAGCATAGCAGTGGAATCTTTTTGTGTGGCACAGGACTCTACATTGGGAACATTTTGGTAGTATATGCGCATAAATATTTTGCTGTGTGAGCTATTTTTATTTTTTATTATTTTTATTATTCTGGGTCTTTTTATATAAAAAGTCCAAGAATATATATATTTTTTTAATTAAAAAAAAAAATTGTTCTGATAACTAGGCTTCGCTGTAGTATCCTAAAGAAAGGTGCCGGTCTTGGTTGCACCATTGCCACAATGAAAACAATTTTTTTCTAGCCCAAGATATGTCCCAAATAACCAACTCTACATATTTCCTTTTTCCATCACACATTGGCGGGCCACATTTTTCAATCCATGTCGCGGGCAATTCTAAAACTAGGTCGACTCGCGAGCTGCTAATCATTTGTTTACACGTTGTTCAGTTCTCTAGCTACTTAACTAGTATATTCTAACATTTGAGGGCACAGAAATAAAGGAAAAGGGGATATCTTCTTCAGGAGAGCAATGACCATAGCAATGAATGAGGCAGACTGATCTCTTGTAATGTTGTCAAAACTTTTTTTAAATTTTTTTTAAAAGAGTGTACAATTTTCAAAGTAAGGCAAGGATATAAACTAGTGAGGGCGCACAAAGGTGCCATTTTTCGCACCGAAACAATGCTAGAACTGCAAGAAATGTGCCTATTTTCAGAGTGAGGTCATCACAAGCCCAGCGTTTCACTAACGATGAGATACTAGGCCAAGTGTCATGATACCAAACACATCGTGATACCACAGGGTTCCCATTGCATCGAAGCTAGAGAAAGTGGCTACATTATTTTCTTAGTACCAGTAACACTCACCTCTGCCAGCAACGCCTCTACCCCTGCGACCACGGTCTGCCCCTCTATCTCCAGGACCCATTTCAAACACATTCTCCTCTGACCGCACTGAAAGGTAAGGGGGGGACACCAAAAACAAATGACATTTGTCAACACACTCGCAAAACAAAAAGAGGCGATTTAACAGTTTCCAGAACATTAAGAACACCTCTTTCCATGAGAGACTAGCTGAACGCTGTGCTCCATTATTGAGGAAACCTGTTAAATC
This sequence comes from Oncorhynchus nerka, assembly GCF_034236695.1. Classification (NCBI taxonomy): domain Eukaryota; kingdom Metazoa; phylum Chordata; class Actinopteri; order Salmoniformes; family Salmonidae; genus Oncorhynchus; species Oncorhynchus nerka. The sequence goes on from NC_088408.1 coordinate 61,747,104, forward strand.
CACTTCAGAAATCAGTGTATATGAACGGGAGGAGACGGGTTAAAGACTCATGTTTTAACCTTGAGACAATGGATTGTGTATGTGTGCCATTCAGAGGATGAATGGGCAAGACAAAAGACTTAAGTACCTTTGAAAGGGGGATGGTAGGTGTCCCTAGGGCTGTGGCGGTCATGAAAATGGACTGCCTGTCTCACAGTAATTGACCTTTAATAAACAAACACGTTTAGCTAAATCCATACACCTGGTGCCTAGGCTGAGGTATAGTTCATTTATAGCAGACAAGATATGCTTATAATTCCCATTATATTCTACGATTTTAGTTATATGAATACAAGTGAACATATAGCTGAATAAAATAGAAGGGATATTTCTCAAATGATTGCCATGGTAGTGTGCACATTGAGCGGCTATTACATGTGATGTAAAAAGTGACTTGAAACAGGTCTTAAACGCTTGATTTAGAATTATTTAACAACCTTAGTGATAAAGCGCAGAATGTCTTGGAATTCAAAATATGGGCAGCATGATGCAATTTGATGATTGATGATTTGAAAAAAAAAAAAGTCCAAGGCATTCGCTCTGTTTCTGGCCTAGACTGCACCCGCAGCCTGTCTCATTCCCAAGTGAGAATATTCTTCTCACCCATCAGATTATACTAATCAATGGAAAACAATTTCACACATTATTAACGGGCCATTATCAGGGCATGGCATTCGTATGCACCAACTTGGTAATAGCATATAGGATGCCTGTCCGGCGTTGCCAGTAGGCTACTCCGGATGTAAAGTGAATCATTGCGCATTAGGAGTTGAGAAATAAATATATTATGACTGGAAAGCTGAGATCCTCCTTTTAAGACGCCGTCAAAACTTGTCGCACGCGATTCCGTACAGCAATGTTGCGCAATGACTGGACTTGAAGTAAAATAAGTGATTCTCTATGCATCAACCAGCTGTTTGAGGAACTGCCTCTGTCTGTGCGATGGACCTATTCCTCTCAAACTCTATGCCAGGGCTCTCCAACCCTGTTCCTGGAGAGCTACCCTCCTGAAGGTTCACTACAACCTCAGATGTTTATAATCTGATTCAGTTTAGTCCAAATAGCTAACGTTGCGTTTGGCTTAGAGTTTGAAACAAGATTGACGTAAAAAATTGGATTGCTACTTTTATACGGCAGATTTTGGGTTCTAGCAAATAAAATGGTTTGTGTCATTTCTAATCCCCCTCATTCCACCTCCCCTCCCCTGATTAGTCGGACAACAATACTTCCACTTACAGCTATTTTATTCACATCTACAGCACATGCATAATGATTGCCTGATTTCCTCTTTCTGCAAGTGCTGGATTTTCACCCACAGCGGCCAATCCACCATTCAATCTTAACTCCAACCACTCAGTGTGATCTTAACTCCAACCCTCCGGTGTCCACAGTATACCATTTTGCAATACATCCCTCTGAGGGTCTTGAACCTTCCCAGTTGTAATTTTGTATTGAGCATACACCTCCATACACTTGGTGACGCGTGACAATTTTACCGTTTACAATGTCTTCATACATATTATACCCATTTTTTCTAAGAAAATGTGTTTTACCCCCTCAGTACATTTGAGTTTAGTCATATTACTTGCTGAAATATTTGATCCGCCTTACCTGGAAGATGAAGTTGCAGCCAACTCTGTAAGGCTTCATTTACACTAGCTGTTCCCATAGACTTCCAGTCATTGAGCCAACAACTATCTACTTAAAAGTGCATCTCGGCAGAAATATCTACAGTACCCGTCAAGAGTATGGACACCTACTCATTCAAAGGTTTCTATTTTTACTATTAGCAAGTTGGTTAGGCTACTCAGCGCCATTCCTTTACAGAGCAGTTTGAATGGTTACCGTGACTCGAATTTGACCACATTCGCGACTCTTGACCGTCGTTGTGGCGGTAATATGGTCACTAACAGCCCTAGGAGTCCGGCTCTCACCTTCTCGGCTACGGCTGGTTCCACGGCCCCTCCTGCTGGGACCCCCGCGGCCCCGGCTTGCCTCGCGATCCCTCTTCTCTCGGTTGTCCTTCGTCTCAGAGGGTCCTCCCTCCTTCCCGGGGCCTCGCGCCTTTTTCCCAACTGTCTCCCAGGAGGTCTGAATGACAAAGAGACGTTATTGCAAACATAACACTCAAACCTGAATAAGCAAACATGAGAAATAGGTTGTAGATTTTGGTTATGAGAATACTTTGAGAGCGCAAACTTGGGACTGACTAATAAAGTAGTTAAAGAGTCTACCTGCAATTGGAATTCATTTTTGTAGCTAAGTTAATGATGTATAGATCAACTGTCATACTCTATAAGAACCCAAAATACAAGCTAGTTTAACATCATAGTTTGTAAACAATGTAATTGTGATCAAACACTGTTTAGCAGGGCACTCCAAACCTGTCCTTGGAGAGCAACCCTCGCGTAGGTTTTCGATCCAACCTTAAGTTGTAACTAACCTGATTCAACCAGCTAATTATTAGAATCGGGTAGGCTAGATTAGGGTTGCAGCAAAGACCTACAGGACAGTAGCTCTCCAAGTGCAGGGTTGGAGAGAGCTGTTCTATATAGGCTGAAAACATGATTCAAACTATCATTTGGATCTCATGTACGGTCAGTACTAGCATCCATAACAGTCTCTAAATTTGAGAGTGGTTACACTTCTCCAGCCCCATCACTCAGCCGTTTACCAAAACAGTAGCAGGGTGTTTGCTTTGTGGAAGTTTGAACTGCAGATTGCCCCTTTAATTAGAATTAGTGTCACTGGATGTGAATTCATGTGTCAGAGCGTGGATGCATGTGAGCGCTTGCAGTGAACCTCACCGTGTCAGAGGTGCTTTCCAGCAGGAAATTGATGGCTCTGTTGACATCCTCGTTGCAGTCATGGAGGGCCACCATACACTCATCTTGGGACTTCCCAGTCACCTCAATCAGCTGTGGGAATACACACATATGATCAGCACTTGGCTGATGGTTCAAATCCCTGAGCCAGCAAGGTGGACAAATCTGCCGGCCTGCCCTTGAGCAAGGAAGTTAATCCCCCAACAACATCTCCCCAGGTGTAGAGGACAGTGATTAAAGACAGGTTGAGGCTAAACACGGAAGACACATTTCGGTTGAATTCATTCAGTTGTGCAACTGACTAGGTACCCCCTTTCCCCAAGTAGACATTTTTTTTTTTACATTTAAACTGCCATTTAATAATTATTTACAAATGTTTCCATTGAAACTACGGAAAATGGGCCTCCAAGTGGCGTAGTAGTTTAAGGCACTGCATCGCAGCCGGGATTTCCTAGTCACGTCGCACTCCAGCGAGTCCTTGTGGCTGACCTCGGGCGCCTGCGGGCTGACCTCGGGCGCCAGTTGGATTGTGTTTCCTCCAACACATTGGTGCGGCTGGCTTCCAGGTTAAGCGAACAGTGTTTCAAGGAGCAGTGCGGCTTAGCAGGGTCGTGTTTCAGAGGACACGTGACTCTTGACTCTTTCCTCTCCCGAGTCCGTAGGGGAATTGCAGCGATGGGACAAGACTGACTTCCAATTAGATATCACGAAATTGGGGAGGAAAAGGGGGTAAAAGTACAAAAGAGGAAAATGAATAAAAATCCGCTTGAATTCACAACGTAGCTGTCGGCAACAGGTTGGGTCTCACGGAGAGTTCCTCTCCGATGATTAAACATTGCAAATGTACTACCATTACTGTATCCAAACTCCACCTCCAAAAGTTGCCATTTCCTTCTCAAAGTATTGCCATACAGGACTTCGCTGCTATCGCTTGCCTTTCTCTGACACATTTTTCTAACCGTTAACGGCCCTGACAGTGGAGGAGACTCCCGGTGTGGACTCCCGGTGTGTCAACATTCGATTGTGCTAGGAATCAACTCCTAAGATTGTGTTTTTGGGACAGACCAGTTAGTTGCTGTACTTCCAGATACACAAACAAACACTTGCATATTTCATAGCAAATTAGACAGGGATGGAGTAAGAGGGGCACAGTATAGGCAGGCCGGCCACCAGGCAGAGAGCAAGAACCGTGCACTAGGCTCATCTATCGGCTATAGCCGTATCTCTCAATCCCTTGGCTTGCAACTGCAGTAAAGCAGGGCCTAATCAATGAATAGGGTAGGATATTCTAGCCGCAACAAACCGAAGACTGAACAAACTCGCATCATTAGCTAAAAGAGCGTGGGCTGTAATCATTAGTCCAAACAGTTTGGAACTAAAATGAGAGTTTCAATTGGACAAAGTGAGGTAGGTCTCGGCCGTTTAGTTTGCTTACTTCGTGATACAGAATGGGAGTAATGAATGCGACCCAGCCCGAGGGAAAGAGGTGGCACCACAGGCTGTCTTGGTAATATGCATCTGGGAATGTCTTGCATGCCTTGCAAATTCACCAAAGTATACTGAAGTTCACCTCTTCTGGTTTTATTTCAAATTAAAACATTGCGCAGGCCTTTATCGTGTAGTTAGACTAACCGAGAAAATAATATATTTTGTGATAACTGCGCTGTGATTTTCATTATGTGAGGAATTCTTTGGGGGGGGGGGGATTCTTAACTTTAAGGATCCAATTTTCATTTAAATGTTCACTGCCCTAATCGGCACGTGTGCACATAAAACAACTCAGCAGTGCCGACAAACGCACTCACAAATACAAAGAGGACACAAACAGACATGTGTGGGATGAGTGTGCATTGGTACTGTAATTAAAAATCACACAGACTGCTATACAAATGCCATGTTCACAACATCTTTCACACACTGTCCTCACCTGTTTGACCTTATCCTCAAAGTCGGCATCATTTTTGTCGTAGATCATCTGGGCAAGCCGAATCTGTTCCGCTGTGGCCTGCATTCAAAAAAAGAGTAGTTACACCCAGGTGACTTCCATTTGTTGTGTGTGTGTGATAAGACTAAGAGGCGATAGGCACATTTGAAATATGTACTTGTGATGGCAGGAATAACATGAGAAAAGATCATGCGACCCCTGGGTATGGTATAACAAAGGCTTGGTGGGACATTAAGTCAAGTTGGCCAAGATATGAGTATATGTAGCTCTCAAAAACATTCTCCATACGTAGGGTTTTCAGCGGTTACATTCACCCACGGCTGGCTCCATGTGAACTACAATTCTTATGCTGTGTCTTAACGTTTAGAAGCAGCAATAACAAATCGTTTTCAAAATGGTTTCAAACATATGCCGATATGGCCTTTATCTTTCATGTCAGCTATAAATTATCTTTCAAGTGAAAAGATGCACTTATGGTACCAGTAACATAGTAGAAAGGTGGGGGGTGGGCATAACTGATTTGAAGAAGTGCAGGCAGACATAACAGAACACTTAGAAAAAATGATTTATCTGCACACTGCAGAGCTCCCAATGCAATGGGTTAATCAAATAACATTTTTTTTTTTTTTAAATTCATTGCATCAGAGCTATAAGCGGCTACATTTTCTTAGTACCAGTAGCAGTCACCTCTGCCAGCAACCAAAAGTACACTGTACAGTGTTGATACTCTGAAATTGTGTATGAAACTCACCTGTATCTGTTTTTGTGGCTGTGTGGTTTGTGTGGTGGTGGGCAGCGCTCTGTCTCGAGTTCCTCGAGGTGGATTGCTGACCACTGAAGTCATCATATACAGTATATACAAAACAATGTATGTACAAAATAGAAAAACCTGAAACAGAACAACGGAGGGGGGAGGCAGTCAGTCAGATGGACATCATAATCATTTCAACCTCACAGGACTACTTGTACCGAGTCTTGCTTTTGTCGTCAACTTTGCCTGTGCCATGTAAGACTATAACCCTGTCCATCGCCCCTCATGTTTAAATTTAGATATGGGGGGGGGGGGGGGGCTGTTCTGGTGTCAACTTACATCTCTCACGCACACATTCAAAAACATTCTCACAAACACAGATGTAATGGTCAAACAAGCATCGCTCATACACCTGGCTACAATCAATTTTATTGAATTAAATGGCAGCTATAAGTTCTGGCAATTTATAAATAGTTTTGTTGCTCTGTTGACAGTGGCGAATGTGGATTTGAAGCTAGCGTTCAACATTATAGCAAGGCATTCAAACCACAGCGCTTAGTCCAAATCATGGGCAGTCATTTGGGATTGCCCAAAAAAGTTCAGACGTGCCAATGGTTCATGACATGTGCCCGTGAAGTTACTAAAAACTACTAACGTTTGCCAGCTAGCTAAATTAGGTATCGCTATTAACGGAATGCCAAGCGGATATATGGTCTAGCTAGCCAACTAATTTATAAATGAAGTGTGATTCTGATAATCTAATGATAGTGCGTAGCTGGTTTGCTAGCTCTCGTCTAGCTAACAAAGCAGCTGCCGTTGTTGTTGTGACAGCTGTGTTCTCTAATCGGGGTGGGTACACAAACCGGATTCGGTTAGCTAAATAGCTAAGCGTCTTTGTAATCGAGAAAAAAATAGATTTGTTAGCTAGGTTCGCTAGCTATTTCCAGAAATAATAGCATCCCAAAATTAGATTGGTTGAGCGCTTTATTATTTTGATGATTCACAGTAAAGACGATGACTTAACGTTGGCTTGCTTGCTAACGACGCGTTAACGTAGCTAGTTATAACGTTAACATTGCCAATCTATTCTTTGTTCACATGTCTAAAGTAAGCTTGAGCAAAGACCAAACTGTCTGCCTCGCTCTAATCGTTAAATAGATAACATTAACTAGCTAAAATGTTTACTAAAATTACTGTAACTATAGTAGCTAACCTCATGATTAAGCCCATAACGCCCGTTTGATAGTTAACTAAGTATGCTACCGCAGATAACTTGGTTTGCAGTCACTGTCAGAGACCAAAATAAACAATGTTGGACGGAGCTCTTTGTGTAAACGGCTAATATTAGCCAGTTAGCTAGTACCCCTAGCTAATGATTTATGATAATGGTCGCTCTTTGAGGAACAGTCGCCCATACACTGTACTCCACACACGTGGACTAATAACATTACATTAAAGAATAACATGTAACTAGCAACGTTATATATACACAAATTGTATACAATTCTACAATGTAACCCACTAGAAGGAAGTGTGGACATAGCTAGGTAGCTAGCTATTTGACCCGTGAGTTATCTGGCTAGCATGCTAGTTAGCATACATTTTTAGCATTTGAAAACGATAGCACAATGTGGAGACGCTAGAGCTAACTTAGCACTGAAGTGGCTAAGCTAACTGGCAACGTGAAATGATGGCTCGATCTATCTATTTTCGGAGTATCACTACAGTAAAATGGATCCACCGTATTTTTTTGTTTTGTTTATGATTATCATAACAAACCTTTTTCTTTCTTTACCTGCTAACACGCTTCACTCAGCCAGCAGCAGATGCCGTCACGTGACACACCGCGCCGTCGTTCAACCCCGAATAACCGAACCAGCCACTCATAACAGGTCTAGCAGATCAGGTTGTTTTACGCACTCTGCTGGTGTACGTGCTCGCTCCCGCCACCTCGGAACGCGCTGTTGATAAGTCAGTGGTTGGTTGGCCTCATTGGCATTTGATATGGATGGCTCTTGTTGGTATTATGCCACCTGCAAGCTACTTATGACGGCTCAAGGGAATCATCTTCTGTTCATCCTTATCCACCAAAATGTCTAAAGAAAAGGAAGGTATTACAGTCTAGAATGTAGATATAGAGCAAAAAAACAGAATGTCATTCAACTATTTTGTGAGCTCAAACCCCAAATGGTAGTTACCAATCAAGAGACAGATGGTACAAAGTCATTTTATTTCAACCCCACTGTCTTCTCTGGACACAAGTGAAGCAGTATATTTTAGATAAAACATTTAGTCATTTAGCAGGTGCTCTTACCCAGAGCGACTTACAATCAGTGCATTCAACTAAGGTAGACCACACATGTGTATAACAATAATTGAAAGAAAAATCTAAATAGCCGCTATATGTAAAATCAGGGGCTCGGATGGTCTTTACTGAGCGGCGGCTGCAATAGAGAGGCAGGCGAGGGGGCATCCCGATGAGCCTTTGTCGACGAGGAAATAGACCGCCAATGCCCTCTGTCCTATTGCTGAAGTTATTATGTGACTTGTTAAGCACATTTTCACTCCTAAACTTATTTAGCCTTGCCATAACAAAGGGGTTGAATACTTATTGCCTCAAGACATTTCAGGTTTTCATTTTTCATTCATTTGTAAACATAAAAAAAAAAACATAATTCCACTTTGACATTATGGGGTATTGTGGTTACGCCAGGGACAACAAAATCTAAATTTGATCAATTTTAAATTCAGGCTGTAACACAACAGAATGTGGAAAAAGCAAAGGGGTATGAAGACACTGTACATACCCCAACCAGATGCCATGGATTACAGGCAAGGCGTCAATACAGGACTAAGATTTAATTATACTACGCCGGCTCTGACGTTCTACAGATGTGGCAGTACTTGCAAACTATCATGGATTACAAAGGGAAACCCAGCCACGAGCTGCCCAGTGACACAAGCCTACCAGATGAGCTAAATACCTTCTATGCTAGCTTTGAGGCAAGCAACACTGAACCATGCATGAGAGCACCAGCTGTTCCAGACGAATGTGTGATCTCGCTCTCCATAGCCGATGTGAGTAAGACCTTTAAACAGGATAACATTCGCAAGGCCGCGGGGCCAGACAGAATACCAGGACATGTACTTAGATCTTACACTGACCAGCTGACAAGTGTCTTCACTGATATTTTCAACCTATCCCTGACCCGGTCTGCAAACCCAACTTTTTCAAGCCGACCACCATAGTACCCGTGCCCAATAACGCCAAGGTTACCTGCCTAAATCCCTTGCCCCGTAGCATTCACATTTATAGCCATGAAATGCTTTGAAAGGTTGGTCAAATCAAATCAAACTTTATTTGCCACATGCGCTGAATACAAGTGTAGACTTTAACGTGAAATGCATACTTACAAGCCCTTAACCAACAGTGCAGTTCAAAAATAAGAAAATATTTACAACACCATCATCCCAGACACCCTGGACCCACTCCAATTCGCATACCGCCCCAACAGATCCACAGATGACGCAGTCTCTATTACACTCCACACTGGCCTCACCCACCTGGACAAAAGGAATACCTTTGTAAGAATGCTGTTTATTGACTATAGCTCAGCATTTAACACCATAGTCCCTTCCAAGCTCATCACCAAGCTCAGGACCCTGGTACTGAACATCTCCCACTGCAACTGGATCCTGGACTTCCTGACGGGACACCCCCTGGCGGTGAGGGTAGGCAGCAACACATCTGCCATGCTTACCATCAACATGAAGCCCCTCAGGGGTGTGTGCTTAGTCCTCTCCTGTACTCCCTGTTCACCCATGACTGTGTGGCCACGCACAACTCCAACATCATCAAGTTTGCTGACCGCAAGACGGAAGGACAGGTGGATAACAGGTTAATGTCAAGCCCTGCATAATTTCTTCAAAGGTTTCATGGAATTTAGGCCTACATTGAACACCACACTTTGGCTGCTACTGTAGGCTGAATGAGAACAGCTATTTCCGCGTTAAAATGTTATGGTATGCCATTGCTTTTGATTGTAGGTCACTCTGGTATGCCTACATTATGATCAAGTAGCCTACATGGCCACTGTTAAAACTGTAACATAAAGCAGGTACAGCCTCAGTGTTCACAGTAAACACATGCTGGAAGTTGCACAGAATTTTCACAATGTTAAAGTTTGCTCTCAGTAGACTTGAAATCCGCTGTGACAATTTTTTTTTGAGGGAACATTGGTGGTAAGTACGGCATCACTGGGGTACATCCCTGGGGCCGAGATACCTTCCATCCAGGACCTCTATACTAGGCGTTGTCAGAGAAAGGCCCAAAATATTGTCAGACTCCAGCCACCCAAGCCATAGACGGTTCTCTCTGCTACCGCACAGTAAGCGGTATTAGCGCACTAAGTCTAGAACCAACAGAACCCTGAACAGCTTCTACCCACAAGCCATAAGATTGCTAAACAAGACTGCTAAATAGCTAATAAAATGGCTCCCCCGGACTACCTGCATTGATCCTTTTATGCACAAACACTGGACACTCACACATACTTACACTGACACCACAAACGCCCACACACACACACACTTTCACACTCAACATATACTCTACGGTCTAGTATCTATCCTGTTGACTAGTTCACTTTACCCCTACCTATAAGTACATAGCTATCTCAATTACCTCATACCCCTGCACATCAACTCAGTACTGGTACTCCCTGTATATAGCCGTGCTATTTTTACTCAAGATTTTTGTTATTCACTGTGTATTTATGCCTTGTGTCATATCAATTTGATATATTTATCTTAACTCTGCATTGTTGGAAAAGGACATGTAAGTAAACATTTCACTTTTAGTCTACACCGGGTTGTTTTACGAAGCATGTGACTTTTCTTTTTGAGTGAATTGTGCAATACATTTTCTACTCTGAAAACTAGGATTTTCACACACAGTACCTCCATCTGCTGGCAAGACAGATGAGCAACTGGCAGACATTTTCTTTGCGCCTGCATTTCAAAGACCAACCACAGAGGACAGGCCTACCACATAAAAAAGTGATTTTTCTTCCATGTATATTTAATCTCTTGTGGATAGACTACCTAAACTACCAAAGTACAACATTATAATGATTCCATAACCTTTTATGGTAAGTTACTCGTAGCAAAATTCTTGAAATGACAGAGGTTGGGAATCTCCATAGAGATAGAGGACTCATCTTTGTATCTGTGCCATTATAGCGTCTGTGACAGCATGGGCAGCACCATTGAGGCGATCTCCATTTTGATGTAGCACATTTTCTTCTTCACAATTGGCTGATCCCTCCTGATTACCAGGGTTGGACATGACTCCAACAGGGTCACCAGGAGGCATTAGACAATGAAGTTGGAAGTCCCACCCAGTTGACTACATTATAATGGTGGAAGCCCTCAATGGTGCTGTCCATGCTAATATGGCCTTTTGGCCACTAGAGGACTCTATCATTCTCTATGGGAATCTCATTATTTGTGATACAGGCTAAAGTAGTACAGTGCCTTAATCACGAAGGTACTGACTATAAGTGTTTGTTCCTGTAGGCTAAAAAATACAGCTCACTCCACACAAGTTCACTCCACACCCACACAAATTATTTGCCTGGTGTAACTTAAGGTACGTCAGACAGGTTTGGGGTCAATTCAGCTTTCAATTCAGAAACAGAAATTGAAATTCACTCCATGAATTGAAAATGACTAATAGTTTTCAACAAGGATTTTTCAGTTGGGTGAGGTAGGGCTGTAGCAGAGATCTCAGGCTCCGAACGCACACAGCCTTCTGCTCCGTGATCTCCTCCAGTTTATGAACGTAACTCCCTAAAGTCCTGAAGAATAGAGAGGGACCGGTAGACAGACAGGGAAGGAAGTTGGATCAACAAATGGTAGACAGTCATGGAGAGCACTACTCTCAAACCAAGTGTCCCATTCAGCAACAATAATAGTAATTGCAATGAATCTAATGAATCCAATCCATGATTTACGAGCTAGTATATTTAATACTTGTATATACAAGGTGCTGAGTTCTCACCACGTCAGGCTGTTGGCACAGCAATGTCCCCTCTCTACGACACATAGACTCTATCTGCTTCAACTGCTCCCAATGGGTCTGGACAACACACCACCTGACGAACACAGAAGGGAGAAATGGAGAGAATGAGAGAGATAGAGAGAGAAGGAAAGAGGAAGAGATGGCAAGGGATAGAGCCAGGATGAGTAAGGGACCATAAACCTACACATTGTTCATGATACATAACAGATAGACTTGAACTTACTGGGCATGCCCCAGGGCTTCCTGAGTAGAGAAGGAGAGGGTGGCTGGGGGTCCAACGTGCTTTAACAGACCGTTTGGAACGTCTGGACTGCTTGAACCGCTGAGACGGCATGGGGTGTGGCGGTTAGGAGGACTGTTTGAACTGGGCGACTGAGATTGGTCCTGCAAAATGTTAAATTGCACGGGGTTGTTCATTTGTTGGAGAATTTGTACACTAGGGATGGAGGAGTTGGGTGTATCCTGAAATGTGTGTTTAGTCGCGATGGGAGGCTTATGTGTATGTTGTGGTACATGGGTGGAAGGCAAAGGGTGTGATGTTTGTGTGTTGGGCTGGACTGGGCCTTGGGAGCACTTGGTTGTGTGTGTATTGGATACAGTGAGGTTGTGTGGTGAGTGGAAGTGTGGAGAAGGGCCAGGGGGACAGGTAGAGTCAGGAGCCTAGGACCTCCCTCCCTAACTGGGCTGGGGTTTTCAGGATTCCTCTTTGGTCTTGGACAGACACCAAGGAGACCACAGGGGCAGATGGTTTGGTCATAGCTGGACAGAACAGACAACACAAGAGAATTAAGAGCAACATTTGACTTAAAACATTTTTTATATTTTTTACACGCAATCCCCTAACAAAACCGCAATTCTCACAAATGAACAATGTCAATGAGAAGGTGGCAATTATTTACCGAGATATTAAGTAAACAATGCGGGGGGGGGGGGAAGCATTGTACAAGCTTGTGTATGTGACTCACCCATTCTCCAGAGAGGAGCAGCGTCCATCTTGGATCTCCTCTGATCCATGTGGCCTTCACCACTCTTCCCATCTATCACTAGAGTGGGTACTAGAGACTGGCCACCGTTCACCACCCCTTTTCCCTTTCTACCTTCCCTAGGCAGGAGGGAGGGGGAGTAGGTGCTGTGTGGTACCTGCTGGCAGAGGAAGGAGTCTGTGGCTGCCAGCCTGTCTACTTGAAGCAAGGAAAGTGAGAGGGGGTCCATGGTGCATCTAGATGAATCGCCCGAGGACTCACAGTGTGGTGGTGAAGAAGGGGGCATTTGAGCCACAACTCCAGAATTATTTTGGCTCTCAGGGGGAAGCCTTGTGGTGCCAACCGCTGCTCCCCTCCCCGTCTGCACAAAGGACAGAAGGGGGGTGGCAGGGTCTATAAGACGTAGCAGCTCAGCACCTGGTAGTGCTGTCCTCTTTCTGGGGCTCAGTGGTACTCCCTGCTGGCAGGGACAAATGGGGACATTTTGGAAGTGTAGGCACAGGCCACTGGAGCTCTGGTTGATGTGCTTGGACTCCAGGGACAGGTCGTTGAGCTTGGCTGGGGGCGGGGGTGGAGAGAGGGGCCTCTCGGCCGGAGCGTGGTGGCTGCAGTGTCGGTAAAAGCTGTCGTTGTCACTGTTGCTGTCTGTGGAGCCGCGGGTGAAGTCATTAACGGCAACCTCTCCTTCCTCCTCTGTGCTCCATTCAGCCCCCAGCAGCATGTCCTCTTCTCCTCTCTCCTTGTGTTCCCCTGCCCACCCCCTCCTCTCAAATGCCCCACGGAGGCTAGATGTTAACCGTTCCTCCTCCCCAAGATGCAACACAGCCCCTGTCCACCTGCCGCCCTCTTCTGACTCGACCACTCTACACTCTGGCCATGCCCATCTCCCTCTCCTCTCCTCCTCCTTGGGTGACCCCCATTCGTCCCCACTCCCTCTCTCCACTCCTTCTCCTCCTGTCCCTCTGTCATCCAGCCTGCTGATGGTAGACAGCACTGATCCAACCCCGGGGAAGAGACATTTGAGGATGTGCTCTCCACTACCATCATTATCTCCTTCATTATCATCATCATTATCGCCATTGTGGCAGTGGCTCTGAGACGTGTTGTTAGAGAGGTGACTCTGTCCCCTCCCCTTTGCCTCCACTGTGACCCCTGCGGTCCCTTCCCCCCGGAGCGGGAGGTGGTCTCCCCCGGCCCCAGCAGTGGCCCTGTACCCAGCCAGCAGCTCCTCCACACCGCGGCAGACAGACGGAGAGGCAGGCAGAGGCTGCTGGAGCCACTGCATCTGCTGAAGCTGCTGGTGGTATCTTCTCAAATGCCTCTCTCTTTCCTTCTCGCTCTCCAGCTCCCTTGGCGTCTCAGTTTCTCTCTCCCTTTCCCATTCTGTACTAGTCCTCCTATCTCTCTCCCTGACCTCTCCCAACTCTCTCTGTCCCTCAGCTGTCTTCTCTCTCTCCCTCTCCCCCACAATTCGGTCCTGCTCTATCCATCTCCTGCCCTCTCCCTCTCCTTTACTCGTAGTAGTCCTCTGCCTCTCTTCTCCTCTGAGGCAGGAAGCAGCAGCTGCCCTCTTACCTATGGCCGTCTGCCTTGTAGTGGCTCTTCCTTCTCTGGGTATTTCCCAAAGGGTTGTCCTCCCCTCTCCCATTCGCTGTCTCGTCACCCAAGCCACCCCATGGTCCTGTTCCGTGTTGGAATCATCTGTCTTCTCACGTTCCTTTCTGTGCCCTTTCTTTTCCACCTCCCTCTCGCTATTCCTCTCCCTCTCTCCCACTCCCTCACTCCTCCTGCGCCTCCAAAGCCCCCGGCCCAGTGAGCCCCTCACAGGTGTGGTGTGCTCCAAACAGAGGTCTTCTCTCCCCCTCCCAAAGCCCTCCCCCGCCCCCTGGCCCTTTGGTGTGGAGCAGAGCAGAGCTCGCCCTGGGGCTAACCTCCTAGCAGGGGTGCCAGTCACATTTTGGGCCTCCCTGTGTCCCCCCAACTTCACCCCTTTTGGGGGACTTTTCCCCCTGCTGGCACTAGTACCAATGCTGCTAGTCTGATCATGTTCCGGGGATGGGGACGGGGTGACTATGGGCCGTCTTCTCCCCCCTCCCCCCCTCAGCTCCTTCACCCTGTAGAGCCAATAGGACATGATATATCACAGGCCAATGTCACTGACCAATTAATCAATGACGTCAAAACCGTTGAGTCGGAGTGTGTGCTCTCATATGACCTACGTAATACGCAACACTCACCGGTCAGCGTATCTCAGCGTATTTAGTGTGTGTTTGGTTGCTAGGTGACCGGGGGAAACGTTTGCAATCATACATGTCTTTGAATCACCAACAAAGGAGTCCTTCAAAACCTATACAGACAACAAGGTAAACAGAGTTTGAACAAAGTGGTACTGACCCAAATTCTATCTGTGGACAACACAGTTGAAGCACAAACCTGGTGTGGAGTTGCTCAGATGTGTTGTTGAGAGTTGAACCCGTGAACGTTTGCAATGTGTGTGTGAGATTCTTTACCTGTGTGAGCTTGCTCTGTCTGAACGGTGTGTGTGACTGCTCTTGGTCCAGAGAACGGATACATTCTTTCAGCTGAAACAAATAGGCTACATGTTAACAGCAATCCCGTTTTATGTGTGTGTGTGAAAATGAACAATAAAGTATTGTATTGTATCCTGTTGTGTGTGTGTTGCGCTCACTGCCAGTAGACTCTGGTTGATCTCTGCCCCCTCCATGCGACTCAGTCTGTCTGGGTCTCTGGAGTCTGCTGCTCTCTCACTCCCAGCCAGATCCACAAATGACATCCTACACAACACAGTGTGGGACACATCTGGTCCGATTACTTTTAATTTAATGTCACATAAACTATGTTACAAAGCTACTGAATTGTGCACGCACGCACACGCACGCACGCACACACGCACACACACACACACACACGCATGCACACACACACACACACACACACACACACACACACACACACACACTGTGTACTCTAGCTAATCATACATAAAATAACACATTCAATCTCAGGTATATTGCTGAATATGTGTTATATTTGAGGTTATAAACGGTGTCTGAATTGCAATGTGCAAACTCCATATACCTGGTTGATCATTTTCTATATATCACTCTCAAAAGAAAAATATGGAAATGAGTTTTGCTACCTGGAACTAATTTGGCGACTTTGTCCTATAAGTTATTATAACGTGACACTGACCTGCCAGTGGCCCGATGGCCAGAGTCTCTGAGCTGTATCTGGAGCAGAGCGTGGGAGCGGGACGACACAGGGTTGACTCCACTTACCCCCTGGGTGCGCTCCCCTGTACCCCACAAGATCACCTGGAGGGCGGAGAGAGGAGAAGGTGGGGAGGATGAATGAGGAGGGGTGGAGGCAGGAGAAGGTGGGGAGGATGAATGAGGTTGGGTAGAGGTAGGAGAAGGTGGGGAGGATGAATGAGGAGGGATGGAGGTAGGAGAAGGTGGGGAGGATGAATGAGGAGGGATGGAGGTAGGAGAAGGTGGGGAGGATGAATGAGGAGAGGGATGGAGGTAGGAGAAGGTGGGGAGGATGAATGAGGAGGGATGGAGGTAGGAGAAGGTGGGGAGGATGAATGAGGAGGGATGGAGGTAGGAGAAGGTGGGGATGATGAATGAGGAGGGATGGAGGTAGGAGAAGGTGGGGAGGATGAATGAGGAGGGATGGAGGTAGGAGAAGGTGGGGAGGATGAATGAGGAGGGATGGAGGTAGGAGAAGGTGGGGAGGATGAATGAGGAGGGGTGGAGGCAGGAGAAGCGATGAAAGGAGGATGGAATGAAGAAGGGAAAATAAATCAAAACAGCAAGACAGGGAGGTATAACAGACGAGAATAGGAAGAATGAGAAGAGAGGAATACAAGTCTCACCTCTAGCAATGAGTTGACAGACTCCACTTTGACCTCTCTTAGCCCTGCTATCTGAACCACTTGGTGCCCATCCTCCCTTGCAAACAAGCTGCATAGAGAAGACATAGATGTCATTATAAAGAGACCAATCAGAGGTTTACTGGTTCACTTATTTCCTGAGTGGTTCAATGAGTAGTTCACTGGTTCCGTGGTTCGTTGAGTGGTTCACTGAGTGGTTGTGGTTCAACTGGTTAACTGGCTCAATGTTATTATGAAGGAACCAATCAGAGAGCATGGTTATGACCATGTCATTGTGAAGGGACTAGAGGTTGATCGATTAATCGGCATGGCCGATTAATTAGGTCCGATTTCAATTTTTCATAACAATCGGTAATCTGCATTTTTGGACGCCGATTATGGCCGATTACATTGCACTCCATGAGGAGACTGCGTGGCAGGCTGACCACCTGTTACGCGAGTGCAGCAAGGAGCGAAGGTAAGTTGCTAGCTAGCATTACACTTATCGTATAAAATACAATCAATCTTCACATAATCAATAGTTAACT
Organism: Oncorhynchus nerka; assembly: GCF_034236695.1. NCBI lineage: Eukaryota > Metazoa > Chordata > Actinopteri > Salmoniformes > Salmonidae > Oncorhynchus > Oncorhynchus nerka. Next base: position 61,764,172 of record NC_088408.1, read on the forward strand.
ACACATGGTTGATGGTTAACTAGCTTGTCCTGCGTTGCATATAATCAATGCGGTGCCTGTTAATTTATCATCGAATCACAGCCTACTTCGCCAATGTCACGACTTCTACCGAAGTCGGCTCCTCTCCTTGTTCGGTCGGTGTTCTGCGGTCGACGTCACCGGTCTTCTAGCCATCATCGATCTATTATTCATGTTCCATTTTTTGTCTGGTGTTTTCAACCTAATTGGGATCAGGTTGAAAAATCATAATCGGTTGACCTCGAGAATGGACCAATCAGAGAGCAGGGTTATGTTCAGTGATGCATCATAATTCCTATAATAACTACAACCTAAAACTTCTTAACTTGGAATATTGAACCACCAGCTTTTCATATGTTCTCATGTTCTGAGCAAGGAACTTAAACATTAGCTTTTTTAAATGGCACATATTCTACTTTTACTTTCTTCTCCAACCCTGTGTTTTTGCATTATTTAAACCAAATTGAGCATGTTTCATTATTTATTTGAGACTTAATAGATTTTATTTATGTATTATATGAAGTTAAAATAAGTGTTCATTGTTCATTCAGTATTGTTGTAATTGTCATTATTACATATATATATATAAAAAATTGTCCTCCAATAATTGGGATAAGGTTGAAAAATCATAATTGGTCGACCTCGAGAATGGACCAATCAGAGAGCAGGGTTATGTTCAGTGATGTAGTCAATTTACTAAACCTCGAGTGCGAGTCGAGTCCCAAGCCTCTAGTGTTCGAGTCAGAGTCCAAGTTAGAGTGTTACATTATGAAATATTTTCTGAAAACAAAGTCACAACTACTGGTCGAGATAAGTCAGTCCTGAACTTGAGTACATACACAATCACACACGCACCGTTTTCTACGGTCCAACAAGTCGTAGAGCTGGCCACAGTAGATCTCAAAGAAGCTGACATTGACATAGACGTGGGATGTGACTGCAGAGTTGCCACAGTCCTGGGTGGAGTGCAGCTGGGTAAATATGTCCCTGGCAGCCAGAGCGTATAGCCCCTGTCTCTGAGGAGGACAACCCAGCATGGTGTGTGTCTTCCCTGCTCCCGTCTGGCCGTATGCAAAACAAGTGGCCTTGCCTCTGCCAACGTACATACAGACAGAACTAGGTCACACAATATCCCATTACAAATCAAATCTAATTTTATGTGTCACATGCTTCGTAAACAACAGGTGTAGACTAACAGTGAAATTCTTACTTACGGGGCCCTTCCCAATAATGCAGAGAGAAAAATTAGAGAAATAGTCGAAGAAACAGAAAAATAGACAAATAATAACACAATTAGTACTGAGTCGATGCGCAGGGGTACGAGGTAATTTAGATAGATATGTACAGTTGAAGTCTAAAGTTTACATACACCTCAGCCAAATACATTTAACCTCAGTTTTTCACAATTCCTGACATTTAGTCCCAGTAAAAATCCCCTGTCTTAGGTCAGTTAGGATCACCACATTATTTTAAGAATGTCAAATGTCAGAATAATACTAGAGAGAATAATTTATTTCAGATTTTCTTTCTTTCATCATTCCCAGTGGGTCAGAAGTTTACATACACTCCATTAGTATTTGGTAGCATTGCCTTTAAATAGTTTAACTTGGGGTCAAACGTTACGGGTAGCCTTCCACAAGCTTCCTACAATAAGTTTGGTGAATTTTGGCCTATTCCTCCTGACAGAGCTGGTGTAACGGAGTCAGGTTTGTAGGCCTCCTTGCTTGTACCTGTTTTCACATTTTCTATAGGATTGAGTACAGGGCTTTGTGATGGCCACTCCAATACCTTGACTTTGTTGTCCTTTTGCCATTTTGACACAACTTTGGAAGTATGCTTGGGGTCATTGTCCATTTGGAAGACCCATTTGTGACCAAGCTTTAATTTCCTGACTGATGTCTTGAGATGTTGCTTCAATATATCCACATCATTTTCCTCCCTCATGATGCCATCTATTTTGTGAAGTGCACCAGTCCCACCTGCAGCAAAGCACCCCCACAACATGATGCTACCACCCCTGTGCTTCACTGTTGGGATGGTGTTCTTCGGCTTGCAAGCCTCCCCCTTTTACCTCCAAACATAACAATGGTCATTATGGCCAAACAGTTCTATTTTTCAGACCAGAAGACATTCCTCCAAAAAGTACGATCTTTGTCCCCAAAATGTAGTCTGTCTTTTTTTTTAAATGGCGGTTTTGGAGCAGTGGCTTTTTCCTAGCTGAGCGGCCTTTCAGGTTATGTCGATATAGGACTCGTTTTACTGTGGATATAGATACTTTGTACCTGTTTCCTCCAGCATCTTCACAAGGTCCTTTGCTGTTGTTCTGGGATTGATTTGCACTTTTCACACCAAAGTACATTCATCTCTAGGAGACAGAACGTGTCTCCTTCCTGAGTGCTATGATGGCTGCGTGGTGTTTATACTTGCGTACTATTGTTTGTATAGATGAACAGGGTACCTTCAGGCATTTGGAAATTGCTCCCAAGGATGAACCAGACTTGTGGAGGTCTACAATTTCTTTTGTGAGGTCTTGGCTGATTTCTTTTGATTTTCCCATGATGTCAAGCAAAGAGGCACTGAATTTGAAGGTAGGCCTTGATATACATCCACAGGTACACCTCCAATTGACTCAAATTATGTAAATTAGACTATCAGAAGCTTCTAAAGCCATGACATAATTTTCTGGAATTTTGCAAGCTGTTTAAAGGCACAGTCAACTTAGTGTATGTAAACCTCTGACCCACTGGAATTGTGATACAGTGAATTATAAGTGAAATAATCTGTCTGTAAACAATTGTTGGGAAAAATACTTGTGTCATGCACACAGTAGATGTCCTAAACGACTTGCTATAGTCGGTTAGGACATCTACTTTTGCTATAACAAAACTATAGTTTATTAACAAGAACAACAACCTAAGTGTATGTAAACTTCCGACTTCAACTGTACACGTAGGTCAGAATAAAGGGACTAGGCAACGGGATAGATAATAAACAGTAACCTCAACGTATGTGAAGGGTCAAAAAGAGATTATTGCAAAAAGGGTCAGTGCAGATATTACAGGTAGATATTGCTTAACTATTTGACTAACTATTAGCAGTCTTATAGCCTGGGGGTAGAAGCTGTTCAGGGTCCTGTTGGTTCCAGACTTGGTCATAGGTACTACTTGCCGTGTGGTAGCAGAGAAAACAGTCTGTGACTTGGATGGCTGAAGTCTTTGACCATTTTTAGGTTCCTCTAACACCGCCTGGTATAGAGTTGCTGGATGGCAGGGATCTCGGCCCCAGTGGTGTACTCAGGGTTCTTACAGACAGTGGCAAGTCATATTCAAGGACCATTCATTTTGTATTAGTTCATATTATGCAATTGTTTCTAGTCGCCAACAGATGGCAGTATATCGCCACAATCTCATGAAAGAAAAAGATTAATTTACTACATACATAGGCGGTAAGTCAGTACTGATGATTTTGTCATTTGAATAGCAGAGTTTGGGGATATGCTACTGGTGAACACACATTTCCTATTCACATTACTACACAACTCCAGCTTATTGACTGGGTCGGCTGTGTAGGGGAAACGGAACGGCCACCAGAAAGGGCATGAGCACGGCTGCCGCTTGATAAGGCGGAATATAGCCGGCGCCCTGTGAATGAAAAGCTCTGGGTGTTGTTGCAGAGAAAAAGTCCCCTAATGTAGAACTGGCGCCAGTGCAGGATGCAGCGTTGTGTCTTTCCCCCTTCATGTGGCTCTTCAGGGCCGATTCACCCAGTCTGACGCATTTATTTGCACCTTACATGGTGTGGGTTGGATGGGTCCAGTGATGTAGTGGTAAAAAAAAGGTGAGTAAACTATGCCTTAGCAAAAATATAAAACGCAACATGTAATGTGTTGGTCCCATGTTTCATGAGCTGAAATAAAAGAGCCCATAAGTGTTCCATATGCACAAAAGCCAGGTTTGAATCTACATTTTCCCGGCAGTTTAGCTATCGATGTGATGTTTGGCGGCGCCTAATCAGTCAGTTCTGTACCTACCTGGCTGAGTGGCAGTGAGGGTGGAATGAGCGAGCTCCCCTGGCAGCCACAGCATGAAACACGTGAGGCAATAGAACTCAGTAGTCTGCATGGAAATTAATTTGCAAGACCAATACATTATCTGTTCTCCTCTCATTTTAATTCAAGTACTTTTCAAGTACCAACCTGAGAAAATGTCTGCTTTTTAAGGTATTACAGTACTTGAATTTCAGAGTGCCAAATTCAAGTACTTTAAGAACATCAAGCAATTTGTGAGAACCCTGTGTCCTGGGCGTACGCACTACTCTTTGTAGCGCCTTGCGTTCAGATGCCAAGCAGTTGCCGTACCAAGTGGTGATGCAGCCAGTCAAGATGCAGCCAGTCAAGATGCAGCCAGTCAAGATCTTCTCTGCCTCCTGAGGGGGAAGAGGCGTTGCCATGCCCTCTTCACGACTGTGTTAATGTGTGTGGACCGTGCTAGTTCTTTAGTGATGTGGGCACTGAGGAACTGGAAGCGCTCGACCTGTTCGACCTGTTTGAGCGCAACTGTTTTAGGGTACATTACGGTAAACAACACACCTAGTCGCTCCTCTGCAGATACATCATTGTGTTACAGCAGGGGTCTTACACACGCGGGGGATATGGCTAACACCGACAGACTTTTCTTATCGGAGTCCCTCCCCGTTTTCTTTTGTTTTAGAACCCAATGAACACAACACAAGGTTCCTTACCCGTTGAGGACATGCTGTATCAGTGGAAAGGCTGTTTTCAGGTACACATCCACATTGGAGCTCTCTTCCCCGAACACCTCATCATAATTAAACCTGTGCTGTGGAGGGGACCAGAGAAGAGTGCAGACACACACACAGATCAACACTGTGTTACAAGCAACAGGGGGCCTGAAGCTATATGAATGATATTTATGTACCTTAACTTGGGTTGCAGAGGGTAGGAAACTTTACGGAAATTTTCCATGGGAAGTTAAGCCCTGGAATTGAGGGAATTTTGCTTAAATTCATCAAAAAAGTTAGCTTATAACAGTTTAGGATAGACATAAGGCAATTCTAGGTATTGTGGCATATTTGGATAAACTATCCCCAATTCAATGGAATTGTAACCCTCTGCATGCACAGTGCATTCTTCCATCACATGTGCAGTGCTCTCTTCCATCACATATACAGCTGATTCTCAAGATCTTGCTCACTAATGAGATGCTATTGTGCCCACACTATTACACTTGTCTGAGCCAAGGACTACATGCTTTCTGGTAAGTTTTGATTACAATACTGGGTGGGGTGAATATATTTTATTTGACATACATGATGTTTTGTTAACTAGTAAATAGGTCAAGCAAATCATAGAGAAAGCAGACTGTATTGCAATAATCTCTAATGGGTGGTTGGATGTTCGTGGGCAAGGAATAATTAACTACATCATCCCACCCCAAAACCAGTATTCTACAAGAGCACAGACACAAGGGACAACAGACACACCAGTCTCTACATTGCAGATGAGCTGAAGGCAGTCATCAATGACCTTGGACCACAGAAGGTATTTGCGCTGGTGACAGACAATGCTGCGAACATGAAGGCTGCTTGGTCTAAAGTGGAGGAGTCCTACCCTCACATCACACCCATTGGTTGTGCTGCTCATGCATTGAATCTACTCCTCAAAGATATCATGGCACTGAAAACAATGGAAACACTCTACAAGAGAGCCAAGGAAATGGTTAGGTATGTGAAGGGTCATCAAGTTATAGCAGCAATCTACCTCACCAAGCAAAGTGAGACGAATAAGAGCACCACATTGAGCTTCCCAGCAACACATGTTGGGGTGGTGTTGTCATCATGTTTGACAGTCTCCTGGAGGGGAAGGAGTCTCTCCAAGAAATGGCCATATCACAGTCTGCCGATATAGACAGCCCCATCAAGAGGATCCTCCTGGGTGATGTATTTTGGAAGAGAGTGGTAAGCAGCCTGAAACTCCTTAAACCTATAGCAGTAGCCATTGCACGGATTGAGCGAGGCAATGCCATCCTGTCTGATGTTCAGACTCTGCTTGCAGATGTAAGAGAAGAAATCCGTACTGCCCTGCCCACTTCACTGTTGCTCCAAGCAGAGGAAACTGCATTTCTGAAATACATCAAAAAGCCTGAAGACTTCTGCCTGAAGCCCATACACGCCGCAGCGTACATGTTGGACCCCAAGTATGCTGGCAAGAGCATCCTGTCTGGTGCAGAGATCAACAAGGCCTATGGTGTCACCACTACCGTGTCTCACCACCTTGGCCTGGATGAGGGCAAGGTTCTTGGCAGTCTGGCGAAGTACACTTCCAAGCAAGGGCTTTGGGATGGAGATGCAATATGGCAGTCGTGCCAACAAATCTCATCAGCCACCTGGTGGAAGGGACTTTGTGGATCTGAGGCTCTTTCCCCTGTTGCCTCCATCATCCTCCAAATCTCACCAACATCAGCCGCCTCCGAGCTCAACTGGTGCTTGTTTGGGAACACACACACCAAAGCACACAACAGGCTGACCAATACAAGGGTTGAAAAATTGGTGGCATTCCGGGTAAATTTGAGGCCTTTTTTTACAACGAGCCATCCTAAACAAGGTTGAGGCCTCAGAGTCTGATGTTCAAGAGGTGGACACTGAGGAGGTCCAGGGAGAAGACATGAAAGCCTGAGACGAAGACAACCAAATGCTTTAGTTTCTTGAATATAATTTTACAGATTTATGTTGCAAATGTTTTTGGGAGATGCAATGGATCATTGGGGATCATTCAATATTTTTTTTGTTTCTTTTGTTGTTCAGTGAAATCATCCATGTGAAAAGTCAACTCTTTTAATTAAAGTTCAATTCGTAACTAAATTGTTTTTTTTATTTCTACTGGAAGGATTTAATAATTTGCAATTACGTCTACTTATGATAAGGTAAAAGGTTTATGTTTCTGTTTCCATATGATATGGTAAATATATCCAATGCAATATACATCTACATTTAAATGGTATTCATATTAATTTGCATATATTTCCGTTAATTCCCATATATTCCAGTTAATTCCCATATATTCCCACAGAAAGTTTCCACCTCTGAATATTCCCCAAAATGTGCAACCCTAGCCTTGTACACAGTACATCCAAACATACAGATTAGGATCTTAATTTGATCCCTCTTTTGTTGCTGAGAATTTTCCTGCACGGCAGGAAATGCACGCTTGTAGTGTATTTGCGTTTTAAAAAGGCTTCTAAAGTTTGTAATTTCTGAAATTGAGACTTGACTTACCCTAACAAAAAATGTATCAATATAAATTAACTATTATCCACATAATAATTCACATTTCCTGTTGTTGCAGGATAATTTTTCTTCTGTAGCAAACTGGCCCAAATTTAAGATCCTACATCTGTATAATATACAAACATAAATAATGTCTCCTTTATTGTACCTATATACTGTATATTCACGGTCTGTACTGTATACATTGCGATATTCAAGTCTTGCTAGACTCTGTCCTCTGTGACTGTGTGATGTAGCCTGAGTGTACTGTACATTAGAGTTCTGCTACCCAACCCGAGACCGACAGGCCCCGACATTATACATCGGGTTACGGCCACATAGGGCCTGTTTCTTCATCAATAACCAGGGTACGGGTAGGGCTCGGTATTACTAAATTGATCAATAAAATTTTTAAGATGAGCCATTTGCGCGTGCTCTGCTGCGCAGTATAGTCATATCTGACTAAGATCATAACGTGGCGTCAGAAGTGCTTCAACCTTGTCAAATTTAAGACTGGAGAGATTATTTCGCCAAAATTATAATTCTCATTGAGTTTTGTCTGAGTTTAGAGTGACGAAAAGTAGCTAACAGCTCTCTCATGTCTCTTCATTGAACAGAGCAGCCCAAGCGGAGCCGTTGCTATGGATACTCACAGAGTCAGAGCACCATGAGCAGAGCGCATGCAGAGGGTGCTGCACGCAGGGAGTGAGTGAGAAAGAGGAGCAGCTAATGGATTTACTAACAGGGGAAGTTATTTCTGGTTTCGGGCAGGGCCGGGCCTTAAATTTAGCAGAAGCAATCGGGCCTGGGTAGGGTAGGGCCTGAGCGTCACCAGCATGGGTAGAAGCTCGACTTTAAATTCATGCCTGTGCAGGGCTCTACTGGACCTGGTACCTACTTGGAGTATGTACTGGGTCAGGTCCACTGCCTCTTTGCTCTCATGGACCACCACAGAATCTCCATCATGGGCTGTGACCACGTCTGCCTCCCCTCTCCTGTTCTCAGCATTGGTCAGGGGCCTCTTCCTCACACACACACTGATCCTCTGCTCACCTGCCTCCCTACAACACACACACACACACACAAGCACAAATTACAGGTATTTTGAACAACAGTATAATTAATAAGAGAGAGTTACCTTTTCCAGTGAACCAAGTGTGAGGGGCAGTTATTTGTAGAATGAAAAGAAGTAGGAAAACAGATGAAAGGAGAGACAGCAGCAGACCAGAGACGACCAGCCTAGTGACCCATACACTAACAACAACAGCATTATACACAATTGAAACATAATACAACTTACTTTCTGGTTGACACCGGGCTACTCAGGGGCAGACCATAGTTGCAGCCAATAGTTCTCCTCGATGTGTACATGTATGTGGGCTCATCCGTCCTCCTGGATGTCCCATCCGTCCTCCTGGATGTCCCATCCGTCCTCCTGGATGTCCCATCCGTCCTCCTGGATGTCCCATCCGTCCTCCTGGATGTCCCATCCGACTCCCGGCGCACCTCAGGTCTTGGCCCGCTGCCGATGGTCGTCCCCTCCTTGTAAATGCAGACGCCCTGACGCTGGGTCACTTTGCTGTTGCTCCTGTGCACTGTGGTCCGTCTGACAGTCTGCTTGTGAGGACAGCTATGCATCGGCGTCCCACTGATCTGGGTTTTGTGTATGGGTGACCCTCTGCTGAGGTCGCAGCGTGGTTGGGGTTTAACCCCTGTGTTCGGGCTCGGGAAGGGGTGGACACCAGCCCCCCTGTGACTGTCATAGTCACTGAGCCATCCGCGTTTGGGCTCGCTCGACCTACCATCACCATCAAAATCTAGCTGCCTGCATGCGGGGACTTTGCTGCCCGAAGTGAAAGTCTTTCTTGTTTTCACAACTCTATCGTCATCGTGGCCCACATGGTCTTCCTCTTCCTCCAGAGACTTGACCAGCTGTACCAGATGGAACAGCCGGGCACGGTCCCCCATGCTGTGGACCCCCACGCTCGAGTAGTCGCCCATGGTGAGCAAAGACAGGTGTCCAGCGCGTCTCAGTCCCATGGCGGTAAAACAAGGGTAGTGACGCTGAAGCCCGACCTCTCGCAGGCACTCGTACAGGCATGATGTCATCGCCTCAACTGGTTCCTTCTCACCTCTGGCATGTGTGCGCAATCTCTGTGAGGGAATGAGCGGTGGTCATTCCATTTGGTTAATGTTGGAGCACGCTGTCCCCAAGGCGGCGCAATCAAATAGACCTTCAGTAGCCTTGTCTACAAATGTATAAACCGGTGGCACATTACAAGACAACTCCCTTGCTTACACCTTGCCTTCCTCCGTGCTTTTTGTTGATGAATGATAGCCTACTCTTGTGGCTGGGTGTGCTGCATGCTTTGGTGCTGAAACTTGACACTGCTGATGGTGGCACTATGTCACACATTGCAGTGTAGCAAATATGATAAATATAGATGAGCCAACAGAACAACAGCTGTCATAGCTTTACAGTTATGTTGACAGCTGCAGTGTTCTGGCAGTTCTGAAAGCAGATGTCATGAAAACTCTTGAATTTGGAATAGGAATTCACTGGGATATTGTTGAGGACCCAGGGGAGGAAAATGCTGTAAACATTTAAATAATAATTTTGTCTCTCACCTCACCTGGCTACATTATATAAGTTAACCTTCTTGCAAGTGTGCTGGCTGTAGTTTTTACAAAACACGGTGAGGTGCCAAGCAAGTAGGTTAGTCCAAAAGTGCCCACATCACTCACCAATGTTCGAACTTCGAAGTTTAGTCTCCTCTTCGGGAAGATTAACTGACCAAACGAGCTCTCTGTCTCGTGTATCAACGATAAGAAACTAACATACTGGTATGCACTACATTTTTAAACAGTGGAAATCTCCTTCCCACTGTTTCCATACACAAAAAGCATCTCCATAACGACGGTTTGAGTTAACGCATTTCTTCCCGCTGTAAACTTAGACCAATGAGCATTCTGCTGCTGCATGTGCGTGCTTTGAGTTGAGAAAGGCAGAAAGCGCAGAATTAGTTTGCTTTGTGCGCCGGCTGCTGGCGAATCGGAATATTCCATTTTACGCACGGCGCGCTGCACTCACATGGCTCCTCGCGTTTTGTCTGCTGATCATTAGCTGTGGGCCAAAAGCTATGCGAAAGTTAACTTGATTCTTTTTTTGTAGGGAAGACTAAGTTGCTTTCAAAAACATATAAAACAGAGCCCTTTTGCCGTGACATTGTGTATCGCAATGCCGTGACCCGGATTCGAACCGGGGTTGCTGCGGCCACAACGCAGAGTACTAACCACTATACGATCACGGCGAGCTACCAGGGCTTGCCCCTAGATGGGAGAAAATGGAATTTGTAGTGATGTTGATAATAAACTGGCTGATTGTTGAGTTATGCAGCGTATTTTTAATTTTATGTTTACCTTTATTTACCTAGGCAAGTCAATGAAGAACAAATTCTTCTTTACAATGATTGCCTACCAAAAGGCAAAATAACTCCTGCGGGGACCGGGGCTGGGATTATATATATATATTTTTTAAATAAATGACATAAATATAGGACAAAACACACATCACGACAAGAGAGACAACACAACACTAGATAAAGAGAGATCTAAGAAAACAACATAGCAAGGCAGCAACACATGACAACACAGCATGGTAGCAACACAACATGACAACAACATGGTAGCAGCACAAAACATGGTACATTATTGGGCCCAGACAACAGCACAAAGGGCAGGAAGGTAGAGACAACAAAAAAAACATCAAGCAAAGCAGCCACAACTGTCAGTAGGAGTGTCCATGATTGAGTCTTTGAATGAAGAGATTGAGATAAAACTCCAGTTTGAGTGTTTGTTGCAGCTCGTTCCAGTCGCTAGCTGCAGCGAACTGAAAAGAGGAGCAACCCAGGGATGTATGCTTTGGGGACCATTAACAGAATGTGACTGGCAGAACGGGTGTTGTATGTGGAGGATGAGGGCTGCAGTAGATATCTCAGAGACGGGGGAGTGAGGCCTAAGAGGGTTTTATAAATAAACGTAAACCAGTGGGTCTTGCAGCAGGAATACAGAGATGTCCAGTTTACAGAGGAGTATAGAGTGCAGTGATGTGTCCTATAAGGAGCACTGGTGGCAAATCTGATGGCCGAATGGTAAAGAACATCTAGCCGCTCGAGAGCACCCTTACCTGCTGATCTATAAATTATGTCTCTGTGATCTAGCATGGGTAGGATGGTCATCTGAATCAGGGTTAGTTTGGCAGCTGGGATGAAAGAGGAGCGATTACGATAGAGGAAACCAAGTCTAGATTTAACCTTAGCCTACAGATTTGATATTTGCTGAGAAGGACAATGTACCGTCTAGCCATACTCCCAAGTACTTGTATGAGGTGACTACCTCAAGCTCTAAACCCTCAGAGGTAGTAATCACAATGTTGGGGGGAGGGTCATTCTTATCAAACCACATTACTTTGATTTTGGAGGTGTTCAGGGACAGGGACATTCAGGGAACCACTGCTCCTGCCATCTTAAAGTATGTCACCGAGTACCCAAGGGCCATATGTAAGGCTGTACATTACAATATGAATGTCATTACGCACAATGGGGTGATATCTGACAGTTAAGAGTTCACTAATATGATGAACTACGATGCTAATATTTGTGTAAACTCTTCAGAATCGTAATCTGTGGGTGTCATCGAGTAGCCTCATACCCCAATTTATGGATTTCTGGGGTTCCACTATGTCCATAGGTTTATTTCAAAGAAAATGTAGAGGGGGGCATAATGGTTGAATCCAAACGTCTGTTCAGTAGGAAAGAAAGCCTGTCAGTACTATTCATGTTTGAGAAGGTTGTATGTAAGAAAGTACAGATGGGCTTCCTGGTTTTCATTTTTAAGAGAGTTTGGCCCACCTCCATTAAGATGTTTTAAATGCCAATGAATGGGACATGTAGTGGCTCTGTGCAAAGGAAATGAAGGATGTGCCAAGTGTGGAGGGGCACATGATTATGGGGAATGTGGGAACAATGTCGAGGTTTAACTGTTGTAATTGGGGTGGGAACAGAGTGCCACATTTGATGGATGCCAGGTACAGAAAAAGGCTAGAGAGGCCCAAAGATATAAAATCACTCATAATGTCTCTTATGCAGAGGCTGCAGGGCAGATTGATGGAACTATTAGGCAGAATGATGGAGACAATAGGGCTTCTCCTGGAATAAGTGGACCTACTGTAGGAAATGTTGCTTATGTTGGTCCAGACACGGATACTAGACCTGTTCAGAAATCTTGTTCTCACATGTTGACGCCTACTAATAATACTAATGATGGAATGTCTCAGTATGATGATAATTAGAGTTATGGTTTTTGTTATCCTTCAGTGGAATGACAGAAGCCTTATTGCTAACGGTCAGGGGTTTTAAGAAATATGTCATTGATTTAGAGATCAACCCTGATGTGATATGTTTTCAAGAAACATGGCTTAGACCACATCTTGATTGTATTATTCCTGGTTATTGATCAATCAGATCTGATAGATTGGACAGGGTGGTGAGTGTGCTAAGGGAAGGTCTTGAATATCATAATATAACTGTCTCATATGAATGTGTGGTGGTGGGAATCTACAGTGCAGGTAGTAATATTAAGTTACAACATTTTCACAACCCTAGTCATCAACTATCTGTAGCGATGTTTGATGAAATATCAGGAGAATTGGGCTCTAGAGAGATATGGTATGGCAACTTTAATACACATAGTAGTTCATGGGAAGCACACATACAGATGCTGATGGTACTATTGTGGAAGATATGATGGAAACCAGCATTAGTATGTCTTAACGATGGATGTGGTACAAGAGTCGATGTTGTTAGAGGGGTTACATCCTGCCTGGACCTCACACTGGCTTCTAACTCTATTGCATCTTTGTGTGAATGTAATGTAATGAATGATTAGACTGTTGGACGTGATCATTTCCTGATTTCATTAACTTTGATGTTACTATTCCAGATAGAGTATCGTTCAGAAGATGGTGCTTTTCATAAAGCAGACTGGGAAAAGTTTGGTGATCATTGCCTCAAAGTCTGTTGGAGAGCTGTCTTTGTGCGGCCTATGTGACAGCTCTGATTTTGTGTGCTGTGAATTTATATGTGCCAGTGAGTGAAGTGGGCGAAAAAAAAGGAAGGTGTTTCCTTGGTGGACTGAAGAGTGCAAAGAAATAGGGCTTACAGAGTGTTGCATAGCAATATGACTCCTGAGAATCTACTTGATTTCCAAAGGAAGAGGGCTTTAGTACGTAGGGTCGTTAAGTCTGTCAAGAGAAATGCATGGAGACAGTTCTGCTCTACAATAGGCAGGGGTACTGAGCTGAGGGATGTATAGTCTATGTTGAAGAAGATAACCGGAAGAAGCAAGTTCATATTTTGACTCAAATTCCAGGTTTTGATCCAAAAATTGCTGAAACTGATAAAGAAAAAAATCTGACTTGTTGGGGAAGACATATGTTTAGGGTACATAGTGGGGTTACGTTGAGATGTTAAATGCTCATGTTAATGTGTATAAGACAAATGATACTTTTGACTCTTCTTTGGATGCTGTTTTTCACCATAGATGAGATGCGTTCAACCTTAATAAGCTGTGTGTCACGCCCTGACCGTAGAGATCTTTTTATTCTCTATGTTTGGTTGGTCAGGGTGTGACTCGGCTGGGAAACTCTATGTTCATTGTTTCTATGTTTTGGCCGGGTAGGGTTCTCAATCAGGGACAGGTGTCTATCGTTGTCTCTGATTGGGAATCATACTTAGGCATTCCCCCCCCCCCTTTTTTATTTGTGGGTAGTTGTCTTTGTTTGATGCAGGTATAGCCTGCATAGGTTTTGGCCTTATTTAATCCCTCTTTCAAAGTTAAAATAGGATCAATTTTATCTGATGCCTATGGAGTCCTATTTTGTTCAACATTACGATTAACAGTGGGTTTTCAAATGTAGGTAGGGGTGTTGGGGCTTCCCTATGCTAATAATGGAGCTATTTGGAAGAGGGGAAGGAATGTCTTGTGATCAAATCTATTCAACAAGCTATAGTGGATGTTGAAAGATGGTCGATTGACTGGGGTTGAAATTGTCAGTGGCGCAGTCTTGTTGTTCTCGAAGAAGAAAGTTGCTGATAATATACAGTTGCTTCTGTATGGACAGTCTATGGGGAGGGTTTCTAAGTATAAATATTTTGGTCCATGGTTCAATGAGCGGTATACAGTTGAAGTCGAAAGTTTACATACAGTTAGGTTGGGGTCATTAAAACTTGTTTTTCAACCACTTCACAAATTTCTTGTTAGCAAAAAAATAGTTTTGGCAAGTCGGTTAGGACATCTACTTTGTACACGACACAGGTAATTTTTCCAACAATTGTTTACAGACAGATTAATTCACTGCATCACAATTTCAGTGGGTCAGAAGTTTACATATACTAAGTTGACTGTGCCTTTAAACAGCTTGGAAAATTACAGAAAATTATGTCATGGCTTTAGAAGCTTCTGTTAGGCTAATTGACATAATTTGAGGATTATTTGGATGTATTGGATGTATTTCAAGGCCTACCTTCAAACTCAGTGCCTCTTTGCTTGACATCATGGGAAAATCAAAAGAAATCAGCCAAGACCTCAGAAAAGAAATTGTAGACCTGGTTCATCCTTGGGAGCAATTTCCAAATGCCTGAAGGTACCACGTTCATCTGTACAAACAATAGTACGCAAGTATAAACATCATGGGACCACGTAGCTTCATACTGCTCAGGAAGGAGACGCGTTCTGTCTCCTAGAGATGAACGTACTTTGGTACGAAAAATACAAATCAATCCCAGAAGAAAAGCAAAAGACCTTGTGAAGATGCTGAAGGAAACAGGTACAAAAAGTATCTATATCCACTGTAAAATGAGTCCTATATCGACATAACCTGAAAGGCCGCTCAGCAAGGAAGAAGCCACTGCTCCAAAACCGCCATTAAAAAAAGCCAGACTACAGTTTGCAACTGCACATGGGGACAAAGATCATACTTTTTGGAGAAATGTCCTCTGGTCTGATGAAACAAAAATATAACTATTTGGCCATAATGACCATTGTTATGTTAGGAGGAAAAAGGGGGAGGCTTGCAAGCCAAAGAACTCCATCCCAACAGTGAAGCACGGGGGTGGCAGCATCATGTTGTGGGGGTGCTTTGCTGCAGGAGGGACTAGTGCACTTCACAAAATAGATGACATCATGAGGAGGAAAATTATGTGGATATATTGAAGCAACATCTCAAGTCAGGAAGTTAAAGCTTGGTCACAAATGGGTCTTCCAAATGGACAGTGACCAAAAGCATACTTCCAAAGTTGTGGCGAAATGGCTTAAGGACAACAAAGTCAAGGTATTGGAGTGGCCATCACAAAGCCCTGACCTCAATCCTATAGAGAATTTGTGGGCAGAACTGGTTCCTCCACGGTTACTCCCAGATCCGGTTCTTGATCTAACCTTGGTAGAGAAAAGGAAAGATTGGTCAGAAGTCAGTGATATATAGGGAAACTGGTTGACAATTACATTGGTAAAAGTATTTATGCTTTTGTACCGTTTTTCATAGATGGATCCAAGGACCCAGATAGTAGGTGCAGAGGAGCAGGCGTTTGTGTTCCTGAATTTGATGTGCAGATATGTAGAAGACTAGATGAACTGTCAGTATACTCAGTTGAACTGTTGGCAATAGTAGTTGCCCTCCAGTGGGTGAAGGACAAACAACCTGTTAGAATTATAGTATGCTCAGATTCTCTCTCTGTCAGTATGGAATAGTTTACAATCTGGTAAATCTAATAGGATTGACCTACTATTGGAGGTATTCATGTAATTATGTAGAATTGAGAGAATGGGTGTAGTAGTGATATTCTGCTGGGTCCCAGCACATTCGGGTGTGGAACGGAATGAAACTGTAGACCAGTTAGGCAAAAGAGCTTTGAAACGAGATATAATTGATATTAATGTTCCACTGGGTAGAGGTGAGGCCAAATGTAAGATCAGAGCCTTTATATGCCCTCCAAAGAAAGGTTGGTGGACCAAGATTCAAAGTTCAGATTAGGAAGGAAGAGGTGGTGTTTGCTCGATTGCGCTAAGAACATTGTACATTGAACTCGTCATTACATCTGGTTGGCGAGCATGACAATGGTTTGTGTCTGGAGGGTATGGTCGATGAAACGGTGGAGCATGTGTTGTTCTATTGTTGTAAGTATGTTAGAGAGGGAAAGATTGAAGTGTAGGGTCATTGAGGTTGGGAAGGTTTGGAAGGGATTTGGGGGATGGGGGAGGGTCTATTAGAAGTTAGTAGGGCTCTTTTTTATTTTCTCAGAAGTACTGAGTTAGGTAGGAGGACTTAGAAATGTTGTAAACTGTGATTGACCACACACTTTCAGCACAGTAAGTAGATGGTTTGTTAAAGAAGAATGGTAGAAAGTGTAAGCAGAGTAAGCTGTACGCCGGATCGAAGACTGGAGGAGAAATGGAAGTGAAAGAGGGAGAAATATCGGAGGTGGTAGGTGTGGTGAAGTTGTCGACAGAGGGTCAGGATAAAGATGACTGTGACCGTAGGAGTGACATTTTTTGAAAAAGTGGACCCTTTTGGCTGATCCATTTGTGGTTTCAGGGTGGCTGAAAACAGAGTTTGGTCCAGTGGAATCGGTGACCAGAAGTGGTCATGTGATAATTGTTTGTGTTTCTATTGGTCAGAGGGAGCAGGCGCACTGTGTTAAATGAATGGGGACAAGAGAGGTGAATTGTTTTGTTGTCAAGGAAAGGGTGCCATTGAGAGGAGTGATTACAGGGGTAGGGGTAAATGTGAAAGTTGACCAACTGAAAGGGAAGATTCCCAGTGTTTGTGATACTTGTCGTTTGGTGCGACGCAGACAGGGTGGCGAAACAGAAGAGTTGTTGTCTGTCCTTTTGAGTTTTGATGTTGAGTCTTTGCCCGACAAAGTGATGTTAGATATACGCTATCCCTTACGAGATGTTGTGCCAAAAGCATTACGTTGTTACAGGTGTCAAGTGTATGGGCATGTGGCAGTAGTGTGTAGGAGGGAGGTGTGGGAAGTGTGCAGAAGGGCATGTGTAGCATTGGGGAAAGTAGTGGTATGCGCTAATTGTAGGGGTGCCCATGGGTTGGGGATCAGAAATGTCCCGTGCGAGAGAGGCAGATTGAGGTTTCCAGGGTTAGAGTAGAGCAGAAGTTGTCCTATGCTGAGGCAGTTCAGAAAGTAGGGGGGGGGATCCTGAGAGGAGTGGTGTGAGTAACAAGTGATACAGTATATGTTTCAGTAAGATTAGATTTTTTTGCATTTATAGCAATGGTTATCAACTGTACTGCAGGGGTGGAACATAAGTCACAGACAATTGAGGTTGTGGTGGCAGCTGCAGAGAGGTATTTGAGTGTGCAAGACTTGACGTCAGAAGAGTTACAGGGTGTGATAAGTGGTCTGAGGTAGGACTACGTATATTTAAATAGTGGAGTAGGGTGGTGGGTTTTTAGTGACTAGGGTGTTTATTTTTGTATTCTTATTTTTTTAAAGCAAAATAAGGAAGTTATACTCCAGTCTAGTAGGTGACGGTAATGCAACATTTTATTGGACGCCAACCGCCCTTAAACCTCATCGAAGAAGAAGAAGTGGCTAGCTTCACACAGGTATGGCGCGAGACAGCAAGTGCACTGGAATCTGTTGAAAGCAAACTGCGAAGTGAGAAACGAGAGAGAGTGAGAAAATGAAGTTCCTACACACGTGGATTAATTTATATCACTGTAGTTATTTTAAAGCGATTATGCTTGTCGGTCGGCTTTAAAACTAAATCATAAACGTTCGTTGAGTTTGACTCTAGTGGAGAAGCTTGCTATGCTCGCGCACACAAACAAATGACGGAGAACAACCCGCTGAACGTGCTGAGACGGTGCACACCTATCGACGGAGAACGGACGAATGACATGGGAAACATTTTAGAAACACCCTTTGTCGTCTAATTTATTATTACACAAGTTAAACTGGTTGGAGATCAAAGACGTTAGCAAGCTATATTTTGAACGTTTCGATAGATCATTTGTAAACGGCATCCCCCTCCCATCCAGGATAAAACCATAACATATATGATAAGATTGAGGAATGTGCGGCGTTAAAAACATTTGACACGTCATTAAACCGTATAGGATTATTTTAGTCTCTACCAAAAGCAGCTTCCTCATTATCTACAGAACTGTCAACAGCGCTAGCAGCAGTTTGTCGCTTTGTTTACCTCGCTACTGTAGCTAGCTAGCTAACGTTTTGAGAGCAGGCTGCACAGTTGGATGGATAACGTTAGCTAACCTAGCTACCAACTAAACGTGGTGCCAACACTGGTGGGTAATGCTTGCAGCCCCTCTGTATGACAACCAGCTGTTGGTTGTTGGGACGAGCAATTTGAATTGGTCCTGATTTATTTGACTGGCTGTTAGGAAAGCTTCCAAAGAGCGAGTGCCAACGGGGTCGTCCGGTTTTCAGCCAGTCTTCATTGCCACTGGGGTCACCATGGCACAGCAGCAGATGCCAAGCTCTCAGAAGGCACTAATGCTTGAACTGAAGTCTCTCCAAGAGGAACCAGTGGAGGGTTTCCGCATCACACCAGTAGAAGAGTCTGACTTGTACAACTGGGAGGTGGCCATATTTGGACCCCCCAACACACTTTATGAGGGAGGATACTTCAAGGTGAGGGAGAATTTCTTCTGCAATACACCTGATCTGGGACCTATTGCTAACTAGTCTAGAGTATAGAAAATATTCATAAAATAACAAGAATCCAAACAGTAGCGTTACTTATAGTATATACAAACACACTTTTTTGTTATATGTAGGCAATCCCTGTACCCCTGCCTAGAGAGCAGTGTTTCCCAAACTTGGCATACCGCTTGTAGCCTTTCCATAGTTTATTTGACCATATAAATTAACATTGCAATATTTTACGTTACAACTGAGTCTTAAGCGGTCACCCAGGAAGAACTTGCCACAACCCTCCAGTGGGTGTCAATCTGCGACACACTATTTGTGAAAAGCCAAAGTGTTCCTCCCCGTACACATCACTGACTTTCATTTCCCAGGCACACATGAAGTTTCCAGTTGACTACCCCTACTCTCCACCTACTTTCCGTTTCCTCACAAAGATGTGGCACCCCAACATATATGAGGTGATGTATACCACATTGTATGTTTGTCTTGGTTTTATGTGATTTATGAGTTTCTGGGTAATTGTTGGTCTTGCTGTGGAGAGTAACTTGCTGTTTGTCTACAGAATGGGGAAGTGTGTATCTCCATCCTTCACCCCCCTGTTGACGACCCACAGAGCGGAGAGCTACCCTCTGAGAGATGGAACCCCACCCAGAATGTCAGGTAAAATACTCCGTATGAATACATTCCGAATGCACTGTAAATGCTTCAAAATGAACAAAAAGGTGATGTTAGCTGATGAGTTTCTCATAGAACAAAAACGTATAAGATCTCCTAAGCCTACCACAGACTCTATTTTTGTAATTTATCCAAAAACCCTTGACAAACCCAATTTCCCCTTAGGCTTTGGCCAACAAGCCATGGTGAAGTTGGCCTCCGTTAGTGCCTTAAAAATACACCATTTGATTTTTATTTAACCAGGCAAGTCAGTTTAGAACAATTTCTTATTTACAATGACGGCCTATTCCGGATGACGCTGAGCCAATTGTGCCCTGCCCTATGGGACTCTCAAATATGGCCGGATGTGAGAGATGCCTGGATTCGAACTAGGTACTATAGTAATGCCTCTTGCAATGAGATGCAGTGCCTTAGACCGCTGCGCCACTCGGGAGCCCATTACTATTGCTCTCTATACAGTGCATTCGGAAAGTATTCAGAGCCCTTGACTTTTTCACGTTACAGCCTTATTCTAAAATTGTCCTCATCAATCTACACACAATACCCCATAATGACAAAGCGAAAACAGGTTGCAAATTGATTAAAAATACAAAACAGAAATATCTTATTTACTTAAGTTTTCAGACCTTTTGCTATGAGACTCGAAATTGAGCTCAGGAGCATCCCGTTTCCATTGATCATCCTTGAAATGTTTCAATAACTTTGCGTCCTCCGGTGGTAAATTCAATTGATTGGACATTATTTGGAAAGGCACACACCTGTCTATATAAGGTTGACAGTGTATGTCAGAGCAAAATCCAAGCCATGAGGTCAAAGGAAGTGTCTGTAGTGCTCCGAGATCGGATTGTGTCAAGGCACAGATCTGGGAAAGGGTACCAAAAAATATCTGCAGCATTGAAGGTCAAAGAACCGTGGCCTCCATCATTCTTAAATCACGATTCAATCGTTACTCCTATAGGGAACCTGGTACCATCCCTATGGTGATGGATGGTGGTGGCAGCATCAAGCTGTGGGATGTTTTCAGTGGCAGGGACTGGGAGACTAGTCCGGATCGAGGAAAAGATGAACAGAGCAAAGTACAGATCTTTGATGAAAACATGCTCCAGAGCGCTTAGGACCTCAGACTGGTGTTAAGGTTCACCTTCCAGCAGGACAACAACCCTAAGCACACAGCCAAGACAATGCAGGAGTGGCTTTGGGACAAGTCTCTGAATGTCCTTGAGAAGCTGTGCAGCGACGCTCCCCATCCAACCTGACAGAGCTTGAGAGGAATGAGAGAAATATAGTTGTGCCAAGCTTGTAGCGTCATACCCGAGAAGACTTGAGGCTGCCAAAGTTGCCTCAAAGTACTGCGTGAAGTGTCTTAATACTTATGTAAATGTGATATTTCAGTTTATTTTAAAAACTTTTGCAAACATTTCTAAACCTGTTTTCGCTTTGTCATTATGGGGCATTGTGTGTAGATTGATGAGGGGGGGGGGACTATTTAATCAATTTTAGAATGAGGTTGTAACAAAGTGGAAAAAGTCAATGGGTCTGTATACTTTCCAAATGCACCGTATACCTAAAAGTTGAAGAATGGTGCGCAACATTTCAGGAGAATGTCTCTCAGTACGTACTGTTGTAAAACTTAGCTAAATGTTTAATCAACTGAACGTACCCCTGACATGCCTAGTGAACACGGCCCAGATGTACTCACCTGTGACCTTACCTGTGTACTGTTTGTATATGAATATGTCTATTCAGGACCATCCTACTGAGTGTGATCTCTCTGCTGAACGAGCCCAACACCTTCTCCCCGGCCAATGTCGATGCCTCTGTTATGTTCCGCAAGTGGAGAGACAGCAAGGGCAAGGACAAAGAGTATGCTGAGATCATCAGGTACCTAAAATTCTCTTTTAACACGCAATGAAAAACAGCAATATACTCCTTCACACACACACACATGACTAAACATGGAAATTCAGTGCAGTCAATCACTTCATTTTCTACCTGGAATCTTACTCTTTCTCTCAGGAAGCAGGTAGTGTCCACTAAAGTGGAGGCGGAGCGGGATGGGGTGAAGGTCCCTACCACGCTGGCGGAGTACTGCATCCAGACCAAAGTGCCTTCCCACGACAGCAGCTCGGACTTGCTTTACGATGACCTCTACGATGATGACATTGAGGAGGATGACGAGGAAGACGAAGATGATGCAGAAGCTGGGTGCCAGATGGCCGGAGAGGAGGGGAACTGCTTAATTGACGAGGAAGACTCGGGCAACGAAGAGTCATGACCTTCCTCCTCTCACTTTTTATCCCGCTCCTCCCCACCAGTGACTCTGCTGCAGCCTCCTCCTATCCTTACTTTCTGATTCCTTACCACGTGCGCACACACACACTCTTGCTCGATCCATCCCATTCTTGACAGCTTCCCATAGCACTTAGCATGCCCATATTCTATTAAGGTGCTCTACACCTGAAGCAGGGATTTTTAACAGCTTTATGGGGGTCAGATTTAATGGTTTTATTATGGCATTTCTCTTATTCAGCCATTTGAGGGGTCAGTTTTAAACAGTTCAACATAATCACATGCTTTATAATGACACCAATCTGGCTTGTATGCTGTCTACCAGTGTTGCCAACAATTTTTTTGTGAGAATTCCTATTGGCTGCTTGATTTGTCGCCAGATGATGTTTTGCCGTTACCATGACATTTTCTCCCCTTCTCCCGCTGCACACCCCCTCCCCTTATGCTTCTGTACCTGTGTGTGTGGTGTTGCTGTGACTTCTTTTGCATAGGCAGCTTTTCTCACTTTTGTTTGTGGAATTATTTAGTGGGAAAAGTCACTAGAAGGTATCAAAACTCATCTCCAAGGCAGCCTGAAAAGTAGCTTAATTTGTCGCTAGGCACTTTGACAAATAAAAGTTGCTGTGGGGGTCTGAAAACTGACTGAATATAGCGACTTTAAGTTGGCAACACTGGTTTCTACCCCTCCCAGGGTTAAAATACACTCTCAAACTAGTTCTAATTCCATTGTGTTAAACCAAATTGTATTCAAATGTAAAACCACCATTTAAATTAACTCTAATTTGTTCTTAAGCTGTGGAACAGGGTGGTAAGAGGCACTCAACTAACATACCCCTCTCTTACTCTCTCACACATCAATTAAATTAATAAACAAAAAACCTACTCTTTCTGTATTGCCCTGGCATGGATCTGAACACCAAAAGGACCATTTTTGCTTGGTTCCTCATGTTTCTCTGAGTCATCCACTCAATCAAAGATCGCTAGCAGATAGGAAGGGTTGGGCACTGACTCCCAACATGCATCTCTTTGAGTGGATTCATCTCAACATGCATATTTTCTGAGGTGAAATGCACCTGAAACTGATAAAGGGTTTCTGAGACTGATAAACTGATAAAGTCTCACGCCTGATGTCACTTAAACTCTTGTGCTCTCAAACAAGATGCTTCCAAATATTGGTACGGTACCAGCGATGGATAATTTCCATGGGGACTGGACTGGCGACATGGCGTTGTTTCCTTGGTGACTGATTTGTAACAACCCATTCTTTCTATGCCTATGGGGGACTTGAACACCAGGGGTGAATGAGACAAGTGGACCCCCTCCACACCACAGAGCATTGGATCCAACAAACTGCTCTGCACAGAAAACAGCACTGAGAGAGCAACACTGCTGTTTCAAGTAGAGACAATTTGTTCTGTTCGTATTTGCTGTAGTCAGTAATCTCCCGTTCAAGGTTTGATGAAAACATCTCTCTTTACCCAGAAACACAGACAATGAATGCTGGATCACCATGGGAAGTGTTGACCATTCCATAACACTTTGTTACAGCTGAAGTTTGGGGTGTGTCACCTTCCTCTACTAAGGGTGTGTATAAGCAACAGACCTGGGTTCACATACTATTTGAAATCATTTTAAATGTCCCAAAAGTGCAAACCCAGACTTTTGAAAGCAAGCTATTTGATTTCGAATAGTATTTGAATGCAGGTCTGATGAGCCAGACATTGAGGTTACAAATGCTTGGGTATAATGGAGTGAACTGAAAGCCACTTAATGTCTTTGATTTTTCATTTGAGTTTGGTAGTCCTCAAGTGGTTCCAAAGTAAATGTGATTCATGATGTTTTTGTTGCCAAAGAGATCTCCCAGTGCCAGTCACAGGCCCTTGACGACAGATGGGTAATCATTACATAGAAAAGCATTCCGTTTGGGGACACGTAGAGCGCTTCATAACCATTATGATCATTTATTAGATATCTCAATTATGTTTCATTTTAATTTAAGTTCAATAATCGCTTAGAGACTTTGGGCTTGATTCAATCAAATGCACAGGGCAATATTTATGCAGTAGTATGTAGGCCTAAACATAGTGGGTAAACAAAGATATTGTGTAAACATTGCTAAGGCAGGGTGGCTTGGATCCGGCCCTTGGTGTCTTTCAGCTAATGTTACGTGTTTGTTTTTCGGAGTAGAAAATTCACCTTGTTTTTCATGGTCTAACTGAACTTACGTCATGAACGTTGACTGAAGATAAAATAAGCTTACTTTTGTGAATCAAAGGCTTTATATTTGGGTTGTTTGTTGCACAAAGTCAAATAAATACAGAGAGCACTGGAAATTGTCAAAGCTATTTCAAAGTGAGAATTATTTTCGCCATTAAAAACATCCACTTGTTAGATATTTGTTTCAATGAAAAAGAAAACGCATTCAAATGAAATGCCCCCCCCCAAAAAAAGTTTGCTGATAAAAATCGGTGGGGTGAATGAGAGAAAGTCTGAAGATGGAAGTAGGGCAATCGAGTCTCAATCGCATGTGTCTGTAGCATTGAGCCCCTCCCACTACTGATCTCCCTGTGTAGCACAGGAGGCTACTGAGGGGAGGACGGCTCATAATAATGGCTGGAATGGAATGGTATCTAACACATGGAGACCATTAGTTTGATGTGTTCGATACCATTCCATTTATTCCGATCAAGCCATAACAATGAGCCGGTCCTCCACAATGAAGGTGCCAGCAGCTTCCTGTGGTGTGAGGTGAGGCTCTCAACCTTCTAGCGTCTGTCCTTTTTCTTTGCAGCCACATGGGCCTGAAAATAGTTACAGAGTTAAGAGCCATAAACGCTGGATATTCCTGTATCAACAGGTTCAACTGTATAACAGTGCAACAACAGGCTTCTTATTTTTTCCTCGCAGGCCTCTCCAGAGCGATGAGAAGCTTCCCTTTCTCTGCTTTGCTGCAGATGCGATGCTGAGGCGATCACCGGGAGAGAAAACGTCTGCGAGGGCTCCAGGCTGGTAGCATCAACTACACTGAACAAAAATATAAACGCAACATGCAACAATTTGAAAAGATTTTACTGAGTTACAGTTCATATAAGGAAATCAGTCAATTGAAATTCAGTAGGCCTGTAAATCTATAGATTTCACATGACTGGGAATACAGATATGCATCTGTTGGTCACAGATACCTTTTTTTTAAAGGTAAGGGCGTGGATCAGAAAAACAGTATCTGGTGTGACCAGTATTTGCCTCATGTAGATCAGCACATGTCCTTCGCATAGAGTTGATCAGGCTGTTGATTGTGGCCTGTGGAATGTTGTTCAATTCTTCAATGGCTGTGCGAAGTTGCTGGACATTGACGGGAACTGGAATATGCTGTCATACACGTCGACCCAGAGCATCCCAAACATGCTCAATGGGTGACATGTCTGATGAGTATGCAGGACTAGGACATTTTGAGCTTCCTGGAATTGTGTCCAGATCCTTCTGACATGGGTCTGTGCACTATCAAACTGAAACATGAAGTGATGGCAGCGGATGAATGGCACGACAACGGGTCTCAGGATCTTGTCACGGTATCTCTGTGGATTCAAATTACCATTGATCAAATGCAATTGTGTTTGTTGTCCGTAGCTTATGTGTCTGCCCATTCCATAACCCCACCACCAGGCACTATGTTCACAACATTGACATCAGCAAACCACTTGCCCACGCAAAGCCATACACGCTCTCTGCCATCTGTCCGGTACAGTTGAAACCAGGATTCATTCGTGAAGAGCACACTTCTCCAGTATGACATTGGCCATCGAACCTGAGAATTTGCCCACTGAATTCGGTTACGATGCTGAACTGCAGTCAGGTCAAGAAACCTGGTGAGGATGACGAGCACGCAGATCGCTTCCCTGAGACGCTTTCTGACAGTTTGTGCAGAAATTCTTCTGTTGTGCAAATCCACAGTTTCACCAGCTGTCTGGGAGAGTCATCTAAGACCATCCCACAGGTGAAGAAGCCGAATGTGGAGGTCATAGACTGGCATGGTTACACGTGGTCTACGGTTGTGAGGCCGGTTGGACGTACTCCCAAATTCTCTAAAATGACGTTGTAGGCGGCTTATGGTAGAGAAATTCACATTAAATTCTCTGGCAACAGCTCTGGTGGACATTCCTGCAGCCAGCATACCAATTGCACGCTCCCTCAACTTGAGGCATCTGTGGAATTGTGTTGTATGACTAAACTACACCTTTTAGAGTGGCCTTTTATTGTCCCCAGCACAAGGTGCACTTGTGTAGTGATCATGCTGTTTAGGTTTTTAGAGGTTTTTGAGATAAGAAAATATTTATTAAATAAACTAAAGTACAGTGCCTTCGGAAAGTATTCAGACCCCTTGAATTTATTATTTTAAAATGTATTAAATAAATAAAAATCCTCAGCAATCTACGCACAATAACCCATAATAACAATGCGAAAACAGGGTTTTAGAAATGGCTTATTTACATAAGTATTCATAGATTTTGCTATGAGACTCGAAATTGAGCTCAGGTGCATCCTGTTTCCATTGGTCATCCTTTAGCTGTTTCTACAACTTGATTGGAGTCCACCTGTGGTAAATTCAATTAATTGGACATGATTTGGGCGGCAGGTAGCCTAGTGGTTAGAGCGTTGGACTAGTAACCGAAAGGTTGCAATATCGAATCTCAGAGCTGACAAGGTAAAAATCTGTCGTTCTGCCCCTGAACAAGGCAGGTAACCCACTGTTCCTAGGCCGTCATTGAAAATAAGAATTTGTTCTTAACTGACTTGCCTAGTCAAATAAAGGTAAAATAAAGAAAGAAAATGGAAAGGTACACACCTGTCTATATAAGATCCCACAGTTGACAGAGCAAAAACCAAGCCATGAGGTCGAAGGAAGTGTCCGTTGACCTCCGAGACAGGATTGTGTCGATGCATAGATACATATTTTTGCAGCATTGAATGTCCCCAAGAACACAGTGACCTCCATCATTCTTAAATGGCAGAAGTTTGGAACCACCAAGACTCTTCCTAGAGCTGGCCGCCTGGCCAAACTGAGCAATCGGAGTAGAAGGGCTTTGGTCATGGAGGTGACCAAGAACTCAATGGTCACACTGACATAGCTCTAGAGTTCCTCTGTGGCGATGGGGGAACCTTCCAGAAGGACAACCATCTCTGCAGCACTCCACCAATATGGATTTTATGGTAGTGGCCAGACAGAAGCCACTCCTCAGTAAAAGGCACATGACAGCCCGCTTGGAGTTTGCCAAAAGGCACCTAAAGACTCTCAGACCATGAGAAACGAGATTCTCCGGTCTGATGAAACCTAGATTGAACTAGGAATGCCAAGCGTCACGCCTATAGAAAACCTGGCACCATCCCTATGGTGAAGCATGGTGGTGGTAGCATCATGCTGTGGGGATGTCAAGCGTCACGCCTATAGAAAACCTGGCACCATCCCTATGGTGAAGCATGGTGGTGGTAGCATCATGCTGTGGGGATGTTTTTCAGTGGCAGGGACTGGGAGACTAGATCGAGGGAAAGATAAACGGAGAAAAGTACAGATCCTTGATGAAAACATGCTCCAGAGTGCTTAGGGCCTCAGCCTGGGATTAAGGTTCACCTTCCAACAGGACAACGACCCTAAGAACACAGCCAAGACAATGCAGGAGTGGCTTTGAGACAAGTCTATGAATGTCCTTGAGAAGCTTGTTTAAAAAAAAATATATACAAAATGAAAAATGGTTAGTGCATCTGTATTCATCCCCTTTGCTATGAAGCCCATAATAAGATCTGGTGCAACCAATTACCTTCGGTAGTCACATAATTAGTTAAATAAAGTTCACCTGTGTGCTATCTAAGTGTCATATGATCTCAGTATATATACACCTGTTCTGAAAGACCCCAGAGTCTGCAACACCACTAAGCAAGCCCATACTAAGATCTGGTTCAACCAATTACCTTCAGAAGTCACATAATTAGTTAAATAAAGTTTACCTGTGTGCTATCTAAGTGTCAAATGATCGGTCATATGATCTCAGTATATATAGACCTGTTCTGAAAGACCCCAGAGTCTGCAACACCACTAAGCAAGGGGCACCACCAAGCAAGCGGTACCATGAAGACCAAGGAGCTCTCCAAACAGGTCAGGGACAAAGTTGTGGAGAAGTACAGATCAGGATTGGGTTATAAAAAAATATCTGAAACTTTTAACATCTAACAGAGCACCATTAAAAAAAAAAAATTAATGGAAAGAATATGGCACAACAAACCTGCCAAGAGAGGGACGCCCACAAACACTCACAGACCAGGCAAGGAGGGCATTTCTCAGAGATAACCCTGAAGGAGCTGCCAAGCTCCACAGTGGAGATTGGTGTATCTGTCCATAGGACCACTTTAAGCTGTACACTACACAGAGCTGGGCTTTACGGAAGTGTGTCCAGAAAAAAGCCATTGCTTAAAGAAAATAAATAAGCAAACATGTTTGGTGTTCGCCAAAAGGCATGTGGGAGACTCCCCAAACATATGGAAGAATGTACTCTGGTCAGATGAGACTAAAATTGAGCTTTTTGGCAATCAAGGAAAACACTATGTCTGGTGCAAACCCAACACCTCATCACCCCAAGAACACCATCCCCACAGTGAAGCTTGGTGGTGGCAGCATCATGCAGTTGGGATGTTTTTCTTCAGCAGGGACTGGGAAACTGGTCAGAATTGAAAGATTAATGGATGGTGCTAAATACAGGGAAAATCTTGAGGGAAACCTGTTTATTTTCCAGAGATTTGAGATTGGGATGGAGGTTCACCTTCCAGCAGGACAATGACCCTAAGCATACTGCTGAAGCAACACTTGAGTGGTTTAAGGGGAAACATTTAAATGTATTGGAATGGACTAATCAAAGCCCAGACCTCAATCCAATTGAGAATTTGTGGTATGACTTCAAGATTGCTGTACACCAGCAGAACCCATCCAACTTGAAGGAGCTGGAATCCCAGTGGGTAGATATGCCAAGCTTATAGAGACACACCCCAAGATACTTGCAGGGGGGGGGGGTGAATAGTTATGCACGCTCAAGTTTTCTGTTTTTTTGTCTTATTTCTTGTTTGTTTCACAGAAGAAGAAAAACATTTGCATCTTCAAAGTGGTGGGCGTGTTGTGTAAATCAAATTATACAAACACCCCGAACAATCTCTTAAAAAGATGAGAGAGGCCTGTAATTTTCATCATAGGTACACTTCAACTATGACAGACAAAATGAGAAAAGAAATCCAGAAATTCACATTGTAGGATTTTTAATGAATTTATTTGCAAATTATGGTGGAAAATAAGTATTTGGTCAATAACAAAAGTTTATCTCAATACTTTGTTATATACCCTTTGTTGGCAATGACAGAGGTCAAACGTTTTCTGTAAGTCTTCACAAGGTATTCACACACTGTTGCTGGTATTTTGACCCATTCCTCCATGCAGATCTCCTCTTGAGCAGTATTGTTTGGGGGCTGTTGCCGGGCAACATGGACTTTCAACTCCCTCCAAAGATTTTCTATGGGGTTGAGATCTGGAGACTTGTTAGGCCACTCCAGGACCTTGAAATGCTTCTTACGAAGCCACTCCTTCGTTGCCCGGGCGGTGTGTTTGGGATCATTATCATGCTGAAAGACCCAGCCACGTTTCATCTTCAATGCCCTTGCTGATGGAAGGAGGTTTTCACTCAAAATCTCACGATACATGGCCCCATTCATTCTTTCCTTTACACGGATCAGTCGTCCTGGTCCCTTTGCAGAAAAACAGCCCCAATGCATGATGTTTCCACCCCCAATGCTTCACAGTAGGTATGGTGTTCTTTGGATGCAACTCAGCATTCTTTGTCCTCCAAACACGACGAGTTGAGTTTTTACCAAAAAGTTCTATTTTGGTTTCATCTGACCATATGACATTCTCCCAATCTTCTTCTGGATCATACAAATGCTCTCTAGCAAACTTCAGACGGGCCTGGACATGTACTGGCTTAAGCAGGGGGACACGTCTGGCACTACAGGATTTGAGTCCATGGCGGCATAGTGTGTTACTGATGGTAGGCTTTGTTACTTTGGTCCCAGCTCTCTGCAGGTCATTTACTAGGTCCTCCCGTGTGGTTCTGGGATTTTTGCTCACCGTTCTTGTGATCATTTTGACCCCACTGGGTGAGATCTTGCATGGAGCCCCAGATCGAGGGAGATTATCAGTGGTCTTGTATGTCTTCCATTTCCTAATAATTGCTCCCACAGTTGATTTCTTCCAACCAAGCTGCCTACCTATTGCAGATTCAGTCTTCCCAGCCTGGTGCAGGTCTACAATTTTGTTTCTGGTGTCCTTTGACAGCTCTTTGGTCTTGGCCATAGTGGAGTTTGGAGTGTGACTGTTTGAGGTTGTGGACAGGTGTCTTTTATACTGATAACAAGTTCAAACAGGTGCCATTAATACAGGTAACGAGTGGAGGACAGAGGAGCCTCTTAAAGAAGAAGTTACAGGTCTGTGAGAGCCAGAAATCTTGCTTGTTTGTAGGTGACCAAATACTTATTTTCCACCATAATTTGCCTAATTTTTTTTCTCATTTTGTCTGTCATTGTTGAAGTGTACCTATGATGACAATTACAGGCCTCTCATCTTTTTAAGTGGGAGAACATGCACAATTTATTGCTGACTAAATACTTTTTTGCCCCACTGTTTGTTTAGTTTAGATTTTGTCCGGACTGGACCAGCCTTGATTTCAAAGCCACAGAGGTCGTCTGGACCGGCCTATATTTGGCCCAAACATATAGACGTCTAGAATTGATTCAGATTTAGTCCGGTCCAGATCAGACCAAATCTAAACCAATCATAGACGTCTATGTTTTACAAGTTTGGACAGCACAGTATAGCAAGGTATACAGTACATTAGAGCACAGCAGAGTACAGTACAGTAAAGAAAAGTATAGTACACTACAGTAGTATAGTAGAGTATAGTAAAGAAAAGTATAGTACAGTACACTACAGTAGAGTACAGTAATGAAAAGTATAGTACAGTACACTACAGTAGAGTACAGTAAAGAAAAGTATAGTACAGTACATTACAGTAGAGTACAGTAAAGAAAAGTATAGTACAGTACACTACAGTAGAGTATAGTAAAGAAAAGTATAGTACAGTACACTACAGTAGAGTATAGTAAAGAAAAGTACAGTACAGTACACTACAGTAGAGTATAGTACAGTACACTACAGTAGAGTATAGTACAGTACACTACAGTAGAGTACAGTAAAGAAAAGTATAGTACACTACAGTAGAGTATAGTAAAGAAAAGTACAGTGCACTACAGTAGATTATAGTAAAGAAAAGTACAGTACAGTACACTACAGTAGAGTACAGTAAAGAAAAGTATAGTACAGTACACTACAGTAGAGTATAGTAAAGAAAAGTATAGTACAGTACACTACAGTAGAGTATAGTATAGTAAAGAAAAGTATAGTACAGTACAGTAAAGAAAAGTATAGTACAGTGCACTACAGTAGAGTACAGTAAAGAAAAGTATAGTGTACTGTACTGTATTGTACCCTACTTTACTAAGGTCTTCACCGGTCCACCCGAACCCGAACACCCGAGACCTGACCCGGGTCTCGAGTGTGTCCGGGTCTAAAACTCAAACTTCTCTCGGGTCTGGGTTGGGTCCAGTTTGGTTGTCATCAGCCAACTGGACCTGAGAAGACCCCTACTACGTAACTGTAATGTACTCTATGCTGCTGAACTAAACTATACTCTATACTCTAATTAAACTACTGTAATTTATTAAAATAAAAATGTATTAAAACTGAAGTAAACTATACTGTACTCTACTGTACTTTACTCTAGCGAATTAAACTGTCCTGTACCGTACTGTACTCTACTGGGCTCTTCTGTACTATACTCTGCCATGGTGTATTCTGATGTTAAAAACTTGTGAAATAGAGCCTAGACGTCTATGATTCTGTTAGTTTTGGATCTGGTCCACACCGAACAAATGTGTACTTATTTGGGGGCAGAGCTCATTCGAATAATACCCAGTATGCTTTTGCAAGGATGTGTTTTTCTCTCTTTTGAAGAACATATCAAGACCATTTCGAGGACAGCTTTTTTCCATCTACGTAACATTGCAAAAATCAGAAACTTTCTGTCCAAAAATTATGCAGAAAAATTAATCCATGCTTTTGTCACTTCTAGGTTAGACTACTGCAATGCTCTATTTTCCGGCTACCCGGATAAAGCACTAAATAAACTTCAGTTAGTGCTAAATACGGCTGTTAGAATCCTGACTAGAACCAAAAAATTTGATCATATTACTCCAGTGCTAGCCTCTCTACACTGGCTTCCTGTCAAAGCAAGGGCTGATTTCAAGGTTTTACTGCTAACCTACAAAGCATTACATGGGCTTGCTCCTACCTATCTCTCTGATTTGGTCCTGCCGTACATACCTACACGTACGCTACGGTCACAAGACGCAGGCCTCCTAATTGTCCCTAGAATTTCTAAGTAAACAGCTGGAGGCAGGGCTTTCTCCTATAGAGCTCAATTTTTATGGAACGGTCTGCCTACCCATGTCAGAGACGCAAACTC
This sequence comes from Oncorhynchus nerka, assembly GCF_034236695.1. NCBI lineage: Eukaryota > Metazoa > Chordata > Actinopteri > Salmoniformes > Salmonidae > Oncorhynchus > Oncorhynchus nerka. The sequence continues at coordinate 61,796,795 of NC_088408.1, forward strand.
GGTCTCAACCTTTAAGTCTTTAATGAAGACTCATCTCTTCAGTGGGTCATATGATTGAGTGTAGTCTGGCCCAGGAGTGGGAAGGTGAACGGAAAGGCTCTGGAGCAACGAACCGCCCTTGCTGTCTCTGCCTGGCCGGTTCCCCTCTTTCCACTGGGATTCTCTGCCTCTAACCCTATTACAGGGGCTGAGTCACTGGCTTACTGGGGCTCTCTCATGCCGTCCCTGGAGGGGGTGCGTCACCTGAGTGGGTTGATTCACTGTTGTGGTCATCCTGTCTGGGTTGGCGCCCCTTGGGTTGTGCCGTGGCGGAGATCTTTGTGGGCTATACTCAGCCTTGTCTCAGGATGGTAAGTTGGTGGTTGAAGATATCCCTCTAGTGGTGTGGGGGCTGTGCTTTGGCAAAGTGGGTGGGGTTATATCCTTCCTGTTTGGCCCTGTCCGGGGGTGTCCTCGGATGGGACCACAGTGTCTCCTGACCCCTCCTGTCTCAGCCTCCAGTATTTATGCTGCAGTAGTTTATGTGTCGGGGGGCTGGGGTAAGTTTGTTATATCTGGAGTACTTCTCCTGTCCTATTCGGTGTCCTGTGTGAATCTAAGTGTGCGTTCTCTAATTCTCTCCTTCTCCCTTTCTTTCTCTCTCTCGGAGGACCTGAGCCCTAGGACCATGCCCCAGGACTACCTGACATGATGACTCCTTGCTGTCCCCAGTCCACCTGGCCATGCTGCTGTTCCAGTTTCAACTGACCTGAGCCCTAGGACCATGCCCCAGGACTACCTGACATGATGACTCCTTGCTGTCCCCAGTCCACCTGGCCATGCTGCTGCTCCAGTTTCAACTGTTCTGCCTTATTATTATTCGACCATGCTGGTCATTTATGAACATTTGAACATCTTGGCCATGTTCTGTTATAATCTCCACCCGGCACAGCCAGAAGAGGACTGGCCACCCCACATAGCCTGGTTCCTCTCTAGGTTTCTTCCTAGGTTTTGGCCTTTCTAGGGAGTTTTTCCTAGCCACCGTGCTTCTACACCTGCATTGCTTGCTGTTTGGGGTTTTAGGCTGGGTTTCTGTACAGCACTTTGAGATATCAGCTGATGTACGAAGGGCTATATAAATACATTTGATTTGATTTGTTTTTACATTTACATTTTGATCATTCAGCAGACACTCTTATCTTGCAGTCAGTGCATTCAACTAAGGTAGTGTTGTGGAAATTCTAACCAAGTGAGAGACTTAGTCATTTCTTCAAACAATCAATCTTTATTATAAGATTTGCAAATCTGGAGCTGGTTATCAATCCACTCAACAACAGTGCAGAGTTACGAGCCCATCAAACAAGATTCTGGTCTCAGCCTATATAGGGAAATACAACCTCTGTCTACGTGGCAGTTTAGCAGGTGTGTGAGATCATAGCGCACAAACAAGTGATAATGCCAGTGTTATTACTCATTTCTGCTGATAGAATTGTCATTGCTGCTCAAGCTAGCCTCTGTTCTATTAATATCTCTACACAGCTGTGCCCTTGAAAGATAGGAAAAGAATAGGATTGACCAAAAAAACAGGTCACTCTCAGAGGCTCTTTTGTCATTGGCCACGTGACAGTTACTCAGAAACAAGAGAGGAAAAACACTGGCTTCTTCTTACATGAGAGAAACAGAGTGGAAATGTGATGTATAAACCTTAAACCTGTACATGTGTATAACAGAGTTTGTAATTTTGCCACGACAGTACATAAACAAGAACATATCACAGCGACAGCAATAAAATAAAATAAATCTGTAACCGTTACTGAGAATGTTATTGCAGTTAAAGTGATCTGTTGGTTTATTCTGTAGGTTGAACTACTTTGAACATCATTGCTGACAGTTTTGAAGCTTTTGAAAAAGTTAATATACAGTGCCTTTGGAAAGTATTCAAACCCCTCGACTTTTTCAAAATTTTGTTAGGTTACAGCCTTATTATAAAATTGATTAAATGGTTATTCTTCCCTCATCAATCTACACATAATACCCCATAATGACAAAGTAAAAACAGGTTTTTAGAAATTGTTGCTAATTTATTGAAAATAAAGAACTGAAATTTACATAAGTATTCAGATTACAACTTTGAGTCTTATTGGGTATGACACTTCAAGCTTGGCACACCTGTATTTGGTGAGTTTCTCCCATTCTTCTCTGCAGATCCTCTCAAGCTCTGTCAGGTTGGATGGGGAGTGTCCCTGCACAGCTATTTCCAAATCTCTGAAGATGTTTGATCGGGTTCAAGTCCGTGCTCTGGCTGGGCCACTCAAGGACATTCAGAGACTTTTCCCGAATCCACTCCTACGTTGTCTCGGCTGTGTGCTTAGGGTTGTTGTCCTGTTGGAAGGTGAACCTTCGCCCCAGTCTGAGGTCCTGAGCAGGTTTTCATTAAGGATCTCTCTGTACTTGCTCCATTCATCTTTACCATAAACCTGACTAGTCTCCCAGTCCCTGCCGCTGAAAAACATCCACTTAGCATTCAGGCCAAATAGTTCAATCTTGGTTTCATCAGACCAGAGAATCTTGTTTCCCATGGTCTGAGAGTCTTTAGGTGCCTTTTGGCAAACTCTAAACGGGCTGTCATGTGCCTTTTACTGAGGAGTGGCTTCCGTCTGGCCACTACTATAAATGCCTGATTGGTTGAGTGCTGCAGGAGATGGTTGTCCTTCTGGAAGGTTCTCCCATCTCCACAGAGGAACTCTAGAGCTCTGTCAGAGTGATCATCGGGTTCTTGGTCTCCCCCGATTGCTCAGTTTGGCCGGGCGGCCAGATAGATTCTTGGTGGTTCTAAACTTCTTCCATTTAAGAATGATGGAGGACACTGTGTTCTTGGGGACATTCAATGCTGCAGAATTGTTTTGGTACCCTTCCGCAGATCTCTGCCTCGACACAATCCTGTCTCAAGCTCTACCGACAATTCCTTTGACCTCATGGCTTGGTTTTTGCTCTGACATGCACTGTCAACTGTGGGACCTTACATAGACAGGTTTGTGCCTTTCAACATTTTAGAATAAGGCTGTAACGCAACAAAATGTGGAAAAAGTGATGGGGCCTGAATACTTTCCGAAGGCACTGTAAGTGCATATGACATATGGGCGCAATAATAAATATTCAGTTGGCTCCTCTTTCCTATATTATTAAGAGCCTTGAAAAATGATTCATGTGATATAATGCTTACTTCATTGAGAATATACACTGAGTGGACAAAACATTAAGGACACCTGCTCTTTCCATGACATAGACTGACCAGGTGAATCCAGGTGAAAGCTATGATCCCTTAATGATAAATCAATTTCAGTCAGTGTGAATGAAGGGGAGGAGACAGGTTAAAGAAAGATGTTTAAGCCTCGAGACAATTGAGACAGATTGTGTATGAGTGGGTGAATGGGCAAGACAAAATATTTAAGTGCCTGTGTATGGTAGTAGGTGCCAGGCGCATGAATTACAATTCCGCCTTTAACTAGTTAAATCATGTTTGTAGTCTATTGCATAGTTACAATGTGTACCATTGACGTCCCAGGACCAGGATTGGTAAACACTGTTGAAGTGTATAATTGTAATACATACAGTTGAAGTCGGAAGTTTACATACACTTAGGTTGGAGTCATTAAAACTCATTTTTCAACCACTCCACAAATTTCTTGTTAACAAACTATAGTTTTGGCAAGTCAGTTAGGACATCTACTTTGTGCATGACACAAGTAATTTTTCCAACAATTGTTTACAGACAGATTATTTCATTTATAATTCACTTTATCACAATTCCAGTGGGTCAGAAGTGTACATACACTAAGTTGACTGTGCCTTTAAACAGCTTGGAAAATTCCAGAAATTATGTCAAGTCTGGTTCATCGTTGGGAGCAATTTCCAAACGCCTGAAGGTACCATGTTCATCTGTACAAACAATAGTACGCAAGTATAAAATCAATTCCAGAACAACAGCAAAGCACCTTGTGAAGATGCTGGAGGAAACGGGTACAAAAGTATATATATCCACAGTAAAACGAGTCCTATATCGACATAACTTCAAAGCCGCTCAGCAAGGAAGAAGCCACTGCTTCAAAGCCGCCATAAAACAGCCAGACTACGGTTTGCAACTGCACATGGGAACAAAGATCGTACTTTTTGGAGAAATGTCCTCTGGTCTGATGAAACAAAAATAGAACTGTTTGGCCATAATGCCCATCGTTATGTTTGGAAGAAAAAGGGGGAGGCTTGCAAGCCGAAGAACACCATCCCAACAGTGAAGCATGGGGGTGGCAGCATCATGTTGTGGGGGTGCTTTGCTGCAGGAGGGTATGGTGCACTTCACAAAATAGATGGCTTCATGAGGAAGGAAAATTATGTGGATATATTGGAGCAACATCTCAAGACATCAGTCAGGAAGTTAAAGCTTGGTCGCAAATGGGTCTTCCAAATGAACAATGACCCAAAGCATACTTCCAAAGTTGTGGAAAAATGGCTTACGGACAACAAAGTCAAGGTATTGGAGTGGCCATCACAAAGCCCTGACCTCAACCCTATAGAAAATTTGTGGGCAGAACTGAAAAAGCGTGTGTGAGCAAGGAGGCCTACAAACATGACTTCGTTACACCAGCTCTGTCAGGAGGAATGGGCCAAAATTCACCAAACTTATTGTGGGAAGTTTGTGGAAGGCTACCCGAAACGTTTGACCCAAGTTAAACAATTTAACGGCAATGCTACCAAATACTAATTGAGTGTATGCAAACGTCTGACCCACTGGGAATGTGATGAAAGAAATAAAAGCTGAAATAAATCATTCTCTCTACTATTTTTCTGACATTTCACATTCTTAAAATAATGCGCTGATCCTAACTGACCTAAACCAGGACATTTTTACTTGGATTAAATGTCAGGAATTGTGAAAAATGTATTTGGCTGAGGTGTATGTAAACTTCCGACTTCAAATGTATGTATTTTCAATGTCCGGAAAATATGTCTTCACCTAAAATGCACCTGACATTGACGCCTTGAAAAGTTGTCTAAAAGACGTCTTTTCAACATAATTTTTCTTACTGGGAAGAGTAAAATGAAAGTATGAATTCGCTTTCTCTTTACTATGAAGGGTTGCCCTATACGATTTGTAGTTTATTTTTAAATGCCCCATTTTGGGAGGGGGAAAGTGTTGGCTAGTACAAAACCATTACAAAAATAGGTTACTCCAGGTCTAGTAATTGATGGATGACAAAGTGTAACAAAAATGCGTCCACCCACCGTTCACGCACCTGTTACTTTATTGAGGTAATCCTGGATTTAATTCGTCATCTCGTCCAGTAATGTCTAGGAATTCCTTTTCAATTTTTTTTGTTAACAATACAAAATATGCATACAAACAACAGCATACAAACACACACACAAACATCAACGACATCACACCTGCCCAGACACCCATCTCCAGGAGCCCGCATTACTCTCCGCCACATGGCCTCAAACTGCACCATTTTGCTTCTCTCTGTCTCACACACACTTTCAACATTTACATAGTAAAGCATTTGACCTTTCTAATCTTTTAACGATAGACGATTGGTTGACAAGAAAAGTATTGTCCAACCCATCGGGTATTTCACTGCACCCTAATATGCCATGTCTTGAAATATGAAGAAAGATAGATTAAAAGGAAATTGACATTGTAATACTTCTGACAGACAACTTTCTAACTCCGCACATAACTTTTGGACTTCATAGCATTCCCAGAAGGCATGGATTATTGAGTCATTGTTAGTTTTGCACTTAAGACACGACTCTGCCGTTGTGCTGTAAAAGTTGTGAACTTTGTCTGTTGTATAATAAATATCTATAAATTAACAAGTGTCCAGATTTGAATCCATACTTTGACAAAATATCATTAGCTATTATGCAATATGGGCATGATGGTTTTAGAAACAAAACTACTTTGTCTATATCCCCCTTTAATTCTGTCTGAATAGAGAGGGATGGACCAATAGTAAAGCGTGTCAGCTCAAGTTTCAAACATCTATCCATATTTTACATGAGATCTGTTCAGCCTTATTATAAAACATCTTCCAATCAGTTGATTTGATATTATGGGGTCAGGGTGTGTTAAATATCACAATATCATATATCACGAGGCAAGTGGTGCAGTGACCGTTAGGCCAATTCTTTGTTTAAGAAAGTGTTAGTATAATTATTATAAACATCAATCAATAATCTCACTGTTTTGCATCCGTTTATATCCCCCCATCATTATATATTTTCACTTTTGTCCAGTAGAGTCCGCCCCTACCCAACAGCAAGGTTGAAGTTTTGTAATAGTAGGCTTAGTCTAGAGTCTAAGACCACCTTATTCGAGTCTGATTCAAAACTTAGACGGTGGGGGGTTGAGACCAAGTCAAGACCAAGAGAGCAAGCCCAGTCAAATGTGAGACCAGGAAGTATTAAGGATTTCCAAAAAGTGATTTTCTAACACCAAATTTGCCTAGATGTCTTATTGCCATCAGTAGTCTGCAATCACAGGAAATAATGCACTATTTCATATACATTTATAATTCTCCAAGACTGAGTCAAGACCGAGTACAAGAGTACAACATTGGTGATTTCATAAATGAAAAAAATCTCACAGCCCTGTGTTGTTCACCATCTGTTAACCTTCTCATGTGTCAGTTCCAAATATCTTTAACAGTCCCCCCCAGCTGGAGTTTGTTTATGCACATGATGTCAGAATGCGCTCACTGTTCCAAAATGTGATTGTTACACAACAGGACAATTAGCCCGTTTCCCCCCCTCCCTCAAACCAAGGCACGCTGCCTGCTAATTATCTATAGGCTGTTTCAACTTGTCAATTTGAAATTATTTTCAAACAACAGTTTTAGTTTGGAATCGAGGCGTGTTTCGCCTCCTCGTTAATGCGGGCAATTTAAGTTTGAGGCATACTATGCTAATGTAATGCTAATCTCCAGTAAGAACAGAACCTGACTGAACTTTATCCCTCTTCGTTGTTGTTTTCCTTACTAAAAGACGTTGTGGCACAGATGCTGTAATGTAAAGAAATGATCTCGGTTTATGCATCCTCAATGAAGTAGGAAGCCCATGTAATGAAATCATAGAGCATTGCCTTTACATAACCACACACAATAACATGTGTAGCCAAATACATGGTGTTGTCTAGTGCGTTCAAGTGGATTCACGTTGAAAAGGTGCACTTTTCACACATCATCTGTTGAGTTAGTGTTTTTAGCTAGCAAGATGATATTTGATTCACTGATGAAACATGGCACTTCATGACACAGGCAGTCTTCATGTATCATTGCTTTCAAGGGTCCTGTACTATGTCATGTGTCATTGTTGTTACAGTGCAGTGTGGCTGCCTTTTTGACACCTCCTCCTTTCCCTGAGCCCCGACAATCCAACATGAGACGACCTTGGGAGTGTCCAGACCAACCCCAAGTCCTGCTGTAGTCTATTAATAAACACTGCAACTATGTCTATAATACAAATCATTAGACTGATAATATGACAATTCACAAATGTACCATGTTGTCTACATGGCAGGCTCTCACACTCATGTAATCCAATATAATGACAGAGGCTATTTTCCTGTTTTTAGACCAGGGGTGTGATGTTTGGTGTTTTTCAACAAATGTCATAGCATTGCCCAAAATAGAGTTCACACATCTCCCCTGTGCTCACCTTTCAGACAGTGGCCAGTTGTGTGGACAGCAACTGGTCCCCATGTGTGAGTGTGTGAAACGGGAGTAGAGGCCAGTACCACTAATGAGAGGTTTCTCAAGAAATGTTTTAGAGGTTTTAAATGTTTTAACATTTGAGAAGAAACGTATCCCTTTTGTCAGTCGGTTTTCTTTATGAGTAAGTGAATTGAGTGTCATGACACTATCAAAGCACCAGGGTGTTAGCGCCACAATGCAAATGTATTGTTTTTATGAAGAACCTCTCCCTGTCACGCCCTGATCTTAGTTATCTCTGTTTTCGTTATTATTTTAGGTAGGTCAGGGTGTGACTAGGGTGGGTATGTTAGTTTGTCTTGTCTAGAGTTTTTTGTAAGTCTAGGTTTATTGTATGTCTATGGTGGCCTGAATTGGTTCCCAATCAGAGGCAGCTGTTTATCGTTGTCTCTGATTGGGGACCCTATTTAGCTAGCCATATTCCCTTGGGTATTTTGTGGGTTCTTATTCTATGTTTAGTTGCCTGTCTGCACTATTCGTATTAGCGTCATGTTTTGTTGTTTTGTTAGTTTTTTCAGTGTTGCATTTCTTTAATAAATTAAGAATGTACGCTTACCACGCTGTGCCTTGGTCTCCTCCTTACAACGAACGTGACACCCCCTCTATCTCATTCGCTCTCTGACCTCGACATATTCCAAACATATAATAATTATATTGCTAAGTATCATCCATCACATGAACCTGTCTAACACAGATCTTTAGATCTAACCTTCAAATATGGCCTTTTGCCAATTGTTACACTATTGTTATGGATTCATGGTGAGATATATAGCAGTCCATCTGAGAATATATATACACTGACCATGGGAGGTTTGTTGACTTTACAGTTGATCAATAGAGTTTGGTAGTTAGTGTATATTCAGAGGATGCAAGCACAGGAGGTTGGTGGAACCTTAATTGGGGAGGACGGGCTCATAGTAATGGCTGCAACAATAAATGGAATGGTATCATACTCATCAAACACATGGTTTCTATGTGTTTGATACCATTCTACCCACTCCATTCCAGACATTATTATGAGCCGTCCTCCCCTCAGCAGCCTCCTGTGATTCCAAGGTTCATAAACTCACACTAATGATGCTATTTGCTATATATTAATTCTCAACCAGACAAGTTTGCCAAGTTAGGCTTTTTCAAAGGTCTCTTATGCATTTGGCACATTTGGATCAAGGAGTTGGGCTATTGAGGCCAATAGCACTCCAATGAAAAACTCCTGTTACATGTCACCATCTACCCCCTCTCTCTCATTGACCACCACATCTGGGACTTTGGCATGGCGGAAATAAGCTCAAGCCACATGCCTGGAGGGCTGACTAAAAAGAAGGAAACCCAGATAATGAAAGACAAACAGAGACAGAACAAGTTGGGGGGAAGAAGGAAGGAAGGGAAGAGAGAGAGCAAATATACACGTGTGTCTTCATGCTTGCTGTTGACTGATGACTGGACACAGCAGTTGCTGCTCCCTATAGGGGGGGATTGAGCGATGGGCCAACTGAAGTACTGCTGTATGCTCATCACTCGCTCCGCTCCATAATATGAATTCCTAGAGGAGCCACTCAGATTAATGTCGAACATGCTCAGCCATGTGAGTCAGGGTGGCACTATCTTTGTCCATGCAGCCCAAGGGAACAGAGGGGCATTATTATCACTGATGCGGTAGGTTTATGGAGGGTGGTCAAGGGTCACCATCACTGTGGCGGGAAACTAAGGAGGGAGTTTGACAGAGATTGAGGTGTGGGGTATTTACAGGTGGTAGGGATGGTGAGCTGGGAGCCATGGTTTCGGTGGTTAGGTTTGTTTGACAGATCACACATTCTTCAGGTCCCTTGGGCTGCTAAGCAGGGTGTGGTGAGTGGAAGTGGCTCATGTTAGTAGAAATCAGGGCAGGAATACAGAGAAGACATGCTAACTATCTACACTATCACCACACACACACACACACGTGCAAAGGCTTTTCTCACTCCTTGTATTTACCAAAAAGCCCTTCTCACACTCTATACCTGCCCCCCCTCCATTGTCCATCATGTGTCCTACTGAGCAGTCAGCTCTCCACCGTGTTCCTTGATATGGTTACTCCTGTTGATCTATGTTGCATTTCACATTCTAGACTTCCTCCCGTCCATTGCATATGTGGACCTAGTTCTCGCCATTAAAACTGGAACCAGGCATAATCTCTCCTGACCGACTGGCCAGAGCGCACGCCAGATTTGGTGACCAAAGACCACTGCTTGCCACAGGCAACATCTAGTTTCTTCACCCCCCCATACATACACACATACAGTGCCCTCAGAAAGTATTCATACCCCTTGACTTATTCTACATTTTGTTGTGTTACAACCTGAATTTAAAAATGGATTCAATAGATTTTTTCTCTCTCACCCATCTACACGCAATATCCCAGTCAAAACATGTTTTTAGACATTTTTGCAAATTTATTGAAAATTAAATACAGAAATATCTCATTCACATAAGTATAAGTCAATATATGTTAGAATCATCTTTGGCAGCGATTACAGCTGTGAGCTTTTCTGGGTATGTTTCTAAGATATTTGTACACCTGGATTGTACAATATTTACTCATTATTATTAAAAAAATCTTCAAGTTTTGTCAAGTTGGTTGTTGATCATTGCTAGACAGCCATTTTAAAGTCTTGCCATAGATTTTCAAGACGATTTAAGTCCAAACTGTAACTAGGCCACTCAGGAACATTAATTGTCTTGGTAAGCAACTCCAGTGTATATTTGGCCTTGTGTTTTAGGTTTTGTCCTGCTGAAAGGTACATTTACATTTGAGTAATTTAGCAGATGCTCTAATCCAGAGCAAGTTACATGAGCAATTTGGGTTATGGGCCTTGCTCAAGGGCACATCGACAGATTTTTCACAGAGTCGGCTCGGGGTTCATTCAAGCGACCTTTCGGTTACTGACCCAACACTCTTAACCGCTAGGCTACCCATCTTCCAGTGTCTGTTGGAAAGCAGACTGAACCAGGTTTTCCTCTAGGATTTTGCCTGTGCTTAACTCTATTCCATTTCTTTCTATCCTAAAAAGCTCCCTAGTCCTTGACGATGACAAGCATTCCCATAACATGATGCAGCCACCACCATGCTTGAAAATATGAACAGTGGTACTCAGTGAGATGTTGTGTTGGATTTTACCCAAACCTAACACTTTGTGTTCAGGACATACATTCATTTTTTTCTAGATTTTTTTGGGGGGTAGATCAGCCTTAATATTGCAGATAGATTGCAGCTTCCATCAATGTAACTGTCTGCATCCTTTCCAATCCCCCATTTTTTTTGGTAAATATATATTGTAATGTTTTACACATTCGAAAGTCTCTCAGCCTATCACACAATGTTATGCAAATGAGTTTCTGTATGTGAGGAATATTGCAGATAGATTGCAGCTTCCATCAATGTAACTGTCTGCATCCTTTCCAATCCCCCATTTTTTTTGATAAATATATATTGTAATGTTTTACACATTCGAAAGTCTCTCAGCCTATCACACAATGTTATGCAAATGAGTTTCTGTATGTGAGGATGCGGCATGCTGAGAGAGAGTTTTTGGGAAGGCTTTGTGAGCATCTGGTCAGTGCTGGGGTGCACTGTCTGTTCATTCAAATAAAATACAACCTGATTATTCCATGGAAAATTTGTGTCCTAGACTGTTTATGCTGGTCAACAAACAACGTGCAAGTTTCGGCGACCTTGCGCTTCATTACAATATATATACACTACCGTTAAAAAGTGTGGGGTCAAATGTCCTTGTTTTTGAAAGAAAATAAAATATTTTGTCTGTTATATAACATCAAATTGATCAGAAATACAGTGTAGATATTGTTAATGTTGTAAAGTACTATTGTAGCTGGAAGCGGCTGATTTTGTTATGGAATATCTACATAAGCGTAGAGGTCCATTATCAGCAACCATCACACCTGTTTTCCAAAGGCCCGTTGTGTTAGCTAATCCAAGTTTATCATTTTAAAAGGCTAATTGATCATTAGAAAACCCTTTTGCAATTATGTTAGAACAGCTGAAAACTGTTCTACTGTTTAAAGAAGCAATTAAACTGGCGTTCTTTAGACTAGTTGAGTATCTCGAGCATCCGCATTTGTGGGTTCGATTACAGGCTCAAAATGCCCAGAAATAAAGAACTTTCTTCTGAAACTTGTCAGTCTATTCTTGTTCTGAGAAATGAATGCTATTCCATGCAAGAAATTGCCAAGAAACTGAAGATCTCGTACAACACTGTGTACTACTCCCTTCACAGAACAGAGCAAACTGGCTCTAACCAGAATAGAAAGAGGAGTGGGAGGCCCCCATAAACTTGGATTAGCTAACACAACGTGTTATTGGAACACAGGAGTGATGGTTGCTGATAATGGGCCTCTGTATACCTATGTAGATATTCCATAAAAAATAGTAATCTACAATAATAATTTACAACATTAACAATGTCTACACTGTATTTCTGATCAATTCAATGTTATTTTAATGGACAAAAAATGTGCTATTCTTTAAAAAACAAGGACATTTCTAAGTGACACCACACTTTTGAACGGTAGTGCCTTCTGAAAATATTCAGACCCGTTGACTTTTTCCACATTTTGTTACTTTACAGCCTTATTCTAAAATGGATCAAATGTATATATGTCCTAATCTACACACAATACCCCATAATGACATAGCGAGAACAGGTTTTTAGAAATGTTTGCAAATGTATTTAAAAAAAACTGAAATACCTTATTTACATAAGTATTCAGACCCTTTGCTATGAGACTTGAATTTGAGATCAGGTGCATCCTGTTTCCATCATCCTTGAGCTGTTTCTACAACTTGGAGTCCACCTGTGGTAGATTCAATTGATTGGACATGATTTGGAAAGGCACACAACTGTCTATATAAAGTCCCACAGTTGACAGTGCATGTCAGAACAAAAACTAAGCCATGAGGTCGAAGGAATTGTCTATTGAGCTCCGAGAAAGGATTTGGTTGAGACACAAATCTGGGGAAGGGTACCAAAACATTTATGCAGCATTGAAGGTCCCCAAGAACACAGTGGCCTCCATCATTCTTAAATAGAAGAAGTTTGGAACCACCAATACTCTTCCTAGAGCTGGCCAAACTGAGCAATCAGGGAAGAAGGGCTTTGGTCAGGGAGGTGAACAAGAATCTGATGGTCACTCTGACAGAGCTCCAGAGTTCCTCTGTGGAGATAGGAGAACCTTCCAGAAGGACATCCATCTCTGCAGCACTCCACCAATCAGGCCTTTATGGTAGAGTGGCCAGACAGAAGTCACTCCTCAGTAAAAGGCACATGACAGCCCACTTGGAGTTTTCCAAAAGGCACCTAAAGGACTCTCAGACCATGAGAAACAAGATTCTCTGGTCTGATGAAACCAAGATTGAACTCTTTGGCCTGAATGCCAAGCATCAACTTCTGTAGGAAATCTGGCACCATCCCTACGGTGAAGCATGGTGGTGGCAGCATCATGTTGTGAGGATGTTTTTCAGCAGCAGGGACTGGGAGACTAGTCAGGATCGAGGAAACATGAACGGAGCAAAGTACAGAGAGATCCTTGATGAAAATCTTCTACCGAGCACTCAGGACCTCAGACTGGGGCGAAGGTTCACCTTCCAACAAGACAACGTCCCTAAGCACACAGCCAAGACACCGCAGGAGTAGCTTCAGGACAATTCTCTGAATGTCCTTGAGTGGCCCAGCCAGAGCCTGAACTTGAACCTGATCTAACATCTCTGGAGAGACAATTTAATCAATTTTAGAATAAGGCTGTAACGTAACAAATTTTTTAAAATGTCAAGGGGTCTGAATACTTTCCGAATGCACTGTATAGGGATTTTGCATATTGCTATTGATATGTTTAATAATCGTATATTCATATTACATATTATAACATATTATAACTCCCGTACGGACTCAGGTGAGAAGAAGGTCGAGAGCCATGCGTCCTTCAAAACACGACCCTGCCAAGCCACACTGCTTCTTGACACACTGCTCGCTTAACCCGGAAGCCAACAGCACCAATGTGTCGGAGGAAACACTGTACAACAGGCAGACGTGTCAGCATGCATGTGCTCGGCCCTTCCACAGGAGTCGCTAGAGCGCGAAGGGACAAGGACCTCCCGGTCGCGTCTGGTTGCGAAACACCTCATTCTTTATATTGTAGAACACTTAGAGCATTGGGGGCTTCGCGGAGGAGGAAGGGGACGACCATCTTCCTCAGTGAATTTCAGAAAAATACTTTTTTGATAAAACTACACTAAATATATTCACGTCACCAAATAATTTTATTAAAACACACTGTTTTTGCAGTGAAGGTCAACAGAAGCCTCAACACCACTCTGTAGGATAGCACCATGGCGTAGCCGGAGGACAGCTAGATTCTGTCCTCCTCTGGGTATATTTACTTCAATACAAAACATAGGAGGCTTGTGGTTCTCAACTCCCTTCCATAGACTTGCATAGTAATTATGACAAGTTCCGTTTGTGGGCACCCACAAATGCGGATGCTCCAGATACTCATCTAGTCTAAAGAAGGACAGTTTAATTGCTTCTTTAAACAGCAAAACAGTTTTCAGTTGTTCTAACATAATTGCAAAAGGGTTTTCAACCTATCAGAGCTCTTGCAGCATGAACTGACATGTTGTCCACCGAATCAAAGGATCAGAGAATTAATCTAGCACTGAAAGCATAAGCTACAGCTAGCTAGCACTGCATAAAATGTGGTGAGTAGTTGACTCAGAGAAAGACAATAGTTGAAAAACAACTTAATTTATCCAAAAGTGAAGGAGAAGCAAGAGATCTAGCTATATTTCATTGTATTGTTTTTCCAATTTCACTTAGCTAGCGAATGCAGATTGCTAGTTTAGCCTACTCAAACACCCAACAGAGAGGGATACTATGTTAGCTAGCTGGCTATGGCTATCCAACACTGGAAGTCTTTTAAGTCAAGGTTTAGCTTTTGGTTTTATTCATTTATTGTCACTGGGCCCGCCAGTGTAACTACTAAACTGCTTGCTGACTGTACACTGTACTCTGTGATTGTAGCGGGTTTACTAACACTTTAGTTCTAGATATGTTGACTGTGACGTTATCTAATATGGCGACAATGGTGTGTGCTGTGTGTAGCTGTTTCGATATGAAGGTTTGGCTTGGAAAGTTGTTTTTCGCCTGGTCACAGACAGCTGAGGTGTTGTGCACTGAAGAAGTTGAGAGGGAAAGAGTAACGACTAAAGGGATCATGCTGTTTGTATGTGGCTGCTATGAAAGTGAACTGTGTTTGCGCGTGATCAGGGGTGTATTCATTCAGCCAATTCCGTTGAAAAACGTTTCTTAAACAAAAGCAAACAGAAAGAAACATATATAAACATACCTGAATTTGTACAATAGAAACTATCTTTGGAACTGTTGGACTAATGATAACACCCTAGATCAGTTAGGTGTGACAAGAGTGTGCAAAGCGTTTTTGAATATGTCAATGTCTATCTTTCTTGATTACTCAAATTTCTCTCGACCTGTGCACCTACATTGTATACTTTCATTCATAGGCTAGGATGTAGCAACCTCATGATGGGTTTAGGGAAAATGTGAGTATCATGTAGTAGCCTAAACCTAATGATGTTACATTGAGCTGGGTGAATGAAATATGAATGACATTCATCCAATATGCTGTAAAAGAAATATCTTAAATGGCACCGACCACCTCTGACTTAGAGGGTAGTCACAATTATGAATTCAACCCTTTCCAAATCTGGTTCTGAGTCACGTAGCGCTACTGTAACAGAGTAGGTTCTGTACTTGCCCCAACTAGGGAATGGACCTGCAACCTACTGTACAACAACACCAACTGAGAATATGAATATGATAAATATGTCATAGATCTTAGAACTGTCCAGTGGTAATAGTAGCATGTACATTTTGGTGGGGCAAAGCCACTACACAACACTAAATAATACATGACTTGCACTATAATGATGACAAACTGTGCCCACAAACTGTTAGGGTCTACATAAAGCTTCCCCAACAGCATAGTTTTCTTTTCAGTACCATGGAGTGAATCCTTGCCACTGCCACACCTGGCTATCAGCGGAGCCTTGTCTGGCAGCGAAACAGTTCATTCAGCCTCATTTACCACCTTTAAAAATATATATAGCTGAGATGGTTAACTTGCTTAAACAAATGTGGTTACTACTGACAATTGAGCTGTTTTTTAACTTTGGCATAAGGAGACGATGAGAGGATAAGAGGCAAGCCGTAATTTTGATAAAGACATTAATGAGCGAGCTAGGACGGATGTAGTCATAACTATTTGTTCAGCACTTTTGAAATGTACAGCGACAGAATTAGAAACATGGGCCATTCTTACAGTATTCTCCCTGTATACCAAGTCAGATCCATGGATAAATAAAGGGGGCATATAAGCAGACAATGAAAGTTCTTACAATATTTGATGATTACATTTATCTAAAACAGGCTACATGTGAATCACCAAGTCAGAACAGTAGGTTAAGTTATGAGGGGGAAAGGGACCAAATTATTAGGGTGAGACACATGGGCTACTAACAAACAGCTTACTACACAACATACACTTACTATTACTTTCTTAGCTACAGTATACATATCTCTTTGGCATATTGCATAATTTATGCAATAGCATAAAATACATTTTTAGACTCACCTTTTTGTTCTGTGCTCACTTGAACAGGAAGGTGGCGCGGTGGTCCTTGTCATCAAACTTTGTCATCAAATTCTGTCATTCTCTGGATTTATGATGCTTTTAAGACAACTTGGAACTTAGAAAAAAACAAGGTCAACTCATGATGTCAGTGATCTTCAAGAAAGAGGCCCGAGTTCCCGACTTGGAATTCCGAATTAGATGACCATTCAAAACACATTTCCCAGTCGGGACTAGTTTTTTCCAGAGTTCCCAGTTGTCTTGAACTCACTGAAGTTTGTTCCATGTGACTGCTCATCCTTTTATTAAGCTTGGGAAAGAGCCCATAAATCCAGACTTGGACCACACACCCACTCCACTGAATAGTAGGCTAGTGATTGCTTTGCAACACCTGCAGTTAGCCACTGATTCCTTCCAAAACACTCATTGTTGAATTTGCAATTTCCAACTTGTTGTGTAATGTTTATGTTCAATGGCCAATGAGCACCGACACGTTTTATCTATCATTTCTCTTCATATGACAAGGATTGAAAAGGATGTGCCAGTATATTGTTGTCTTGATTCATGATGATGACTGCTAGCTAAGACTTTGAAAGTAAGATGTTGACATGATCAGTCCAATCAAAGCTACAGTAGATATAATGTGTTTTGACATAATTTTATCTGGGGCTAATGACCTTGAGCCTTCTTGGATGGGCACTTCTGATGTAACTCTATGGCAGCACCCAAGGGGCTTGAATTTTCTAGCTCTCCACATAGATTTTGCGGGGACGTAGTGTCCCCATGAGTAACAGAACACTGAGCCAATCACAGCGCAACTAGAGGACATTACCAACCTCTAAGCTCAGTATTTTCCGCTGGCTGCCCCATCCCCTCAGAAAGCACTAAACTAGGCTGAAACACCTGTATTTTGGAGCTGCCTTACTCTAGAAAGCTTTTTTTTTTTTTATCAATAACAAAGTGGTCACCCAGCCTGTTTTGGTGAAAAGCTGAGGGATGGCCTGGAGGAATGTAACCACTTTCTAATTAATTGACAAGGACTGACCATCCATGATATCAAAATTATAGTTTTTATCATGTTTTGAGGCTATACAGTGTTTGTTTACATGTAGGCTATATTGTTCACAAACATTGGAATAGCCTAAAAAAACTCATATTTTGGGTTCGGATGGGGTGCGACAGTTCAACTAAATCGTGAGGCATTAATAAATTGTAATCTTCAAGAATCAATGGGTACATATAATTTCATTTATAAGTAACGTTATTATTTTTTTGAGTAAAAAAAGTTTTCAAGCTTTAATCTCCCCCATTCTGTGCCATGCCAAAGGGAAACCCACATTTCAGAGGCCCCAGTCTGACCATGTAGTTACATCGAAATACAAAATTAGGCTATATTTGTGCCACTGGTGCGCAATGTTGTTACATTTTATCAGTTTTAAGAGCGGCATTGTACCTTGTGTCATCTGATTTCACTTCGTTCTCTCCGTGAGAAACAACCATGGGCAAGTCACTTAAGAATTGAACCAGTGTTATGTCAACAAAGAGATAAAGAATGATTGTAAAACTTCTTCTCTTTCTTGTCAAGTAGGGACCTAAATGGGGTCATAGACTAGATGTAACATAGTAAATGAAAGTCCATGACACTCAAATTGGTATGATATGTTACGTTTGGTATGTTTACAAAAGACATAAGGTTACTTAATAAGGCAAAAACGAAGAGGGTGGTTGGTCGGTGCGGATGGGTGGGCGTATGAAGTGAACGACTATAAACCCAAAAGGTTGTGTGTTCAAACCTCATCATTGTTAACTTAATCAGTTTAGTTAATTAGCAACTTTGCAACTACTTAGCATATAAGCTAACCCTTCCCCAACCCCCAACATAGCTAACCTTAGCCAGCCAGGTAACATTAGCGTTAGCCACAACAAATTGGAATTTGAAATACATCATACCTATTGTACATTTGTAACATATCATACGAAATGGATGATTGACATTAGGGGTGTGCTGACATGGCCATTGACAGTTGATAATCGGATCGGATGATACTCGTGATCGGAAAAAACTGAATTTTTTTAATATGCCGAAATATATGTTCGCATAATACCTCCCTGCACATTCTCTCTGCAAAAAAAACCTGCAGATTACGAACAGATTTGCAGCAGGCAGCCAAATTTGCTGTCACTCAGTCAGATTGCGCATTCGCGTTTCGTCCTTTTCCCCTACCCTTGTCCCACCTGTTAGATATAATACACATTGTTAGCAAACGTCCTTGCCATGTGATTTACCATAGTAGCAGGTAGCAGCAATCTAAACGATTGGACCGAAAACATGCCAAGAAAAGTGATCAAATTACATTTTGTGGACGGAGAAATACAGCTTCACTCTCTCCAATCAGAGCAGCAGGATTTCTCTTTACAGTGACGCAAACTAGCCAGTTGAGTAATTTAGACCATGCAAAACCTTGCACATGACTGATTGACATGAGAAAGATGCGTGCTGCCACCGGAAAATGTTATTTTTTAGATCAAGGATAATACAAAAAAATACTCGGTTCATAAAATTGCCCATATCCGTTACGATACTAGTTTTGTCTGACTAGTCAGCACAGCCTTAATGGACATCCACAAATGAATACATACCATACCATAACACGAGTCCAGGTTGGATAATGCCCTTTTAGTGTAAGAGCTGTTTGAAAAGACCACCCGAAAGGTCAGCCTGTTTTGGTGGGATGGAGTTTTGGCCTACCTGTTGAAATTAGTTAATAGACCATTGTAACCTTTATTTAACTAGGCTAGTCAGTTAAGAACAAATTCTTATTTACAATGACGGCCTACCTTGGCCAAACCCGGACAATACTGGTTGCTGCCCTATGGGAGTTCCATTTAAGTTCCAAACCTCTCTGCTATAAACAGCTAATTTTCAGTTTTCCCTTCAGTCCTTGCAAATTTTTTGCTTGAGAAATTGCTCACTGCTAAGATCACTTTTGTGTTTGTTTCTGACCATTTTCATTGAAAAATTCACAGTAAGGTACTTAATTTTTAATCCGAAATTATTTGATATTGAGATATTGGACATTTAAAAACATAAATTGTAGATTCATATTATTACATTGTATTGTGTTACACCCAATACAATTATTGCACATATCCCTTTTTTGTTTTTTTTATCTGGCCGCGGACCCCCTGCAGTACCTCCTCCACAGACCACACTTTGACAACCCCTGGGCTAGGGCACACCACTAGGCTACTCTATCGTATTAAAGTGGGTCTGCTCAGTGTTCACTAACCCAAACAAAGAGCCTGACAGACTGACATACAACACGCCTCCATGTATCCAACTTGTGTAATGTGCTGTCTGCTGAATACAGTATATTATTGCAAGGCCTGGACGAGATTCCCTAAAAACACGCCATTTCGATACAGCTACGACTTTTTCGTAGCAGGTTAGGATAATTAGGTTAAGGTTATGAAAATGGTTAGGGTTAGCTGTTCCACTGGAACAGTGTTCCACTGGATGTCATAAGGTGAATGCACCAATTTGTAAGTCGCTCTGGATAAGAGCGTCTGCTAAATGACTTAAATGTAAATGTAAATGTTAGCTAGCGAAAATGCTCTCCTAAACTGCTACGAAAGGTCACTTGTATCGAAGTGGCGTGTTTTTAGGAAGACCCACCTAGGCTATATTTGCTCAGATTATTCAAATCTATTTTCAGCGCATGTGAAGATCATAAACGCAACAGAGACAAACACACTTGACAAGTTAGGACAACTCTGTTTGTCCCGAGCTAAAACACTGTCATGAGGAGTAGGCTAGTTTATGCATGTTCTAAATGGGGAGATGCATAAATGGGACACGCACAGTGAGGAGATCAAGGCAGTCAAACCAAGCGTGAGTGTGACCGCACATTTTCAAACAGAATCGACACATTCGAGCTCGAAAAAGGGGTCTGGATAGGCTACGTTTTCGGAAGCCGTCCAAAACGATGGAGGTATGCCTAGATGGATACAGTTTTAGATTTTGGTGGGTTTATAGCTAACCCTAACTATTTTCCTAACTTTAACCTTATTATCCTAACTTGCTACATTCATTATCCATACCTGCTGCGTAAATTCTCCTAAGATTACTACGAAAAGTACATTTTGACAAAAGCTGTATCACTTCTTGACAAAACCGTTACATAACATCAGAAAACAACGCCAGTTTGCGGACAAGGCAAGCCTACTGGACCCTATCATACAAGGGGCGCACACACCCCTCTATCGTTAACGCCCCCTCCACCATCCTCCTCCGGATAGGTCCAGGCAGAGATGGAAAAAACAACAACAACGAGTGCTTTAAAAAGATGCACAATGTTCCGTCCATCAGTAACATCTGGTCATTAGACCGGTGCTACTGTGACAGTCTCCGCTTTGCCGACGCACACTTTCTCCATCTCCGGGGAGGACAGAAATCAAAGTTCTTAATTCTTTCTTGTAGCTTCAACCAAAAACACGAACATGCCCAGCAAAAGGAAGAAGAACAAGCGCCGCATGAGGAGGGTGGTAAGTGCGCACACCAGGGTTCCTTCAGTTCCTCCATATTATAGCTAATTATGATTTGATGATTATTTAATTTTTTTGTAATCCGTGCTACACGTGTTCCCCTCCACTCTGGTAGTCGAAGTGCATTGAACAGTTCATCCATTGAAATTCACCAAACATTAAACAATATATCATTGGATGAATGATCCTGACCATGATCGAGCAAACCTCTTTTTAGGCAAACTAAATAGTTTTTCACATTCTAAATTACTGATAGTTTTTTAAAAGACTGGTTGAAGCATGCGAAGAAACTACTGCCAATATAATTTCTAATCCATCAGCCTGGTCTCATAGGCGAGACGTAACATGGTAAACGATAATTCAGGACAATCAAATTAGTATGATATGTTGTGTTTGGTATGGTTACATAAGACTGAAGGTTACTTATGGCTGTCTGAGTTGGTTGGATGTTGGAGTGCATGGGTGGGTGTATAACGCGAACATCTAGCAATCCGAAGGTTTCTTAGCATGTTGGCTAACTCTAACTCCTAACCCTAAACGTTAGCCGTCTAGTAGTCACCTACCTAAACCACAACAAATTGCAATTCGTAACATATCATACAAATTGTAATTTGTAACATCATACGAAATGAATGATGGACATCCACAAATTAATACCATACCAAACGTAACAAACCAATTTAAACTCCCTGATTTTTGTTTACTTTGTTACGTCTAACCCTGAGTTCAGGTTGCACAATCCATATATCCCAATCCAACCAGCTACATGATGGGCTTTGGATGTAGCTCGTCTGGCTACATGACCAGCACCCTGCTTGTCGAACTGTTTTATTTAGTCTACTCCTGGCTCTGTAACGTACCAGGCACGGCGCGCCTAGTTGGCAATGTATGATTAAGGGCCATGCATAAAGTTTGATCTCGCTGTGTACTTGGCCAAGTAGGTTATCAACTTTTTTGTACTTTTTACCCATTTTTCTCCCCAATTTCGTAATATTCAATTGGTAGTTAGTCTTGTCCCATTGCTGCAACTCCCGTGCGTACTTGGGAGAGGCGAATCTCGAGAGCCATGCGTCCTCCAAAACACAACCCCGCCAAGCCGCACTGCTTCTTGACACACTGTTCGCTTAACCCGAAGGCAGCCGCACCAATGTGTTGGAAGAAATACTGTACAACTGGCAACCGAAGCCAGTGTGCATGCACCCGGCCACCACAATGAGTCGCTAGAGCACGATGGGACAAGGACATCCCAGCTGGCCAAACCCTCCCCTAACCCGGACGACGCTGGGCCAATTGTGCGCCGCCTCATGGATCTTCCGGTTGCGGCCGGCTGCGACACAGCCGGGATCGAACCCGGATCTGTAGTTACGCCTCTAGCACTGATCAGTGCCTTCGACCGCTGCACCACTCGGGATGCCATATCTATAAATTGTTATAAAGAATCTGTGACATGGCCATGCTGGTTCTGAGATTTTGTTGTAAATTTGATTTGAAGGTTTATCACTAGCACACATTATTGGCGCAAATTGTGCAGAACAACACAGTGGGTTTCACTCTATGTTTGCGGCAATTGTTTGGCCAGTCATTTAGGCCTAAACTGTCACCTATTCATTTAATTGTCGTGCACGGGATTAGAGCATTTTAATTTAGGACTACTGGTTGTATTATTCAACCATCTTTCGCAATTGTCTAATCAGAGGTGGGATGGCATTACAAACGTGCACATAACTGTCACAATGCTTTGCACACTCTGTGCTTGGGTGGGGGGGCTGAATATCCTTTCGTTTGTGTGTGTGTGTGTGTGGGGGGGGAGTTTCATGTATCCTCCATTTTAGAATGTGCTCCTCCTCCATTTACAGCATGATCATGTAACGCAGCAACAGGACAGTTCTCTGTAACCCTTCTCACAATGTATTCTTCCTTTCACATAAACTAACTTGAATGTGTATTCTACAAATCACAACATTTCAATTCCCTTTGTGACTTTCCGTTGTAATGTTATCCAGAGCTCTGTCATAGCTCAGCAATAAGCCAGTAGGCCTAACATTGTACATGCACTACACTAGCGATCCCTTGCAAATACTTCTCAATATGGTGAGAAAGAAGTTCTCCTAAACATTCTCTTCCCCCTAGTTTTCTGGCAAGACTCCACTCAAACCAAGCCTGTATTTGGTAATGAATCGTAGGCATGCCCTCCACCAGACTGCTTTTTTTAGGAGGGCCTGTGCCGTGAAACCTTTCACAGAAGCCCAAATAAAAACGTATCCCAAATCAGTTAGCCTTATCACCTCTGCGTGCTCTAGATATCTACGGAGGTGCGTGGAAGGGAGGTCTCTTGCTGATTGACACTCCGAGCACTAACTAGGGCTCATGTTCTGCTTACTGACTTTCATAACATGTGCTTTTTTTGTGCTCCCCTGCCTTTTCAAAACAGTTTTTCTAGTTTATTTCCAAAAGATGATGATGCCTAGTAAATGTCCTTCAGACTAGTCCTGTTGATGACGGGTTCAAAAAACCTCGAAATCGTACCATTACAAAAGGGGCAGGGAGGGGTTGGTCTGACAGACAGACCAAAGGCAGAGCTGTTTTTGTATGCACACTCACTGGGCTTATGCACTTGGTGGGCTGTGTAAACTCTGCTGGCTGGCCGGTCGTCTCTTGCAGCTAACGAGGCGTAGGGTATGATTGTAACCGGATTATAATGCGATTAGTTTACTGTCTGCTAATGCGGGGCCCCATCCGGAGCCCTGAGCCCTGCTGACTCGCAGGTTTCGGTCCCGCCTGACTTGACCTGTCAGAATCACTCCGATTCAGCTAATTTACTGCCATTATCTAACTAGTTTGCACCCCCCCCACCCCCTGCCCCATTGATCGGCGCCATAGCTCAAAGGTTTAGTCCTCTGTCCCCTTTGGGAAAACATGTTGATCCTAATTTGGCATCCCTGGTATTTCATCGAATAGAATACCCCCCCCCATCAAACCCAAACTAGATGAGGAATTCAATAACTAACAGCCCTCTGGCTGGATTACCTTCAGCAGCCTCTCCCCATATCTTTTTCTCTACATCTTTCAATGTTTAATCAAAGTGGAGTGATTCAAGGTAAAGTTAATCTGACACCCTTCTCTCTCTCTGTCTTTCGCTCGCTCGCTCTGTGTGTTGAGCAGCAGGCCCAGAGGAAAGTCCTTGAGGAGCAGCATGTTGCTGGCACTGGCAAAGGGACCCCAGGAGTGGCTGCTGTGGCGGCCCCCCCTGTTAAAGCCAAAGAAGTGGCAAAGTGTCCAAAGCTTGTCCCCATACAGACTCGAGTAGTAAACGTCCCCGTTGTAGCGCTGCTGGCCCCAGTCGAGGTACCGGAGCCTAAACCTATGGTGGCGGCGTTAGAGGCTGAAGTGGTGGCAGCAGAGGTTGAAGTTGAGGCGCCAGTCGAAGCTCCAGTAGAGGCTGAAGAAGCCACATTGGAGGTCGAAGCCCCAATTGAAACCCCAGATGTGGTCGACGGCCCAGTTGAAGCCCCAGAAGAAACTGCAGTGGGGCCACCTACAGAAGAAACTGCAGTGGGGCCACCTACAGAAGAAACTGCAGTGGGGCCACCTACAGAAGAAACTGCAGGTGGGCCACCTACAGAAGAAACGGCAGTGGGGCCACCTACAGAAGAAACTGCAGTGGGGCCACCTACAGAAGAAACTGCAGGTGGGCCACCTACAGAAGAAACGGCAGTGGGGCCACCTACAGAAGAAACTGCAGTGGGGCCACCTACAGAAGAAACTGCAGCAGTGCAGGAGGTTGAAGAAAGCTTCATTCCAAAGACGGAGCTAGTAATGGAGGTAAAGGCCCTCTCCCATTTTGAATTTGTTTGCGGACGGAGAGTATATGGGGTCAGGTGCAGTTTCTGGCGTGTTGGGAAGGGACTGAGAGGGGGCAGTAAGAGAACAGTGTGTTCTATTTAAGAGGCTGTACATGTACACAGAGAGTGGGCAGGGCCTCTGTTGCAGTCACTATATATTGCCGGGTACATTAACATGGTCTACAGTGTAAATGATTTGTGTCTGTTTTCAAACTGATTTCACTTGTGTTTTTCAGAAGATTGTGGTGAGAGTAATTGGATAAAATGAGATTGATTACATTTCTCTGGAGCTGTACAGATCTAGGATCTTAATTTGAGCCAGTTTGCTACAGCAGGAAAATAATCCTGCAACAAGAGGACATTTTAATTATTATGTAGATTATAATTAATGGACATTTTTGTAGGGGTTGATCCATTTTTCATACGGGAAGATGAAGTGGAAATTACAAACGTGTTTAACATTTCCTGTAACAAGGTGATCAAATTAAGATCCTACATCTGTATTAAGGTTTAGTGATGAATCATCTTAGCCAATGAAGGATAAAGCTACTTGCGACCCGCAATAAACACCAAATCATCTGTACTTGCGGGTCACAAGTAGCTTTATCCTTCGGTGTGTGAAAGTTTCAATCTTATGAAAGTTAAATGTTGGTAGTGTGTCATCGTAATAGTTTAGTTTATGCAGCTGTTTGTCTTGTTCAGTGTCCTGTGTTGGAAATGTGTATGGTGCTTGTTGGCATTTGTTCAGCTGCTATAGTGTCTCTAAAGTGCCTCCCTCGCTGTAGCTAAGCTATGACCACATATGACTTGTGTGTGCTGACATGTGTGTGGAGCACGGGATGAGCGGGTGGTTATACACGATGGTTGGCTCTTGGTCAAAATGCCTCTTTTCCCCAGCCCCATGCTGCTGGACATACCATGGACATGTCAGATGCTCCTTAGACCTATAGGCACAAGCTTTCATTAAAGTACTTTAGGCGCATCCACACGCATAGCGGATGTGTTATACACAACCCGTATCAGGATAGTTTTATTGAGTTGATGAGATTGCAAATCCTTACACTCTTAACAAAGGAGCGCTGAGACCGTGCGCGCACGCACACACGCACACACACACACACACACACACACACACACACACACACACACACACACACACACACACACACAGGTGTTGGTATATAAAGAGTGGACAGTTGGTGGCTCTGGTCAGTCGGTCGTGGTGTCTTCACCATGGGCCTCATATTCAGACAGAGTTTTTGGAAGGGGTACTGTCGATGGAGAGCGCTTGAGTATTTAAACAAAAGGAGTGTGGGGGTATGGAAGTCTCGGTGCCTTCTTGCTGCCTGGCAGATGGATTGATCACCTAGTGCTTCTGCACGTGAGGCAGACGCCTGGAGTTTGCTAAACGGCATTGACACTTGGATTGGAACTGGTGCTTTGGTTAGATGATATGAAAATTGAGCTCTTTGGCCTCCCAAGCCAGTGGTGGGTTTGGTGTCGAAATGAGAATACATAAGCAGAAAATAACCCCGTACCTACCGTATAATATGGTGGTGGATCTTTGATGTTATGGGGCTATTTAGTTTCCACTGGTCCTGGGGCCCTTGTTAAGGTCAATGACATCGTGAACTTTACTCAGTACAAGGATATTTTATCCCAAAACCTGGTTGCCTCTGCCAGGAGGCTGACACTTGAACACAAGTGGATCTTCCAGAAAGGCAATAACCCCAATCACACATCAAAATCCAAAAAGAAATAGTTAATTGGCCACAAAATCAACATGTCTGCAGACTTGAATCCCATTGGAAAATCTGTGGTTTGAATTGAAGAAGGCAGTCCATAGGTGCAGACAAAGGATATCAAGAAACTCTGGAGGATTCTGTATGGAGGAATGGTCTAAGATCCCTCTGTTCTCCAACTCATAAAATATTTTAGGAAAAGGCTCAGTGCTGTTATTCTCGCAAGGTGAGGTATTGAAAACGTGTCATTTTGGACCTCTACCGTTTTGAGAAAAAAATGATATTACTTGTTTAAACAAAATCTCTTTCTCTGAGCAATTGTATTAGTATGAAATAATATACATTCCCATAAAAAATGTGCATACAATATAGCTCAGTATTTTAATTACACTGAACAAAAATATTAACGCAATGCAACAATTTCAAAGATTTGACTAAGTTTTTTTGTAAACTGTCATGGTCAAAACATATTGATACAACAGTAGCTAAGATGGGGAGAAGTCTGTCCATAATAAAGCGCTGCTCTTCATTCTTAACAACACTATCAACAAGGCAGGTCATACAGTCCCTGGTTTTGTCACACCTGGACTACTGTCAGGTAGTGTGGTCAGGTACCACAAAGAGGGACTTAGGAAAATTGCAGTTGGCTCAGATCAGGGCAGCACGGCTAGCCCTTAAAAGTACACAGAGAGCTAACATTAATGACATGCATGTCAATCTCTCATGGCTCAAAGTGGAAGAGAGATTGACATCATTACTTGTTTTCGTAAGAGGTGCTGAAAATCTGAAGGTACCAAGCTGTCTTTAAAATACTAGCAAACAGCTCGGACACCCATGCATACCCCACAAGACATGCCACCAGATGTCTCTTCACAGTCCCCCAGTCTAGAACAGAACAGGCAGACAGTACTACATAGAGACATGACTACATGGAACTCTATTCCACATCAGGTAACTTATGCAAGCAGTAGAATCAGATTTAAAAAGCAGGTAAAAATACACCTTATGGAACAGCGGGGACTGTGAAGTAACGCAAACATAGGCACAGACACATGCATACACACACATGATAACATATGCACTGTACACATGGATTTTGTGTTGTAGATATGTGGTAGTGGAGTATGGGCCTGAGGGCACACACTTAGTGTGTTGTGTATTCTGTAATGAATGTATTATAATGTTGTATAACTGCCTTAATTCTGCCGGACCCCAGGAAGAGTAGCTGCTGCCTTAAATACAAATACAGTTCATATAAGGAAATCGGTCAATAAATTCATTAGGCCCTAATCTTAAATTCACATGATAAACCTTAATTCACATGACTTGGCAGGGGTGCAGCCATGGGTGGGCCTTGTAGAGCATAGGCCCTCCCACATGGCAGCCAGGTCTACCCACTGGGGAGCCAGGTCCCTCACCCCCTCTACCCCCCTCAGACGATCCCGCAGGGGAATTACCTGGATGTGGAAGTCCTGGGCTGGCGTGGTTACACATGGTCTGCAGTTGTGAGGCCGGGTTGGACGTACGGCCAATTTCTCAAAAACAATGTTGGAGGCAGCTTATGGTAAAGAAATGAACATTAAATTCTCTGCCAACAGCTATGGTGGACATTCCTTCAGTCAGCATGCCAATTACAAGCTCCCTCAAAACTAGAGACATCCGTGGCATTTTGTGTGACAAAACTGCACATTTAAAATTGGCTCTATATTGTCTCCAGCACCAGGTGCACCTGTGTAATGATCATGCCGTGTAATCAGTTTCTTGATATGCCACACCTGTCAGGTGGATGGATTATCTTAGAAAATGATTTCAGACCCGCCGTCTCTCTCTTCCCATCTCCTACATGTGGACACATTTAACATATGGGGAAAGCCTCTTCAGAATAGAACAGGCTATCTCTCCCACGTGTGTTGAATCTTTTCTCTGTTTAGCTCTCCAGAAGTTCCCCTCAATTGGCATTGGGGTGTCACATTTAGCTCTGTTAGCATTTCTGTGGTGATTTCTAGTTTTTTACCTTGACGTTATATTGTTCCCTATTAAATTTTTACAGTAAAAACAGGAACTTGGCTTCTAGGAAGAAAGAGGGGGAAGGGGATGTGTACTAGGAACTTTATGTACATAATATTCTCTGAATAGGTTAAACTAATCTGTCAGATAGAAAGGGCTGCACTTGGATCAGTTTAGTACATTTTGTTCCTTGAGTATTTATGGGGCCTGCCAGACGAGCTGCGATCCGACCATTTTGGTACACAGCTAGGGATATGAGGGGGCTACTGTGGCTGTAGCTGTGTGAATATAGGCTGCTGTTTTGGAGTAAATGGAAGACCTGTAGCCCATAGCCCCTCCCTCACCCTACACAGCTGTAGCCGAGCTACAGTGCATTCTGAAAGTATTCAGACCCCTTGACTTATTCAACATTTACACACAATACCCCATCATGACAAAGCAAAAACAGGTTTTCATACATTTGTGCAAATGTATGTCACGAACCGGCTCAAAGCCCGTAACAAAGGGAGACAACGTGGAGATAAGGAGTAGCAAAATATATATTTATTAAATAAGTAACTAAGTATAATATACAATGGTGTGTGTAATCAGTAATCAGTAGTGTAAGTGAGTGTTTTGCATGCATGAATGTGAGAATGCAGGGTGTTGAAAGGTGACAACGCAAACAAACAAAAGGCCACCAAGAACCACAACACAATCTACAAAGGTGTCTGCATGGAGAGAGTCTCTTCCATGAATGTGGAAGAGGTCTATTTATCCTGGGAGACACCTGGCCCAGGTGTTTCCCATGTAGCTGACGACCCTCTGCACTCCGCCCACCGGCATCCTAATAAGGAAACAAGAACAAAGACAGAATACGGCAGACAGAGTGGGAGGGTCGTCACATGTATAAAATGTAAAAAACGAGACCTTTTTTTACATGAGTATTCAGAGCTTAGGTGCATCATGTTTCCATTGATCACCCTTGAGATGTTTTTACAACTTGATTTTGAGTTCACCTGTGGTAAATTCAATTGATTGGACATGATTTGGGAAGGCACTCACCTGTCCATGTAAGGTCCCACAGTTGACCGTGCATGTCAGAGCAGAAACCAAGCCATGAGGTCGAAGGAAATGTCCGTAGAGCTCCGAGACAGGATTGTGTTGAGGCCCAATCTGGGGAAGGGTACCCCCCAAAAAGAATTATGTAGCATTGAAGGTCCCCAAGAACACAGTGGCCTCCAACATTCTTAAATGGAAGAAGTTTTGAGCCACCAAGACTCTTCCTAGAGTTGGCCGCTCGGCCAAGCTGAGCAATCGGGGGAGAAGGGCTTTGGTCAGGGAGGTGACCAAGAACCGGATGGTCATCCTGACAGAGCTCTGACAAGTCTCTGAATGTCCTTGAGTGGCCCAGCCAGAGCCTGCGTATGAACCACCTGATTGAACATCTCTGGAGAGACCTGAAAATAGCTGTGCAGCGATGCTCCCCATCCAACCTCAAGGAGCATGAGAGGATCTGCAGAGAAGAATGGGAGAAACTCCCTAATACAGTTGTGCCAAGCTTGTAGCGTTATACCCAAGAAGATTCGAGGCTGTAATCGCTGCCAAATGTACTTCAACAAAGTACTGAGTAAAGGATCTGAATTCTTATGTAAATGTGATTTATTTTTAATAAATGTCTAAAAATGCTTTGTCCTTATGTGGTAATGCGTGTGGATTGGTGAGGGGGACAAAAACTTTCTGAATGTAGTGTATGTATGTATATATATATAATTTCCACAATGAGGTTGGAATAATATTGTGAAAATTATGACAATGCTGTTTTTATTGAAAAGGCTGTTTGAAATGACCGCCTGAAATTTCAATCTGTATTGGTGGGATGGTGTTTTGGCCTTCCATGGTGACATCACCATGCTTTTCGTTTGTTAATAGACCAATAAAGAGTTCCAAACCTCTGCCAATAACAGCTAATTTTCAGGCCAATAACAGCTAATTTTCAGTTTTCCTCTCCCCACTCAGACTACTCCCAGACAGTCCTAGCGAAAAAAATGTATTGAGAAATTGCATTTTTGTTTCTTTTTGACCGTTTTAATAGAAAACGATCACAGTAAGGTACTTGTTACCCAGAAATTATTTGTTATTGAAATAAAAACGGCTGCATTGGACCTAACTGTTCACAGGTGTGCCTTTGAGGTTACACTGCTGAGCGCAGGTTTTTCAGCTTTTGTGTTTGGTGACTTCACCGAAAGGAAAGTTTTTGTTTGGGGTAAGAATGAGCTTTTGCTTTTGTCTCCTGGTGTAGCTAGCTGCTGAGACTTGGCTAGTTAGCTACGGGACATGGCTAGCTTAGCTACACGGCTTAGCTAGTCTGGCTAGCTATCCTACCAACTTTTTCTACCTGGAAAGATGGAATTACTATCTCGCTCTCTCGTTTAGCTCAACCCACTACCGTGCTGCATTGACTAAACCGACTGTCCTAGCTTCCCAGCTTATCAGTCGAGAGCCACGCTTTTAGTCATCGCATGACCAACATAGCGCTAGCTTCCTTTGGATAACTTTGTGCTAACTAGCTAGGCTACTAGCCCAAGTGGTGAATGCTAGCTACATTTCACTTTGTTCTCGGATTAGCTGTTTTTTTTTTAGAGCCATTGCACCTGTTAGCTCAGCCCAAGGGGTACCGAGCAAGGCCCAGGCCCTGGCTCCAGCACCGGTACATCCGTGCCCATGCAGGGCATGTCATCTGTCTGGGTCTTGAACACGAGGATGCAGCATTCGAGGACGCCCGGTCATGTGTCCATTGTGGGGATTTTGCTGCGATCACCCTCTGTCAGAGAGTGTGCAGAGCAGCCCAATGTGATTCCTCTCCCACACTGCCTTCGAGCGGGGAGAGAACCATCCAGACCTCATGGGCTGACACCATGGATGGCTATCCTGAGGACCTTCAGCTAGTTTTCCTCATCATCGAAGAATACAATGGCATGATGATCTCCTCCAGATAGAGGAAGAGGACAAAGAGGCACACACCGTTACTTCTAGGTCCTCTTCTGCCCTTAGTGGGGCATCGATGGCGGATGACAGATATTCACTCATTGATATCTTAAAACGGGCAGCGACCAGACGTATTCAGTGGCCCGAACTCGTGGTGGGTGGCAGCGCAGAGAGGGACTGGTACGATGGCAGGGACCTCCCCTTTCGTACCATCCCATGAGAGAAACTCCTCTCAGCCATCCCAGCTTGCGTGGCAGAAGCCAAACGCAATTGGAACAGCCTCTTGATCGGCAAGATCCAAACCAGACTTTTTGCCAGCATGAATGTTCCGTCAACCCCAATGCCTCATCACTAACAGACACTTCTCTCCTTGGTAAGATGGACCGCTTTTCCGTGTCCATCTACCAAAAGTTCTACTTGTCTGCCCCACGTTCTGTACTGGCATTGGACATTATGTCCCTACTGCTGGCTTAGCAGGCTGATTTGATGTTAGAAATGCATAATCTCCAAGCTATCGGTAAGCCTAACCCAGACCTTTGGGATGAGATCTGTGTCGTCACAGACCTCAACCGCCGAGCCTCCAGGAGCGCAATTCAATGCTGTGGCCACACCATGAGACAGTGGTAGAAGAGAGAGCCTTGTGGCTCAAATTGTCCAGCCTGTCAGAAAAGGAGAAAGCAGATTATCTTGACGCTCCCGTCAACCAGAGGGAACTGTTTGGGCCGGCTGTCTCCGGCCATGCGGCAGAAGTGCAAACTTTGAAAGGAGGAGGGCAAAGCCTTCAACTTTTGCCTGCCCCGTAGACCCGGGTATCGACTAATTGTCCGTCGCCACCAACACTGTCCCCTAGTTCCAGTGTGTTAACACTCCCCTTTTCAATAAAAAAAAGTCTGCTGTATCCAGGCATCATGCCAAGGACACAGAGCAAAAATACAATAAAAAGGAGACTTGCTCCATCACGACCAGAGGGTGCTCCGGCATCACTGGTGAGCGAGAGTCTACTGACCTGCTGGCTACTCGTCACCAGAGCAGGGAACTGCCGTGAATGTTCAGTCCAGCCCTGGGTCTAGTCCATGGTTACGAAGCGTTACGACTGCAGTTCGTGCAGAACTTTGGAAGCAGTAGCGACTGGCAACTTGGCACGCATACTTGAGGAAATCTCTATTACGCAAAGTGGCTATCAGGGCCATACTAGCGGCAGAGAGCCACCTCTGCTTTACTTCCGGTACTTCCTGGTTCCCTGCAACACTGCTGCGTTCTTCACATTCAACAGTTTCCCATGTGTATTAAGAATGGTCAACCACCGAAACAACATCCAGCCAACTTGACACAGCTGTGGGAAGCACTGAAGTCAACGAGGACCAGCATCCCTGTGGAACGTTTGACACCTTGTAGAGTCCATTCCCTGACAAATTGCGGCTGTTCTGAGGGCAAAAGGGGGAGGGGGTTGCAGCTCAATATTAGGAAGGTGTCCTTAATGTTTTGTACACTCGGTGTACAACGTGCTTTCTCGCTCTATTCGTAGAGGTGACTGGTTCACCTCAGTCGACCTGCAGAATGCTTATTTTCACATAAGCATGCTGCCAGCACACAAGGTTTCGAAGGTTTTATTTTCAAGGCACAGGGCTGTCCCATTCAGGCTAGATTATTCAGCAAGTGTGTAAGAGACAGCCCTCACACCCCTGAGAAACCTGCTATGCACCCCATCCCGGGTGCAGGGGTTCAAGACACAACTTCCTGTGTAACCCACCTCTCAGAGCTAGAGTTCAAGATCAATCAGAAAAATTGTTGTTTGGTGCCAACACAGAGAATAAAATACATAGGCATAATGCTGGATTCTCTCTCTTATCAGGCAAAGAGTCATTCCGACAGTGCCTTTCCCTATTCCACAGGGAGTGCTCGGTTATGATCAAGACATGCCTCTGAGTGCTGGGGTTGATGGCCTCCATTTCAGTAGTACATCTTGGCCTACTGAGAATGAAACTTCCAGCACTGGGGGTTTGCGCAAGTCTGTGTACACGGCATCACTTCAATCGTCAGATAAAGGCGACCTCTGCATGTCTCTCGGCTCTCTGCCACTGAAAGAGCCCCTCGATTCTTCATTCTTGGCACTCCCCTAAGGGTAGGGGCAATGAGGAAAGTGGTGACGACCAACTCCTCACGCATGGACTGGGGCGCAGTTCACGAGGGGAATGCAATAACAGTGTGGACCCCACAACTCCGGATTGCTCACATAAATGATCTTGAATTGCTCACTGAAACTTTGTTCTTGAACTTTGTTCTCTTCTCTCTGCCTGACATGGAGAGAAGGGGGGCGTGGCAGCTTGTCTTGCGTGTTTGCACCTCTAGTGTGTTTTCCAAGGGAAGGTTTATGATCTCTGAAATGTATGTGTTTTTCAAAACCTTGCCCATTTTTAGACATGGGTTGATTGAAAAACGCAACAATTGGGCACCACCCACCCACCACTGTTTCTAAAATAAACTGCCATCATGTGGTTGTCAGAACTCAAGTCTGAATTGCTTTATCCTAGACTCGAAATGAACATTATGTCCCAAACCTACTATCTATTTACTTATAGTAGTCAGTCAATATGTATATTAATAACGAATTCTTTCTCTCTACCACTTGCAGGCCGCATCCATCCCTGAGGCTCCAGTGTCAGCTCCTGACCAATTTGAGGTAAACCTAGTACTGAGTGTATATCACCCATAGTTCTGTTGCATGGTGTTTTTTTTGTGTGTGTGTGTGGCGTCTTTGACCGTGTTCTACTGCATGTTTAGACACATGACGAGCCGTTGGTGAAGGCCGAAGTGGAGGCTGAAATAGTTGCCACGGTCCAAGCGGAGGTCGAGGCAGTAGTCGAGCCAGAATCCGGGCCCGTGGTCGAGGCCGTAGCTGCCCCAGTAGTGGAAACTGAAGAGGTGGTGATCGACACAGAGGACAGTCCTGAGGTTGAAGCTGAGGTCATTCCTATGGGCAACGCAGATGCCATTCCTGAAGAAGTTGAAGTAGAGGAGGCCCCAGTCGTCACAGAGGTGCTACATCATGCAAACGTGCTTTTCCTGAAAAAGCTCAACTCAAGTCCTTTGTTCTTTTGCTTGATGTTGTCTTGTGTGGTGGTGCATGTACTGCGTGATCATGTGTGGTTTGCTCTGTTCCTTACCCTTCCTCTTTCTCTTAAACAGCATTCAGAAAAAGCATCTGATATTTATTTTCTGTTTGATTGGAGGAGTCTTTAATGAGTAATTTCTCCTCGTTCCAGGATGAGCCTGTCACAACAGAGGCACCTGAAGAGGTTCCAGTTGTAAGCAGACATTTCTCTCTACTTTATTATTGTGCAACTTCTTTTACATGGGAAATATTTAGATGCCACTAGATCCATTTCCTAAGTGTTCGTATCAGCTCATTGCAGCCTGGGCTTTTGAGCTAGTGATTGCTCCTATTAGTAAGGTTATGGCTCTACCTAGTGGACAGCTGGAACACTTCACAAATGTTACACTTCAGTGTTTGCTCAACTTGTCGTGCCTGTATTGACCAATGGTCGATTTTTATGTGTCGCCTAATTTTTGCTTTGGAATCAAACTGACCTGTCCCCAACCTCTCTCTTCTAGGAAACAGAAATGATCCCAGAAACGCTGTCGGAGCCCGTGGTAGCCTCAGTTCATGAAGCCCCCGTAGCCAACGTCGCTCCCTCAGAGCCCCTTGTAGAGGTAAGGCTGACCAACGCATTACATTAAGCCTTCTCAGTCCTAAGGGTGTGAATGTTAAACAAAATTGGGACGTTAACGTTAAGAAAAAATACATAACCGAAGAAGTTAGCGTCCACAAAATTGTAATCACAGTGCAGTTATCACTAAATTATCATCATAAAGGGAAAATTGCATAATAAACAAAAACCTAATGCAACAATGATGTAACGTTAGTCGAAGAGATGCATCTTTAAATTATTAGATATAAAGCACTTTGCTCGTCATCGTTAAGTTTGAAAAATGTCAGAGAAAGGCAAGCAACAGCAACGAACAGCCTGCTCTGCACGCTGTCGTACACATCGATCCAGAGCATTCCAAACATGCTCAATGTGTCACATGTCTGATCAGTGGAAGCTCCTTAGAGGAGAAAGGGGAGGACCCTTCTCAGTGATTTTCAGAAAATTAAAAACATTTTAAAAGTTATACTTTTTAGATAACTATACTAAACATAATCACGTCACCAAATAATTTATTAATACATACTATTTTGCAATGAAGGTCTACAGTAGCCTCAACACCGTTCTCTAGTGTAGCACTGTGGTGTAGCCGAAGGACAGCTAGCTTTTGTCCTCCTCTGCGTACATTGGCTCCTGGACTCTGTCCACGCATTTCAAGGCTGCGTGGAAACAATGACTGGTAAAGGATCCAAGACCAGCTCAGTTAATCCCTACCATTGTGACAATGAGTCATCATAATGCTGCATCAAATGTACATGATTTTAGGGGCATTGGCAAACACAATGTAAGTCATTTAATTTATGTAGCCCTAATTGCACCAAATACATCTGTTTATTCTACAGCTATTGTAAGCAGTAATCATGAGCCTATAATCCAGAGTAACACTGTTAGCACTGAGACGGTGTGCAATAGTAGGAAGACCACTTTATGCTGCTCACCCTGCACTATCAGCTCCAATGTAAATAACATGAGTAAGTCTACCTCTGAAAAGTTTCCCAGTAAAGCATTAAAAACAATCAAGCAGCCAAGAAAAGTGCTAAAAATAGCCCATATTAACATATGTAGCCTAAGAAACAAGGTCCATGAAGTTAATAACTTGCTTGTAACAGATGACATTCATATTCTGACTATCTCTGAAACTCACTTAGATACAGTGGTAGCAATACATGGTTATGCCATCTACCGAAAAGACAGATATGCCAACGGAGACGGTGTTGCGACCTATATTCAGAACCTCATTCCTCTAAAGCTTAGAGACAGTCTAATGTTAAATACTGTTGAAGTAATATGGCTACAGGTTCATCTGCCTCACCTAAAGCCCATTCTTGTGGGAAGCTGCTGTAGACCACCAAGTGCTAACAGTCAGTATCTGGATAATATGTATGAAATGCTTGATAAGGTACAGTGGGGAGAAAAAGTATTTGATACACTGCCGATTTTGCAGGTTTTCCTACGTACAAAGCATGTAGAGGTCTGTAATTTGTATCATAGGTACACTTCAACTGTGAGAGACGGAATCTAAAACAAAAATCCAGAAAATCACATTGTATGATTTTTAAGTAATTAATTTGCATTTTATTGCATGACATAAGTATTTGATACATCAGAAAAGCAGAACTTAATATTTGGTACAGAAACCTTTGTTTGCAATTACAGAGATCATGGGTGGCAAGTTAACCCTAAATATTTCTAAAACTTAAAGCATTGTATTTGGAACATAACACTCACTAAACCCTAAACCTCAACTAAATCTTGTAATAAATAATGTGGAAATTGAGCAAGTTGAGATGACTCAGCTGCTTGGAGTAACCCTAGATTGTAAACTGTCATGGTCAAAACACATTTATACAGTAGTAGCTAAGATGGGGAGAAGTCTGTCTATAATAAGGCGGTGCTCTGCCTTCTTGACACTATCAACAACGCAGGTCCTACAGGGCTCTAGTTTTATCGCACCTTGACTACTGTTTAGTCGTGTGGTCAGGGGCCACAAAAAAGGACTTAGGAAAATTGCAATTGGCTCAGAACATGGCAGCATGGCTGGCCCTTGGATGCACACAGAGAGCTAATATTAATAATATGCATGTCAATCTCTCCTGGCTGAAAGTGGAGGAGAGATTGACTTTCTCGCTATGTTTTATTTATGAGAGGTATTGACATGTTGAATGCACACAGCTCGGACACACATGTATACCCCACAAGACATGCCACAAGAGGTCTCTTCAGTCCCCAAGTCCAGAACAGACTATGGGAGGCACACAGTTCTACATAGAGCCATAACTACATGGAACTCTATTCCACATCAGGTAACTGACACAAGCAGTAAAATTATATTTAAAAAACAGATTAAAAAAACACCTTATGGAACAGCGGGGACTGTGAAGCAACACAAACATTGTCAGACACACACACACGCACTATACATACACATGGATTTAGTACTGTAGATATGTGGTGGAGTAGGGGCCTGAGGGCACACAGTGTGTTGTGAAATCTGTGAATGTATTGTAATGTTTTAACAATTGTATAAACTGCCTTAATTTTTCTGGACCCCAGGAAGAGTAGCTGCTACTTTGGCATCCATAATAAATACAAATACAAAACCTATGAGCCTCATGGTTCTCACCCCCTTCCATAGACTTACACAGTAATTAGGACAACTTCTGGAGGACATCCTCCAACCTATCAGAGCTCTTGCAGCATGAGTTGACATGTTCTCCACCCACTCAGAAAGGATCAGAGAATTAATCTAGTACTGAAAGTATAAGATACAGCTAGCTAGCACTGCAGTACATCAAATATGGTGAGTAGTTTACTCAAAGAGAGGCAATAGTTGAACAGTTTTGAACAAATACATTCCTTCCAAAATGGAGAGAGAGAGAGAGAGAGATAGAGAGAGAGAGGGTCATTCTTTTTCAGTTTCACTTACTTAGCTAGCAAATGCAGCTAGCTAGTTTAGCCTTCTCAAACACCCCGCTCAAAAAGAGGGGTGCTATGCTAGCTGGCTATGACTATGACTATCTAGCACAACACTGGAACTCTTCCAAGTCAAGGTACCTTTTGGTTTTAGTAATTTATTGACCTAAACTGCTTACTGACTGTACACTGTAACGTTACTGCTTGATTGTAGCAGGTTTACTATCACGTTAGTTCTATTGGCTGTGCTGACTATGACATTACATTAGCTAATATGGTGACAACGATGTAGGCTGTGTGTAGCAGTTATGATTTGGCTTGGAAAGTTTTTTTTCGCCTGGTCACATACAGCTGATGTGTTGTGCATTGACATCCACAAGCGACGAAGGGAAAAGGTGAGAGGAGGAGAGTGCATAGATGCGAGAAGGAATACAACGTGGCTGTTATTAAAGTGAACAGTGTTTACGCGTGATCAGCAGTGTATTCATTCCGCCAATTCTGTTGAAAAAAGTTTCTTAAACTGAAAAAATTGGGATAAACATACCTGAATGTTTAATAGAAACTCTCGTTTGCAACTGTTGGACTAATGATTACACCCTATATCAGCTTGATGCAGGCAAGAATATGCAAGGCAGTATTGAATGTGTCACTGTCTGTCCATGTGTTACCTCCAAAATGTTCTCTTGACCTGTGTGCACCTACGTTATAAACTTTCATTCATAGGCTAGGTTGTAGCAACCTCAAGATGGGTGAAGGTGAAAATTTGAGTATCATATAGTAGCCT
The DNA here is from genome assembly GCF_034236695.1 of Oncorhynchus nerka. Taxonomy (NCBI): domain Eukaryota; kingdom Metazoa; phylum Chordata; class Actinopteri; order Salmoniformes; family Salmonidae; genus Oncorhynchus; species Oncorhynchus nerka. The sequence continues at coordinate 61,835,747 of NC_088408.1, forward strand.
AAACCTATTGATGTTACATTTAACTGGATGAATGACATATGAATGACCGTCATCCTATATGCTGTAATAGAATTAAGGGCATGGTCATGAAATAAAAAACAAATAAAATCATCCTCCCTCATCTTAAAGGGCACTGACAGCCACTGGTCTGGACATGCAGGCCATGGATGTTCTGGGACATTTTGAGCTTCCAGGAATTGTGTACAGATCCTTGCGACATGGGGCTGTGCATTATTATGCTGAAACATGAGGTGATGGCGGCGGATTAATGGCACAACAATGGGCCTCAGGATCTTGTCACAGTATCTCTGTGCATTCAAATTGCCATAGATAAAATACAATTGTATTCGTTGTCTATTTCTTATGTCTGCCCATACCACAACCTCACCACAACCAATGTTGACATCAGAAAACCGCTCTCCCACACAACGCCATACACACCATCTGCTCTGTAGATTTAATCTGTGAAGAGCACACTTCTCCAGCATGCCAGTGGTCATCGAAGGTGAGCATTTGCCCACAGAATTCGGTTACAATGCCGAACTGCACGGAGAGCACGTAGATGAGCTTCCCTGAAATCGTTTTTGATCATTTGTGCAGAAAGTCGTCAGTTGTGCAAACCCACAGTTTTATCAGCTGTCTGTGAGGCTGGTCTCAGACGATCCCGCAGATGAAGAAGCCGGATGTGGAGGTCCTGGGCTGGTGTGGTTACATGTTATCTGTGGTTGAGGCCGGTTGGGCGAACTGCTAAATTGTCTAAAACAAAGTTGGAGGAGGGTTATGGTAGTACAGTTCTCTGACAAAAGCTCTGGTGGATATTCCTGCAGTCAGCATACCAATTTCACGCTCCCTCAACTTGAGACAGCTGTGGCATTGTGTTGTGTGACAAAACTGCGCATTTTAGAGTGGCCTTTTATTGTCCCCAGCACAAGGTGCACCTGTGCAATGATAATGCTGTTTAATCAGCATCTTGATATGCCACACCTGTCAGGTGGATGGATTATCTTGGCAACGGAAAAAATGCTTACTAACAGGAATGTAAACAAATTTGTGCACAACATACGCTTTTTGTGCGTATGGAACATTTCTATGAACTTTTATTTCAGCCAATGAAACATGCATGCAAATTTTTGACAAAACGCTTGCAGACTCGAGTGGTTTACTATCGAACACAACAAATGGCCACTCGACAAAAGGCTTAGGGGCCAAGTGTTCGGTTTGAGATTCAGTTTATGACTGCGGTAGATAAAACTTAATTGCCCCCTATAGCGGTCATACGCAATAGGACCATATTCTGCATTGTGAATTGACATGGAATTTAATGAAATTTGTACGGAAAACCGATAAATGGCCGGCTAAACACTAAGATTTGTTTCCCCATTTGTCACATCCCTACTCAGTCCCTTTACTTTTCTCAGTAAGAAAGGAGAAATGGAAGTTAAGTTAGAATTGGAATATTGTGTAACAGTCCTATGCTCTCCAGGCCCCAGTAGACCCTGTCATCGATACAGTGGCCGACAACTTTATCATCACAGAATCTGTCCCCACTCTGGAGGCAGCCATGGCTGAGCCCGCCATTGAGGAGCAGGTGAGACTCGGGCTCCAAATCATACCTACTCTTAACACATACACACAAGGATGTCGTTTTGGCACACCTTTAATCACCTGCTGGCATCCCGTCAAGTCTGACTGCGTGTCATCTCTGTTCAGGTGCCCGCAGTCCCAACAGATTCACTTGAGGCCCTATCGGAGTTGCTGAACAACGTCCCCCCAGTATCTGAGCCCGCCCCTGTCACAGCTGATAAAGTCATCGCCGTGAGTCTTCCTACTTTTTTCTATGCAGAGACTGAGGTGCCCAATGCCAGGTGTAGTTTTGGTAGAGCAGACATGAGACACACGCTTACTCCTGTAACCCCGTTGTCTGGTTGGTCTCTGGAGGCAGGTGACAAAGATGGGGGAGAGAGAGACGACACACTTCCACCCGATTACCGGCACTCTCCGGAGGACCTGCTGGTCAGAGTTAAACCATAATAACCTACAAGCTTTTCATCTACTCAGACTCATTTATAATAATGACTCAAACCAACTCTTTACGCAATCACCTTGGTATATTAAGCACTAACATATGATCAAATACTTTGGTGCAGGCTATCCTCTCATCTGAATGCTCTCGCACATTTTGAAATGTGCCCATCCAGGAGTTCTTGCTTCCTCGTGAGTTTCTCTCGCCCATCTTTGGATCAATCCTCCCCCCTTGTGGTCTTCCTTTTTACATTCTGTTCATTTCCTGGGCTGTGGGCTCCTCCAGCTCCTTTTAATGCATCAGGCATGTCATCTAGTGGGTGGGACTACTGATTTTAGTTGTGCGCTCAACATTGACTGGGTGTGTTGCCTTTGCAGGCTAAAGAGGGAATTGAAGCCCAGATGGAAATCGAATCCAAAAAGGACGCCACGGATGAGAATACTGCCCTGGATGTCCTCTCTGGACATTTCTCAGCCCCCCAGCCTGTCATCTCAGAACTACAGTGTCACACGCAGCTCGCCTCTGTGCCCGTAGAGCTCGCCTCCGTGGTAAGAGCATATAGTGACACGACTGTATCCAACTTTCCCAATCAATTACGATCTGTCTTTACGCGTATTGTAAATCAACCACCTCCTTTCTTACATTCCCATCGAAACCTCTCCCGTGTTCTTTAGGATATCCCAGCAGAGGCAGCATTGAATGGACATACTGCAACTGAGGTGGCCATTGAGGGATAGATCTCTGCAGGTGAGGACTTGTTGTTTAATCTCCCGAAATGCTTAGTTTGAACACACGCACGTGCGTTGGGTCTAAATTGGCATTAACATTCTGTTATTGTTTCTGTCTCCCCATAGATTTCCTCAGTCAGTATGGAAGACTGAAGAGAGCCTCACGGGGAGCCGACCAGCACATTTTACTTTTCAATATTTAGGGCTTCAAGGGACCGCCGGGAATTTATTAACATCCAACACTCAGTGCCTTTCCTGCTTAGGTTCTCACCAAAAGAAAATCAAACAAACACATTTTAATGCGGCATCAAGGCGGGGGAATAAGAGTCTTTGGATCAGAATGTGAATATTTGGAATGAACAAATTATGGCTTCTTTCATAGAATTTCTGTATCGTAATGCATTTATTGTGGATTTGCATCGATTGTAAATGGCATACATTGTGTATGGATACTGTAAAGAATGTGGAAATGACCTGTCTTCGCATTTGGACCATGTTTGTATGGATGGGAGGGGTATTTCCTTGTACGTGTTTTCTACATGCTGACTACACCGGGCACGAGCGTGTGTCTGCGTGCTCCATCACATGCATGCTGATTTTGTCCATCCACACCAGACGCGATCAGGTCATGTACGTTGAAATATCAAAACGAACTCTGAACCAACTATATTAATTTGGGGACAGGTTGAAACACATGAAACATTCATGGACATTTATCTAGCTAGCTCGCTGTTGCAAACTAATTTGTCCTGGGATATAAATATTGGGTTGTTACTTTACCTGAAATGCACAAGGTCCTTTTTTTCCCTGGATCTTTGTAGAATTTTGACCCATTTTGAGTCACACAAAATCGTGTGTCCTCTACTCCGACAATTAATCCACAGGTAAAAGTGGAAACCTAGTTAGTTTCTAGTAATCTCTCTTTCTTCAGTCTTCTTCTGTGGACTTTATATGGCGGTTGGTAACCAACTTTAAGGTGCATTACCACTATCAACTGGACTAGAGTGTCGATCTCAGTTCTGCTTTCAATCACCCGCGTGGGTCTATACTCCTAAAAACCAATGAGGAGTTGGGAGATGCAGGATTTACAGCGTGTCACGCGCCAAAAATAAAACCAAGTTCTATTTTAGCGCCTGGCTACGCAGACGCTTGCGAGCAGTTTGGATGATTGAATAGCATACCCATCCTCTTCACTGTGTACTGACAATGTGTCTACAGTCCTGTTGGAGAAAGTCTGCCCTGGGCAATGAGAAAGGGTGTGAAGTTTTTCAGGCCCTCTGGCCAGATTATCTTAAAGACGTCCTCTGGCGATTTTCTAACTTTTACTGTTGAAAAGCGATATCCCAAGTATATATACAGTAAAGTACACACAATAAAGGGTAGAAATAATAGAGGAACGAAAGAGGAAAGCCCCCCCCCCCCACTTATGCTACGTTATGACTTACCTGGACCACCTATTGAGATGTGCCTTTTAAGCCTTTTAAGTAAATCAGGTGTTAAATGAGGTGAAAAGGAGACTGGAGTTCAGCTTTAACGTTCAATTAACTACACTCAAATCTGGCCACTGAAAATGGGGGCTTGTAGATCATGTTTGTTTTTTAAAATTATATTTTCTAATTTTGTTTTGTATAGACCATTAGATGTGGTACAACCGCAGTTTGCGTACACGGTTCCGTGCTCTGGAAGATACCATGAGGAGTTATGTAATGAATATGCTGGGTTGGATTTCATTCACCTTTTTGAATAAAGATGTTACTCACCGTGATCCAGTTGTTGGCCTGTTTATTCTACATTAAATGTAGTAATCAGATGTATACTGAACAAAAATATTAACACAACATGCAACAATTTCAACAATTTTACTGAGTTAGTCAATTGAAATAAATTAATTAGGCCCTAATCTATTGATTTCCCATGACATAGGCCCAGCCAATGAGAATGAGTTTTTCCCCACAAAAGTGCTTTGATACAGACAGAAATACTCCTCAGTTTCATCAGCTGTCCGGGTGGCTGGTCTCAGCCGGATGTGGAGGTCCTGGGCTTGCATGGTTAAGCGTTGTCTGCGGTTGTGAGGCCGGTTGATGACATTGGAGGTGGCTTATGGTAGAGAAATTAACATTTACATTTTCTGGCAACAGCTCTGGCGGACATTCCTGCAGTCAGCATGACAATTGCACCCTCCCTCAACTTGAGTCATCTGTGGCATTGTGTTGTGTGACAAAACGGCACATTTTAGAGTGGCCTTATATTGTCCCCAGCACCAGGTGCACCTGTGTAATGATCATGGGGTTAATCAGCTTCTTGATATGCCACACCTGTCAGGTGGACGGATTATCTTGGCAAAGGAGAAACTCTCACTAACAGGAATGTAAGCACAATGTAAGTTACACACAATTTGAGAGAAATAAGCTTTTTGTATGTATGGAAAATATCTGGGATCTTTAATTTGAGTTCATGAAACATGGGACCAACACTTTACATGTTGCGTTTTATATTTTTGTTCAGTGTAAATGTTCAGCTTGATTTCAACATTGGCATAATGTTTGAAACTTCTTGCACTACCATACAAGCTTTCAGACAGTTGAACCAATCAATTATTTTAAACTACATTTTGTGGCATGTAATACAGAGTTTTCATTAGCTCATAATCCCTTTTCAATATTTTAATTTAATAATACCACACAAATATTTATTTAATAGTTGAAAAGAGTTAACGTTACATGCCAAGGCACAACATAAGGGTAGCAGCAAAGGGACATTATTACAACTAGTTCTGTCGGTGTAACCTACCTAGGAAAAACACCATGCTCTAGTTCTATGCATCTAGGATATTAATTTAGGAGACTGGTAGCATTTGCCAAGTTGAGTCATGTCTAAATGTATTTGAAAGATCTCCACAGATCCAAAGATGTCTGCTACTTTAGCAAGTGTATCATGAGTAAAATAAAATGCAGAATAAATATAAATAAAGCTAGAATCCGCACTTGCTACATCTATTTTTTGACTTATAAATGAATGAAATATATATATATACCCATTTGATTCTTGAATATCTATATTACAATACTATAAGCCTCTAACTGTGGGGTAGCTCTCAAACTTATTTTTCATCAGCCAGAAATCCTTCAAATAAAAAATATACACTTACTGTAGCAGTTTTACACATCCATTCGGCTATGGGTGCCTCCATCCGATGAAACTACACTTCCTGAGCTACACTTACACACAGATGTTCGGAGCATGCTAGCTAGCTAATTAGCACAGGTGGTCGCTTCTTGTCTTCTGTAAACAAGCACTGTATCATGGAGATATGGCCGTGTGGGATACCTAATCCTAACCCTATCAAGGTGTGTATCAATTTAGCCTTTTGTTTTTAGAAAATTATCTCTCTCTCATATGAAAGATAAGGTACTTATTGTTCGAAAATCGTACCACAAGTGATGCATGATAAATGTTCAGACCGAGCGTTGGGAATCTTCACAAAACTCCCCTTTACAGAAGACACCTTTGTCCAATGACTCGTGTAATGTAATAGAACTGAGTCATGATCAAGGGCTAACTGCGGGAGGATCTCTTACAATTTTGAGCCAATTTTCTTAATTTTATTCTGAAAAGAAGTGCGTCGTCCTCTTACATGCCACAGTAAACTTTATATTCCGCTGTGTTTTGCATTTTATTTGTGTCCGATTTTGTTTTTTGGAATGTCTTATATCTTTGGGATACTATGCTGCCACAATGTAAATTATGTAAGCATTTTTCTAATCTGTAGAATTACTACATTACCCATAATGCTCATTGATTGGGCATTCAAAATTACCATGGCAATTTTGCCTTCTATGTAGGGCAGGCCAGTAACATTTGCAAACAAATTGGGTCCCACAAGGGTGTGTTCTCAGCCCTCACCTGTACTTCCTGTTCACCCATGACTGCGTGGCCATGTGTAATAGTATAACTTTAGTCTGTCCCCTTGAACCAGGGACCCTCTGCACACATCAACAACTGACACCCACGAAGCATCGTTACCCATCGCTCCATAAAAGCCGCGGCCCTTGCAGAGCAAGGGGAACAACCACTTCAGGTCTCAGAGCGAGTGACGTCACCGATTGAAACGCTATTAGCGCGCACCCCACTAACTAGCTAGCCATTTCACATCGGTTACACATGCATGCCTCCAACTCAATTATCAAGTTTGCAGATGACTCTACAGTGGTAGGCTTGATTACCAACATCGACGAGACGGTCTACAGGGAGGAGGTGAGGTCCCTCGGAGTGTGGTGTCAGGAAAATAACCTCACACTCAACGTCAACAAAACAAAGGAGATGATTGTGGACTTCAGGAAACAGCAGAGGGAGCACCTCCCTATCCACATCGACTGGACAGTAGTGGAGGAGGTGGAAAGTTTTAAGTTCCTCGGCGTACACATCATGTACAAACTGAAATGGTCCACCCACACAGACAGCGTGGCGAAGAAGGCGCAACAGCGCCTCTTCAACCTCAGGAGGCTGAAGAAATTTGGCTTGTTACTGAAAACGCTCACAAACTTTTACAGATGCACAATCGAGAGCATCCTGTCGGGCTGTATCACCGCCTGGTACGGCAACTGCTCCGCCCACAACCGTAAGGCTCTCCAGAGGGTAGTGAGTTCTGCACAAGGCATCACCGGGTGCAAGCTACCTGCCCTCCAGGACACTTACAGCACCCGATGTCACAGGAAGGCCAAAAAGATAATCAAGGACAACAACCACCCGAGCCACTGCCTGTTAACCCCGCTACCATCCAGAAGGCGAGGTCAGTGCAGGTGCATCAAAGCGAATGAAAGAATGAAAAACAACTTCTATCTCAAGGCCATCAGACTGTTAAACAGCCATCACTAACATTGAGTGGCTGCTGCCAACATACTGACTCAAATCTCTAGCCACTTTAATAATAAAAAATTGGATGTAATAAATGTATCACTAGTCACTTTAAACAATGCCACTTTATATGTTTACATACCCAACATTACTCATCTCATATGTACAGTGGGGCAAAAATGTATTTAGTCAGCCACCAATTGTGCAAGTTCTCCCACTTAAAAAGATGAGAGAGGCCTTTAATTTTCACCATAGGTACACTTCAACTATAACAGACAAACTGAGGATTTTTTTTTAGAAAATCACAATATATGATTTTTAATGAATTAATTTGCAAATTATGGTGGAAAATAAATATTTGGTCACCTACAAACAAGCAAGATTTCTGGCTCTCACAGACCTGTAACTTCTTCTATAAGAGGCTTCTCTGTCCTCCACTTGTTACCTGTATTAATGGCATCTGTTTGAACTTATCAGTATAAAAGACACCTGTCCACAACCTCAAACAGTCACACTCCAAACTCCACTATGGCTAAGACCAAAGAGCTGTCAAAGGACACCAGAAACAAAATTGTAGACCTGCACCAGGCTGGGAAGACTGAATCTGCAAAAGGTAAGCAGCTTGGTTTGAAGAAATCAATTGTGGGAGCAATTATTAGGAAATGGAAGACATACACGACCACTGATAATCTCCCTCGATCTGAGGCTCCACGCAAGATCTCACCCCGTGGGGTCAAAATGATCACAAGAACGGTGAGCAAAAATCCCAGAACCACACGGGGAGACCTAGTGAATGACCTGCAGAGAGCTGGGACCAAAGTAACAAAGCCTACCATCAGCAAGGGCATTGAAGATGGCTGGGTCTTTCAGCATGACAATGATCCCAAACACACCGCCTGGGCAACGAAGGAGTGGCTTCGTAAGAAGCATTTCAAGGTCCTGGAGTTGCCTAGCCAGTCTCCAGATCTCAACCCCATAGAAAATCTATGGAGGGAGTTGAAAGTCCGTGTTGCCCAGCAACAGCCCCAAAACATCACTGCTCTAGAGGAGATCTGCATGGAGGAATGGGCCAAAATACCAGCAACAGTGTGTGAAAACCTTGTGAAGACTTACAGAAAACGTTTGACCTCTGTCATTGCCAACAAAGGGTATATAACAAAGTATTGACAAACTTTTGTTATTGACCAAATACTTATTTTCCACCATAATTTGCAAATAAATTCATTAAAAATCCTACAATGTGATTTTCTGGATTTTGTTTTCTCATTTTGTCTGTCATAGTTGAAGTGTACCTATGATGAAAATTACAGGCCTCTCTCATGTTTTTAAGTGGGAGAACTTGCACAATTGGTGGCTGACTAAATACTTTTTTGCCCCACTGTATATACTGTTCTCTATACCATCTACTGCATCTTGCCTACGTAGCACGGCCATCGCTCATCCATATATTTATATGTACATATTCTTATTCATTTACACTTGTGTGTATAAGGTAGTTGTTGTGAAATTGTTAAGATTACTTGTTAGATATCACTGCACGGTCGGAACTAGAAGCACAAGCACTTCTCTACACTCGCATTAACATCTGCTAACCATGTGTATGTGATCAATAAAATTGGATTTGACATTTGCAAACAAATTGTTTTACTGTGCCCAGTTGCAGACTTTTATGGTCACACAAGGTGCCACCGATTGATTCAAAATGAGTGGCCTAACAATTAGACTATTTACATGGCCCCATTTGCATTTGCAAACAAAAAAACATTAACAGTTCCACACATCTGTTTGGCCTCAAACTGTAATTTCAGCTATCATTTTGATATCATGTATGTTCAGTCTGCATCCATAGCTCTATGAATTTGAGAGTGGTTACATTTCTCCAGGCCCATCACTCAGCTTTTTACCAAAAGGGGTGGGGGTAAATGCTTCATGGTTTCAACGGCAGATTCTAGCTTTAAATAGTCTGCAATTAGTAAATGACGTGTAATAAATCGATATCAGGTCTCGTGTGTTTAACTTTGTGATACTTCTAATGATGTATGTCCCTCTGTGGGCACGTAAAGCACTTCAGCTTCATGTAGACGTTTCACTAATGTGATCGACGTTCAGCCTGTAACCATGTTTGGTATGACAATGACCATAGATTTACATTTACATTTAAGTCATTTAGCAGAAGCTCTTATAGATCTGGGACATGGTAATTGAAATGTGCATTCTGTTACAAAAATCACAAACTTCACCTTTCTATCTCTCTAAAACAATCCCATCATCCGTCTTTCATAGGCAGGTCAAATCATTAGATAAAATAATTTTATTGCATAGCTGACAGGAAAGACAAAGCAGATAGACAGAACAGATCAACAGGGAACACATCTTTATGAAAGACATCAGATCAGGTGACTTATTCACATACACACCTGTAGACAAATTATATCTTTACAGCTTCACATAAGGCACTTTTAGTGACATATCTTTTAACAGTGGAGCAGTGGGTCAGTGTGAACAACATACAGTACATGAAGAAAATGCCTTGTCATTTTCTTTCTACAGTATAGATAGAAAGAAAATGCAGTGGCAACTTACTAATCCCCAGTGAAGTGAAGACATTGGGGAAGAAAATGTTTTGCACAGCACACCTAATATTACAGTATTTCATGAGAGATGACATGATTGGCGACAGTAAAACCCAGCCCGTGGTTATTTGAAAGTTCACATTTGACAATGCAGACAATTATTTGACAGACAAATGCATGCATTCTAATGACTATGAAGTTGGTTTTAGAATGAGGTTAAGTTAAGGCAGGATGAAGTATGGCATGATACTGGAAATCATCTCTGTGCTTACTAGTGCCAGAGAGAAATAAATCTGACTCAACATGGTCACTTCCTGCAACACCTGCGATGCAGGTTCAGACCACCTTCAATGGGAGATATGATTGGTCCAGGAGATATTTGTAGGAATCAATCACATGTCAATCTCTCTGGTGTCAGCAATCACCGACTCACCCGCAGATAGCGCGACAGTGAAACCCATGCTATTAATTCCCTTAGAACAGCCAATCATCTACCAGAATTTAATAATAAAGACGTCACCTCTCGACGGCCCTAAGGTTTTATAAATTCCATGTTCCATTCACATTGTTAATTATATGTCTTGTATTACTTGAATTACAATTGTTTTTCAGAATGTTGAACAAATGTTCAGAAAATATTTGGAAAAATTGGAATGGTATCCGAACTCCTTCTCCCTCCCCACCCAGCTAATAAATGACCCATACACTGCAAACTCCCCCCATCCCATGAGAGACAGGCCTGAGATATTCCCCCCCTTTCGGAGTGGGCTCAGTCAGAGTCTTCGTCGTCAAGGTATTCATCGGCGTTGCTGTGTGTACGTGTGATATCTGTAATAGAACAAATCGGAAGGAAGAGCTTAGGCCAGTAACAGTGGTAGGAGATTCAATTACATTTCATTGGAATTAAAAAAAACATTTCCTCTATTAAGGGACCCATGATTGCAAAAGTACAACTATGTTCCAGTATGGACTGGACAGTTCTTTGTTGGGGGTTCCTCGTTTTGTCATCTTGCATTCTTAGTAGTGTTGTGTGTGACAATAAGGGCCCGTTTCACAGATACAGATTAAGCATGGTCATGGACCAAGAAACATGTGCAATAGAGATTCCCCACTGAAAGTACTTTTGAGTCCCGGGAATAGGGCTTTCATCAGTTTCCGGGAAAACGAAATAGCGTAAGGCTTCCACGTTCTGGCCTAAATGACTCACTGCCTCCTTGTTTCCTCTTGATGAGAGAGGCACACTGGGCATTTGTGGCCATCTCCAGAGCCAGCTTCTTCTCATTGTTTTTAATATCCATCCTGGCATCTGAAACACAAATACAGAAATAAACACAAATATAGAAAATGATTAACATACAAACAACCAGACATGCTCATACTAGGGTTATGGTCAATTCTAAATGGAACTCAGTCAATTCAGGAAGTAAAAAATAAATAAAAAAGGCTTATTTCGAATACAGTTTTAATCAGTTAATACAGGAGAAGGTATGTGTCTAATTTTATATTTCAAATTCATATCACTTTCTGAATTGACTGACTTCGATGTGAACTGAGCCCCAAACCCTGGCTCATACACACACAGAGATGGGAACCTAAACAGGAAAAGAGCAACAACAAACAAAAAGAGATGGAACTTGAAACGAAAGGTAGACAGACGGGCTTACTCTTATTCAGTAACATCTCCACTATGTCGGAGTATCCCTTCCAGGCGGCAGCATGCAGAGCAGTGTCTCCCAGTTTATTCTGCAGCGGAACAGAACAGCCGACATGTCAAAGACCTTACCCATCACATTTTTTTGCATAATTCTCACCATGTAGGGACAGTTTCCCAGACACAGATTAAGCCAAGCACTGGACTAAAATGCATGCTCAATAAAGAATCACCTTTGAAATACTTATATATATATATAAAAATGAAGTTAATCTAGTCCTGGACTTGAGTCTAAATAGAGTCTTTCGACTTTAATACTGTATGCATCAATCGCATACAGCCCAATCAGGCTGTACATTTTTTTGGGATCAATCATAGGAATTTGCCTGAAACCGCATTTTCCAAATGTGTAAACTGTTCTTCTCACCTGCTGGTTCAACTCAACGCTAGACTGCCCCAGCAAGATCTCCACCACATCTGTCACAAAAATTACAACACAACATAAAACTGTCGTACATCTCACAACAGCGTGTGTGTGTGTAGGCTGACATGCATTTGCTCTGTCATTCAAGAAAAAAAAAGAAGCTGAGTGCGTGTGTGCGTTGGCGCATTTGTGTGAGTGCATGAGTCTGTGCAACGATGCATGTGTTGTGGCGTGTGTGTAGTAGACAGATCTGTTACCTTTGTGTCCTCCGTGGCATCCCCAGTAGAGGGCAGTATTCCCAGCTTTGTCCAGTCCATTAATTCCCACTTTGTTCTCCAGACACTCACGTAGCCAACTCAGATTGCCTGCGTCCCACAGACGCAAAAATGTAAATACACACAAATAAACATGGGTATGCAAATGAAGCAAGCATCACACCATTCAAATTCATACAGGTTATAGAAGGTGTATAGCAAACAAACAATCAAAACGTAGTTTGTTATCAAACTATATAGTAGGTTTAGATTATTGGTGGTGCGGTGCACAATATTTGCTAATTGGGAAGAGTGAGTGACGCAGCGGGCCTCTTTTTGGTGCCTCACCTCGTTTAGCTGCCTCGTGCATTGGGTTGTCAATGGACTCTGCCTGCTCGGCCACTGTGGGTTGGGGAAGTCAAAGAGAAAAGTGTGATTTCAACAGAGCAACATGCTCCTTTAAAAACCACAGTTAGGGCATGAATCTATTAAGGGACGCCTAGAATAATCAAACACATAGAACATGTTTTCTCAATCTAAAGACAAGTTAATGGAATAATGCATTTACTGACATGGATGGGCACCTCTTTTGCGATACAACTTCAACCTTACCATGAAACTTGCCATACGACATACCACATACAGTGAATGGTTTGTTTACTCACCATAATTGCTTGGGATGAGGCCAGTTCTTCCCCTGCAGGTTCCCTTCCACCAATTGCTGTCACTCTAAGGATGACAGACAGGCAGTGAGAGCCAATAACAATACAGAATGCTTGTATCCAGTATCTCAGAGGTGAGAGAAAAGACAGACAGAAAGAGAGAAAGAGTATGGGATACAGGAAAGACAAGAGATGTAGGGAAAAAGGAGTGGAAGACATTTTATTTTTTAAGAGTGCCACACAGACAGAATAAATGAGTGAAAGGGAGAAAAGTGGACAGGCGGATACGGTAACTTACCGTATCAGAGATATACAAGATGTCTCCCTCTTCAAAGTAGAGCTCATCTGGCTGAAAAGCAAAAAATAAATATACCATCTTTAATTTGGACTGGTGTGAGGCGGAGTGAAGGGACTAGACCAACCATTAGGAAAAGAAACACTAACCGTTCGGGGGTCAAAGGTGAACATGGCTCTGAACACCTTGACCTGGCCTATAAGAGAACAGAGAGGGAAAGGAACATGAGTTTGAATGTATACAACTGTGCAGCGGGTCTCTCTCTCTCGCTCTCTCTCTCACACACGCACACACACAGCTGACAGTACACAGCACAAAAAGATCCAGACATGCTATCACACACATTTTCCGACTTTTCAGATTTTGTTCTATCAGATCCATTTACACAATGAACAGACATTGGGTCCTCATCCACACACTCCAAGGCTACAGGCCTTAGGGCCTCTGAAGACACACTGTACTAGCTTGTCTCAATCCCAGGGGTAGGATGTTACCAGATTGGTGTTAAGAGAAAGCTAAACTAGTTCATAGGCACAGAGAAACCAGGGTGGTGTTCATTAGGCACAAAACTGAGTGAAGGGGATACCTGCAGGCCTTCTTGTCCAAAAATAAACATCAAATGAACATGACTCAGGCATAAAGAAACACTGTTTATGCAGAAACTGATCAAAATGGGAATCAATTAGCGAACTGAAAACACTGGAGTATGCAAGCCTTTATACTGCTTTCTGAGTGTAACACCTGTTTTACACTAGTGTATACACCCTTATGTTATACTAGGGAAATTGTGTTTCCATAGCTAGGGCTAACAGTGAGGACTTGTGAAGAGCAGAATCAACAAACTCTGCATAATTAAAAGTTACTTTGTGAGAAGGCGTTATAGTTTACAGTTAGCCATTACGTAAATGTGGCCTGGCTTTGGCCCCAAATGAGAGCAGGTCCGCCAGAACTATGGCCCAGGAAGACATGGGTGCCAACCCACGTCGATGAAAACAGAAAAGTCTGAGCCTTTTGGGGTGAAACACTGGGGTAAATCTTATATGGAAATGCGCCAGAGATTTTCTCTCTGTATACACCCTGACTGAGCCACACATTGTTCCAGAGAGAAGCTGCTGTTGAGTTCATAGACAAAACCTGCTTTATTCAGCTCTGTTCCCGGAGTGGTTCTGCAGGCCCCATCCTGCCCCTGTGAAAACTCTGGGGCCTGTGCAGACTAGCCCGCCCACAATACTCTCAGCCTCACAGTCTGAGCTTGCTATGCAGCGGTAATTCACAACAGACAGAACCCAGGACATAGCTGGCTAGCTGAGAGGCTACAACTCTATTTACATTTTAGTTTTATTTTAAATATATGTTTCTAAGTAACTTTAGTACTGTGTAGGGCAAGCACCTGGATAATTAAATGCCTGTGTGTGTTGGGGGGCTAAGCAGCTTTGGGCAGGCACAGGCTTGCGGGGCTCTGTATTTCAGGAATGATTCATTCCTGGTTCAGGAAAAACCCCAAAGGTAGGCCTAAATCAGAATGACAGTCTTCATGTTAGTAACACTCTCGAATTTAAAAAGGTTCAAAGAAAAAAATAGAAAAACAAAAAGCAAAACTTTGGTGAGTGAGTTTATACAATGTCAAGGGGTCAACTGCTTTGTGCATGTTACCACCATGGCATTTCCAGTGTCTGTAAATTAGACATGTCGACGATGAGTATCACGTGTCTCCTCTGTAACACCCAGGATGCTCTGATTCAAACTCCCATTATAGACAGCTCTGCAAACGTTATAATGTTAAAATACTTTCGTTGCTCGCCGAATATGGAGTGTTGCTGTTCAACTATCTTCAACTATTCCCGTTACGGCCGGTATTGTACTTCCAAAAAAAAGGTAAATATAAAAATGTAGAGGCAACCGATAAAAATGCTTATTCGGCACATTCATTCCATCACTCATCCGTGCCACGCACACAGGTCGGAAGTCTCCAACAGCTCAATACATTGGATGTTCCGCCCTGATTTAACTTTCATTGTTGATTTGTTTATCTTTCATGGAAGATTCTTTGTCCATAAAATGAAGTGGGCAGAGAACAAACCCCCTTTTCACATTATTTAAGATATAATTAAAATATTATTTTGAAATGATCAGTAAATGTAAAAACAAAAAAGCAATACGCACCAAAAGTATTTAACAAATTGAAAATGAATCTTGATATGTAATACCCCTGTCTGTTAGGTTTATGTACTCTTGTTTGTATATGTCTGTTTTTTTGTATTTGTTGCGTTTATAATAAAACATAAATAAATAATAATAAATCAAATAAAACGTTAGAGGTTCCGAAAAGGCATTTTTTTTCAGTTGCTTGTAAATTTTTATTTTGACATACCGGACGTAACGGGAGTAAATGAAGATAATTGCTCATCGAAACGCCATATTTGGTGAGTAAGGTAGGGTTTTCACTAACAATGAATTCATGAGAAGGTCCGCCCCCATTCATTTTCAACGAGGGCACGCAGAGAAATGTGCGGGGAGAGGTGAGCGGCGAGAACCCTGCTATCCGAGCGGTAAAAAAAGTTGACCTCGGCTCTACTTTATGCAAATGTTAAGCGAAGTGTTGGAGCGAAGCACAGTCAAGAGGAGGCGCCGCTTCTGGTCAGAACCCATTGTATATTTTGACATAACGCTTGCAGAGCTGTGTAATTGCAGTTTGAATCTCAGCTTCCGGGGCCCGGTTTCACGTTAGCGATGGAATTTAGCCTTACGTGTGTTTTAATTATGTATCTTTCCTACAATGACCGAAGCTGTAGCATGCGTTTCCCAAAACACAACGCAGAGAGAACGGTCGCTAAGAGTGTGTTAGAGAATGTGTCAATACCGATAGGATCGAATGAAAGGGAGCGCTGCTCTCGGATCAGCTTCTCCATTAAAATTGTACTTTATAATTATTTCACAATACTGACGACGGATCAGCTCCCATAGAGAGATTACCACCTATAGCTGCAAATATTGAGGCGGCTTATTCTAATGCTTAGATAAAAATGCACTAAATCGTAGATTTGACAAATCATTGCGCACATTAGGCTACACATCATGACATATATTGAGCCAAATTACAGACAGTTGCAAAATAGAACAATTTATTGAGCAAATGTATTTAAATATGATTGAAATAGGCCTATAGCCTACTGTTTATTTGAATAAAGTGTTTAATTTGCCTGGTTACCCAAACCCCTTGCTCTGGCCAAACGCTATGCCACGCCCACGGATGTTAGTTTCTTCTCCGCCTTGAGGGGATTAGGCTCAAAACAAAAGTGATGTAATTAAGCACAAGGAGCAATGAGTAGGATTCAAATGAAATTGTATGTGTCTTATGCTCCATAAACAACATGTGTACACTAACAGTGTTATATAAATAATCTAATATGAAGCGTTACTAGCAGACCAAAGCTCTGGTTACAGTCAAGTCTAGAGCCTGTGTGCAATAACATGATTATCCGAAGGACACACAGCTGCCATCACGCAAATATACTCCCCTGTAAACTACAAAGAGCAGCCTGCAACAATAACGAGCTTAGAAGTGCCAAGCTATCTCACTGACATTGAACCCAGCATGCACTCCTGCAAAGACAGGAAACACCTGGGCCTAAAGCAGACATGACCAATATCCACGTTTCCTTGACACACATACATTTCATGAGCACTGTACACAAACACTCTACCCCCCCCCCCCCCTACTGGTCAGGTGCCAAGAGCAAAGGACTTTGCTGTGCACCAATGGGGCCCGCTCTGGCTAGAGCCTCCAACTCTTCAGGACCAGTCAGAAGACCAACACGACGAGACTCCACCTACATTATTCTGTGTATACATTCTGCTGTAAACTCTGGCTGAGCAGCCTAATTATTCTGACTCCTCACAGGAGTCACATTCCTTAGGTCCGTGCACGATAAACGGCAGGACAAGATATCTTTGACCAATAAACAGCCTTTTTGATACACCTGATTCCACTCTGTCCAGCGTCGTTGTTTTGCATTCCTCTCCAGTATGAAACACCAACAAAAGTGAAACGATTACTTACAGGCCCTTCCCAACAATGCAGAAAGAGGGAAAAAGAGAAATAAAAATAACAAGGAATAAATACACAATGAGTAACGATAACTTTGCTATATACACACGGGGTACCAGTACCAAGTCGATGTGTAGAGGTACGAGGTAGATATGGACATATACTGTAGGTAGGGATTAATTATATAATAAAAACACAGAAATACGAGCCTTAAAATCCAGAAACTATAATTTAGAAAACAAAATGTTAATTATTTCAGTGAAATACAGAACTGTTCTGTATTTTATCTAATGGGTGGCACCCATCAGTCTAAATATTGCTGTTACATTGCACAACCTTCAATGTTATGTCATAATTATGTAAAATTCTGGCAAATTAATTACAGTATGTTAGGAAGAAATGGTCTTCACACAGTTCGCAACGAGCCAGGCGGCCCAAACTGCTGCATATAATGACTCAGCTTGCACTGAATGCAAGAGAGGTGACACAATTTCCCTAGATAATATTGCCTGCTAACATGAATTTATTTTAACTAAATATGCAGGTTTAGAAAAATGTACTTCTGTATTGATTTTAAGAAAGGCATTGATGTTAAATACATTTGTGCACAGATTGTGCTTTTGTCGCGAATGCGCTTGTTAAATCATCACCCGTTTGGCGTAGTTGAAGTAGGCTGTGATTCAATGTTAAATTAACAGGCACCGCATTGATTATATGCAACGCAGGACAAGCTAGTTAACCATCAACCATGTGTAGTTAACTAGTGATTGTGAAGATTGATTGTTTTTTACAAGATACGTTTAATACTAGCTAGCAACTTACCTTGGCTCCTTGCAGCCACAAGGTCCTTTTGATGCTGCACTTGTGTAACAGGTGGTCAGCCTGCAACGCAGTCTCCTCGTGGATTGCAATGTAATCAGC
This sequence comes from Oncorhynchus nerka, assembly GCF_034236695.1. Taxonomy (NCBI): domain Eukaryota; kingdom Metazoa; phylum Chordata; class Actinopteri; order Salmoniformes; family Salmonidae; genus Oncorhynchus; species Oncorhynchus nerka. The sequence continues at coordinate 61,854,180 of NC_088408.1, forward strand.
GTCCAAAATGGCTGATTACTGATTGTTATGAAAACTTGTAATCGGCCTTGCCGATTAATCAGTCGACCTCTAGTATGGACGATGATAATTCCTTAGTGATGTGGAAAGAGAGGAACTTGAAGCTCTCGACCTGCTCCACTACAGCCCTGTCGATGTGGCTGGGGCGTGCTCAGCCCTCAGTTTCCTGTAGTCCACAATCAGGGTCTTTGTCTTACTGACGTTGAGGTAGAGGTTGTTGTCCTGACACTACACTGCCAGGTCTCTGACCTCCCTCCCTGTAGGCTGTCTCATCATCGTCGGTGATCAGGCCTACCACCGCCCGTCATCTGCAAACTTATTAATGGTGTTGTAGTCGTGCTCGGCCACAGTCTTGGGTGAACAAGGAGTACAGGAGGGAACTAAGCACGCATCCCTAAGGTGCCCCTGTGATGAAGGTCAGCGCGGCGGATGTGATGTTACCTACTCCCACCACCTGGGGGCGGCCCGTCAGGAAGTACAGGATTCAGTTGCAGAGGGAATTGCTTAATCCCAGGATCCTTAGCATAGTGTACATGGTACCAGGGCACAAAAGAAATAGGGCCAAACGATCCTTTGTCTCAGCGGCAATAAGGCTCCTGAATGTTTAAAACTACAAGTAGGACCAGCAGGCTGGCCTACAGCTAACATTGTGGATGACAGAGTGTTGTGTACAGGTTAACCATTGATGACGAATTGCACTTATTCTACCTGTATATTATGTCATTTGTGTTATGTGTGCACAGAGCCACAACCAAAATTTCCCCATGGGGATATATCTTAGTGTGATTGCTTTTGATAAAAATTCTTCATCTGCCTTCCCAGTGAAAACTATACTGTACAAAAATATAAAATGCAACATGTTGGTCCCATGTTTTATGAGCTGAAATAAAGGATCCCAGAAACGTTCCATATGCACAGAAAGCTTATTTTTCAATTTTTGTGCACAAATTTGTTTACAACCCTATTAGTAAGCATTTCTCATTTGCCAAGATAATCCATTCACCTGACAGGTGTGGCATATCAAGAAGCTGATTAACATCATGATCATTACACTGGTGCACCTTACACGGGGGGACAAAAGGCCCTAAAAAAACTAAATGTGCAGTTGTCACAACAGAATGCCAGAGATGTCTCAAGTTCAGGGAGCATGTAATTGGCCTGCCTACTGCAGGAATGTCCACCAGAGCTGTTGCCAGATAATTTAATATTAATTTCTCTCCCATAAGTCACATCCTGTAGTCCTAGTTCACCCACGACTCCAACACCGTCATTACGTTTTCTTACGACACAACGGTGATAGGCCTGATCACCGACAACAAAGAGACAGCCTATAGGGAGGAGGTCAGAGACTGCCAGGACAACACTCTCTCCCTCAACTACAGGAAAAGGAGGGCTGAACACGCCCCCATTCACATCGACGGGGCGGTAGTGGAGCGGGTCGAGAGCTTCAAGTTCCTTGGTGTACACATCAACAAATTATCATGGTCCAAACACACCAAGACAGTTGTAAAGAGGGCATGACAACGTCCTCAGGAGTCTGAAAAGATTTGGCATGGGTCCTCAGATCGACCAAAAAGTTATACAGCTGCACCATCAAAAGCATCCTGACCGATTGCATTACTGCCTGGTATGGCAACCGCTCAGCATCCGACTAAGGCGCTACAGAGGGTGGTGCGTATGGCCCAGTACATCACTGGGTCCAAGCTTCCTACCATCCAGGACCTATATACTAGGCGGAGTCAGAGGAAGGCCCCCAAAAAATTAAAAGACTCCAGTCACCCAAGTCAGACTGTTCTCTCTGCACCGCATGGTCGCTCCGGCACCGCTTGCCAAGTCGAGGTCGAAAAAGCTACTTAAAAGATTCTACACCCAAGCCATAAGAGTGCTGAACAAGTAATCAAATGGCTAACTGGACTATTTGCTTCTTTTCATAAAAAAAAAAATGGACATACTGTTTTATCTATGCATAGTCACTTTACCCTTACATTACCTTATTTACCTTGATTAACCTGTACCCCTGCAAATTGACTTGGTACTGGAACCCACTGTATATAGCCTCGTTATTGTTATTTTGTGTCACTAAATAAACCAAAATAAAAAAATAAAATATTTTCTTAGCTGCATTGTTGCTTAATTAATGGCTTGTAAGTAAGTATTTCACGGTAAGGTCTACCTACACCTGTTGTATTCAGCGCATGTGACAAATACAATTGTATTTGATTTGAGAAAGGCGCTCCTCATTCACCGCTTTTGCCCGTTCACGTCACGGGCCATAGACCGGTGCCCCGCGGCTCAGCATAATCGAACACGCCCATTGGCAACTTTAATTGTAGTCAACTTTGCTCTGAAGTTATCCGCGGTCACAGAGAGAGTTAAAGCACGTGATTATATGTTTAGCGTAGATCTTCAGTGTATAAAGACGAGCTTTGATGGTCTACGACTGGTCTGAGGCAGACATTAGATTACGAGCAAGTGCAATTTTAATAACGATGGTTTTTGGAAACATCTCGGAGATAGAACCTGTGTATGAGCATAGTTCAAACAATTAACTTATCCTAAATATATTTTGGGGGGTATCGGACCTTAGACGATAGATAAGAGTCACGTCATGCTCATCGTCGACGTCTCTAATGCCGCGTTCACGTACTAATCGGAACTAGGAATCTGACATTTCCGACTGTTTGTAGTTATACACGTGCCGCGTTCAACCACTTGCGGCATTTCGCACAGACACTGGGGCAGGTTTCCAGTACTGAACCACAAGTGCAATATGTAGCTAACCATATAAAATGTTTAACATTGGCTTAAGCAACTCCACACAACTTTCTGAAAGTTTTTAGGATGGGGCTGCACACATTGCAAGCAACTGTGCATTTTGTGTGTGGCTAGCCTGATAACGTCAGCTAGTTAACTTGCATTACTGTGAAATGGGGAAGTCACGTTAGCCATGATGACATAGCCATGGGATCTACATCTAGCTAGCTAGATAATTTTGGATCTAGCTAGTTCGTAAAGCTAGACAGGACGACAGTGAGAAAAGGACAGAGACAACTGAAATCTGACTGAAATGTTCAATTATTCAAGGAGATTACTGGTCAAACATTTGGCTAGCTAGGTGTGTTACACTTGCTTGACGCCGGGATGGAAGAGGAAGTTTCAAGTAGCTAACGTTAGTTCGCTTAACGTTTTCTAGCTCATTATCACGCAGTTAATCGAATACTTACCAGGTTTGGCTGGCTTGGGAGGCGGTTTGGACATTTTCAGACTTTAAAGAGTAGCTACGCGGTATCTTTTCTGAAAAAGTTGCTTACCGTCCTAAAATAAGAGGTACTGTCTCACTTCCAATAAGGAAGTAGGCTACTGTCTGACAGAACCAGCTAGGCGGAAAACTAGAAGTGCGCATGCCCACTGATAAATTACTAATATTTTGGTTAGTCTGAGGTAAAATATGTTCTAGTAGCTAGGTAATATAATTGGATAGAGTTATATTACAGCCTAGACATCAATAAACTTGAGCTTTTCACAGCTAAATGCAAAAATATTATCAGCCCTGAAAAATGTCTTCTGTCTTAGCTCGTATCTTTATCAACAAGTAGAAATGGACTGATGACAACAGAACTAAAACAGCACACTTTAAAACATGGTTAGTGTAGTATATTTAGCGTATTTAACGATCCTAAGGAATGTATCGCATATAGCTAGCAAATGTTTTATTTTGAAATGTTAATTCATTTAATATTTCCCTGCACCCACTACAGATTTTGTCCTAGGACAGGGCAGCCAGGGGTCGTGCATCGTGGAGCCCTTTAAATGATGACGTATTAATGCAGGATCGCGAATCCATCGTCTTGCTGTGGAATAGCGGAACCACTATCAGTACTTTAATAAAAGTACTCTAAAATTAGCCCTGTTTTTATAATTTCTCTCAATTCTACAAGAGGAGGTTTATGTTACCCGCATTTGTCAGCATTCAACGGGACAATTTCACAACCTCCCAACTAGCTTCAGCCATGAGGACCCTTGTCGTTGGAATTGGAGGGTAAGTGTTAATGTAAGTGCTATTATTTGAATCTGATCTGAAATTGTGTGAGACGAAACCTTGTTATTTCAGAATCACGACCATTCAATCTGACCATTACATCTGAAATGTAGCTGCATTCTTTTGGGCTTATCTTTTGGCCATTGGGGTAGTTGACGTGACGCCCCCTTTTTTTGGGCAACAATGGCAAACCATTTAAATTGGTTAAAATTGTGACATATTACTAAAAGCTTTGTGTGTTTATTTTAATTGTGACATATTACTAAAAGTTGTGTGTGTTTATTACACTTCATGCCGTGTATTTATTTTCTTACTATTTTGAACCGACGCGGTAATTATGCAATGGTTTGACTGTCCCATGTAAGGTTATGGAACTTAATGAACACATTTAATAACATTTCCTTCACCTACTCTTGTATTTATGACATCTATTTCAAGAAACAGTAATCCTAGTCCCTAACAGTAGGCCTAGTCCATTCATGATATTTCCAAATAGTTCTGATTGATTACATGTTATCGTCAAAATCAATGTCCACATGGTGTGGCACGATGTAGTCCTAAAAACCGGACATGAAACATGTTCTGCTTCGTTCAGCCATTCCTATGGTCAAAATGATGTGGGTTTTGGGATAAACGTTGAAAATGCCGCATTCAGTTTATGTCGGAAACTCGGAAACTTCTGATTTAATAATTTAGGCGGAAGAGTCGGATCCCGAGTTCCCACTTGGGCGTTATCAGAATCAATCAATAGGATGTTCTATCTACGCAAATAACTTAATGTTCGTTTTAACACGGAGTTTCTGACAACTTGAACGCAGCATAACACAGGTTTGGGGGGATATGTTATACGTTTTGAATTATGAAGCCTTTTTGCTTTATGTGCTTATTTTGATGACATGAACGCTTCAAAATGCACACATTGGCGTTAACCCATGAAGGTTATCTAATAGAACAACACGTATACAATATTCTAAACGTGTGTTAAATGCAGACCACATTTTCGGGGTTTATAATTTAAAAAACTACAAAACCCCCGATCATTTCCCCATAGGCTTTGGCCAACTAGCCATAGTGGAGTTAGTCACCATTAGTGACTACAAGAAGAAGCCATTACTTTTGGTCTCTATGTGATTCTTCTTTCAGCTGTATGAAGAACTACACGCAAAATGTATATTGTCACCACTAACTGGACAGGGGTGAAAAAATGTACAAAAGAAAAGTCAATTCCATACAAGGAAGGGGAAATTATCATTTAAAGAGCGTCTGCCCCTAAAAACCTAAGTGTAAATAGTTGTGGTCATAGTCAGTCTCGTATCAAACGGAGTTTTGATCCTCAGTGGACCACAATGAGTAAATTAAGGTTGGGGTTGGATTACAATTATGTCAACAAATCATTCCCCCTTTTGCGAAGCTCCACGTGCAAATCGCCCCTCCGCCCACTTCGCTTCCCTTCATTTAATGGGGCACTGTTGTTGTTTCATCGCCCCCAAACAACGCGTTCAAAGGATCACGGCCTTTGGTTTGAGATGTAAAAGCCCTATACGGATTGACCATGTAATGCATAATTCCATCAGGATGCACAGCCAACAACCATTGTTTGCATGCCCTGCCGAAGGACCCTATCATCATGCGGGATATGTGGTTGGAGTTCGTTGGTCCCAAGTGGTGGTGAGTATACCGGTGGCTAGACCATAGACTGCTGGTTATGTAGCTGAAGTTAGCTAGCAGCAGGCTACCAACTAGCTAGCTGGCTAACGTTAGCCTACCTCAATGCACCTTTGATTTGGCATGGAAAAACGATGACATTTCAAATAAGTAATGATTGTGTTGTCCCCCGATTGACTTTAGCCAGCAAGCAAAGATTGAGGGGACCACTGTATTTTAGCTAGCTAACATTAGCATTGCTAGTTATTTTTGTCTTTAAGGTAAAATTGACGACTACATAATATGGCAAAGTTGATTCCTACAAATTATATGCCTACGTTTAGCAATTTCATCGTATTTCCAATGCACTCTAATGTTGTGTAATTTAGAGGAAATAGTCACAAGCGAGGTCCAACCCATGCCTAGACTCTAGGGCACAAATAAATATTGGCTGCAGTTATGGTGATACTCATGTCTGACTACAACAGTGTACTAACTAGCAGCAACAAACTCAAACCAACCCAAGGCCATAGCAAAACATGTCACAGTTGGTTGCATAGTCTAATGGTGTCACTGGCCTGAATGTAATCTAATCTGGAGTCAGTCAGTCTACATCTGGAAAGCACAACATTAGCTTCCAAACAAGATTTAAGTTGTTTCTCAAGCTATGTTTATAATTGAGGGATGATGACAATCGTTGACACTGTTTTTCTTTTAGATAAAGTGCACAGTTGGGTGTCAGACTGATCCCCTGGTCATTAACGGATGCTGGGACCTACCAGAAGGAGCAAAGGTGGGTATCGTAATATGTCCAGCAATGTGATTGCAATGGTTTAGCAACCTCAATCATTTCATTCACTGTTCACTTTCTATTTTCACAGCTTGTCAGCAAGATCTTGGAATAAAAGTGTGTCATGCGACACAAGTAGGCTAAATCACATCCGGCTATGATTGGGAATCCCATAGGGCGGTGCACAATTGGCCCAGTGTCATCTGGGTTTGACCTGGATAGGCTGTCCATTGTAAATAAGAATTTGTTCTTAACTGACTTGCCTAGTTAAAAAAAAAAAAAAAAAATCCTGTGATCTTTCCTTGGTTGTCAGTCTATCTCGACTCCTATGAAAAGGACAGGAGGCCTCTGATAGTGACTTGAGTTACTGCCCTGATGATACTGACGGCTTCATCAACAACGACAAATAATGTGAATTATGTGAAAAGTTGTATTCAAATATACCCATCTTGATAAACAATTAGGCTAATAACCCCAGCCAAGCAGATACAACTAGTAGTCATTTCTGTTGTGAAGTGCATTAGAAAAAAGCTTTGTCCATTTCTAAAGAACAAAATTCAATTTGCCACTTGGCATTTGATAGATACTTTATGCAAACTGACATTATTTGTGGCTTATTTACATAGATGCATATAATGTCCAGGGCATAACCTAGCCTGGTGGAACCAGCCTGATTGCTGTGTTCACCATTCAATTTCATTTCTGTGTGTGTGTGTGTGCGTGTGCGTGCGTGCGTGTGACCAGTATCTTTGATGAGAGGCCAGGAGCTGATCTACGTTGCTATGCCCATCAATGCGGCTCTGGAAAATACCTCAACTCCAGCCTCACCTCTTGCCTGCTCACCAATGGTCATCGATGGGGAGGTCAGAATTAGGTAGGTTTTATCTGACTTGTTCAGACTTCAACATAGGATAGGTAATATCTGACACACAAACATGTACTAACTGCCACTGGTAATAGAAAAGTAACTGTGTGTATGTGTTCACAGAAACATGTATGGAACCAGTACATGGAGACTTGTAAGGTGATGTGATGAGGTCCAGACGGACAAATGAGCTTGATACTGATGTCTCTGAATGGAGAGAGAGAGAGAGAACTGGCACTCGTGTCTTGTAAAATTATAATACCATCGTTTACTTGTATTGTCTTTTTTGATTATTGAATTGAATGGTAGGAAGAAACCCTTTGTATTCTTCACCAGGATCAGGGAACTCCTGTTGTATACAGGACACTACACAGGAAGGTATGACCACTCTGATATCTTTGCCAAGATGGCCCCATTACCACCGGGCAAAATGTCGATGGGCACAGTATCTGTATCGGCTGGGAAAGACAATGAAAGATGACTGGTACACATTATATTAGCAGAACACGGCTTCTATGGTATTATGCGAAGTGTTATTTATTATACATGGACCTTTTACTACATTTGAAAGATATCAAAACACTTACTTTTGAATATCTACATAAATTCAGCAATTGCATTCTCATATTACTCTGTAGGCTACTGACCTATTCAAAGCTTCATCTGGCATCTCACCATACATCTGCCTGTACTTATTGAACTCAACCTAGAGACGTTTTTGTTGTGATAGACGGGATGGGTGTTTAACAACAACAACCGAGGCGTGCTCAACTGTGGGGCAAAACAGACGGCTTTGTTTTAGATTGTTGACCACATGTAAACTATTTAGTCTCCAATGTTTATTGAAAACATTAATACATCGTTAGTTGTTGGTTAGCTAGCGAGTTTTTGCCATATTAGCATTGACATGAAATCTGTCAAAACACCTCAACAAGACATGTTATCAAGAACAAGATAAATCTGCTGAATTACTCGCTGAAACGAGTAATTTACGATTCCCCACATAGGAGTTTCTTGTTATGGTTGGTAGCCATCTTGCCATCCATAATCACAAAAACTCAGACTTCTGCCCCATTGAAGTGAGTGCATCGTTTTCGTGACGTCAGCTAATCCATCTATTGAGTGGGGGGAAAACCGCTTTTTGCGGGCAAGGTGCTGACAGATGGATGTGTCTTGGTGATAGCAAGGACACACCCAAGAAACACCCAAATCAAACCACACCCCCAAGACAACTCACATTTGGCTTCTGTCATGGCGTCAGCATTTCTTGAGGAGCCAGCCAAAAGACCAGGCCAAATCAGCGGGTGCGCAGTTCCCTTTTAATCCACACAACTACAAAAAAAGTATTAACCCAAAAAATATACATTCCCACTCCTTAAGTAATTAGGAAACTCAAATACCCTGCTCAGGCTCTGGGGTCTGAGAGGGTGTGACCGCACGAGACAAGACTCCATGTAGCTCCTCAGATGTAAATAGTTTTAATCCCAGAGTTCAGTTGCAGAAACAATGTTGATCATTGAGCTTTCTTGACTTCTTTCGTACTAGTGCAGTTCGGTTTTTCACCATTTCTATAAATGACACAATCTACTTTCTTCACATGAACAATTTCTGGGTCCTGCCGGTGATACTCAGGCTGCAGTGTAGGCCTACCTTTTTGACAGCCTCCCCATAGGAGACTCTCAACTTCCCTGATTTTGTTCACCACTATAATTTCAACATTTTGCTTCCTGGTCATTCTCTAACACTAAACATGTGAAATCTCTTTCATAGTGATCCCCCCCCACCACACTTCTTACATGTCCAAACATTTTACAGCAAGAACATTGTAAAGACCGCTTACAAAAGCTCTGAGAAGATAGTACACATGTCCCAGCTGCACTTGAGTAGGGAGAGATTTCACATAAAACATACAGAACAGACTTCCTCTTTCTGCCATTAATCATTCTTCAGAAAGGAAACAGCCTGTGAAAATATGTAAACATTTATTAAAGAATGATCAATGCAAGTATTGGCAACATAGGTTCTGCTCCTTCAGGCTACCTCACTGCCCAATCAAAGCGTAAATGTATAAAATTACATAAAAACCGCAAGCGCAGTAAGCTAGAACAATCCCCCAACAGGAAAACAACTTAACAGGTGGAGGCTGGGGTGATGGTGGGAGTAAAAGAAGCAAATGCATTCTAGAAGCAGGATGTGTGACCAGAACCGGTCATTTTAAATAGACCGCCAAATAAGGCAGGCGTGATTGCTACTATCGTCTAATTGGCTGAGGTGGGAAATCGATTCCCATTCCGAACAGGAATCATTTTATTTCAGAAAGGAAACGCCACATAGAAATATATGTTTTGCCATTTATTAAGGAATGAATAATGCAAGTCTTGGCAAATATACATTTTTAATTATTATATATATATATATATATATATATATTAGGCTCTGCTCCTTCATGTTAGCTCACTGCCTAAGAAAGTGTCAATATATAACATGATCTACAAGGAGTGAGTGCGGTAAACTATACCAATACCCCAAAACAGCAGAACCATATGCCAATCTACACATAATACCCCATAATGAAATATTAGCAAATGTATTAAAGATTAAAAAAACATATGTAAATAACATAAGTAATCAGACCCTTTGCTATGAGTCTCGAAATTGAGCTCCGGTGAATTCTGTTTCCATTGATCATCCTTGAGATGTTTCTACAACTTGATTGGAGTTCACCTGTGGTTAATTCAATTGATTGGACATGATTTGGAAAGGCACACACCTGTCTATATAAGGTCCCACAGTTGACAGTGCATATCAGATAAAAAACAATCCATGAGGTTTAAGGAATTGTCAGTAGAGCTCAGAGACGGTACCAAAAAAATGTCTGCAGCATTGAAGGTCCCCAAGGACACCGTGGCCGCTATAATTCTTAAATGGAAGAAGTTTAGAACTACCAAGACTCTTCCTAGAGCTGGCTGTCTGGCCAAACTGCGCAATCGGGGTAGAAGGGCCTTGGTCAGGGGGGTGACCAAGAACCCGATGGTCACTCTGAGAGAGCTCCAGAGTTCCTCTGTGGAGATTGGAGAACCTCCCAGAAGGATAACCATCTTTGAAGCACTCCATCATTCAGGCCTTTATACTAGGGTGGCCAGACGGAAGCCACTCCTCAGGAAAAGACACATGACTGCCCGCTTGGAGTTTTCCAAAAGACACCTAAAGGACTCTGACCATGAGAAACAAGATTCTCTGGTCTGATGAAACCAAGATTGAACTCTTTGGCCTGAATGCCAAGCGTCACATCTGGAAGAAACCTGGCACCATCCCTACGCGGAAGCATGGTGGTGGCAGCATCATGCTGTGAGGATGTTTTTCAGTGGCAGGAATGGGAGACTAGTCAGTATTGAGGAAAAGAATAATGGAACAAAGTACAGAGAGATCTTTGATGAAAACCTGCACCAGAGCGCTCAGGACCTCAGACTGGGGCGAAGGTTCACCTTCCATCAAGACAAAGACCCTAGGCACACAGCCAAGACAATGCAGCAGTGGTTTTGGGACAAGTCTCTGAATGTCCTTGAGTGGCCCAGCCAGAGCCCGGACTTGAATCCGACCTAACATCTCTGGAGAGTCCTGAAAATAGCTATGTGGGAGAAACTCCCCAAATACAGGTGTGCCAAGCTTGTAGCGTCATACCCAACAAGACACGAGGCTGTAATCACTGCCAAAGGTGCTTCAACAAAGTACTGATCAAAGGGTCTGAAGACTTACGTAAATGTGATATTTCTTTATTTTTAGTAAACATTTCTAAACTGTTTTTGCTTTGTCATTGTGAATTGGAGTGGGTTTCGGTTTTCCGGAATGATGGTGTTGTGAGCCATGGCCAACCTTTCAAAGCACTTCATGGCTACCGACGTGGCATAAAAGCAGATACTCTTATTTGCTCAGAGCAGAAAAACAGTAAAGGTGTAGCTACAAGCAGGAACTTCCAGAACATCCGGGGCTCAGCCCTGAAGACATGGTGCTTTCATGCGCTGTGCTCTTCTGACACCAAATAATAAACACTTCTTAATATTATTTAAATGGATTGGGGTCAGTAAACCAATGGAATATGGTGTTAGGTAATTTCGTAGCTACTGTTAATCAAACAAATCTACTAGCGATACTAATTACAAGTGCATAACTAGATGGTAATTTTCCATGAAGAAACATTTTTGAAAAGTATTTTTATCATTTTTGTTGCAATGTTTTCATAAACAATGTACAAGATTTAATTGGCAATAAAAACATTAAAAAAAGCCTAATGTTGATGTTAGTCACATAGCTGCTAACTAATGTGAGCTTGTCATGCTGTGCACACTGTGCAGTTCCAACATAATCCAAAGGGTGGCAGCCCTAACCAGGTAATACTGTTCTGGTTACGTGCAATATAGCAGGATTGGGTAGGCTGCCATCCTTTTGGATTGTTGGAACTCCATAAACTCACATTAGCAGTAGGCTTGTATTGTAATTGTAGAGTGGGGGGACACAGAACTTTTGCAGATAATATGTACAGACTTGGTTGGGTACCAAACACTTGAAAATCCAAATTGTATTATTTGTGGTAATAAATGACAGATTCCAAGGTCAATTAGCTATAGGATAATATTAGGAACCTGAGAAAAGTTTTTGAGTTTTACTGTAGTGACAACACTTCACAATTGTACACACGTGTATGCCAGCATTCAATACTCTCTCCAACTAAATATTCACAATGTTTGTAAATTATATTACACAGTAATAGGTTGCCATTCATTCAGATTAGAAATTAAACAAAATAATACTGTAGCTAAAACATCCAAACTCTGTGTGTGTGTGTTGTGTTACAACAGTGAAAGGAAGCTACTTCCCTGTTGAGGGTAGCATCAAGCTACAGTTGAAGTCGGAAGTTTACATACACTTTGGTTGGCGTCATTAAAACTTGTTTTTCAACCACTCCACAAATTTCTTGTTAACAAACTATAGTTTTCGCAAGTCTGTTAAGACATCTACTTGGTGCATGACACAAGTCATTTTCCCAACCATTGTTTACAGACAGATTATTTCATTTATAATTCACTGTATCACAATTCCAGTGGGTCAGAAGTTTACATACATACATAAGTTGACTGTGCTTTTAAAAAGCTCGGAAAATTCCCCCAAATGATGTCATGGGTTTAGAATCTTCTGATAGGCTAATTGACATCGTTTGAGTCAATTGGAGGTGTACCTGTGGAAGTATTTCAAGGCCTACCTTAAAACTCAGTGCCTCTTTGCTTGACATCATGGGAAAATCAAAAGAAATCAGCCAAGACCTCAGAAAACAAATTGTAGACCTCCTCAAGTCTGGTTCATCCTTGGGAGCAATTTCCAAACGCCCGAAGGGACCCCGTTCATCTGTACAAACAATAGTACGCAAGTTTAAACACCATGGGGCCGCGCAGCCATCATACCGCTCAAGAAGGAGATGCATTCTGTCTCCTAGAGATGAACGTACTTTGGTGCAAAAAGTGCAAATCAGCAAAGGACCTTGTGAAGATGCTGGAGGAAACGGGTACACAAGTATCTATATCCACAGTAAAACAAGTCCTATATCGACATAACCTGAACGGCCACACAGCAAGGAAGAAGCCACTGCTCCAAAACCGCCATAAAAAAGGTTTTGAAGGCCTCCATGCTCGCACATGCTTTTTCAGTTCTGCCCATAAATGTTTTATAGGCTTGAGGTCAGGGCTTTGTGTTGGCCACTCCAATACCTTGACTTTGTTGTCCTTAAGCCATTTTGCCACAACTTTGGAAGTTTGCTTGGGGTCATTGTCCATTTGAAAGACCCATTTGCGACCAAGCTTTAACTTCTGACTAATGTATTGAGATGTTGCATCAATATATCCACAACATTTTCCCTCCTCATGATGCCATCTATTTGATGCCATCAGTAATAATCTGTCTGTAAACAATTGTTGGAAAAATTACTTGTGTCATGCACAAAGTAGATGTCCTAACCAACTTGCAAAAGCTGCAGTTTGTTTAACAAGAAGTTTGTGGAGTGGTTGAAAAACAAGTTTGAATGACTCCAACCTAAGTGTATGTAAACTTCCGACTTCAACTGTGTGTGTATATATATATATATATATATATATATATATATAGCTAAAGTGATGTATTGGAAAACCTCCCAGGTATTTGTGGTGTAATCTGTGTTTGAAATTCACTGCTTGACTGGGGTACCTTAGAGATAATTGTATGTGTAGGGTACAGAGATGAGGTAGTCATTCAAAGGTAGTCACCCCGCTCCTCCGCTCTCTCCACTGGCTTCCAGTTGAAGCTCGCATCCGCTACAAGACCATGGTGCTTGCCTACGGAGCTGTGAGGGGAACGGCACCTCAGTACCTCCAGGCTCTGATCAGGCCCTACACCCAAACAAGGGCACTGCGTTCATCCACCTCTGGCCTGCTCGCCTCCCTACCACTGAGGAAGTACAGTTCCCGCTCAGCCCAGTCAAAACTGTTCGCTGCTCTGGCCCCCCAATGGTGGAACAAACTCCCTCACGACGCCAGGACAGCGGAGTCAATCACCACCTTCCGGAGACACCTGAAACCCCACCTCTTTCAGGAATACCTAGGATAGGATAAAGTAATCCTTCTCACCCCCCTTAAAAGATTTAGATGCACTATTGTAAAGTGGCTGTTCCACTGGATGTCTTAAGGTGAACGCACCAATTTGTAAGTCGCTCTGGATAAGAGCGTCTGCTAAATGACTTAAATGTAAATGTAAATGTAAATTCAAAATGCTACCCTATGAGTCCATGCAACTTATTATGTGACTTGTTAAGCACATTTTTACTCCTGAACTTATTTAGGCTTGCCAATAACAGCGGTTGAACACTTATTGACTCAAGACATTTCAGGTTTTGTAAACTTTTCGAAAAACATTCTTTGACTTTGACATTATGGGGTATTGTGTGTGTTGGCCAGTGACAACAAAGCTCAATTTAATCAATTATAAATTCGGGCTGTAACATATCAAATATGGAAATAGTCAAGGGGTGTGAATACTTTCCGAAGGCACTGTACATAACCAGCTACATAACCAGCAGTCTATGGTCTAGCTACCGGTATACTCCCCACCACTGGGGACCAACGAACTCCAACCACATATCTCCGCATGATGGGGTCCTTCGGCAGAGCATGCAAACCATAGTTGTTGGCTGTGCGTCCTGCTGAAAGCATGCACTGCAAGATCAATCCGTATAGGGCTTTTCAGTCTCAAATGGCCATGATCCTTTGAACGCGTTGGTTGGGGGCGATGAAACAATGGATCACTAAGTGAAGGGAAGCGATGCAGCGGAGGGGCGATTTGCAAGTGGAGCTTGGAAAAGGGGGGTTATTAGTTGTTTTTTAGGGGGAAGACCTTTTTGTTGCAACTTTCATCATTTTATGTGGTTCTGAGTGCAATATTTACATTTTCATTCTCCCACAACCTATTACCCACCAGCATGTCATTGGCTCCATTGTGGGTTATACTCCAACAACCCTCCAACAGAACACCTCTTAAGCGGCATCTCGGCTCCCACGGCTTCGGCTGTTGGTAGGTCGGGGCCTCCCACTCATACGGGTGCGCTTCGGTCTCCTCCATCACTAGATGTGCACCTCGCTGCTTGGCCATTTAGAGCTCAGTGTTGGGTTCTACCTGAGTGATTCTGCCAGTCTTGCCTAAAAGATTAAGCCATGCAAGTCTTAATACATACGGCCGGTACAGTGAAATTGCGAAGGGCTCATTAAATTAGTTATGGTTCCTTTTGATTGCTCCAACGTTACTTGGATGACTGCAGCAATTATAGATCTAATACATGCCAACAAGTGTTGACCACAGATACGTGCATTTATTCAGACCCAAAACCCATGCAGGGTTCTCTCGGACACCACAGACGCTTCTGGTGACTCTAGTGTATAACCTCGACTGGTGATGCGCTGACATCTCATTTGAATGTCTGACCTATCAACTTTCGATGGTACTTTCTGTGCATTCCATGGTGACCACGTGTAACGGAGCCTAAGAAACAGCTACCACATCCAAGGAAGGCAACAGAAAATGACCCACTCCCGACTCGGGGAGGTAGTGATGAAAAATAACAACGTAGGACACTTTCGAGGCCCTTCAATTGGAATGAGTACACTTTAAAACCTTTTAATGAGGATCCATTACTGATGTTTAGAAGTTGGAATTTTACAGTGGTCAGAAACTTCTGAAAGTGTTATTAATTATGTTTAAACCATCACCTTTGACTGCCTGTTGTATATTGTCCATCGGTGTGACATCATGTCCTATGGGGTGAGACCAATAAATAAAAGGGGGAAAAAAGGTGTTGTCTTCAACATAATGTAAAAATAATTATAAAGCATGAGGCAGGTAACATTATCATAATACACAAGTAAACTAATTATCTAGGTTTTTGTCAAATTACTGTGAACCTTACTCAAAATGTAATGGGGGAGACAATTCGTTTATCCTCATTCTACAAAGAAGTTGTTTTTTAAAATTAAAATTCCAGAATATGATTAGAAGTAACTGGCAATGAGTAAAATATTTTTGTCTATTTGAGAATCATTAAACCTTTTATATTAGCATTAATTGTGATGTCACACACCTGAGGACAAATTCAAGGCCCCCCTGCATGAAATGAATGGTTCATTGAAGTGAATTTCTTCAAATTATCGAAGGTTACCACATTACATTTAGAATGGTTTAGACAGTTTATTGCAATAGTTTTTTTTAGAATAAATACTTTTTTTCACTTTTGATTTGGCCATATGGCTAAATGACTTAAATGTAAATGTAAATGTAATAGAGAAATAGTCATTGAAGGCAATGCTACAAATGTACAGAAGATAGCCTTTCGACAACAATTTAACTAAACAATTACCCTGGCTTATATGCATTGATTTGTTCCAAGGAAACACTATTAGCATAACGATGGCCAAATCAGGTGGGCATTTCAGCAATACACATTGCACACCAAAGGGTTGTCCTGTGGCGCGACACCTCATCACTCCACTCAAAGTAATTGGAGTATGTCTGACACAGATTAAACCCAGTCCTAGTATACACATCCAACTGAATGCCAATGGCTTAATCTGTGTCTGAGAAACCTGCGCTTGGTATGTCAGGCTGGAATCTCAAATCTTCACCTGATTTTAAGATTCCAGTCATTTGTGAATCTTACCTGTCTCCAGGACGACCAATGGGGGGAAGTCGACCATGTCCAGTAGTCTGCACCTGCGGATCCCCAACAGCTGCATCATAGCACAGGATGCTTTCTTCAAGGTCCTCTCCCTCCCTCCTCCTCCTGTCTCCTCAATTCAACTTTTTCATGGTCCTCTCCCTCATGTCTCCTCAATTCAACTTCTTCAAGGTCCTCTTCCTCCTCCTCCTGTCTTCTCAATTCAACTTCTTCATGGTCCTCTCCCTCATGTCTCCTCAATTCCACTTCTTCAAGGTCCTCTTCCTCTCCCTCATGTCTCCTCAATTCCACTTCTTCACGGTCCTCTTCCTCTCCCTCATGTCTCCTCAATTGCACTTCTTCATGGTCCTCTCCCTCATGTCTCCTCAATTCCACTTCTTCACGGTCCTCTTCCTCCTCCTCCTGTCTCCTCAATTCAACTTCTTCATGGTCCTCTCCCTCATGTCTCCTCAATTCAACTTCTTCATGGTCCTCTCCCTCATGTCTCCTCAATTCAACTTCTTCATGGTCCTCTCCCTCATGTCTCCTCAATTCCACTTCTTCACGGTCCTCTTCCTCCTCCTCCTGTCTCCTCAATTCAACTTCTTCATGGTCCTCTCCCTCATGTCTCCTCAATTCCAATTCTTCATGGTCCTCTCCCTCATGTCTCCTCAATTCAATTCTTCATGGTCCTCTCCCTCATGTCTCCTCAATTCAATTCTTCATGGTCCTCTCCCTCATGTCTCCTCAATTCCAATTCTTCACGGTCCTCTCCCCCATGTCTCCTCAATTCCACTTCTTCACGGTCCTCTCCCTCATGTCTCCTCAATTCCACTTCTTCATGGTCTTCTCTTGACTGTCAGTTTTTAAGGAGGATAGGGAAGAAGAGGCTCAGTGTCAGTGGTCATGTCTTTCTCTCTCTCCCTTTAGGATGACTCTGTGATAGCTGTGGACAGAAATGGGTTCAAGCAGTATGATGGTAGGGGAAGAGTTTCTTTCTATTTTATCAGCAAGAAGATACATTTCAGAAGATCAAAAAAGTTTAACCTCATTGAGTGTAAGTTTATCGAGTTACTACTTATTTGTAAATGTAAACAATAATGTGACCTATTACCAAAGTTTACATTTACAAATAAGTCATGAGTCAGTGAAACTTAGTGTTCATTTGGAACTCAACACTTTTTAACTTGACTGTCTGATACATTTGTAGTGCTTGATGCGCTCCACATGGACAGAATGATGAGCAAGATTGAATCATGGCGGAAGGACCCCGGTTCATTCCTAGCATCTCAAAGTCTGAGAACACAATGCTCTGTAGGAGAGGAAGTGTTTGTGCTCATCGTCGAGGGCTTCTTGATCTTCAACTACGGGTAACTAAGAGAAAATGGATCTTTCCTCCTATGTGTCGCTCTCCTTCTCCCTCTCTCGGTATGCCCTTTGTCTGTTGTCTGCATGATGAGAATAATTATTTGTCTGGCTTTTTGTTTCATGTTTTGATTGGCAGGCCCTTGAACGAATTAATGGACAAGAGATACTTCCTTGAAATTCCTTATGACGTCTGCAAAGAGAGGAGAGGGTGGGGCTAATATTTTTTTTTAAACTCCGATATAATTGCAATGCTTGGATATAATTATGGTATGTTCAGATAGGCCACTGTATAACCTGTGGCTGATGAAAAAAAACAAGCCTTTGGCCCACCTTTCCTGTGATTGACAGCTCGAGGGTGTATACACCCCCTGACCTGCCAGGGTACTTTGACGGATATGTGTGGCCAAGGTACCTGAAAAACCGGCAAGAGATGGAAGACATGGTATCGGATATTGGTGAGTTTTTCATTTAGAAGATATAAAGATCTTCCTTTGCCAGGTTTGTTTCTGATAGTCGTTGTTCCTCCTCACTCCATTGCTGTTAAAATGCTATTGCCTTAGATCATTCTTTCTGATGCTACCATAAGGTTTTTTCTTTGTCACTCATGCTTTGTTTCCAGTCTTTTTAGATGGATTGAAGTCAAAGGAGGACTTGCTGGATTATGTGTATGGGGATGTAACCATGGAAATACAGTGTCTCATGGGTATGTTTGCTCCTACAAAAAATGAAGTTACTTACCTACTCAAAACTAAACTGTTTTTTTTTGTGATTTGTGATTAGACACCAGAATGATTGGGCCAATGGGAACTAAACGAAAGGGCACTCGATATTTTAATGTTCCAAAATCTTACTTTATTTTGTTGTCTTGTTTTCCCAGGGAAAGACTAAGCAGTTTGATTTCTCAAACGGTTGCTGGAATCTGGAAGAGTAAAAGAGACAATGTGTTCAGAAACAGATGTGTTGAAACTTAGACTAATGTTTACAGCCACAGGAGAAAGACAGGACACACACACACACACACACACACAGTGTAGAACAAACGTTCATGTTAAATCCATGTTACTTTTACTCCAGTGAGGTAAATCTTGTTTACATAGTTTTTTAACTAAGAAAGTATTTTTGCAATCTACAGTACACTTGTTTTGTTCAATCTATAATGGTTATGTACATAGTTAAGGAGTGCAAAGTCTATAAGCAGTGCAGACTCTTGACTAAAGTTAATATGGGCGGCAGGTAGCCTAGTGGTTAGAGCGTTGGACTAGTAACCGAGAGGTTTCAAGATCGAATTCCCGAGCTGACAAGGTAAAAAATGATTTTGTCCTGCCACTGATCAAGGCAGTTAACCCACTGTTCCTAGGCCTTCATTGAAAATAAGAATTCGTTCTTAAATGACTTTCCTAGTCAAATAAAGGTTAAAATATATATATATACTGTATATTTCTCTGTTATACTGCAGTGTTACAAACATATTATGGGCACTATGAAATTCCTGAGTTCCTGAGTAGTGCCATGGCAGGAAATTAATTGATTAAAACGTTGCTGATGTGTGGTTTGGCTCTTAGCATGCCAATGAAATAGTAGCTCACTATTGCATTGTTAAACAGTATAATGTACCAGACATGGGTATAAATAATATGCCATTTCACAAACGCTTTAATCCAAGCAACTTAGTCATGCATAGATGTTTTTTGTATGGGTGGTCCCAGGAATCAAACCCATTATCCTGCCGTTGCAAGCGCCATGCTCTACCAATTGAGCCACAGAGGACCACCATACATACAGTTGAAGTCGGAAGTTTACATACACCTAAGCCAAATACATTTAAATTCAGTTTTTCACAATTCCTGACATTTAATCCTAGTAAAAAATTCCCTGTCTTAGGTCAGTTAGGATCACCACTTTGTTTTAAGAATGTGAAATGTCAGAATAATAGGAGAGAATTATTTATTTCAGCTTTTCTTTCTTTCATCACATTCCCAGTTGGTCAGAAGTTTACATACACTCAATTAGTATTAGCTAGCATTGCCTTTAAATTGTTTAACTTGGGTCAAACGTTTCGGGTAGCCTTCCACAAGTTTCCCCAAATAAGTGTGGTGAATTTTGGCCCATTCCTCCTGACAGAGCAGGTGTAACTGAGTCAGGTTTGTAGGCCTCCTTACTCGCACACCTTTTTCAGTTATACCCTCAAATTTTCTATAGGATTGAGGTCAGGGCTTTGTGATGGCCACTCCAAAACGTTGACTTTGTTTGGAAGTATGCTTGGGGTCATTGTCAATTTGGAAGACCCATTTGCGACCAAGCTTTAACTTCCTGACTGATGTCTTGAGTTGTTGCTTCAATATATCCACATACTTTTCCTCTCTCATGATGCCATCTATTTTGTGAAGTGCACCAGTCCCTCCTGCAGCAAAGCACCCCCACAACATGATGCTGCCACCCCCGTGCTTCACGGTTGGGATGGTGTTCTTTGGCTTGCAAGCCTCTCCCTTTTTCTTCCAAACATAATGATGGTCATTATGGCCAAACAGTTATATTTTTGTTTCATCAGACCAGCGGACATTTCTCCAAAAAGTACGATCTTTGTCCCCTTGTGCAGTTGCAAACTGTAGTCTGGCTTTCTTATGGCAGTTTTAGAGCAGTGGCTTCTTCCTTGCTGAGCTGCCTTTCAGGTTATGTCGATATAGAACTTGTTTTACTGTGGATATAGATACTTTTATACCCGTTTCCTCCAGCATCTTCACAAGGTCCTTTGCTGTTGTTCTGGGATTGATTTGCACTTTTCGCACCAAAGTACATTATTCTCTAGGAGACAGAACGCCTCTCCTTCCTGAGCAGTATGATGGCTGCGTGGTCCCATGGTGTTTATACTTGCGTACTATTGTTTGTACAGATGAACGTGGTACCTTCAGGCGTTTGGAAATTGCTCCCAAGATGAACCAGACTTGTGGAGGTCTACAATTTGTTTTCTGAGGTCTTGGCTGATTTCTTTTGATTGTCCCATGATGTCAAGCAAAGAGGCACTGAGTTTGAAGGTAGGCCTTGAAATACATCCACAGGTACACTTCCAATTGACTCAAATGACATCAATTAGCCTATCAGAAGCTTCTAAAGCCATGACATAATTTTCTGGAATTTTCTGAGCTGTTTAAAGGCACAGTCAACTTATGTATGTACGTAAACTTCTGACCCACTGGAATTGTGATACAGTGAATTATAAGTGAAATAATCTGTCTGTAAACAATTGTTGGAAAAACTACTTTTGTCATGCACAAAGTAGATGTCTTAAACAACTTGCCAAAACTATAGTTTGTTAACAAGAAATTTGTTGAGTGGTTGAAAAACGAGATTTAATGAATCCAACCTAAGTGTATGTAAACTTCTGACTTCAACTTTATATACAGTCATTAAGGCAAAGGGTGGCTACTTTGAAGAATCTAAAGTATAAAATATATTTTGATTTGTTTAACACTTTTTTGGTTACTACATTATTCCATATGTGTTATTTCATAGTTTTGATGTCTTCACTATTATTCTACAATGTAGAAAATAGTCAAAATAAAGAAAACCATGGAATGAGTAGGTGTGTCCAAACTTTTGACAGGTACTGTGTATATACACAACCGTTCAAAAGTTTGGGGTCACTTAGAAATGTCCATGACATTGTTAATATTGTAAATGACTATTGTAGCTGGAAACGGCAGATTTTTTTTAAATGGAATATCTACATAGGCGAACAGAGGCCCATTATCAGCAACCATCTCTCCTTTGTTTCAATGGCTGGTTAGCGCCAGTTTGCTCTCTTCTGTGAAGGGAGTAGTACACAGTGTTGTACAGATTTTCAGTTTCTTGGCAGTATCTCGCATGGAATAGCCTTCATTTCTCCGAACAAGAACAGACTGAGTTTCAGAGTTCCAGTGTCTGTGTTCTTTTGCCCATCTTAAGCTTTTCTTTTTATTGGCCCGTCTGAGATACGGCTCTTTCTTTGCATCTTTGCCTAGAAGGCCAGCATCCCGGAGTCGCCTCTTCATTGTTGACATTGAGACAGGTGTTTTGCGGGTACTATTTAGTGAAGCTGCCAGTTGAGGACTTGTGAGGTGTCTGTTTCTCAGACTAGACACTCTAATGTGCTTGTCCTCTTGCTCAGTTGTGCACCAATCCTCTTTCTATTCTGGTTAGAGCCAGTTTGCACTGTTCTGTGAAGGGAGTAGTACACAGCGTTGTACGAGATCTTCAGTTTCTTGGCAATTTCCCGCATGGAATAGCCTTCATTTCTCAGAACAAGAATAGACTGACGAGTTTCAGAAGAAAGGACTTTGTTTCTGGCCATTTTGAGCCTGTAATCGAACCCACAAATGCTGATGCTCCAGATACTCAACTAGTCTAAAGAAGGCCCGTTTTATTGCTTCTTTAATCAGGACAACAGTTTTCAGCTGTTTTAACATAATTCAAAAGGGGTTTCTAATGGTCAATTAGCCTTTTAAAATTATAAACTTGGATTAGCTAACACAACGTGCCATTGGAACACAGGAGTGAAGGTTGCTGTTAATGGGCCTCTGTTCGCCTATGTAGATATTACATTAAAAATCAGCCGTTTCCAGCTACAATAGTCATTTACAACATTAACAATGTCTACACTGTATTTCTGATCAATTTGATGTTATTTTAATGGTCAAAAATTTAGCTTTTCTTTCAAAAACAAGGACATTTCTAAGTGACCCCCAAACTTTTGAAAGGTGGTACATATACTGTATATTACATGCACAACAGAAAATCCACAACATACATGAATTGCACAGTCCTATAAAATAACTAAATGTAACAGAACAACATAGAGCCTACAACAGAGCAATATTGCACAATAGCTATCATTTTCTGTGTTATCATCCAACTAATTATTGATGATGTCCAATATCCGTAGTTTACAATATAAATGTTTTTCAAGTTTTTGTGTCCTGTGCCAATTCTAAATTAACAATGTTGTGGTCAGCACTCCTTCTATGCAGGCAATCATTACACTGTTCAAATATGGGGGCATGACAGTACCAAACAAACATGTCAAAGTTCAACCACTGACAATCCCAAATGAAGGACACCACCCGATCCTCAGTATATAGACAGATTTTTGTACAAAGAGCCCATAGCTGCTGTCTATAGGGGTGAGTACTGTCCTGCTATCTATCTCTACACTGCAATACTTTTACTGGTCACTGGCTCTATAGCACTGTAATGGTTATCTCCAAACATGGTTCACTGGATTTGTCTGGTGTGAGGTCCACTAATTGATAAACTAAAGGTATTATTTACCTTGACTAGGAGTAAAAATGTCTGATTTCCAAAATGAATAAAAACAAGACAAATATTTTCCAGGAAACATGAAATGATAAGACTTTGAAAAGCTAGTCTCTGTTGGACCCGTGCTGGAGACCTCAGAATAAAAACATAACAGAATTTGATTACTGATATGGGAAGATAAAAACACAGTTTAGTTCAATGGTAGGTTTGAGATATACAGTGTTCTTTGATTCAATGAAGACTTTGTCTCCACTGGAATGTTCTAGACCCTGCCATGTTTACTTGTCCACCTCATGGGTACAGAGTGATGTAATAGTGTGACTGTTAATAATGTGTGGTGTCTGTGAAGCTTATGCTTCAAGAAATATTTTGATGTGATCTGTTTGGAAGTATAATTTTTCTCTGGTAATTGAACTATCATGTATTTCTAAACAGTAATTTACCACCCACTGGTTATTACACCTTTCTTACACTTTTTTTAGTGCCTCTGTCATATCGCTGAATCTACCTTTAAATGTGGTGACTATTGTGTAATCGAAACAAAATTGATTGAGTAATGCTATGTTTTTGAACTTTGTGATAGTTACCAAGATGAGGACAGTCTTGTGTTTGTGGATCGTCATGGCAGTGCTCTGTCCAGGAGAGGTCAAAGGTCATAAAGGTCACGGAGGTGACCACCACCAGGGTCAGGGGCTTGACCAGGATCATGATCACGGGCGCGATAACAACCACGATCACGACCACGGGCACAGGCGAGACCATGAACACAGGCGAGACCACAACCACGGGCATCATCACCCTGAGCCCGGTGACAATGGCACCAAACCAGTGATACAAGGTAACGGGGGGTTTGCCTTCAGCCTGTACAAGCAGCTGGTGGTTCAGCCTGACAACCAGGGCAAAAATGTGTTCTTCTCCCCACTGAGTGTGTCCCTGGCCCTGGCTGCTCTGTCCGTGGGGGCCAGGGGTCAGACCCACCAGCAGCTCTTCACTGGTCTGGGCTTCAACAGCAGCCTACTGACACAAGAACAGGTGGACCAGGCCTTCCAGACCATACTAACACAGCTCAACCAGAAGAACGGAGTGGACCTGTCCATAGGAAGTGCACTTTTCCTGCACAACACCTTCAAACCACACCCTGAGTTCCTCAAGGACATGAAGCGCTTCTACCTCTCCGAGGGTTTCACTGTCGACTTCACCAACACGGCCGAGGCCATCGACACGATCAATAAATACGTGGGGGAAAAGACTCGAGGCAAGATAGACAAGTTAGTCAAAGATCTGGACCCAACCACTGTCATGTATCTCCTCAGCTACATATACTTCAAAGGTAAGAGGATTTTGCAAACTATAAGATTAAAAAAAAAACAATAAGCAAAAAATGTAATGGAGTTCACGTATTTGATTGATGTAGACCTTGTGGACATATGTAATTCCTTCTAACTCTGCCAATATGTATTTTTGTCTCTGGGTGTTGGTATTAATGATGCCACTGTACTTTTTGGCTGTATTTCCTGCTGAATCTTGCCAGGTCTCCCCCAGATTAGATTTTTTTTGCCTCAGATTTACCGCTTTTAGTCTGGTAACCTTTAATCATCATAATATTTGACGATTTTCTAATTCTCAAGGAAAATGGGAGATTCCATTTGACTCTAAAGACACAAAGGAGGACACATTCCATGTGGATGACAACACCACTGTTCCGGTCCAGATGATGAGCGTGAAGAAGAGGTTCTCCGTCTACTACGACCAGGAGATCTCCACCAGTATCCTGCAGCTCCACTACAACGAGTCAGTGTCAATGATGCTGGCGCTACCAGAGAAGGGACTCGCCAGTCTGGAGGAGGCCATATGTCAGAACCACATCACCAAGTGGCACAGGTGGATGAAGGCCAGGTATGACCCGTCTCAATCAGGACGCATCACTCTCATAGAACTAATGAACGTTGGGTGGGTGAAACAACCACATATCACAAGCATTGCAAGTAAAATCTTCTTCCTGTCCAATTTTGTCTTTAGGGAATACCAGGTGCATGTTCCCAAGATGTCTGTCACCACAACATACTCCCTCAAGGACGTCCTGAGTGGAATGGGAATGCCGGACATATTCAGTAATGGAGCTGACTTCAGTGGAATATCAGAGGATCTGAAGGTGGCTGTTTCAGAGGTATGGAACATTTTCACTCTCAATGTTTTAATGCCTGTCAATCAATTCTTCCATGAAATATGATACATTTTGGCCTCAATATTGCCGTTATTTTCAATTTGTTCGCTTTTTCAGGGAGCCTCTGAAAGCTCTCTGTGGGTCCCAAGAGAATCACTGCCCTAGAACATATTGTATGTGAACCATGTGAACTAGGCCTATCTACTGTACATCAGACTGCATTGTGTGGTTGCTTTCAGGTGGCGCACCAAGCCTCCTTGGATGTGGATGAGGCTGGAGCGACTGCAGCAGCTGCTACAGGTGTGGTCATCATGCCACTCTCCTTCCGAAGAACCCCTGTGTTGAAGTTCAACCGTCCGTTCATGGTCATTGTGATGGACCAGGAGACCAAGAGTATTCTCTTCATCGGCAAGATCATCAACCCGGCCAACAAATAAAACCAGTGCTTTGTAAAACCAGTGTTGTAGAAAACATGTGCTCTATAAAAGCTGTGGTCTATAATCGCAAATTGAAGCGTAAGCGCATGCTTCGCCTGTGCTGCTGTTACATAACCCATCCAAACTTCTCTGGCTCAATCTAGCCTGGGAAGCTATAACTAACAAGCGTGTAAATCCTCTGTATTCACTTTGGTGGATATTTTTACAACTACTAAATGCATATCACCATTTGCTGCCAGTCTTTCCTTTTTATCTTTACTGTAATGGGGACATTTAAGATGACCAAAGTTCATATTTAGCTAAGTGATCAACACAATGTTTAGCATATTTGGAGTTTCTGTAATACACATAATTACTCTATTTGTGACACTTGAGGTGCAGTTGATGGTCACTAGACTTGATGCTGAATGTTCTGGATTATTCTCATATCTGTTGATAGTGATTGACACCAGACTGGAGGTACTGTTGTATTGTTTTGAAGACATTCTGTGAGTACTGGGGGGCCATACTTGCGGACATAAGCAACCATTTAAATTGAAACCGTTTCTCCGGCTCAAAATGTGTATCAGCCAATTCAAATCGTTAATTTACTTGCACGTGACAGAACGCTAAATTGAAGCTGGTCCCATCAGATTAAAATGGCAAATGTTAGCCCTATGCTAACCTCAACAGGTGTCAGTGATTATATCCTGGAACAAGTTCTGCATCAGCAAATTTAAATCGTTGACATAGTTGGGCGTGTTCCAACACTTGTTCATGGAAGCCTCCTGAACATACCTGAGTCCAACAGCACATTCTGATCATCCAGGCAACTTTCACGTGTATTTTGCCTGACTTCAAATTGCTCTCTAAAGTGCCTAGTCCATGTAATTGTCACAGATTGTGGCAAGGGTTCGAATCTCACAAGTACTGTGTCAGTGTGATGAAAAGGGACGTAGCCTACAGCCAACAGCTTGGAAATTAATAATTAATTAAATCAAGAGCTACCTCTTACAGTTTGTGGTGCAAGGCTGAAAGTGAGGACTTGGTGGACTGTATATTCTTTAGGTTTTACTTCATGTGTTCGCTCCATTGTGCTGGTAAGGGCACAGATGACAGACAGGTAGGATTCCAGTTGAGGTGGTTTAATAACGCTGAATATACACAGGCACGGATCAGCATCGCACAGCGTATGTAGTATGGATGGGCAAAGGCACTTAGTGTTCCGGCAACTTGCTTCAACCAAAGTGTGTGTGTGTGTGTTATATCAACAAGGACCCACACTGGCCTTGGCTAACACAACGAAAGCTAACTGGTGAAAACACAAGGATGGGTGGAACTTTCTCTCACTTGACTACTCTGAGCTGATCATCTTCTCTGAGCTGGAGATCACCCAGCATGCTCTGCTCCACTTCCCCGGTGGGCAGAGTTAGGGCTCTGATATGAACTAACATTACTGATATGATTAACTACAAATACTTCACAGCCTTTTGTACACAAACACGCTGCTATTGCCTAATAATCATATTGCATAGGCTATATTACATGTACGTGTACACCTACAACATTTTATATGGGTTTTTATAATCATCTGCTGAGTTATTTGATTCAGGATGAGAATGAGAATTACAAAGTGTACAGTGTACAGTGATTATCCTACAGATGGCAGTATTGCAGTTTTCTTCTTAAGAAGTTTTAGCGTGAGTCCAGAAGACTTGAAACGACAGTCTTAATGGAGGAAGAGACTTGGCTGTAGAAGTAGCAGATGAGGAATTACTTCTATTTGACAAAGTCATCTAACGCTCTGATTACTATAGGAACTCCAATCAACGTACTGCAGCTGTAACCTACATTCATTCATATCAGATAGTGTCATGCTTATGTTATAACCTACTAATGCATATGGGACTTTGTATAGTACACCTTAATTCATGATGAACCCCATTAACCACTTTTGTCATATTCCATATGTAGCCTCGGCTTTCAGGCCGGTGAGGTGAAAGCCTGGGGGAGCCTATCTACAGAGTGATTCATTTACACCCTTTCCTGGCGAGGAGACATTCGTGTAGGCTATATTCTTATATAGACTACACTTACATGTAGGCTTAACCAGTGGTGTTAAGTACTTAAGTAAAAATACTTTAAAGTACTAGTAAATTCGTTTTTGGGGGTATTTATACTGAACTTTACTCTTTATTTATTTGACAACTTTTACTTCACAAAGAAAATAATGAACGTTTTACTTCATACATTTTCCATGACACCCAAAAGTACTTGTTACCTTTTGGATGCTTAGCAGGACAGGAAAGTTGGCCAATTCATGCACTTATCAAGAGAACATCCCTGGTCATCCCTACTACCTCTGATCTTGCGGACTCACTAAACACAAATGCTTCGCTTGTAAATAATGTCTGAGTGTTGGAGTGTTCCCCTGGCTATCCATAAATAATAAAAAATAATAAAAATGTGCCATCTGGTCTGCTTAATATAAGGCATTTGAAATGATTTATACTTTTACTTTGGATTCTTTAGTGTATTTTAGCAATTACATTTACTTAAATACTTTAAAATATATATTTTTTTTATTTAACCAGGTAGGCTAGTTGAGAACAAGTTCTCATTTGCAACTGCAACCAGGAAAGATAAAGCATAGCAATTCGACACATACATGTACAACAACACAGAGTTACACATGGAATAAACAAAACAGTCAATAATACAGTAGAAAAATAAGTCTATATACAATGTGAATAAATGAGGTGAGATCCTTAATGTACTTAAGTATTTTTTAAACCAAATACTTTTAGACTTTTACTCAAGTAGTATTTTACTGGGCGACTTTTACTTATTAAGGTATCTTTACTTTTACTCAAGTATGACAATTAGGTTATTTTTCCACAACTGGGCTTACCACACTTTTAGAATACTTTACTTCGTCACATGCCTTTTGAATCGAGCATCAAGGACCGGCAGTGAATAGTTTTTTCCTCAACAAAAGATACTGATGCCAGGGGGGATCGAACCCATTGTTAAAGTACACTATACAGTTGAAGTCAACCACATTAGCTGTGTGCCACCTGGAAGTGATGATAATAATGATGACGATAATAGCCTACATCACTTGTGTGCGACGTATAATAAACGTACATGTTGTAAGGACCTCACCATATTTTTTTCCCATAAAAGCCCATGGGTGTGTGTGAAACAGAAACAAAAACGTGGGATTTTGTCATATGCGGGAAATGTTGTGTAACCTTAGTAGTAGCTAGTACCCTATAGTCAAGGATGCATCAACGCAATATTAGCACACAACATTTTGTTACAAGACCAACATAAGAAAGTAATCAAGACGACTAGCTTGTTTAAGCCTCCGCCATGTATATCTCACTAGGTCAGGGTATTTAAGCCTCCATATATCCACTAATTCCAATATATCCATGCCATTCATGATTTCCTTAAGTGCCCGAGAGTGATAGTTTGTAGTGTGATTTCCTTTCCGGTCCATAGAGGTATTTAAAACCGTATTAAAATCCCCACCAAATAATAGAGTCTAGTGTTGCTTGTAGAATTCTTATATATATTTTCAAAGAAGCTTGGATCATCATTATTTGGACCATATAGGTTAATAAGCCATGTCTGTTTATTGCCCAATAACATATTTAAAATAATCCATCTACCTTGATGATCTGTTTGGACAATTTGCACATTTGGATCAAAATTACTGTTAATTAATATCACCACCCCTTTTGAATTTCTTTGCACATGGGAGAAATATATTTCTCCCACCCAGTCCTTTTCCCACAAAACTTCATCTAAAATTGTTGAATGAGTTTCCTGTAAACAATAGATATTTTATTCCTACTCTTTTAGCCTGGTAAATACTGATAGTATTTTCTTATTTTCTGCTAAGCCATTACAATTATAACTGGCTATACTTATTTCACCACTTACCATAATGAGACACACGTTTCAGTTCTATTTATCAAAAGATATGTTTGTAAATGTACCATTAAACAGTAACATGATGATTGACTGTCTATATAGCTGTACCATGATATTTGCATTGCTACTATGTAAACCTCCAATTGGTCACCACTATTCCACCCGCTAAAAGCCCTCCTCATCCCGAGTTGGGTTGTCATCCCAATGCCCGGCAAAGGTGTTGTTTCCTACCTTCACAACCTGGGAGCGGCCCGTCAGGAAATCCAGGACCCAGTTGCACCGTGCGGGGTTCAGACCCAGGGCTCCGACCTTAATGATGAGCTTGGAGGGTACTATGGTGTTGAAGGCTGAGCTATAATCAATAAACAGCATTCTTACATAGGTATTCCTCTTGTCCAGATGGGATAGGGCAGTGCGATGGCGATTGCATCGTCTGCGGATCTATTGGGGCGGTATGTAAATTTAAGTGCGTTTAGGGTGTCAGGTAGGGTAGAGATGATATGATCCTTAACTAGAATCTCAAAGCACTTCATGATGACAGAAGTGAGTGCTATGCCGATAATCGGTATTCACATGCACGAAGAAGTCTGTAGCATCCAGTAGAGGCTGCTGAGGGGAGGACGGCTCATAATAAGGACTGGAATGGAGTCAATGGAATGGTATCAAACACATCCAAGACGTGGTTTCAATGTGTTTGATAAAATTCAATTGACTCTATTCCAGCCCTTATGAGCCGTCCTCCTCTCAGCCTTCCTCCCCTGGTAGCATCCGAATGGTTTGGCATAAAAGACTAAAAACAAACAAGTTTTTCTCTACGACCCCCACAAGTGTCAAGGGACTCGTCAAAAGGTAACACATACAAATTAATGGAACTATGGAGGTAGTTTTGTGGCAACAAAAATAAGGGGTTAAATGTGTAAAAAAAAAAAACTTCCTGAGCTGTCTTATATCTCCTAGATATAGGATAGACACTTCAAAATCGTATTCCTTATGATTTATTTGTTGACAGTCTTTATTGCCATTTATGAATGTGTTATTCAATGGGCTATAGTAGTAAAGGCCAAACTCAATATTTTATCAAATATTTTTTATTTTTTATAATTTTTGATAACTAAAGGGGTCCTAAAATTCCAAATCAAATAGCTTTATGATCCATGATATGACCTTCTTAAAATAATTCCATATGTAAGCTTAGAGCCCCCCACCTCAACGGCTTAGACTTTTAAGAATGAAATGTCAATGTTTGCTTATGTTCGCAGTCATTGGACACTGTGCTATCTAACCTCCAAACGAGCTTCAATGCCATACAGCACTCCTTCCGTGGCCTCCAACTGCTCTTAAACGCGAGTAAAACCAAATGCATGCTTTTCAACCGATCGCTGCCTGCACCCGCATGCCCGACTAGCATCACCACCCTGGATGGTTCCGACCTTGAATATGTGGACATCTATAAGTACCTAGGTGTCTGGCTAGACTGCAAACTCTCCTTCCAGACTCACATCAAACATCTCCAATCGAAAATCAAATCAAGAGTCGGCTTTCTATTCCGCAACAAAGCCTCCTTCACTCACGCCGCCAAGCTTACCCTAGTAAAACTGACTATCCTACCGATCCTCGATTTCGGCGATGTCATCTACAAAATGGCTTCCAACACTCTACTCAGCAAACTGGATGCAGTCTATCATAGTGCCATCCGTTTTGTCACCAAAGCACCTTATACCACCCACCACTGCGACTTGTATGCTCTAGTCGGCTGGCCCTCGCTACATATTCGCGCCAGACCCACTGGCTCCAGGTCATCTACAAGTCCATGCTAGGTAAAGCTCCGCCTTATCTCAGTTCACTGGTCACGATGGCAACACCCATCCGTAGCACACGCTCCAGCAGGTGTATCTCACTGATCATCCCTAAAGCCAACACCTCATTTGGCCGCCTTCGTTCCAGTACTCTGCTGCCTGTGACTGGAATGAACTGCAAAAATCGCTGAAGTTGGAGACTTTATCTCCCTCACCAACTTCAAACATCAGCTATCCGAGCAGCTAACCGATCGCTGCAGCTGTACATAGTCTATTGGTAAATAGCCCACCCATTTTCACCTACCTCATCCCCATACTGTTTTTATACTGTTTTTTTAAATTTTATTTATTTATTTATTTACTTTTCTGCTCTTTTGCACACCAATATCTCTACCTGTACATGACCATCTGATCTTTTATCACCCCAGTGTTAATCTGCAATATTGTAATTATTCGCCTACCTCCTCATGCCTTTTGCACACATTGTATATAGACTCCCCTTTTTTCTCTACTGTGTTATTGACTTGTTAATTGTTTACTCCATGTGTAACTCTGTGTTGTCTGTTCACACTGCTATGCTTTATCTTGGCCAGGTCGCAGTTGCAAATGAGAACTTGTTCTCAACTAGCCTACCTGGTTAAATAAAGGTGAAATAAAAATAAAATAAATAAAATGGGCTTTACTGATTCTGTTTTGACTTCCTACAAGCCTTTCAGGTTGGTGTTTACACATATGGTGCTGTCTGATGTCTGATTAGGATATAAAGGGCCTCCAAGAGGCCAGTTATACATTTTCTCTGGTGCTGGAGCTTTCTTCCTGTTGCAACTTGTAATAAACCAGACACACATACACAGGTAAAATCATTTTCTGAACAAAAAATACAGCAGTAGCTACTAGTTAGCTCACTGCCGTAGCTAACTTGCCAACCAGATGAAAGGTCTATTACTTTTCCTGGCTCACTCCATTTTTCGATTGGATGGGTCTGAGTACAACATTCAGACATGGCGGAAGGAACGGTGGACCAGGTTACTGATGGAGAGCAAGAAGAAGCATATTTTTACCGAGAAAGGAGTAAATGTACACCAGAAGAGGAGACAAGGCTCGAAAGGCAACACTTTTGGAAAGTGATCGATGCGTTTAGATACTACAGGTACGGACTGTTTCAAAACAGCAGTAGTATTTGGTAGCTAGCTTACCCATAAAGTAATTTGACCCAGACGGTCTGGCTATCGTTAGTTCAAGTTTTTATTAGTCGTATGTGCGGGATACACCGTCTAACGGTGCAGGTTCCTTCTCGACAATGCAACAATAATAAGAAATAATAACTCAAGAATAGAAACATGAAGTAACGTTAAATGACTCATGGAAGGGGGATCGAGGGTGTTTAAATTGTGCATTTGTGATGTGTGTGTTATGTTGATGGAGTAACGTTTTGTCCGAAGATTTTAGAAGAGGGATGACTGATTTTGGGGTCTTGACTAGTTCTCACAGCCCCAAAGTCATGCCTAAACCCCGCCTATTTCTACAATTTCTCCTCTTAAAGGCCCAGTGCAGCCAATAATACTGGTTAGAATAATATTGTGAAAATTATGATAATGACCTTTAGAGCTGTTAGAAAAGTCCTGAAAATTCAGCCTTTTTAGGCAACCTGGTCCCAGCACATTTTGTATTATTCTCTACGTAAACCCAAGACACTCAATTTAGTATGATATGTTACATTTCGTATGGTATGTGATAATTGCTGGATGTCCGTCAACCATTTCGTATTATATGTTACGATTTACAATTCCTGTTATATGTTATGAATTTGCAAAACGTACAATATGTAACGAATTTGCTAAAACGTACGATATGTTACAATTTGGGAAAACATATGATATGTTACTAATTCTAGCTATGTGAGTTAGCTAGCTCACTAAGATTAAGGTTGTTTAGGAGTTAGTTTAAAGGGCTATGGTTAGGGTAAGGGTTAGCTAAAAGGGTTAAGGTTAGCATTAGGGTAAGGGTTAGATAACATGCTAAGTAGTTGAAAAGTAGCTAAAAATGTAGTAAGTAATTGAAAAGTAGCAAATTAGCTAAAATTGTCCGTCATGCGATTTGAACTCGCAACAGCTGCATTGGTGCATTGGACCAAATCTGATTTTAAACCTAACCTTAACCTTCCTGCTGACCTTATGGGTAACCCTTAAGTTAAGACCCTTAAGACCCCATTTTTACAATAGTACATTTTTACTTTATGGTAACTAGTGACAACCCTAATTATGTTGCATAGCTAGCTAGCTAAGATATATTGTGTATTTATATCAGGATTTATACAGTTTTGGATAACTACATTGTCCCATACCACCGATATTTAGCTAGTAGCTAGATAACAGCAGCACAGGAAGTTCAGCTAGCTCTAGAAAATAACAAATATAACTAAAAGAAGATGCAAAAAAACCAGAAAGAGCTATAAAGTCCAGGCTGACAAACATTTACATTTCAATACAGTTAATCTTGTTACTTACAAACAAGAAGGTCATACATGATTATGCCTAGTCTATACAACCATGTTCACCATAATGGAAGCTGCTTAGAAAAAAGGGAATAAAAAGGTTTTGTGAATCTCTGTGTTTCTGGACCTCCATCTTCTCTTCCTCCTTTTCACCATGGCACCACCCTTCCCTTTTTCCTTGTCTAATTCACCTCCCCTTAATCTCAGGATAAATGTTCAAGAGCGGGTGAATCGAGCAGAGCGTCAGTTCCAGAGTCTTCCGGAGCATCACCAGCTGCTGCTGCCCGGGGTCTTGCCCAACCTGGCCCGTATCCGCCGCAGTGTGGACCACAACCAGGAGGTGCTGCAGGCTATCGTGCTCAACTGTATCCACATGTTTGAGAACATGGAGTATGGTGAAGAGGTGAGCTAAACGGTCAGAAAAGGTCACACTCATGCTTTCTCGCAGTCACACCAGGCACTACTTGTAGCCCTCAAACTACTGGAAATCAGTTATTTTTCACGGAAAGAGGAGACACGAGTCATTTAGCAATTTAACCACTGGCAACTAGAGAACTCGCTACCAAAGTTGAGAATTCCAACACTATGCAAAATGGTCAGTGATGCAAATGCAGGATAACCAATCAGAGTAGGGAGGGTCTTACTTGCTAGCTTTGACACTGTGCTGAATAGGCTGCATCTAGGTGGTTTTGTGCAAGAAAAATAAAGTAGTAGTAGGAGGAGCTGAATATGTTCTTCTATTCTACTATACCACACCGGCACACATTTCAGTAGTTCTTGTAGTAGTGTAAATTATATTAGAAGATAGATCTTAGATTCATTTGCTTCCATGATCCTTTCACCATTGGATGACTTTTGAGGAGTTGAAGTGAATCTGTTTTCTGTCCAGGATGACCTGAGGAAGGTGGGTACGTCTTCCACGTTCGACATGGACAAGCTCAAGTCCACCATTAAGCAGTTTGTGCGTGACTGGAGCGAGGCCGGCCAGGCTGAGAGAGACTCCTGCTACCTGCCCCTCATCCAAGAGATCCAGAGACTCTTTCCCAGCAACAAGTGGTGAACACACACACACACACACACACACAGTCTTGAATTCTAACTCAGTTGTGTGATTTAGTATTTTGAATTACGTATGTATTCTGTCAGTGATGGCGTGGTTGTTTCTGTAGTGATGTGTCCAAGGTGAGCGTGCTGGTTCCGGGGGCAGGGCTTGGTCGCCTGGCATGGGAAATCGCTCGTCTGGGTTATGCCTGCCAAGGCAACGAATGGAGCTTCTTCATGCTCTTCTCCTCAAACTTCGTCCTCAATAGGTAACACTCACCCTCAGCCCTAACCAAGGGTGCAAGTAGATTTAATTTCTTCCCATTACTGGACCTCCTATGTGTGCACCTCAAAAATGTATGGGTGTAACAGGCCCGGCCCTGGATGTTCTGCCGCCCTAGGGAAGACAAAAAATTGCCTCCCTCATATCCCGCTAAACTAGAATGGTGTACAGCAGGGGTCGGTAATAGGTTTGGCCTTGGGCCAATTTTTTAAATCAGAACCATAAGGTGAGTTAACCATGAGAACAGAACATAAATGCAGCCCAATTCATAGGCCTATTCATAACACATCTGGTTATACAGTCCTTCTCAAATAGTGGGGCGTGCTTTTTTTTGCACCGAACAAGAGCACAGAGCAGGAGATATGAAGTGCAGATAACAAACCCTTAAGAGACACCATGGAAAAATATTTAACAGGGATGAAAAGAAAGGTGGAGAGAGACGGAGATAATGAGACAAACGTAAGTCTCCCGAAAGCTAAGACGTATGTAGCGCTTGGCTTCACTGTGACTACGGTGGGGGATGAGGAAAGACCGGTATGTTTACTGTGTCTAAAAATGTTGACAGCATGAAGCCAAATAAATGAAGGCATCACTTAAAGACATTACACATTACACCCCAATCACTCTGATAAGCCGCTTGAGTTTTTTCAGCGAAAACGTGCAGAATATTGCCAACAATCGTCCCGCTTTGTGAACGCTACTTCAGTAAACCAGCAAGCACTGTTAGCATCATATAATGTGGCGTACCAAATTGCTAAGTGCAACCCCACTCCATAGCAGAGGAGCTGATACTGCCTGCAGCATTAGACATGGTCTCTGTCATGCTGGATGACACAAGTGCTGCAAAAATAAAAGTACTTCCCTGAAAACAGTTCCCAATATGACTGGGTGAGAGATACTTTCAATGCACCAACTCCAACTAGTTTCAGCTCTGCAGAGGAGACCAGTTCCCAATATGACTGGGTGAGAGATCCTTTCAATGCACCAACTCCAACTAGTTTCAGCTCTGCAGAGGAGACCAGTTCCCAATATGACTGGGTGAGAGATCCTTTCAATGCACCAACTCCAACTAGTTTCAGCTCTGCAGAGGAGGACCAGTTCATTGATATGACGTCTGACTCCACATTGAGACTGAGGTTCACATCACAGACACTGAGTGTAGAGAGGCAGTATCCACTCTTAGGGCAGAGGGCCATGGGCATTCTTCTTCCTTTTGCAACATCTTATCTTTGTGAGACTGGCTTCTCTGCTGTTGCTGCACTGAAGACCAAGTACAGGTCCCTGCTAAACATTGAGCAGGACCTGAGAGTTGCAGTATCATGCTTCAAACTCCGCTTCAAAAAGCTGTGCTCTGCAAAACGTGCTCATTGTAGCCATTAATCCTGACTTTCTCATTTGGATTTTTTTTTTAAATCAGCACAAATAGTTTTATTCATTTTTGTTTTATAGGTCAAAGTGTTTCATATATTGTGCTCCTGAGTTAATGTTGCTGATCAATTCGAATGTATTATTTATTGATTATATTTCATTTTTATTTTTCAGTATCAAATACAATGGATACAATGTTATGCAGAGGTGTACTTATAACAATTGTATAGACAAATGATAAATTTACAGTCGCGGCGGAGAGTTGGGGGGCGCGAAATGTTTACTTCTTCCTAGGGGGGCGTAACAGAAATGAATTGTGCGTTGATTGAGGAAAAACAGTTTGCAATCAAGAGAAAATGTTGCTCTAAAAAAGCCTCAAAAGAAAGGTGGATAATGAAAATAGAAGTTTCAGGGAAGAATGGACAGCGAAATAGGCATATTTCTCCAATGTCAAACCAGAGAATGTTTGCAACGAAATGGTTGCTGTTTGCAAATAATTAAACATTAGACATCCTTATTAATCTAAATATGGCACTTTCAAAAGTTACCTTTCCACCCAGACAGACGCTCAACAGCACAGAGTAATGTAAGCTTCAACTGTTGACATTCTGAAGCTCAGCTGCGGCCTATTATGTCCCTAGTAATTTAACTTTTAATTTTCTGAAAAGAGAATATGTTAAACCCAACTTCTTAGCTATCTGTGTCCCGTCAACGGGACAGTTGTACATCATGCAGTGCCTTGTGTCACCATCGCAGATTTTAGAGAAACAACAAATGTCGGAACATATAAGTGTCTTATATCGGCTGCACTGTCCAATTTACAGTAGCTATTACTGCGAAACAATGCCATGCTATTGTTTAAGGAGAGCTCCTAACAACAAAACACTTTTCACCACGATAGGTTTGATAAATTCACCTCTGAAGGTGAAATGTGTACTTACATTCTGAAATCCTGCTCTGATTTATCATCCAAAGGGTCCCTTTTTTCATACCTTTTTCATATCCTAAAAAGGTCCACATAGCACGCACAATCGATTTTGTATTTCCACTCGTTCAATTTGCAAAGAAATGAATCTGTGAAAATCTCACCCTAAACGTTGTTTCAACCAGTCAAATCGCAGTCAGATCCTAGAACGTAACGAGACTTCACTATATCATTAGGGGTTTCGTATATCCTATAGGACACCATATTTGGTCAGAGAGCGATGCCTTCATGGCACACTGATGACGCGTTTCGGTCTTCACTTGAACGACTCTAACTTTGTCAAATAAGCACCAATCGGGGGTCAAACAAAGCTAGCTAGATAGCCCATAAGCTGGGCTTTAAGGGAGTATCCGTGTATCTGTTGTAAAATGTAGCTACTAACCTTGTACGACAGCATGCCATTTCATTTTGGACAAAAAATATAAGAATATTCAGTTATGAAAACTGGTTGTTTTGCAAATGTTGAACTATAATATGGCTACTAATACTGGAAAAAGCTAAATCAAAGTACAAGTATACAGATTTCAAATCAAAATCAAATCAAAGTTTATGTGTCACGTGCGCTGAATACAACAGGTGAAATGCTTACTTACAGGCTCTAACCAATAGTGCAAAAAAGGTATTAGGTGAACAATAGGTAGGTAAAGAAAGGCTATATACAGTAGCGAGGCTACATACAGACACTAGTTAGTCAGGCTGATTGAGGTAGTATGTACATGTACAGTGGGGCAAAAAAAGTATCTCCCACTTAAAAAGATGACAGAGGCCTGTAATTTTCATCATAGGTACACTTCAACTATGACAGACAAAATGGGGGGGGGGGGGGGAAATCCAGAAAAACACATTGTAGGATTTTTATGAATTTATTTGCAAATTATGGTGGAAAATAAGTATTTGGTCAATAACATTAGTTTATCTCAATACTTTGTTATATACCCTTTGTTGGCAATGACAGAGGTCAAACTATTCTGTAAGCCTTCACAAGGTTTTCACACACTGTTGCTGGTATTTTGGCCCATTTCTCCATGCAGATCTCCTCTAGAGCAGTGATGTTTTTGGGCTGTTGCTGGGCAACACGGACTTTCAACTCCCTCCAAATATTTTCTATGGGGTTTCTCATTTTGTCTGTCATAGTTGAAGTGTACCTGTGATGAAAATTAATTTTTAAGTGGGAGAACTTGCACAATTGGTGGATGACTAAATACTTGTTTGCCCCACTGTAGATATGGTTAAAGTGACTATGCATATATGATGAACAGAGAGTAGCAGTAGCGTAAAAGAGGGGTTGGCGGGTGGTGGGTGGGACACAATGCAGATAGCCTGGTTAGCCAATGTGCGGGAGCACTGGTTGGTCGGCCCAATTGAGGTAGTATGTACATGAATGTATAGTTAAAGTGACTATGCATATATGATAAATATATATATATATGATTTGATGATATTCTTGCAGAAAAATTTAATATGAATGCAAATGCCTCCTTCACGATTTGCCCAAATGTACCTGGGTGACTTCACACTAAATGTCATGGTAGTTTGCTCATACTTCAAGTTACCCGTCTGAAACTTTGCACATACACTGCTGCCATCTTGTGGACATCATCGGAATAACAACGAGTGATGGCTGGAAGTGGGACCTTTCTGTTGCATTTCAAAGATGGTGGTAGTAAAATAAATGTTTTTTTTTTCTTTTCTATTTTCTTCTACCAGATCTATTGTGTTATATTCTCCTACATTCAATTCACATTACCACAAACGTCAAAGTGTTTCCTTTCAAATGGTACCAAGAATATGCATATCCTTGCTTCAGGGCCTGAGCTACAGGCAGTTAGATGTTGGTATGTCATTTAGGTGAAAATTGAGAAAAGAGGGGGTTTTCCCTAAGATTATTTAATAAGAGTTAAGCACTGTTATAGAACACTTTTTATTATCTGGATACTTTTCATTGATTTATTTCTAAATATAAACTTAATAATATAATATAATTTTTGCCCTTTTCTTTAACAAATGGTATGGCATACCCTCACTCATTTTGAGCCCTGGTTTAAACCGAACACACCAAGCCCTTCTCAGACACCAAGGTATTTAAGGAGTGCACGGTGACAGTATTGGAGGCTTTGGCTATACTGGCAAATCTATGGATAGCATAATTGTGTCTGTCAAACATGTAGGCCTACCTCTTTTTGGGGGGGAATTGGAAGAAATAGCCTCCAACAAAGCCCTCTTGTTGTTAGTGAAGTCAAATTAAAATGAAGACAATTGTTGAAATGAATTACTTTCAGCACCATTTGCTGTCCACCTCTGTTTTGAGTATGCCGTAGTCACACCAAAGGTGATGTTTGCCCGCTAGCCTTTTTAGTTGACTTTCTCCTGCACTCTCGCTCCTCATTAATAAGTTAATGATTGAAAAGGTGTCTGTCTCATGACATTGTAATACATTTAGTCTCCAGTCCACGGGCTACAGAAACACCACATAGGCTGCTACTCTTTCTACCCCGTAGGCTACATCAGTTATGTTAAATTAATTTGATGGAGTATGGTGGAGCGTAGAGTCTCTCCAACAGCACCCCGGAGAGGCACACTATGCATGGATAAGCAAAATATTTTGCGCCCCTGCCTGTGACAAAGTGGGCTCTGCTTATCATGGGGCAGCATCAGCGCTCACCTAAAGATCCCGCATGCCACTGGGTGAGAGAAGTTATTGTTTTTGGGCAGAATAATGTGAGGTGCTGTTGGAGGTGCATCTTGGTCAGTTTAAGTCGGAAAAAGCTGCCCTCATCAAACTGCCGCTCTAGGCGGCTGCCAAATCCTGCCTAATGGGTGGGCCACCCGTAGGGCCTAATCATAGAATTATATTTGCAAATAAATTCCGATTAATTTATTTATATTTTTCTGTGGGACTAGCAAATAATCACTTCAAAGGGTTCCTGTGCACGTTCATCCACTCGCAACATTTTTCCAGCCTCCGAACAGTGGTGGATGGAAAGAGACATCCATTACACAAAACACCAAAACAGTGTGATGACATTTGGTGGTCGTCATTAGGCCAAAATTAATTCCTCCACTGCTGTCCGTGCGCGTCTCTCTGCCGTAGCAAAATGTTTGTGTTCTCCTCAAACCAGATCGTATTTTGGAGCGTAGGCTATAGGCCTACCACCTGTTTTCAAGTCCATTCGCTCATTTTGCATTTCTCTAACATACAGCAATGATAACTGTAGGCTACTACACCTTTTATTTTTCTTTACATTTTGTTTTCATTATTGTGATGGGCTCATGTTTTACCGATATGGCGTACCCGCACTATTTGTTTTGCCGTGACACCGTACCGGACCGTACCGCCTTACTTTCACCCCTGGCCCTAACTCAAGCCTTGCGTATGATGCAATAATTCAGCCCTTGCATATGTGTGTCATTTAATGTTGAAATGTCTGGTGTGTTTAGCTGCCTGAAAACACGGGCCAAATCAATTGCCTAGCATATCAAATTATCCCAAAGCAATCCTCTTCGGACCACTGTTGTTCAGCTTAACTTACCTTGGCTCTGTTCTGTCCTTCCTGAGGTGTGAAAAGGTCAACTCCATGACCCTGTACCCCTGGATCCACCAGTTCAGCAACAACAAGAGGTCATCTGACCAGACGCGGCCAATCAGCTTCCCAGACGTCAACCCCCAGAGCCTGCCTCCAAACTCGGACTTCTCCATGGTGGCTGGGGACTTCCAGGAGGTCTACACAGAGCCTAGTGAGTGGTGAGCTTCACACAGGCTGTATGAAAAGTGAAAGTGAGCACTCTGTCCTATACACAGATCATTGTTTTATTACCTGTGTTGGTTGGTATTTTAGCAATAATGTGAGACTGGTTAGACGAGTATCGTTGTGGTCTTCCCTGTCAGACACCTGGGACTGCGTGGCTACCTGCTTCTTCATCGACACGGCGCACAATGTCATCGACTATGTGGAGACCATCTGGAACATTCTGAAGCCTGGAGGCGTGTGGATCAATCTTGGTGAGCGACAGAGCTGTTCAATGTTCGACGGAGCTCCTTTCCTGACCAGTGATAGAGGTTCTCTACACATTTTTTGGTGTAGTTCCTGTTTAAACTTACTGGTAGTGTATGATACGCCGTATGTCAGTGGCGGTCGGCGCCGTTTTAAGGGAGGGTGTATTTTTTGGGGGGTTTGAAGCATGGCCTTATTTCTATTGGATGACTGTCATTAATATTACATTCACCCAGCCCAATGTAACATCGGTTTAGACTACTACATTATACTCCCTATACCCATAAATTGTCCCTATACCCATCATGAGGTTGCTAAAACATAGCCTACGAATGAAAGTTTACAGCATAGGTGCACACGTCGACAGAAACATTTGAGTAATCAAGTAGACAGACAGTGACACATTTAATACCGCCTTGCACACTTTTGACTGCATCTAGCTGATCTAGGGTGTAATCGTTAGTCCAACAGTTGCAAACTAGACTTTCTATACTTTCTACTTTCTATTGGACAAATTCAGGTATGTTATCCCTGTTTCATTCCATTTGATTCCGTTTAAGAAATGTTTTTCAACAGAATTGGCTGAATGAATACACCCCTGATCACACGCAAACAGTTCACTTTCATAGCAGCCACATATACTC
The DNA here is from genome assembly GCF_034236695.1 of Oncorhynchus nerka. NCBI lineage: Eukaryota > Metazoa > Chordata > Actinopteri > Salmoniformes > Salmonidae > Oncorhynchus > Oncorhynchus nerka. The sequence goes on from NC_088408.1 coordinate 61,896,544, forward strand.
AAACAAAAATATAAACGCAACCTTCAATGTTGTTTTAGAGAATTTGGCAGTATGTCCAACAGGCCAAACAACCAGTTGGACATAACCACGCTATTCCTCCACATCTGGCTTCTTCACCTGCGGGAGTATTTCTGTCTGTAAAAAGCTCTTTCTTGGGGAAAATCTCATTCTGATTGGCTGGGCCTATGCCCACCCATGGCTGCGCCCCTGCCCAGTCATGTGAAATCCATAGATTAGGGCCTAATTAATTAATTTAATTGACTGATTTCCTTATATGAACTGTAACTCAGTAAAATCTTTGAAATTGTTGCATGTTGCGTTTATATTTTTGTTCAGTATACAAACAGCATGTATAATTCCTTCTTGCATCTATGTGCTGTCCTCCTCTCACCTTTTTCCTTTGTTTGTGGACTTCAGTGCACAATACAACAGCTGTATGTGACCAGACAAGAAAAACCTTTCCAACCCAAACCTTCATACCATAACCGCTACACAAAGCCTACGTATTTGTCACCATTTTAACTAATGTCATAGTCAACATAGCTAGCTACTAGAACTAACTTGTTAATAAACACGTGTGGTATCCCGGGAGGTCTACCCCGGTTGGTGATAGAAGGGAGGTACGTGCCGCAACTTTGGCTCCCTCTGCTGAGAGTACACGGGCTAGGCACCCCGCCGCTGATGGCTCCAAGTAGAGGTAATTAGGGGAGAGTGCCAACCAGCAGTGCAGGCCACAAAAAGGGAGCACCGTGGCACGCCGCGAGGGGAGAGAGCGAGACGTACACGGAGAAAAACCTGTGAAGGACAGAGCGTGTTATTTAGTTATGTTTATTTTGTTTCTTAGTAAAGTTGAGTTTTCTGACTAGAACCTCCTTATCTCTGTGTTAATCTCTGCACGCTCAACCCAACACCCCACGGTTTGCCCGCTATAATCATGTAGTACAGTGTACAGCAAGCAGTTTAGTAGTTACACCGGGTGTTTGAGTAGGCTAAACTAACTGGCTGCATTCGTTAGCTAGGTAAGTTGAAGTGAAAATACAACGAAACAGCTAGCTCTCTCTTGTGTCCCCTTCATTTTTGAATACATTAATTTGTTCAAAACTGTTCAACTATTGTCTTTCTCTCTCTTTGAGTCAACTACACACCACAGTTTATGCACTGCAGTGATAGCTAGCTGTAGCTTATTTTTTCAGAACTAGATTAATACTCTGATCCTTTGATTAGGTCGACAACGTCAGTTCATACTGCAAGAGCTCTGATAGGTTGGAGGACGTCCTCCGGAAGTTGTCATAATTACTGTGTAAGTCTATGGAAAGGGGTGAGAACCATGAGCCTCCTAGGTTTTTTATTGAAGTCATTGTACCCAGAGGAGGACAGAAACTAGCTGTCCTCTGGCTACACCTTGGTGCTACCCTACAGAGTGCTGTTGATGCTACTGTAGACCTTCATTGCAAAACAGTGTGTTTTAATCAATTATTTGGCAAAATGTGAATATATTTAGAATAGCTTTATCGAAATAGTATAACTTTTTTTATTGTTTAACTATTTGTATTTTTATGAAATTCACTGAGGATGGTCCACCCCTTCCTCCTCTGAGGAGCCTCCACTACTGTATGAATACTTTTACCAAAGCTGCGATTCCTCCCTTGTCTATAGGCCCACTGCTGTACCACTTTGAGAACATGGCCAACGAGCTCTCCATCGAGCTCAGCTACGAGGACGTCAGGGCAGCAATTTTAAAATATGGATTCCATTTGGAGGTAAAGCTGTTTTTTTGTGTTTAATTTATTTTATTTGATATAAAACAAGTGTACAGATTGGAGGAATAAGATGAACAACTATTACAGTTTACAGTAAAGAAAAGTATAAACATTGTTTTCAGTTTCAGTTGTTTTGACTATCCTCCTTGGGCCTAAAACATCCTGTCTTTCACTGCAGGTGGAGAGAGAGTCTGTCCCCACCACCTACACGGAGAACGATCAGTCCATGCTGAAGTACCTGTACGACTGTGTTTTCTTTGTGGCAAGGAAACCTGACCATCTGTATGCCAACGGTTACCAGGTGGTCCATAAGAACAGACCGGAAGTGTCGCAACGGCGAGAGAGCTGCAACAGTCTGACGTGACATCGTATGTCATGACATTACAGAGCAACAACCGGAAAAAAAACGCAATTGGCCACCACCAAGAGCATAAAAAAATGTGTAAGATGACAGAAACACAAGTCAATGGACAGGTTTGCTTTCATGTTTCTTCTTCTTTATATTGTCTCATCGCCAGAGCTGCCAAATCACCTTCCTTCCTCCCCTGAGCCTTTTGAGATTGAGACAGATGCCTATTATGAACTCAAGTGACTAAATCTGTCAGCACAGGACTGTTTGTCTTCAGTTAAAGAGGCAAAGTGACGCCTCTATCTCCATGGTGACCTGATGTAGTTGCATGCGTGTCAGAGACCCGCCTCTACGTCTTCCCATTGTATTTATTTTGTAAAATACAGTTACCAACTCTGGCTATTTATAGTAAAACAAAAAAATGATCACTTAAAATAATTTGCTGGAGTTGGTTATTTTAACCTATATTGTATGATTGGACACAGATTGAGTTTCAGCATTACACCCTGGATCTAGTTACTGTCTCACTTAATAAAGAAAAACAATTCTTTAAAAAAAAGAAAACGTTTCATTGACTGAGAGGGATTGTCTAATTTTCCTAACTCAATAGTGTCTTTAGGGTTTTTCCATGAAAAGTGCCTTTGATATTAAGTATTAATTGTGCACCAATATTGCATTTTTAAAAGCCTGATATTTAAATGAAGTGCCCTTTAATATAGACCACATTGAGAATTCTGATTTTTCTTATATGAATAAAGACTTACTCATGTGCCAAAAATCCCTCTGTACACCCTCTGTGACTTCTAGAATGATTTTATCCCACTTAACCCCAACATTTCTCCAAGCTTTCACAATCATTGTAAAGATCTAGTTATTGTGTTGCTTTGACAGTCATTTCTGAAGATTATAATTGATTTCATGTGATTAGTGATTCATTTACGTCTGTCCCTCATTTTAAGGTCACGTAAACTGAACTCTCATTTTCTGGTGTTTTGTGGAGAAAAACTGAGCGGATCGAGCATAACACGTCAACCCTGTTACCCATAGATCGACATTCTAGAAATCATTTAACAATAAATACATGTTTGTGAAGCTTGCATTCAATTGCCACTCCCAGTTGCACACAAGCTTCCATTCTGTCAAAAGGGTGATTTAAGATGAAGCCATTGTTTACTTTATTTGACACTTACTAGTCATTTTTTTTTATTTGACCTTGAGACGGGAAAACTAGTTTTTTATTAAGTAGAATATGTGCCCTTTGTGGTAGAATGTTAAAATTAGGTGAAAGCAATGTTTTTTTAAATGTATTATATGCACCTCTATATACACCTCACCAGCCCAGCCAGGCAATTTATAAACTATATTAAAAACTCTATTAGACATTCTCTCACATTTCTTTTAGACTAATATTTCATTTTTCAACTTCGGGGATTTGTATAAACCATGCTGTCTGTCTCTCCGACATTTGCAGCATTGCTTCAATATTTAAATTCGATCTCCTGCTATCGCATAGTAATGAACGTGACGAGACAGACAGGCAGGCAGCGTTTTTCAGCCAGTTGAAATCACGAATCAGCTGGCATTATTTTTATGGATCTATACAAAAAAAAGGTCAGTTGAAAAAAGGTCAAACGAAACGCAGCTAATTTGCAATCTTTCCAGCTTCAGTTTGAAGTGATTGTGTTACTGTAGCTGTGTTGTTGGCTAGATCCTCTGAACAACAGTGTCCTGACGAGTGAGCGCATTTTCTATGCCAGGCAAAATTGCGCCTCATTGGCTCATTGTTATGGATGTATCCTTATCATGGTGAACCCTTATCATATACCAGTTAACACACAGCATATGTAAGGGAGATCCAGTACATACATTAAATGATTTACTGACTATGATTGCCCTACCTATTGGAATGAACGCCCTATCTGGCTATCTCAATTACTCTTCCTCAAGCAACCGACATGTGGCGCTGTTGGTGGAGAAGATTCTTGATAGTGGTGGGCGGGAAAAGAGGACAGATACAGCCTCTCATTGGACAGACCGGGTGTGTGTACAATTTACAGTAACTTTCAGTCAAAACATTGATACCTGTTAATTATTGGAAGTCTACACGGTCTTTACCTGGCAGTCTGAGGATGAGAACACCAGTATACATACAAGAAGTATACAAACAGACAAGGACAACATACAGTGCAATCGGAAAGTATTCAGAGATGGACTTTTTCCACGTTTTGTTACATTACAGCCTTATTCTAAAATGGATTAAATAGATTTTTGTTCCTCATCAATCTAAACACATTACCCCATAATGACAAGCGAAAACAGGTTTGTATTCAGACCCTTTTCTATGAGACTTGAAATTGAGCTCGGGTGTATTCTGTTTTCATTTATCATCCTTGAGATGTTTGATTGGAGTCCACCTGTGGTGAATTCAATTGATTGGACATGATTTGGAAAGGCACACAACTGTTTACATAAATAAGGTGCCACAGTTGACGTCAGAGCAAAAACCAAGCCATGAGGTCAGTACAGGTGCAGCAAATCTGGGACACAACGTGCCATTGGAACACAGGAGTGAAGGGCCTCTGTTTGCCTATGTAGATATTCCATTAAAAATCTGCCGTTTCCAGCTACAATAGTCATTTACAACATTAACAATGTCTACACTGTATTTCTGATCAATTTGATGTTATTTTAATGGTCCAAAAATGTGCTTTTCTTTAAAAAATAAGGACATTTCTAAGTGACCTTTAATAAAGAAATGTTTTGGTTATCCTGACCTGGACACCATGTACAGTATTATGATAGCCCTCCCGATTGGCGCAGTGGTCTAAGACACTGTATCGCAGTGCAAAATGTGTTGCTGCAGATGCAGGTTTGATACCCATGCCGGCCGCCACCTGGGAGACCCATATGTAATTATACACAAGGTTTTTATTCTAAGATAAACTTAGACTACAATTAGGGTGTGGGAATGTTAGGATTATTTTGCTCTTACTGTATGTAGTACTGTAGCCTACTCCCGACCGGTCACGTTGTAAAGTGCTTTAGTGGCGCAGCGGTCCAAGACACTGCATCGCAGTGCAAGCTGTGTTCATACAGATGCTGGTTCAATAGCCATGCCGGCCTCGACTGGGAGACGCATGAGTTGACTGTAGGGTCTGTTTTCTCTCCCTCTAAAAACAGAAATAAATCATTATAAATAACAAACTAGCTATATTTACAAATTAGCAACAATTTCTCACCCCATGTTCGAAAATGCATTAAAGACGGAGTTAATGAGTACTTGAGGTCACCGAGAAAGTCTGGACATGGCCTGCTCTCCCTTATGTAAGGAATTAGGCACTTTCCCATGTTTACTACAGTATGTACTGTAGGCTATGTTTACTTGTCAGACTGCACAGTAGCCTAATAAACAAATGCAGGTGGCTTATATCTTTAAAATGCTTTAAATACTTTATTATCTAAATGTAAAAGCATTTACTGTACAGTACTGTCTTTCTTCATCAGCATCTCTATGCTTTGGTTATTTAAAAAAAATGATCAACTACTCTTTCAAAATGCAGATGTTTATTTAGTTATGGATCCATAATGAATTACTTTTGGAATAAATATTCCTGAATTACAGAAATATTGGAACAAAGTTGTCTAATGAAGGTAAACATATTGTTGCTTACTGGAAAATACTCTTTCAAACACACACGGTCACATTGTACAGCACCATTATGGCTATTAGCAGGTAGCTGGACAGTGGACTTGCCTAGGTGGAGGGTAGGGGGATAATTCTATTGTTAAATGTATTTCTTAGTTAGGTTGGCTGTATCACAACCGGCCGTGATTGGTTGCAATTTTAGATTAATCCACCAGAAAAGATAAAACAAATAATACAACATAAAGTATTATTATTATTATTATGTGTCACATCTGACCGTGATTGGGAGTCCCATAGGGCGGTGCACAATTGGCCCATCATTTCTCTCCCTCTAAAAACGGAAATAAATGTTTTGGCCTTTACAAATATTCGTTTGGTCTTTATTCAGATTACAATCGCTCACTCTCGTTTTTTTGAAAACGAAGTACACTCCAAAATATTGTTATATATTATCAAGTTGATGGCACAGTCATATAGCCCGGAACTTACATAAACCTGAGTGACTCACTCATTCATGGCTTTGGATCAAAATAAATAAGTACCAACATTCTTTCTGATAGTCTTTAATAAAGAAATGTTTTGGTTATCCTGACCTGGACACCATGTACAGTATCATAATAGCCCTCCCGATTGGCGCAGTGCAAAATGTGTTGCTACAGATGCAGGTTCAATACCCATGCCGGCCACCACCTGGGAGACCCATATGTAAATATTTGCGATTGATATACTGAAGGCCTACCGTAGTCGACATGAGTCTCACAAGTGTTGAGTAATGTGGTGTAAGTCTTATTTATTTGAAGAGCATATTGAAGTTAGAAGCAATAGCCTACCCGTTGTAGTCACTATTTTAGCACTGTTTCGCGCTGCTCTGAGACAAGCGTGGGGACTGGTCTTGATAAATCAATTCGATTTTTATTTTCACTGAATCTCCGTTTGGGTATTGGTTAGACTACAATTATACAATTAGAGTGTGGACATGTTATGCTCTTAGTGTTATGCTCCTACTCCCGACCGTCACATTGTACAGCGTCATATTTTCCATTCCATCCTAACGGAAACATTTTCTTGGAATAGAAACACCATAATATTAATCAAATTAATTAAGCAAAACTTCTTAAAATCAGTCCCATATACTATGCTCTTACAAAAAAAGGTTTTAAAATCTCTAGTACAGCCACTATTGAAGGCTATCAAATGCTTCTCAAAGATGCCCTCTGGTGGTCAAATTAGCACTAACTAGCTTTAATGGTTACAATGGCTGACACTTAAATAACGTTCCATTGAATTCTGCGGCACCATGCAAGGTATGCTGCAACTTTTAAAGGACAAACCACTGTAGCTCGTCTGGTAGGCTCGCGTCATTGGGCAGCTCGCGTCTGGGTTTCCCTTTGTAGTCCATAATAGTTTTCAAGCCCTGCCACATCCGACGAGCGTCAGAGCCGGTGTAGTAGTATCCAATCTTAATCCTGTATTGACGCTTTGCTTGTTTGATGGTTCGTCTGAGGGCATAGCGAGATTTCTTATAAGCATCCGGATTAGTGTCCTGCTCCTTGAAAGCAGCAGTTCTAGCCTTTAGCTCGATGCGGTTGTTGCCTGTAATCCATGGTTTATGTTTGGGATATGTACATACAGTCACTGTGGGGACGACGTCGTCGATGCACTTATTGATGAAACTGATGACTGAGGTAGTATACTCCTCAATGCCATTGGATGAATCCCGGAACATATTCCAGTCTGTGTTAGCAAAACAGTCCTGTAGCGTAGCATCCTTGTCATCTGACCACTTCTGTATTGAGCGAGTCACTGTTATTGACAAATAGACACACACCCCCACCCCTCGTCTTACCGGACATAGATTCTCTGTTTTGCCGGTGTATGGGACATCCCACCAGCTCTAAATTATCCGTGTCGTTGTTCAGCCACGACTCAGTGAAACATAAGATATTATAGTTTTTAATGTCCCGTTGGTAGGATAATCTTGATCATATGTCATTGGTTTTATTTTCCAATGATTGCATTTTGGCCATTAGAACGGATGGCAGTGGGGGTTTACTCGCTCGTCTACAAATTCTCAGAAGGCCTCCGTTCCCTTTTTCTCCGTCTTTTCTTCATGCAAATTATGGGGATTTGGGCCTATTCCCGAGAAAGTAGTATATCATTTGCGTCAAACTCGTTAAAGGAAAAAGCTTCTTCCAGTTCGAGGTGAGTAATCGCTGTTCTGATGTCCAGAAGTTATTTTCAGTCATAAGAGATGGTAGCAGCAACATTATGTTCAAAATAAGTAACAAAATATCATAGTTGGTTAGGAGCCCGTAAAAAGTCAGCCATCCTCTCCAGCGCCATTCTCTGATACACAATGAGTAACGATAACTTGGCTATATGCAGGGGGTACTAGTACCAAGTTGATGTGCAGGGGTACGAGGTAATTGAGGTAGATATGTACATATACTGTAGGTCGGGATAAAGTGACTAGGCAACGGGATAGATAATAAACAATAACATTAGTGTATGTGATGAGTCAAGAGTTAGTGCAAAAAGGGTCAATGCCAATATTCCGGGTTGCTATTGGTTAACTATTTAACTAACTATTTAGCAGTCTTATTGCTTGGGGAATAGAAGCTGTTTCTGGGCCCTGTTGGTTCCAGACATGGTGCATTGCAGTGGTATAAAGTACTGAAGTAAAAAATTCTTCAAAGTACTACTTAAGTATTTTTGGGGTTATCGGTACTTTACTATTTATATTTTTGACAACTTTTACTTTACTTCAGTACATTCCTAAAGAAAATTATGTACTTTTTACTCCTAACATTTTCCCTGACACCCAAAAGTACTCATTACATTTTGAATGCTTAGCAGGACAGACAAATTGTCACTTTTACCTTAGAAAATGACTCAAGTATCTTTACTTTTACTCAAGTATGACAATTGGGTGCTTTTTCCACCACTGGCGTATCGGTACTGCTTGCCGTGCAGTAGCAGAGAGAACAGTCAATGACTTGGGTGGCTGGAGTCTGACAATTTTTAGGGTCTTCCTCTGACACTGCCTGGAATAGAGATCCTGCATGGCAGGGAGCTCGGCTCCAGTGATTTACTGGGCCGGGGTTCCTGTCGAGAAGCACAGTTTCTACTGCTCCTACAGTTTTGCTTCGGTACTGCAGTTTATCTGATACACGGCCCACGAAGACAATTACCATCGACGGCCACATAGAGCAGTCAAATTTGAACATTCCTAATAAGACACTTTAATCATCCCCTTTATGCACAAATCGTCCATTTAATTATTCTAATAATTGTCGCTGAGGCCATTTTCCCCCCCATCATTAACATTTTATATTCATCCAATGTCTGTCGTGTTTTTGGATGAAGTGATGATGTCGCCGCTGCTCCCTGTGCACAATGAGTGTTAGTGCGCATGTCATGCAACTCGGATATAGACGGTCCATGAATCGGCGAATGCGAACGTAAGTAGATCATCTTGAAAACAACAATCGGACATCTTGGACGCAGTCTCCATTTCTTATTATACCTCAGTGGTTGAAGCGAGAGGCTAAACTTCTCTGGTGTTTTGGTCCAGTACCTACTACGCTCTAACAGCGTGAAGAAAACCTATGCACATGTGCAGATACTCTGTGACTGTGTGAGAGTGAAGTCATCTCGCTCGGAAGGTCACACACAAAGATGGAGTTGATGATGGCAAAGACCTATGCACTTTCAACTCATTACAGTACTGGAGGGTCCCTTTGCCAGAGCTGGACCTTTTACTTCTGCAGAGTGGGAACCTCTCTGGACCAAATGGAGAACCGACCCCCTGCCAAAGACTTCTCCTCTGGTGCCATGGAGTATCTACCCACCATGGAACTCTTATGCAAGAGGGGGCCACAGACACTGCCCATCAGAGCGATCGATATAAATCTATACAATGTAGACATATGGGTGGTTCTGCTCCCCACCAATGCACATGTAAGCCATGGTGACACTATAAAACAGCTAGGCCTGCAAAACTCAAACTTTCACAATGCTCACCATACACTGGGACTTCTGAGTCTTAGGCACTGCATCTCAGTGCCAGAGGCGTCACTACAGACCCTGGTTGTATCACAACTGTCCGTGATTGGGAGTCCCATAGGGCGGCGCACAATTGGCCCAGCATCGTCCGGGTTAGGGTTTGACTGGAGTAGGGCGTCATTGTAAACAAAAATTTGTTCTTATCTGACTTGCCTGGTTAAATAAAATACTTTATTTATAGCCACTATGCTGCACCAGTTAAAGTATGAGGCACAAAACACTCTCACGGGGTTGGTTAACTCTTAAGGTCCCTTGTGTCTCTACCAACCTAGGTAAATGAGCCCCCCCCACACACACAGACACACACCTGAATGCTAATAGCATACCTGACCATATGAACCATGCATAGGTTATGCATGGTCCAATATTAAAAATAATTTTAACAAATAATTTTACCAATATGTTCATTGGGCTCATTTCTGGAGGTGGAAATTATATTTTAGATAGTGTCAGGATAATTTTATTTTCATTTATTTTTGAGTAGAATGTTCTTTTAAAAAGTCACTCCGCTACCTTTTCCCCCCACTGCTACAAAACTTTCCAGAGGAAACACTGACTTTAGCCCATTCCTGTCATGGGCCATAGACCGGTGCCCCGCGGCAAATTATAATCGAATCCGCCCACTTTGTAGGTTACTTATGTCAGGTAAAGGTGTGGACCTACGTCAGGTCCATTTGTGTGCCAATATGAATGCAGCTCCTACAATGGTAAGTTAAAAAATACGTTGTATTTTTATCTTCCTATAAGCAAGGCAGTTCATTAGCAAGTTTCTATGATAGCCCAGTTGTCAAATTATGGAGGCTACAATGCAAAGAGATAATTGGAAAAAAGGTGATGATAGCCAGAAATGTTGAATTAGTATCTAATTAGAGTATCAGTGGTATGAAATGGCAAAATTGTAGCCTAACTGAAATTAGCACTATTTTCCTTTTTAAATTAATTTGGATAAAGTTATGAGTCCTCAAATGATTCTGAATTAGTCTTTACTATCAGATAATAATACAACTGCTTATTATATAAGTGCACGGAAATCAAAAAGGTGTGAAAAGTATCATCGTTATGTAACTCTAAACCTGAAGTCAAAGTTTATATATGTGATTTAAAAGAAAAAAATTGTAACCCAAACGTGGGGTGTGCAAAACAAAAGCTTGAAGTGTGTGTGCTGCATAAATGATGAGCGACATGGGAGTTGTTGAGATGCCCATAATGAAGGTAAATCTCTTTGGCTGTGTCCGAATGCCCATAATAAATCCTAAATAGTAGCCTGTTTGAGTTTGCGATAAAATTAAGTTTTATAATATGTGAATTTTCCAATATGGAATATGTTTTAAATGCCAGGATGTTATACTCATTTTGGCTTTTCATTTAGTAGGATTCGTTGCATACTTTTAGGGAATTTCACAGCCACAATGCATTAGAAGAATGGGGCTGCAAGTTTTAATAGCTAGATCTCTTCAAGTAAACAACAAAACAACTTGGAAGATTGCGAATACCGAAGCCTCTGCGGTGGTTCTCAAATGTAAGTAGTTTTTGTTATTTAAAATGATCACGACTATTTCATTGTAGCTACATCTTTGAAAGCAGATTTGCAGCCTGCCGTGCCTTTCGCTAGTAGGATTAGAAGTTAGCTTTAGAACGGTAATGTTAGTTACAGGTTTACTTGCTGTTGAGCAACGACTTCATATTTAACATTAGCCTAGCTAGCTAGTTTCATTGCACATAAACTGTTATGGTGAAAGTCATGGTAAGCTGCTCTCGTGGCACTCTTAGAAAAAAAAGAGTTCCAAAACGGTTATTCGGCTGTCCCCATAGGAGAGCCCTATTTAGTTGCAGGTAGAACCATTTTTTGTTCCAGGTATATAGATTCCAAAAAGGTTCTACCTGGAACCACAGCCTGGTCTCAAATTAAATGTAAATCCGGGGTCAAATTAGTATGATAAATTACATACCATATGGTTACATGAGACAGATGCTTACTTAATGAAAAATGAAAGTAGGATGGTTGGTCAGGGTGGATGGGTGAACATATAACGCAAATGTCTAGCAACCCAAAGGTTTGCGAGTTCGAATACCATCATGGAGAACTTTAGTATTTTAGCTAATTAGCAACTTTTCAGCTACTTACTCGGATTTACGTACAGAATAATGCAAAATACTCTGAGACCAGGTTGGGAACCAAAAGGGTTCTACCTGGAGCCAAAAAGGGTTCTTCAAAGGTTTCTCCTATGGGGACAGCCGAATAACCTTTTCATGTTCTAGATGGCACCTTTTTTCCCTAAGAGTGTACTGTTTCACCTTGGCACTGCAATTTGATAAAGTATGTGGCAGTCTAGCTACAGAAAGTTCACACAACTCTACTTTGCTCATGTTTTGGTTAATGTTGTACTTGATCTTATGTCTTTTCACGATCTTTGTGAAGGAGGTGGAGGGGCAGCTATCACCTGCATGGGTGAAAAAGAAGTGGGAGGACCTGAAGCAAAATACTTACTGCTTATTGCTGTGCTTGGCTAATAAAGTTCCCCTTTTCTCTGAAGCAACAACACTTTCCCATCTATTTCCTATGCTTCACTGGGACATTCATGTAAGTGTGAAAATATGCATGCTAGAAATGTGCACGTATTCCAGAGAAATGTACTGCAATTGGCATAATACCTTTTACAGGGTTTTACATGTAGTATGTTTGATGCTGAAAGCTATCCTTACCATATTTTTCAGGTGTTGAAAGCTCCCCCCACCGGAGTCAGCACAGAGGGAGGGGAGGCCACAGCCACATCCTGGAAGTGGTATGCGGGGATGGGTGAGGCGCTGCAGGGGCTCTCACTCTATCACCCCACCGGTCATCATCTCTTCTGTTCTTCTGTTTTTGGTGAAGTCCTTTACACTCAAAGTGGATTTCTGTTTTCTCATTGAAAAGTGTTTGTTTGTAATAAAAAAATTGATACCAGTACATCTACTGTAGGTGTGTTTTACTTCCAACATTAAAAGAATGCACTCGCACATCAGAGCTATCTTGTGTAAGGTGCATGGTAACAATTAAGTTGAGAGAAAAAAGTAACCCGCAGACTGCTCTTGCATGTATCACTTTTTTTGTGTGAAGATTACGCTCTACTAAACTAAGTAAACCAATAATAATAACAAGATTACATTTCTGTAGTGCTTTTCATAACTATCTCAAAGCAAAAAACGAACTAGTAACACATCATCATGAGTAGCCTAGTCTGAGTGCATGCAGCATCATCCAAAGATGGAGAGGGGCAGTTGATCATGGCTTGATCAGAGGAAGGTGGTCAGGGGGATGGTCGATGAAGATGGAGTCTGGGGACGATCTTGTAGTGACCCACTGGGCACAGACGTCTATTCCATCTTGGTTCAATGTAATTTCATTGAAATTATGTGGAAACAATGTTGATTCAACCAGTGTGTGCCCAGTAGGGGGCTAGTTACCCTGGGAATCAAGCCTGAGTCGTGTGGCCACTGGACTTCTTCACAATGTATGACACCCACGGGTGATACCTCAGCAGCTCTGGGCGCCAGGAAGCTTACCACACATACAGTTCAGTTCAGTCTTTACCAGTCGTCCTCTATTGCATCTCCCATTCCTCTCAAGCTTCAGGTGACTTTTCAATTGATACATGCATAGGCCTACGGTACACTCAAATTTAGTCCAAATTAGTTGTTCCAAATGCTAGCTACATAGCTAACGTTTGCACAAAATAACGAAAGGTCAATGGGTGGTGCTACAGACGATACTTCCGGGTTCATATCTAAAGTTGTATGTGATGGTGCATTTACGACGACGGGGAACTCCGAAATAACTTTCTCAGACTGAAAATTCCAGGTGACTACCTCATGAAGCTGGTTGAGAGAATGCCAAGAGTGTGCAAAGCTGTCATCAAGGCAAAGGATGACTAATTTGAAGAATCTCAAATATAAAATATCTTTTGATTTGTTTAACACTTTTTTGGTTATTGAATGATTCCATAGGTGTTACTTCATAGTTGTGATGTCTTCACTATTAGTCTACAATGTATAGGTGTGTCCAAACTTGTGACTTGTACTGTACATTCCACTTGAACAGCAAAAGACAGAGAAATAAACAAAGAAAAACATATTTACAAAAAAGATGAAAAAGCGAACTGTTCATTGAGACCCTTTGGCTTGATGCAGTCTAAGCAGTTGAACTTAAGTGCCTCTCTGTAACAATTTCCTCACAATATTGGGTAACACTTTATTTTAAGGGGTCCTTATTACAGTGTAATTGCATATGTAATTACACTAACAAGTATTGTAATTAATTGTAATAATTCATAGCTACTCTATTAACAACATGTAACAGGTGGTAATTGCAGTCTGTAATTACAGAGGTGTGACATCGAATGCTTGTTATCATGCTTATTACAAATGTTCAAGTTTCTGATAGCATCCGGACTCAACATTCTTCAGTACAAACCATGCTATAAGTGTTAGCCAATTGAAAACCAACCACCTCTGACACAACTCTGCTATAAAGGACTCTGGAGTCTGATGCCTAGGCCCAGGTCCAGCTTTTGTTTTAAATTAATGCATGGAAGCTTATGAGTGATAGGGCAAAAATGGGGGGTTTATATAATTTTTGTGTGTTTTAATTGTTGAATTATTTAACGGTGCATTTGACCTGGAAGGCAACAGTAGCTAAGGAGGTCAGGGCTTGAAAATGGGCGATTTATTTTATTTTTTCTTAATAACCCCTCCACCACCCCCCTCTTCGGAGGACAAAGCTTTTCTGCTACATATATATACATTTTACATATACATTTTGCATACACATTTAACATACATGGTACTTTTATATAAAGCAGTCACATAACAATAATACATGACCAAACATAAGCTCTGCAATGCCACCCCTCAGCCCATCCCACCTATCACCATAGACCACATTCGTTTGGTTTCCATGTGCCATATATTTTTCAATTGTGCTGTGATGTTTTACACCATTTTTAAACTACATTTCTAATCATATAGTATCCACAGATTGTGAGCTAAAGATGAAAACCTTTATTGACTGACTATGGCTTTCCAAATCGCCCAACACTGCTATTTGTAAGGTTCATTTTAAGTGAATGATGTGCTTTTTTAACCATTCCTGAACCTGTGACCAGAAACAAGCTACATAGGGGCAATACCAGAATAAATTATATTTTGATTCTGTCTCTTCCAGAAAAATCTACAGAGCTGAGATTGTTGTATGCCCCATACAGTGGGGCAAAAAAAGTATTTAGTCAGCCACCAATTGTGCAAGTTCTCCCACTTAAAAAGATGAGAGAGGCCTGTAATTTTCATCATAGGTACACTTCAACTATGACAGACAAAATGTGAAAAAAAATATCCAGAAAATCACATTGTAGGATTTTTTATGAATTTATTTGCAAATTATGGTGGAAAATAGGTATTTGGTCAATAACAAAAGTTTTTCTCAATACTTTGTTATATACCCTTTGTTGGCAATGACAGAGGTCAAACGTTTTCTGTAAGTCTTCACAAGGTTTTCACACACTGTTGCTGGTATTTTGGCCCATTCCTCCATGCAGATCCCCTCTAGAGCAGTGATGTTTTGGGGCTGTTGCTGGGAAACACAGACTTTCAACTCCCTCCAAAGATTTTCTATGGGGTTGAGATCTGGAGACTGGCTAGGCCACTCCAGGACCTTGAAATGCTTTTTACGAAGCCACTCCTTCATTGCCCGGGCGGTGTGTTTGGGATCATTGTCATGCTGAAAGACCCAGCCACGTTTCATCTTCAATGCCCTTGCTGATGGAAGGAGGTTTTCACTCAAAATCTCACGATACATGGCCCCATTCATTCTTTCCTTTACACGGATCAGTCGTCCTGGTCCCTTTGCTGAAAAACAGCCCCAAAGCATGATATTTCCACCCCCATGCTTCACAGTAGGTATGGTGTTCTTTGGATGCAACTCAGCATTCTTTGTCCTCCAAACACAACAAATTGAGTTTTTCCCAAAAAGTTCTATTATGGTTTCATCTGACCATATGACATTCTCTCAATCTTCTTCTGGATCATCCAAATGTTCTCTAGCAAACTTCAGACGAGCCTGGACATGTACTGGCTTAAGCAGGGGGACACGTCTGGCACTGCAGGATTTGAGTCCCTGGCGGCGTAGTGTGTTACTGACGGTAGGCTTTGTTACTTTGGTCCCAGCTCTCTGCAGGTCATTCACTAGGTCCCCCCGTATGGTTCTGGGATTTTTGCTCACCGTTCTTGTGATCATTTTGACCCCACGGGGTGAGATCTTGTGTGGAGCCCCAGATCGAGGGAGATTATCAGTGGTCTTGTATGTCTTCCTTTTCTTAATAATTGCTCCCACAGTTGATTTCATCAAACCAAGCTGCTTACCTATTGCAGATTCAGTCTTCCCAGCCTGGTGCAGGTCTACAATTTTGTTTCTGGTGTCCTTTGACAGCTCTTTGGTCTTGACCATAGTGGAGTTTGGAGTGTGACTGTTTGAGGTTGTGGACAGGTGTCTTTTATACTGATAACAAGTTCAAACAGGTGCCATTAATACAGGTAACGAGTGGAGGACAGAGGAGCCTCTTAAAGAAGAAGTTACAGGTCTGTGAGAGCCAGAAATCTTGCTTGTTTGTAGGTGACCAAATACTTATTTTCCACCATAATTTGCAAATGAATTCATTAAAAATCCTACAATGTGATTTTCTGGATTTTTTTCCCTCATTTTGTAAGTCGCTCTGGATAAGAGCGTCTGCTAAATGACTTAAATGTAATGTCTGTCATAGTTGAAGTGTACCCATGATGGAAATTACAGGCCTCTCTCATCTTTTTAAGTGGGAGAACTTGCACAATTGGTGGCTGACTAAATACTTTTTTGCCCCACTGTACATATAGCATTCTGTTGGTGGCAAGAATTGCATATAATAATTTAAATTTAAAAACTGTAAGTGTTGAATCAAGTGTAGTTTTTTGTACCAGTTCATAAACCATGTGCCATGGAATTGGTACATCGAAAATCTCTTCCTATTTATTTTGCAACCTGTATGGCACAGCTGTCAAAATGTTTGTCCTCAAAGTAAACTGGTATATTTTTCTATTTATGCCAGTTCCTTTCAGCCAATTTGTATCTTTAACACATGGCAGGCAAACAAGTTCCCTACCTTCTCCCTTTTCCACGTCTCCTCCATTTTTGTGGTAATGCTTTTGGTTGTAAAATTTGAAATATTCCCATATAGTTTTGATAGCTGCATATGTGACGTCACTCTTCCGTTTCTATTCATAATATCATTCATAAATATAATACAATTTATTTTTTAAGTCCGTTAAGAATGTTTTTATTTATTAATCATTATATTTTAGTTCAATCATAACATTTGTTGTAATATTTGTTATATATTTTCTGGAGGATAAAACGGAAATTGTAACCAGCTTTGTATGGCTTGTTTAAGAAAGGGTGATACTTTAAACACAATTTCATTTTCAATTAGTCGGAAATGAGAAGTTGTAATCTGTATAAAGGCAAAAAGGCAATTTTTGAACAAAGGATGAGCCTTTCTGAATAATCTACTGGAGAACCAGTTTGGGTTTAAGTATAACTTATGTATGAGTGAAGCTTTAGTGAGAGGTTTAAAGCTTTAATATTTAATCATTTTAGCCCCCCAAACTCATATTCATTATATAAATAGGCATTTTTAATTTTGTCTGGCATAATATTCCAAATAAAATGAATTAGTTTTTGCTCATACGATTTAGAAAACGAGTCGTCTGAAGTAGGCAGTGCCATTAATAAGTAAGTAAGATAGGACCAAAGAGTTAATCGAGGTGATTTTTCCATAAATAGACAAGTATTTACCTCTCCATGGTGGCAGAATCTTATCTATTTTTGCTAACTTTCTATTGAAATTGATTGTGGTAAGTGCATTCATATTTTTTGAGATGTGAATACCAAGTATGTCTAATTCACCATCCACCCATTTTATTGGTAAACTAAAAGGTAGTGTAAACACAATTTTTTTTACGATCCAATACGTAATATGGTACACTTGTCCTAATTAGGTTTCAGTCCAGAGAGGCTAGAAAAGGGATCAAGATCTTCAATGAGACTGTACAGGGATCCAGATTGCGCACTTAAGAAAAAACTAGAGTCATCAGCATACATTGACACGTTTGTTTTTATCCCCTGGATTTCTAACCCCTTGATGTTCTTGTTGGATCTAATTTTAATAGCTAGCATTTCAATTGCCATAATAATTAGATATGGACACAACGGACAGCCTTGTTTTACTCCTCTTAAAAGCTCAATACTTTTTGAGAAGTAACCATTATTTACTATTTTACATCTGGGGTTGCTGTACATAACTTTAACCAATTGTGTTAGAGATTCAACCAAATTAAAGTAATCAAGGCATTTATATATAAATTCTAGTCGTACTTTATCAAACACCTTTTCAAAATCTGCTATGAAGACCAGGCCTGGTATCTTCAATGTTCAATCTTTGAGTACATCAAAAAAAGGTCTGGTATACCTCTACTGGTATACCGTCAAGCCCTGGTGTTTTTCCAGGCTGAAAATATTTTATTGCCTCAAAAAGTTCCTCTTCTGTAAGCTGACCTTCACACAGTTTTTTCTGTAAATTTGTTAATAATACATTAATATTATTATTATTATTAGGAATTAAATCCTTACAGTTAACATCATTCAGTGGAAATGGAGGAGACTGAAAAGAAAACATATGCTTAAAATATTTAGCTTCCTCTTTCAAAATGTAATATTATGAATCATGGATGACGAAATACAAGGTATTTTTACATGTTGCAATAAACTTGTCTAAAGTACAAGCTCATATTTAGTTTGTTTTCACTTGGTAATGAGTATTAAGTAAGTATATGGTATTTGCTCATAGGTAACTATATATATGTAGATAACATACTATGCAGGTACACAATCATTACAAGTATGTACCCCTCAAGATGCACTTAATTTTAACTAGCTAAATCATGTGTAACACCTAGTAATTACATTGTACATAGGCAAATATTACATGTACTATTGTGTTTATCTTCCCACTTGGATGGCAGGTTGTCAGGATGGGTAATGTACTATATAAGTACACATTAATTACAAATAAGTACCCCTCAAGATACACTTCATTTTTAACTAGCTAAATCTTATGCAGATGGTACATGCACTCTGTGGTGTACAAGTGGGTTTATCCTCCCATTTGGATGGCAAGGAGGTTCAGGTTGTGGGCAACATACACATGAATTATGTCTTTAAAAAAAAACACCCGTATGGTAGACCCCAGTCAGTGAGGTTGACCTATACCTGATCTATTTTTGTAAACTTAACCAAATTAACCCAGATGATACACTTTTGGGGGGCAACTGCTAGCAACAACATTGAATGGTTATTTTGAAGAGTGTGTATTCAAGGTTTGGCAGTAAGACTGTATTGAGCCCCCAACCCTTTTAATGTTGGACACCAAGCGCATCTGTTCAAGAGAGATTACAACTTTGTGACAGTTGTTACTGAATCGGATGCAGCTGAGAATAAACAAAACACAAAATTGGTGAATTTAGTGAAACTTGCCCAATTGTATCAAACATGGTAACAAGCATTTGTTGTTACACCTCTGTATTTACAGACTGCAATTACCACCAGCTACCTGTTATTACAGTTTAACTATGAGTTATTTCAATGAACTACAATACTTGTTACAGCTTAATTACACATGTAATTACATTGTAATAAGTACCCCTTTGATAAAGTATTGCCCCCTCTGGAACAAAGCAGAACTTTCTCAATTCCCCAGAATTTCACAGTTGAGGCTGAGGCTGAGCTATGTATGGCATTCACATAGTGTCACGTGATCGCACAGTCAATATTTTTGGTGCGGATAGCTGTTTTGTGTTCAGCTATTTTTAATTTGAGCATGTATTTCATCTGACCAATGTAAACTAGCCCACCTGGGCATTTGAGCATGTAAACTAAATGTGTTGTACTACAATTTATGAAGTAATTTATCTTGTATTCTTTACCCGAGCATGGGTGATAGAATACTTTTGTCTCACTTGAGTTGGACCAATGTGTACAATGACTGCAGCGGTGGAAATCATTAGGGGCACCTGGGAGCCAGGTAGAGGGTGCAGGTGCAGGATTCGAGAGCACTGTGCACCACACGGTCTCTGATAAAGCAATGCAGGGGAGGGTTGGACGCAAAGTCTTTGAGCGAGGGATCACTAGAGAATGCGCCAGTGTTTGAGGATCATGCTTTTTGTCTGTACTTTAGACGGGTCGTATTCAGTGGAAAAACAAACCCTGGCAGATTTCTCGCATTTCTCTTTTTTGGTGAGGGGGGCGTCTCTATCAGTCCCTCGAGCTCGCTTATCAGCCATGTTGAGGAGACTTTCACTGTAGCCGTGTTCAAGGAACCTCTTTTTCATTACTTCAGCTTTAGTCTCAAAATCATTTGATTTGCTGCAGTTTCACCTTAGTCTAAGGAATTGACCAGTAGGAATGTTGCATTTTAGAGATTTGGGATGATTACTATAATACCTTAGGAGCCTGTTCCAACTGAGAGGTTTGCGAAAAATACTTGTTTCAAGTGTAGTTTCAATTTAAAAAATAGTTATGTTTCACCAAGTCGTGGCTGAACAACGACATGGATAATATAGAGCTGGCTGGTTTTTCTGTGTATCGCCAGGACAGAGTAGCTACGTCTGGTAAGACGAGGGGTGGGGGTGTCTGTCTATTTGTCAATAACTGCTGGTGCACAATGTCTAATGTTAAAGAAGTCTTGAGGTATTGGTCGCATGAGGTAGAGTACCTCATGATAACCTGTAGACCACACTATCTACCAAGAAAGTTTTCATCTATAATATACGTAGCCATCTATATACCACCACAAACCGATGCTGGCACTAAGACCGCACTCAATGAGTTGTATAAGGCCATAAGCAAACAAGAAAATGCTCATCCAGAAGCGACACTCCTCACCGGCTTCATCAATAAGTGCATTGAGGACGTCGTCCCCACAGTGACTGTACGTACATATTCCAAACAGAAGCAATGGATTACAGGCAACATATGCACCGAATTAAAGGCTAGAGCTGCCGCTTTCAAGGAGCGGGACAGTAATCCTGACGCTTATAAGAAATCCCGCCATGCCCTCAGACGAACCATCAAACAGGCAAAGTGTCAATACAGGACTAAGATTGAATCCTACTACACCTGCTCTGACATTCATCAGATGTGGCAGGGCATGCAAACTATTATGGACTACAAGTACAAAGGGAAACCCAACCATGAGCATCCCAGTGATGCGAGCCTACCAGACGAGCTAAATGCTTTTTATGCTTGCTTCGAGGCAAGCAACACTGAAGCATGCATGAGAGAACCAGCTTTTCCAGACCACTGTGTGATCATGCTCTCCGTAGCCGATGTGAGCAAGACCTTTAAACAGGTCAACATTCACAAGGCAACAGGGCCAGACGAAATACCAGGATGTGTACTCAGCGCGCGCGGACCAACTGTCGGTAACCATGAAGTGCTTTGAAAGGTTGGTCATGGCTGACATCAACACCATCATCCCGGAAACCCTAGGCCCACTCCAATTCGCATACGCCCCAACAGATCCACAGATGACACAATCTCAATCACACTCCACACTCCACACTGCCATTTCCCACCTGGACAAAAGGAACACCTATGTGAGAATGCTGTTCATTAACTACAGCTCAGCATTCAACATCATAATGCCCACAAAGCTCATCACTAAGCTAAGGGCCCTGGGACTAAACACCTCCCTCTGCAACTGGATCCTGGATTTCCTGACACATCTGCCACGCTGATCCTCAACGCCGGTTCCCCTCAGGGGTACGTGCTTAGTCCCCTCCTATACTCCATGTTCACCCACGACTGCATGGCCAAACACGACTCCAACAACATCATTAAGTTTGTTGATGACACAACAGTGGTAGGCGAGGAGGTCAAAGACCTGTCAGTGTGGTGCCAGGCCAACAGTCTCTCCCTCATTGTGAGCAAGAAAAAGGAGATGATTGTGGACTATAGGAAAAGGAGGGCCTGAACAGGCCCCTATTTACATTTGACAGGGCTGGAGCGGGTCAAGAGTTTAAAGTTCCTTGGTATCCACATCACCAACAAACTATCATGGTCCAAACACACCAAGACAGTCATGGAGAGGGCACGACAACACCTTTTCCCCCTCAGGAGACTTAAACGATTTGGCATGGGTCCCCAGATCCTCAAAACATTCTACAGCTGCACCATCGAGAGCATCCTGACCGGTTGCATCACTGCCTGGTATGGCATCTGCTCGGTATCTGACCGTAAGGCGCTACAGAGGGTAGTGCGTACGGCCAAATACATCACTGGGCTAAGCTTCCTGCCGTCCAGGACCTATATTTCCCAGGTGATGTCAGAGGAAGGCCAAAAAATTGTTAGCGACTCCAGACATAGACTGCTCTCACTGCTACCGCACGGCAAGCGGTACCGGAGCGCCAAGTCTAGGTCCAAAAGGCTCCTTAACAGCTTCCACCCCCAAGCTATAAGACTACTGAACAATTAATCCAATGGCCACCTGGACAATTTACATTGAATTTACATTAAAATCACATTATATCTACAGCAGCTTTGATTGTACTGTCAACATCATACAACAAGTTGGAAATTGCAAATCCAACAATGAGTGGTTTGGAAGGAATCAGTAGCTAACTGCAAGCATTGCAAAGACTAGCCTGCTATTCAGTGGAGTGGGTGTGTGGTCCGCAGCCTGGATTTAAAGGACTGTTTTAACATTGGCCATGATGTCAATGCAGCATGACTTCTGCCGAGCTCAAAACAACTGGAAACTCTGCAAAAAACAAACTCTGACTGGGAAAATACTTTGGATTTTTTTTTTAAAATGAATTATTATTAACAAATCACTACAAAAAGTACATGGGGGAGCACAAGTACAGTACCGGTCAAAGGTTTTAGAACACCTACTCATTCAAGGGTTTTTCTTTATTTTTACTATTTTATACATTGTTGAATAATAGTGAAGACATCAACACTATGAAATAACACATATGGAATCATGTAGTAACCAAATAAGTGTTAAACAAATCTGAAAATATTTTATATTTCAGATTCTTCAAATAGCCACCCTTTTCCTTGATGACAGCTTTGCACACGCTTGTCATTCTCTCAACCAGCTTCACCTGGAATGCTTATCCAACAGTCTTGAAGGTGTTCCCACATATGCTGAGCACTTGTTGGCTGCTTTTTCTTCACTCTCTTTTTTTTTTGCCCCACCAAGATTTGCATGCTAAAATCGCCACTGGATATATCCTAGCTACCTAGTTAACCATTGGTAATCTTATAGACTAGCGATATGCCCCTAGCTATAGTTAGTCAATGGTTGCACATCTAACTAGCTGGAACGAAGCAAATGTGTGAATAGTAGACATGTAAATATCCTTTCACTGTTTATAGCCTGTCTCCAACTATTCACAAACATACTCTGAGGAAGAACCAGAACTGCCTGGCTAGTGTGATCAGCCTGATAGGGTGCCGTGGGTGTGTCCAGCAATGGAATGAAACGTCCAACCAATGCCTCAACTGACATGCTGAAGGTCCCCCACAAACCCACAGGGTTGTGGGGTCCTGTCCAGAAACAACCATTAGCACATACAACTTAGGCACCTGTAAAGATCTGAGAGGATTGGACAGGTGTAAGCAAAATGGCAAAAAAATGTCACCAAGTCTGTCGGAGGGCAAGGTGGAGGAGCTATCTCCATGTCACCACATCAATCCCTCTCAGATCTCCACAAGTGTCTAGAGCGTAGGGTCTATGGTAGGGGTTGTGTCTGGGAAGTGCCTGGTATCTCTCTCTCTCTCTCTCTCTCTCTCTCACACACACACACACACACACACACAGAACTTGTTCATCATGTGAGCGTTTCACTATTCTTATGTAATATGCAAAATTCAAGTGCCATACAAAGTCAGTAATGTTGAGCTCCCGAATCCAACATAAATAGTCATGCATTAGCTCATTGGTTGTGTGACTATAAAGAAGGGGACTGACCATCGTAGACTATATCAATCCTGAAGAGGTGTCGTTTCAGAATGAGGGGTACTGTAGCTCTGCTGGTGTTTCTATTCTGTCTCTCAAGAGCATGGGGTTAGGGAAGGAGGAGAGTGGAGGGGTCAGATAATGACATCACTCAACAGATTGACAGTGAAGAGAGCTGGGTGAGAGATTTAGATTAAGACCCAAAGGCCTGAGGCTATAAAGACCACCCACAAATGACCAGCCAGGCCAACACACACACCTGCAGTACACTCCTCTCCCTGCCACCAACCCTTCCTGTCACTTACTCACTCACACACCTAACATTTAGAGAAGATTGAGGCCTGTACTCACAAAGTGTCTCAAAGTAGCATCGCTGATCTAGGATTACTGATCAGGTCCCCCTTGTCCATGTGGTCAGCAGATACAGCTGCTGTTTCAGCAGTAAGGACCAGACCCCTGATTGAGTTATTATTATAGGAAAGACCCATTTAATACATTATTGTGGAGATTATTTCCTCTTTCTATTGAATTGTTGTGTCCATTTCTGACATGTTATCTTTCATTATAGGGAATATCATGGAACGTAACCTATTTATCATGTTGTGCAAGATGTGCAACCACCGGGTTTTCATGAGACAAGTTGTACAGGTCTCTCCGCTCTATCCTATCAAGGGACACAGACCCTGTCATCCTAACACATATTCCTCACACCTGTCTCTTGTGCCACAGTGCAGGAAATTATTCTGGAAATGTCCAATCTTTTTCATGCTCTCACTTATGCAGACATTAAACTCATCAGTATTGATAGAAACAATTGTGTTCGGGGTTCTTATCAACATTTCAGAAAAAGGCCTATTTAATGAAGTTGAATTGTAATCTCTTGAATTCCACTAGATAGATGTAATGAGCAACAATTAACCCTGGATTCTATTTGAGCCCTGTTGGTATATTGTATCAATCAAATGCATTTTATAAAGCCCTTTCTGATACAAGTATGTGTGTGAGTGCATATCAGTAGATTGAAAATGGTAAATTCAATACAAATTTTGAACTTTGAAATTACAAATGACAAGTAGGAGCGATAAACACACACACACACACACACACACAAACAAACAAACATTTGTATCACTATGCTTTCTTTATGGTTATGTTGCATTTTACCCACCCACCCACTAGCCGTCAAATCCTGGTTTCCTCCATTCCTCACCTCTCTTTCAAAGTGCATCAGAGGAGGAGGCCCAACGGGAGGAACCTCCAATCCTCTCCCCTAATGTGGTTTCAGAGGAGTTGAGTAATGATAAAAACAACGACAGAAGAAGCAAGCATTTGACAGCCAGTAACATTTTTAGACAGTGCCTGAGTGAGACATTTACATGTCTACTATTCACACACTTGCTTCGTTCCAGCTAGTTAGATGTGCAACCACTGACTAATCTATAGCTAGGGGCATATCTTTAGTCTAGCAATAGATACTGTTGTTTTGGCTGTATGCCAATCATTGAAAAATATGATCAATGGTTAACCAGTTAGCTGGGATATATCAGTTAGCTAACCACGTACAGTAAAGCAGTTCATCAAGTAAGTCAATAAACACTTATTTTTGTGGCTAGTTTATAATCTTGAATCTAAAGAAGAAACTGAGAAATGTCACCTTATCGTAACATGAATATGATATAATGGAGTTAGAAAGGTGAACCTCTATTTTGAAGGGACAGGAAGTGTTGGTTGTGCATTTGACATGCATTCCACATTTAACCCCACGCACATGTGAAAATCAGAATATCAAGTTGTTTTTTTTGCAAAAACGAGATTCTCGTTCGCAACGGCTCTGTTTTAACGCAGAAAATGATTTATCAACATGGACCCATCCTAGAGCTCTGACTTCTCTGATCTTAAATTCATCAACATCACGATTTTTCAAACTTGGTGCAAAACCACGCCCATAAGTAACCTAGCAACATTCAAAGCTGCGCTGATTGGTCAGAGTTTGGACATTCCCTGTGATGAAGTGAGACAGAATGAACGATGAACGCTAGAGGGGAATCACCGCAAACAAGGAGTTTGCTCGTGCCTGCCATGCCACGAACCGTGGGAGGTGTGCAGTTTCGCGGCCTCGTTTGAAACGCGCTAAACGAAAGGCAAGCAACAAGTGCCTCTATAGATAGCTAACATTACATGATTGTCAGCAATAGTGAATCAATGGAGCTATCGTTACAGCTAGAGCTAGCTATGCAGCATATCTTTTGCCAACTAACACACATGTCATGTAGCAAAGTATCTCAATATTCATTTCGTAAACACTTACATAACCACACTAAGCTAATGCTAGAAGACGCACACTACTAGACAGCTTTAGCCCAATCGGCATTGTAACATAGCGATAACAGTTGTTATAATTCAGTTTACAAAACGACTCGTCTGGTGCTGGTTTTCTTTCCGAATTCCCAGTTGTCTTGAACGCACCAAAAGTAATACATTTCGGGATACTTTTTACTTAACAGTACGTGCTAAATCGTTTTGTTGATTTCTGGTAGCCTATATCATCAAAATAAGAGCCCCATCTGTTTTGAAACCCACATTTTTAGCAACAAAAAAAGGGGGGAATTAATACGAGTCACATATCAGTTTGCAAACAATGTAAAAAAAATAATATATCATTGAGTTATTAAAGCCGCATACAAACATAGTCTCTTTTGTTTTCTTGAGTAAGGCAGCTTCAATATGCAGGTATTTCAGCCTAGCACAGTGCTTTCTCTGTTGGTGAGGCAAGCCGGCAGAAAATAGAAGCGTTGCGCTGTGATTGGCTCAGTGTTCTGTCACTCATGGGGACACTAGTCACCGCCAAGTTTAAGTCCTTTGTAATGGTAGACATCGACAATTCAAGCCCTTTGGGTCCTGCCTTAGAGTTACATTAGTAGTGCCCTTCCAAGAAGGCTCAAGGTCATTGGCCACAGATAAAATGACGTCAAATCACGTTATATGTACAGTAGCTTTGATTGTACTGATCATGTCAACATCTTATTTTCAAAATCTTAGCTAGCAGTCATCATCATGAATCAAGTCAGCAATCTACCGGCAAATCCTTTTTAGTCCTTGTCATACGAATAGAAATAATGAAGATAAATTATAGATAAAACGTATCGGTGCCCATCGGCCACTGGACATAAACATTCCACAACAAGTTGGAAATCGCAAATTCAACAATGAGTGGTTTGGAAGGAATAGTGACAGTGGCTAACTGCAAGCATTGCAGTTATAGCCCCTTGTAAACTGTGCAGGGAGAGAAGACAGCTAGCTACATTTTGAAGTATTGCATTTGGATTCAAGTGGGTCGCCAACACCATATGTGTAATGCAAAGATTTTTGGTTAAGGGCCGGTCAAAATGTATGCATTTGTTACCCGGAGGAAAATGGGGAAAGGTCATGCTTTTTCAATTTCAGCCAGGGAGTGTTTAGTATATTTTCCTTTAATCCAGGGGATGGTCATGTCATTTGTAATCGATTAAATGTCAGCATTTTAGCATTTACGTATTGGATTCTACTATGTGTAACTTCTGTGTATAACCCAGAAATGCTGCATTCAAAACAACTGAGAACTCGGGGAAACAAACGAACTCTGACTGGGAAAATAGTTCTGAACGGTAATCCAACTCGTATTCAAAGTCAGAAACGTTGGCATCTTTCTAAAGCTCAGACTTTCCATCATTATTTGAGTTCGTTTTTTTTTCTTTCTCTCGAGTTCCCAGTTGTCTTGAAAGCACCAAAAAACTCTTGAGCAATTATGCCAGACCACAGCTTGTGAAAAGTTATCTAATTTAAGGGTTTCTTGCAGTCTTTATCCGTTGAAGATAAATTCAATGGGAGTCAAAAGGAGATGGTTCCTCAATGAGGAAAAAGTGATTGGATTAAATCAGGTGTTTGAGGAGTTGTTACCAAATGGGGAGGACGACAGTCCACGTGGAAGGCAGGAATATCAGTATGTCTATGAGTTGTTCTCCTTTTTCGAGCAATACGTTTATACGCTGCCTGTCATTTCATATAAATCTAATTTGTACAATTTTTTTTTGAAATTCACTGTAAATTCATTGGGTAGGCCTACAGGATAAAACAGTAGTTCCCTACCTTTTTCGGTTACTGTACCACCAACAGAATTTGGCTCTGCCCGGAGTACCCCTGAAGTACCCCCTCATGTGCATTTTACTAGTAGACCTATGGCGTCATGTGTCTTCTCAAGTACCCCTAGTGGATAGGCCAAGTAACCGGAGGGGTCCTTGTACCCCTGGTTGGGAACCATTGGGCCAAAAGCTAGACTTGGCCTACAATAGCTTGTTGTACACTTATTTTGAAAAATGTATTTACTACTACAGCTTGCTCTTGCTTGCTGATTTTAAAATGAAGAAACCAAAAGAACTGGGGCGTATTCATTACGTCGATTTTGTTGCAAAATGTTTTGCAAACATAACTAAAATTGGAGGGACCTACCTGAATTATTCCAATAGAAACTCTTGTTTTTCTCCGTTTGCTTCTGTTTGGTTCTAAATGGTTTCCATAATGAATACACCCATGGCTGGGAGCAAGAAGAAAGAGAGAGAGCACGTGCGATGTTGTGATCAAATACACCACATGAGTAGCCTGCTAATGTACCTTTCTGGACCTTGTATACTCCCTCTATATAGATCTATATAGATCAATTCTTGTATGTTATTTTATTCCTCATGTTACTATTTTATTTGTATTATTATTTTAAAACTCTGTGTTGTTGGGAATGGCTCGTAAGCAATGTTCCCTCAATTATTTTCCGGCACTGAGCAGATTTTTAGGTCTGTTGAGCTCACACTTGAATGCTGTGAAAATCCTTTGCAACTTCTGGCATATGTTTTCTGGTGCCCATGTTGCCTGCTTTGGCTTTTTGATCAGTGTGGCCTACCATAAAAACTATGGAGAAAATGCATCCCATAACATTTTAACATGGAAATAGCTGTTCTGTCATTCAACCTACAGTAGCAGTAGAATGTGTGTTGTTCATTGTAGGCCTACAATCAATGAAACTTTTGAAAAAAAAAACATGTAGGGATTGACATGAACCTGTTTATCCACTTGTCCTTCAGAAAAGGAGGTGACTGTAAATGTGTTGTTTGATGCTAAATAAAATGCATTATTATTCCCATACCGTTATTACAGAGAATCAGACAAATTATGAAATCCTCTGCCTATTGGCCACTTAACTTATTCAAGCCTGTCTCAAAATACAACACTGCCCCTTTAAGACAGAAAAAAGCTCTTTACCTGACTTGCTTTTCAAAGATGGCTAGAAATGCATACGTTTTGTGCTCTTGTAGGAAGCAACAACTTCCATTGCTGAAATAATAGCTATAACTGGGCTACTAACTGACTTACTAGCAAAGAATATGAACAAATGTGATCTCAAAACAAGTGCATCTACTCACAACCACTCGTGCTGTAAACACAGTCCAGTTCAAAGTGAATGGCACAAATCCATATATGGCAATGGTCTATTTGCATATACTGTAGGGATACTGCAGCTCTGATAGGATACAGTGCACCGGTCTGTGTAGAGTATGGGCCTGTCAATGCAATAGAATCCTACTTCAATGCACTCTGCATACAAGAAAATATCTGTCATAGTTTGTTTTGTTTTGTTATGTTGCATTGAAAGTGACTAATATTGTGTTGATTCGATCACAATTCCCACAGTAAATGGAAACATTGATAGTGTTAACTAAAGGGGATAACTAGAAAGTTGAGTAAAGTTCAATCTCGTTGCTTCTCTGCATGGGCTGATATTTCTTCTGTGAGGCAGTCCTGGGAGAGCTGTGCGCAGCTTAGAGGGAACATTGCTCGTAAGCAAGCATGTCACGGTAAAGTCTACAACAGTTGTATTCGGCACATGTGGCAAATAAAATTTGATTTGATTTTATGCAGTCATTTTGGTATGAAGCATTCGAAGAAGGACGTTTGAGTGGTTATTGTCTTGCTCTTCACTGTAATCAGAGGGCTAATACCAATACTATACATGCCACTCTCTCTTGGCTAAAAGTAAAGAAGAGACTGACTGCATCACTTTTTGTTTTAATATAAAAAGCATTAATATGTTAAATTGCAAATAGTTTCCATAGTTAAATTACACACAGCTCTGACACACACACTTACCTCACCAGCTATGTGTGACATTTTAAGTGTATGTACACTACCGTTCAAAAGTTTGGGGTCACTTAGAAATGTCCTTGTTTTTGGGGTTACTTAGCAATACAAGTTTTGTGCTCTTGTAGGAAGCAACCACTTCCATTGCTGAAATTAGCTATAACTGGGCTACTAACTGACTTACTAGCAAAGAATATGAACAAATGTGATCTCAAAACAAGCGCATCTACTCACAACCACTCGTGCTGTAAACGCAGTCCAGTTCAAAGTGAACAAAATTATTATCCTTTTAAATTGAATTATTAATGACATTACATATGTCATAAGGCCTTTCTTTGAGGCCCTAGTTATACCCTAATATAGTAGTGTTAGGAATCTTCTGGTTTACAGGTCGCATCAGGCCTGCCAGTCACACTATGCTGGCTTGCAAAGTGATGTGAAGTTCCTATTGGAATCGAGCCAGAGTTAGGATATCAAACACGTGGAATTGTCAAATCATCCGAAACCTGCATTCAGAATGAGTGCCAGGGTAAGGAAAATTGAGTACTGAGACTACCTCAATCATCTAAACTGAAACAATAATCTCAGTAAACATTTGCAATAAATCTAATTACTAACAGATTGGATTAGTTTAGAAAACTGTATGTTCTTTATCATTGTGTAGCATAAAATTAATCAACCATTCAATGTACATGCAAAAACACAGATATTACAGTAAAACAAATCAAATCAAATGTATTTATAAAGTTATTTTTATATCCTCAGATTTAATAAAGTGCTTATACAGAAACCCATCTTAAAACCACAAACAGCAAGCAATGCAGATCGTAGAAGCACGATGGCTAGGAAAAACACCCTAGAAAGGCAGGAACCTATGAATAAACCTAGAGAGGAACCAGGCTCTGAGGGGTGGCCAGTCCTCTTCTGGCTGTGCCAGGTGGAGATTATAAGAGTACATGGCCATTAAGGCCAGAATGTTCATAGATGACCAGCAACGTCAAATAATAATCACAGTGGTTGTAAAAGGTGCATCAGTTCAGCACCTCAGGAGTAAATGTCAGTTGGCTTTTCATAGCCGAGCATTCAGAGGTCGAGACAGCAGGTGCGGGAGAGAGAGAGAGAGTCAAAAACAGCAGGTTCGGGACAAGGTAGCACCTCTGGTGAACGGGTCACGGTTACATAGCCGCAGGCAGAACAGTTGAAACTGGAGCAGCAGCACGTCTGGTGAACAGGTCAGGGTTCCATAGCCTCAGGCAAAACTGCCAGGAGTCATCAGGCCAGGTAATCCTGAGGCATAGTCCGAGAGAGAGAGAGATTAATTAGAGGGAGCATACATACATTTAAACTGACCCTATCCCCCGGCACATAGACTATTGTTGCATAGACAATGGAAGCTGAGACAGGGGGGGACACTGTGACCTTGTCCGACGATAGCCCTGGACAGGGCCAACCAGACAGGATATAACTCCACCCATTTTGCCAAAGCACAGTCCCCACACCACTAGAGGAATATCAACAGACGACCAACTTACTACTACAAGGCCGAGTATAGCCCACAAAGTTCTCCTCCACCGCACAAGCCCGAGTTGGAGCAAAACCGGACAGGAAGATCATGTCAGTGACTCAACCCACTTAAGTCGAGTATAACGAAAAAAGCCTGCCACGATGTGACACATCCCTCCTAGGTATGGCATGAAAAAGCACTAGTAAACCAGTAACTCAGCCCCCGTAATAGGGTCAGGGACAGAGAATCCCAGTGGAGAGAGGGGAGCCGGCCAGGCAGAGACAGCATGGACAGTTCGACACTCCTGTGCCTTGCAGTTCACATTCGCACCCCTGGGCCAGGCTACACTCAATCATAGGACCTACTGAAGAGACAAGTCTTCAGTAAAGACTTAAAAGGTCGAGACTGAGTCTGCGTCTTTCACGTGGATAGGCTGACCATTCCATACAAATGGATCTCTATAGGAGAAAGCCCTGCCTCCAGCTGTTTGCTTAGAAATTCTAGGGACAATAAGGGGGCCTGCGTCTTGTGACTGTAGCGTACGTGTAGGTATGTACGGCAGGACCAATTGTAGTCCATGTAATGCTTTGTAGGTTATCAGTAAAACCTTGAAATCAGCCCTAACAGGAAGCCAGTGTCGAGAGGCTAGCACTGTAGTAATATATTACAATTTTGGGGTTCTAGTCAAGATTCTAGCAGACATATTTAGCACTAACTGAAGTTTATTTAGTGCTTTATCCGGGTAGCCGGAGAGTAGAACATTGCAATAGTCTAATCCAGTAGGGTATAGTAGTTAAGTAAAAATACTTGAAAGTACTACTTATGTCGTTTTTTGGGGTATCTGTACTTTACTATTTATATTTTTGACTACTTTTACTTCACTAGATTCCTAAAGAAAAGCGTACTTACTGACCACAACTAATAACCACAAATACTGACCACAACCACGACCACAATTACTGACCACAACCACACAACTACTGACCACAACAACTGGCCACAATTACTGACCACAATCACACAACTACAGACCACAACCATACAACTACTGACCACAACTACTGACCACAACCACACAACAACTGACCACAACCACAGAACTACTGACCACACAACTACTGGCCACAACTACTGGCCACACCAACACCACTACAGACCATAACTATTTACCTCAACTCCTGTCCACAACTACTGACCAAAAATATGTGAGCAGCATTAGGTGAAGATGGATGAGAAATACTCCTACAAGACAGATGGAAATATATACTTTCTGGAAAATGTACCTGTTAGTGTATCAATAGCAACAGGATGGCCATTCTCTCATCAACCCGAGAGGCGTTTCAAAAGAAACGTTCTGGAATTTCTGTTTCTTACGATGTGAAAAAAATCAAGAGCAGCGGTGTAGTAGATGGTAAATGCAAACACAGGTTAGCCACCTATTGCGGAAGAATTCATTAAAACTATATGTATATGTACTGTAGACAAACAGTGGTTATGTGTAGGATGATCCGGCAGAATCAATTCTTCCTTAGCAGTTGACTGTACAGTATGTTATTATTCTACACAAGATTAAAACAATCATGAATGAGCATCATTAGGTTAATATGAATGAGAAAACATATTGAAAAAATGCTAGATGTTTTCAGGGAAAGTAGATTTTTCAGAACAAGTCAAACGGTGTAACAAGATAGGCAGTTTTCATGTTTTTCTCGTGTATCACTTTAATCAGATTATTGACAAAATGTCTGTCTTTCTCATTTTCTTCCACTGCCACACAAATAACTTTTAAAGAGCTTTAGCAAGCCTCACAATTTTACTTATAAAGTTACCCTCTAGTTATACCTCATTGTTTCACAGATTCATTGAATCACAGCCCTGCCAGACTGATGTCAGTGCAGCGTTTAATGTAAGCTTTCTGGATCAGGCGGCTTTGTGAGGCTACAGGGGTCCTGAAATTCAAAATCAAATATCTAAATAGTCCTTGGTATGACCATCTTAAAACAATTCCATATGTTAGCTAATTAGAAAGTCAGCCCCAGGCCCTTAGACTTTAATGTTGTGTGTTGTGGTTCCTCTCTAGGTTTCTTCCTAGGTTTTGGCCTTTCTAGGGAGTTTTTCCTAGCCATCGTGCTTTTACACCTGCATTGCTTGCTGTTTGGGGTTTTAGGCTGGGTTTCTGTACAGCACTTTGAGATATCAGCTGATGTACGAAGGGCTATATAAATAAATTTGATTAGATTTTATTTTATTTGTGTTCCAGTCACAGAGGTCTTGGATTGACGACACCTTCTGCAAGAGAGAGTGTATTAAATTCATCCCAGCATGTGGAGACATACACAGGTGCACTGGAATTGGTATTTGCTGAACAATGTCAAAATGTCATATGATAGTAGTGTTGGAATAATAATTGCAATAACTTTAACCATGTCTGGTTTTTGAAAAAGCTAACTTTTGGTAACCATACTAACTGTTCCAGGGAAACTCTAGCTATGTGGTTATGTTGCTCATGTATCATTTCCTGTTTATTGCAGATGTTCAGTCCCTCCAGGATTTCTTGATTCTGTGATAGCAGAATTTTTTGCAAAATCAACAATTCCCCCGCATGTTATGCGAGGACTTGCATATTTGACCGCATAAAACAGTCAAATCATTCCAATATTATTGCATAAAATGGACCCATTGCCGCAGTACAAGAAGAGGGCTCGTAATTTCAACCAATCACCTCACATTTACAGCATACAGCATGGTTCAATCAAGCCACATGCCAACAAATGTTTTCCCTCGTCATTGCATTTTTTGGACAAATTTGACAAAATCTTCACATAATGTCAAAATTGCAGCAGCAAAATTTTAGCCCGCAGATATCATAAAAAATCTCTGCGGAATCCTGAAGGGACTGTGTGTCAAGTATGCCAAAACCTAATAAGATATGACTTTACTGTGTGTGCGTGTGTGTGCATGTTTTGAGAGTGAGATTTCCCATGTTAGTGTAAAGGTAAACTAACACAGTAATTCCATGTATAATTATCATGACATTTATAGGGACAGCAATGCATTTTTGTGCCAATGTTTAACAACTATAAAGGTTTGAGTTTTTCCTCTCTCCCCCCAGATGCTGCTGCGGACGTCTGGTAGGGGAGCACACCTGGCTGGAGACTGGCCCCTTCATCTCCCACTGGCCTGGGCCCCAGGCAGTGCAAGAAGAGAGGTGGTCAGTGGAGTGTCACACACAAGCCAGTGCCACCGATGCCTACGGAACCATTGACTTCCAGGACAGCGCTGACTGTAACTGCCATGCCAAGGTCTGTAGCTATTGCTGCATTCATGTGCTAGTCGAAACTAGGAAACTCCGAAATATCCAACTGAGCGTGCAACGATGCTACCCGAGTTTCCCACTTGTATTTACCACTTGGAAGCTTGTTAGGAACTGTTATCTCATATTCATGTGGTTGACCATGCTTTATGTGATGACTATGCAGTATGTTCGTGTTGCGGTCGACACAAAGGCTGAGGCTCTGCTGCAGCTGATGCTGAGGGAGTGGCAGATGGAACGGCCTAAACTACTGCTGACGGTTCACGGGGGAGCAGAGAACTTCCCTCTCCCCCTCAAGGTTAGACAGGCCTTCAGCAAAGGCCTGATAACTGCAGCCCAGAGCACTGGAGCCTGGATATTCACAGACGGCATCAACACAGGTGTGTGAAATAATGCAGATTCATTTTGCACTGGGGCTTAATTAAGACAGTAAGCATGGGTGGATGTGAGCATCTGTGTGTGTGATTTTGGCTGACTACATGTGTTATACTGTGTGTGTGGGATTACGTTTATATGTGTGTAAGTGGACTGAGTATCCGACCCTTCCTAGGTGTGTCCCTGTATGTAGGGGAGGCTGTGAAAGCATACGGCACCAATGGCCGCAGGAAGAGGAACGCTGTAGGGGTCACGCCCTGGGGCGTAATTGACAACCACGGTGACCTTATAGGGAGAGATGTGAGTGTTGTTCTCTGTAAATATATCAGTGCTTTTAAGGAACGTTTCAAATGAACCTTTTACTGCAGCAGGCTAAATCAGGGTCACACAGAATGTTTCTTGGTAGTCTTAAACAAATTTACCTTCAAACAAAAGCATACACCTCACACACATGGTTATGGGCTTAAAAAAAAGAAGACATCTATAGAGTTGAAATGTAGTGCATTTTGAGAATGCACCCCAATATTGCACTTTTATACATCACAGAAGACTGAAATAAAACCATGTGACATAGAAACACTGGATTTTAAGCGGCTTTTTTGAAATCAATATGAATAACACTCCACCCATGAGGCCACTAGGTCATTTGACTGCAGGAAAGAGCTACACCATTCTGCCACCTTATAAGAAGATTTGCTGTATTTTTTGCACAGATCTGTACTAATTTTACAGAAATGTCACCTTTTATCTCCTTTGAGCTACCATGTGCTCTCACTTTTCCGCTTGGACTATCTAAAATCCTCTATTGTCTCTCAATCTGCTTTCTGACCTGTTTTTCTGTCCTGTTTTCTGATACTTAACCCAGGTGCTCAGGCCTTACCAGCCCCTGAGAAGCCCCTTGAGCAAAACTGTGTGTTTGAACAGCCTGCACTCCCACTTCCTGTTAGTGGACGATGGAACTCTGGGGAAACATGGCTGCCAGCTGGGACTCAGGAGGAAGCTGGAGAGACACATTCAACTGCAGAAGATCCATCCTAGTGAGTATGTGTGTGGCTTTGTGCATGTGTTTGTCTGTGTGTGTGAATGAGAGTGTGTATGTGAATGTGTTGACGTGTGTGTGTGTGTGTGTGTGTGTGTGTGTGTGTGTGTGTGTGTGTGTGTGTGTGTGTGTGTGTGTGTGTGTGTGTGTAAGAAAAATAGAGACTGCAATGTGTGTGTGTGAGTATTGTAATACACATGTGTTTAACAGTCTATGTGTGTGTGTGTGTGTGTGTGTGTGTGTGTGTGTGTGTGTGTATCTCTCTCTGGCAGGGGTTAACCAGGGTGTGCCAGTGGTGTGTGTGGTGGTGGAGGGCGGCCCTGACATTGTGTCCATGGTGTTGGACTATGTGAGCAGTGTGCCCCCCGTGCCTGTGTTCGTCTTCGAGGGATCAGGCCGGTCGGCTGACTTGCTGGCATTCTTGCACAAACAGACCGCTATGGATAGGTGTGCGGTGCCACTGTCGTCATCTATATGTTTTTTCAGGTTTTCGCTCTCAAAATCACACTTTAAAAAAAATAGAGAAACAACATAATTGGATGTTCTAAGTACACAACAATGATAAAACCAAAAGTTAAAAAAGAAGGGTTCCGTTTTTTTGGGGTAGTTACCCGTTAACTCAAGTGTGAATGCATCTAGCACTGTTGTTTGGTTAGCAGCGTTTCTGTGGGGCACACGTGATGGAGTTTGCAAAACAAAAGCCCACTGCATTGATGCAAATAATCATGATATCATTCTGCCAGGTAGGCATAGGCTTCATTCCATAGTTCACATTTAATTGGGAAGTTTTTTGGGAAATCCTTTCTGTGTGATACCAGAAGGCTTTCATTAACATCGCAGCATTTTTTCCTGTTCAGTATTTTTTGGGGGTGGTGGCAGCAATTTAGCAGCGGCGGTACGTCACTGCTAAATTAATACAGGGGAAACACTGCTTACATGTTGAAGACTTTGGTGCTTGTCCATGTAGAGGAACTACAGAACTACAGAGACACACGATTGAATAGAGCCCTGAGGTTTCCCTGACTACCGTGACCTGTCCAAGGAAAATGCTGAGCCCTAAAGGACAGATTGAAGTTTACTAGGGGGGAGGGGCTGGTCCAACTTAAGGTGTAATAAAAAAAGGCACCTTTTTGGGGCCCCCAAAAGTAAAACATATTTTGACATGACCCTCCACTTATGCTGTAAAATAAATTGAACACCCTCCCCCCTCATAGAATTAACTCCAAATAATGTTTACGACCACAAATAACTGTAGCGACCCTGTGTTAATAAACAGGGATATTGACTTTGCCACTTTTGTGGCACTGTCGATGCCGCGCATGGCTACGGGCCAGAAGGTTGAGAGTTAACCGACCACCACAGACGAGCTCACTCTCCCTGCCTGTTTCATTTACACTACGATCAGAGCTGGCTGCAGATAGTGATCAGCTAG
Organism: Oncorhynchus nerka; assembly: GCF_034236695.1. Classification (NCBI taxonomy): domain Eukaryota; kingdom Metazoa; phylum Chordata; class Actinopteri; order Salmoniformes; family Salmonidae; genus Oncorhynchus; species Oncorhynchus nerka. Next base: position 61,934,276 of record NC_088408.1, read on the forward strand.
GGGGGAATCTGATTTTCAACATTTTGATGCATTATTTATAATTATGTCAAATATATGCAACTCATTTTCCACCAACAGATTTCTGTGTCAATGCACCACACAACCAATAAACAAAGCATGCCGAATTCGTGCACTTCAATATCATGGTTTGCGCTTTCAACACTGCAATAGATAGGCTATGTCAATTCTGACAGAAAATACAGAAAATACTTCCCTCCCTAACTTGTGGGCCTACCCAGTATCGAAGGCTTGGCTTGACAATGTCTGAATGTCATTAAACTTTTTGGTGTTTCGTAACAGATGTCTCTTTCTTTTCATCAATTGGCCGCTGCACAGTTTGGATTAATTGATTGATTTTAATTGTCGGTTAAAAAAATACATATACAGTGCATTCTGAAAGTATTCAGACCCCTTCACTTTTTTCACATTTTGTTACGTTACAGCCTTGTTCTAAAATTGATCAAATATTTTTTTTACTCATCAATCTACCTACTCACAATATCCCATAATGACAAAGCGAAAACAGGTTTTTAGACATGTTTGCACAATAAAAACAGAAATACTTTATTTACAGACCCTTTGCCATGAGTCTCGAAATTGAGCTGAGATGCATCCTGTTTCCATTGATCATCCTTGAGATGTTTCTACAACTTGATTGGAGTTCACCTGTGGTAAATACAATTGATTGGACATGATTTGGAAAGGCACACGCCTGTCTATATAAGGTTCCACAGTTGACAGCACATGTGAGAGAAAAAACCAAGCCGTGAGGTTGAAGGAATCAGGCCTTTATGGAAGAGTGGCCAGACGGAAGCCACTCCTCAGTTAATGGCACATGACAGCCCACTTGGAGTTCGCCAAAAGGCACCTAAAGGACTCTCAGACCATGAGAAACAACATGCTCTGGTCTGACGAAACCATGATTGAACTCTTCTGCCTGAATGTTAAGTGTCATATCTGGAGGAAGCCAGGCACCGCTCATCACCTGGCCATATCATCCCTACGGTGAAGCATGGTGGTGGCAGCGTCTTTCAGCGGCAGGGACTGGGAGACTAGTCAGAATCGAGGGAAAGATGAACGGAGCAAAGTACAGACAGATCCTTGATGAAAACCTGCTTCAGAGCGCTCAGGACCTCAGACTGAGGCAAAGGTTCACCTTCCAACAGGACAATGACCATAAGCACACAGCCAAGACATGGCTTGGCGTTGCGACAAGTCTCTGAATGTCCTTGAGTGGCCCAGCCAGAGCCCGGACTTGAACATCTCTGGAGAGACCTGAAAATAGCTGTGCAGCGACGCTCCCCATCCAACCTGACAGAGTTTGAGAGGATCTGCAGAGAAGAATGGGAGAAACTCCCCAAATACAGGTGTTCCACGCTTGTAGCGTCATACCTAAGAAGACTCTAGGGTGTAATCCCTGCCAAAGGTGCTTCTACAAAGTACTGAGTAAAGGGTATGAAAACTTATGTAAATTTGATATTTCATTTTTTATTTTTGCTTTGTCATTATGGGGTATTGGTTGTAGATTAATGAGGGGGGGGAACAATTTAATCAATTTTAGAATAAGGCTGTCATTTAACAAAATGTGGAAAAAGTGAAGGTGTCTGAATACTTTCCGAATGCACTATATACACAAATATTTTAAGTGCCCGAGATTGCAAAATGAAGTCGGGAACTTATTTCCATTGTGGTCCTTATTTCTTTTACATAAATACATATACAATTACACAGATAGACACATTACAGAGATACATTACATAAATACATATATGATTACATAGATACAGACACATTACAGAGATAGAGACAACAAATTCTCAACCTCAAGATGAGTATGGGGGGGGGTTAAATACAATTCTTACAAGCTTGTTTGGCTGGTAGCTTATTCATTAGATGTTTGGGGCTGCTGGTGAACCATGATATGCAGGTATAAACAAACAATATGCCATTTCAGAGTTTCCTTTCCTATTTTACTGGATATTTTAGAAATTTTACGGACATCCACATACATTCAGATATTGTTGGATTATAGGAGTAAATCTGGTAGGCCTGAAACAGTCTTCCTCACCTAAAGTTCAACTGTCGGACTCAGTTGGAGCGTCAGGGTGTACTGCCTTCATATCATAGGCACACAGCAGCTAAAGCTTAATAATAGCCATACCATACCAAACATTCACAAACATTTCTAAACTTTATTAGGGTAATATCAAAAGTAAGTCAAGCCATTGTTAATACAAGCAGAAGACAAAATCTCCCCTGTGCCCCCCCAAAAAACACACAACCCTGCCCAAAGCAACAACAAAAAAAATTGGACAACCCTCCCCTATTTGGATCACCCCTCCACAACAGTAAATTTCGATCTGTCCCTAACAAAGTGGAAGACCCAGAGTTTTTCCTGGTCTGGTTACGTGCTCAGGAAAATCTCAGGGCTCTACTCATGTGTATGCGTAGCTCTGTAGTCAGTGTGTATGCGGAATACTGTATAGGTACAGCATACAGACAAAAAACATGCCCTTTTTTTGGGCCAAAATATGACAAAAATTTGAGTGGAAGAGGAACCTAGCCAACCAGACCTCATATCTTAGCATATGGTCAGGCCAAATGGACCCATGTTGTTAGCCTGTGTCTTACTGTACCTCACTGGTGTATCAGTCTATACTTACTGTATTGGTACTGTGTACAGGCAGCTGGACACAGACATCAAGGAGGACTTCCTTCTGAGGATAGGGGGCATGTTTGGTCTGGAGAGAGCAGACGTCAACCAGCTCTACAACCTTCTGATGGAGTGTATGGACTACAGACAGTCTGTGAGTAATGTGACTGTGGGCCGGTTGCCTACTCATGGACTAAAATGCACTTTCAATTGAGATTCTCCTTTAAAGAATGATTTAGGCTTAACCTGGGTCTAGGAAACCATCCCATCCATGTTCAGTTCATGATTATTTTCTACTTTTCAACAAGCTCCCAGGCTTAGTATAATGTTTACATAAAGGGTGGAAATCCAATGACTGTCGTTCACTGCATAGAACTATTTATATATTTATAAAACACAGATCACAATCTTCGACTCGGAATCCGAAGATCAACAGGAGGCAGACTGCGCCATTTTGATGGCCACACTGAAAGGTACCCCTCCCCCTGCCCTTTATGCTTGTGTCTTTCACTGGAATGTGTGATGCCATTCAGTAGATACTCAGATGAGACTTGACCTAGTCATGTCGTGCCTAGGTCTGTGGTGGTCATGACATTTTGTCAGCTGGTGATTGTCAAACAAATAACTGCCGGTTCGCTAATTGACCGTTAATTAACATAAACACATTTAGCGTCTCCTGGCTTCCATGCTTAGCCTACAAGCCACCGATGCAGACCTTCGGAACATCTACATTTCAAAAAGTCAAATCAATCAATTTAATATAGCCTACACCATCACAATAAATCCATGATGTATTTTTAGACAGGTCTAAAGAAACATAATATGAAGATAATTTAGTCTATTTCAGAAGAACAGAATAGCATACTCTGAGTTGTCCTTATGTTAGGCCCTGATCTGGCTATGCCATATGGCTGTGGGCTACACTAGTTAATTTAGCAGACAAGATATGCTTAGAATTCTTTGGCATTATTTAATATTATTATATAGTATGACGAATACAATTGAACATAGCTGAATAAAATGTAAAGGATATTTTCTCCAAACGATTTGAGGGAGTGCGCACATGCCGCTAGTCTATGTTGAGCGGCTAACAAAGAAACAGGTTCTCCGATTTGCTTAATTTAGAGTTATTTATGCAACTTTAGTTGTGATACAAATGTTGGGCTATATGTTTTGATATTTAATACATTCTAAAGGCTGCATGATGCGACTCTAATAATGATTTGAAAAAAGTTGCATGAAAGGCATGTGATCTGCTTTGTTGCTTGCGCAGGCTGCACACACTTCATCACTCTCTCATTCACAATTTGACAAGCACTTGACAATGCCTCGAATTTCCCAGCAGCATCTCCTTTGTGTGGCTGTAATACCCACAAAAAAATAAATAAAAACATGCCTTTTGCGGCCAGTGGCCGTTGTGCTGAATATAATAATTTTAATTCCTTTCTCCCGGCTGCTTGCCTCAAAGCACCTCTCACTCACATGGCTTTCTCAGATATCTCAATTCTTATTAGCCAATACCCTTCACGTGATAGGGTCCTTCTCGCAGGCATCCCAGGTCCTTCTCACAGGCTAAAAGTGAAGACAGACAAATTGGGGATGCAACTGCGAGCGTCCTTATCGAATTCCGAGGTGCATATTGAAGGTGTTGGAGGAACTGTCCATATTTACTTTTTGTCAGCCAATAAGATGAGTAGGCCTAACTAACAGCAAAAGCAATGGCCCATGTCAATCTACTATCCTCAATAGTACAAAAGTTGACCTATTCTACTGGTCAACATGTCCTTCTGTGCGATAAATAAATATTCCAAACATAGTCTGGGACAGTTGTGGGATCCGATAGATATCAAATTACTACAACCACTAGCATCAACAAACATTTTCAAATAAAATCAAATCAAATTTTATTGGTCACATATACATGGTTAGCAGATGATATTGCGAGTGTAGTGAAATGCTTATGCTTCTAGTTCCGACAGTGCAGCAATATCTAACAATTTCACAACAAATACCTAATACACACAAATCTAAGGAAAGGAATGAGCAATGTCAGAGCGGCATAGGCCAAGATAGACAGTATAGAATACAGTATATATATATATATATATATATATATATATATATACACACACATGTATATATATATACAATGGGGAGAACAAGTATTTGATACACTGCAGATTTTGCAGGCTTTCCTACTTACAAAGCATGCAGAGGTCTGTCATTTTGATTATAGGTACACTTCAACTGTGAGAGACGGAATCTAAAACAAAAATCCAGAAAATCACATTGTATGATTTTTAAGTCATTAATTAGCATGTTATTGCATGACATAAGTATTTGATACATCAGAAAAGCAGAACTTAATATTTGGTACAGAAACCTTTGTTTGCAACTACAGAGATCATACGTTTCCTGTAGTTCTTGACCAGGTTTGCACACACTGCAGCAGGGATTTTGGCCCACTCCTCCATACAGACCTTCTCCAGATCCTTCAGGTTTTGGGGCTGTCGCTGGGCAATATGGACTTTTAGCTCCCTCCAAAGATGTTCTATTGGGTTCAGGTCCGGAGACTGGCTAGGCCACTCCAGGACCTTGAAATGCTTCTTACGGAGCCTTAGTTGCCCTGGCTGTGTGTTTCTGGTCATTGTCATGCTGGAAGACCCAGCCACGACCCATCTTCAATGCTCTTACTGAGGGAAGGAGGTTGTTGGCCAAGATCTCGTGATACATAGCACCATCCATCCTCCCCTCAATACGGTGCAGTCATCCTGTCCCCTTTGCAGAAAAGCATCCCCAAAGAATGATGTTTCCACCTCCATGCTTCACGGTTGGGATGGTGTTCTTGGGGTTGTACTCATCCTTCTTCTTCCTCCAAACACGGCGAGTGGAGTTCAGACAAAAAAGCTCTATTTTTGTCTCATCAGACCACATGACCTTCTCCCATTCCTCCTCTGGATCATCCAGATGGTCATTGGCAAACTTCAGACGGGCCTGAACATGCACTGGTTTGAGCAGGGGGACCTTGCGTGCGCTGCAGGATTTTAATCCATGACGGTGTAGTGTGTTAATGGTTTTCTTTGAGACTGTGGTCCCAGCTCTCTTCAGGTCATTGACCAGGTCCTGCCGTGTAGTTCTGGGCTGATCCCTCACCTTCCTCATGATCGTTGATGCCCCACAAGGTGAGATCTTACATGGAGCCCCAGACCGAGGGTGATTGACTGTCATCTTGAACTTCTTCCATTTTCGAATAATTGCGCCAACAGTTGTTGCCTTCTCACCAAGCTGCTTGCCTATTGTCCTGTAGCCCATCCCAGCCTTGTGCACGTCTACACTTTTAGCCCTGATTTCCTTACACAGCTCTCTGGTCTTGGCCATTGTGGAGAGGTTGGAGTCTGTTTGATTGAGTGTGTGGACAGGTGTCTTTTATACAGGTAACGAGTTCAAACAGGTGCAGTTAATACAGGTAATGAGTGGAGAACAGGAGGGCTTCTTAAAGAAACACTAACAGGTCTGTGAGAGCCGGAATTCTCACTGGTTGGTAGGTGATCAAATACTTATGTCATGCAATAAAATGCAAATTAATTACTTAAAAATCAAACAATGTGATTTTCTGGATTTTTGTTTTAGAATCAGTCTATCACAGTTGAAGTGTACCTATGATAAAATTACAGACCTCTACATACTTTGTAAGTAGGAAAACCTGCAAAATCAGCAGTGTATCAAATACTTGTTCTCCCCACTGTATATATAATTGTCCCCCCACTTTTAAAACCAAAGTTGCACCAATGCTGCCATCTAACAGTGCCTGGGTGTGACACTCTTCGATGTGACGCCTCACAACAGATGTACTCTATGAGGCTCAGGTGATCGGTAGGTGATCAAATACTTATGTCATGCAATAAAATGCAAATTAATTACATAAAAATCATACAATGTGATTTTCTGGATTTTTGTTTTAGATTACGTCTCTCAGAGTTGAAGTGTACCTATGATAAACATTACAGATGTCTACATGCTTTGTAAGTAGGCAGTGTATCAAATACTTGTTCTCCCCACTGTATATATGAGATGAGTAGTGCAAGATAAGTAAAAATGATTAAAGTGCCATTATTAAAGTGACAAGTGTTCCATTTATTAAAGTGGCTAATGATTTCAAGTCTGTATTCAGGCAGCAGCCTCTCTGTGCTAGTGATGGCTTGAGATAAAAAATAGTTTCTAAGTCTCTCGGTCCCAGCTTTGTACTAACCTCTTCTTCTGGATGATAGCGGGGTTAACAGGCAGCGGCTCGGGTGGTTGTTGTCCTTGGTGATCTTTTTGGCCTTCCTTCGACATCAGGTGCTGTAGGTGTCCTGGAGGGCAGGTAGTTTACCCCCGGTGATGCATTATGCAGACCGCACCACCCTCTGGAGAGGCCTGCAGTTGTGAGTGGTGCAGTTTCCGTACCAGGCGGTGATACAGCCCGACAGGATGCTCTCAATTGTGCATCTGTAATGTTTGTGAGGGTTTTAGGTGACAATACAAATTTCTTCAGCCTCCTAAGGTTAAAGAGGTGTTGTTGTGCCTTCTTCACCACACTGACTGTGTGGGTGGACTATTTCAGTATGTAAGTGATATGTACACAGAGGAACTTTCCACCTTCTTCACTGCTGTCCCGTCGATGTGGATAGGGGGGTGCTCCCTCTGCTGTTTTCTGAAGTACACAATCATCTCCTTTGTTTTGTTGACGTTGAGTGAGAGGTTATTTTCCTGACACCACACTCCGAGAGCCCTCACCTCCTCCCTGTAGGCTGTTTCGTCATTGTTGGTAATCAAGCCTACTACTGTTGTGTCATCTGCAAACTTGATGATTGAGTTGGAGACGTGCATGGCCACGTAGTCATGGGTGAATAGGGAGTAGAGGAGGGGGCTGAGCATGCATCCTTGTGGGGACCCAGTGTTGAGGATCAGCAAAGTGGAGATGTTGTTTCCAACCTTCACCACCTGGGGGCTGGGTTGAGACCCAGGGCCTCAAGCTTATTGATGAGCTTGGAGAGTACTATGGTGTTGAATGCTGCGCTATAGTCAATGAACAGCATTCTTACATAGGTATTCCTCTTGTCCAGATGGGATAGGGCAGTGTGCAGTGTGATGGTGATTGCATCATCTGTGGATCTATTGGGGCGGTAAGCAAATTGAAGTAGGTCTAGGGAGACAGGTAAGGTGGAGGTGACATGATCCCTGATTAGTCTCTCAAAGCACTTGAAGTGAGTGAGCGGTTTCAGTTTTGAGCAAATGCTGCCATCTATCCACGGTTTCTGGTTAGGGTAGGTTGTAATAGTCACAGTGGGTACAACATCTCCTATACACTTCCTTATAAACTCACTCACCGAATCAACGTATACATCGATATGATTCTCTGAGGCTACCCAGAACATATCTCAGTCCGTGTGATCAAAACAATCTTGAAGCGTGGATTCCGATTGGTCAGACCAGTGTTGAATAGTCTTTAGCGCGGGTTCTTCTTGTTTGAGTTTCTGCCTATAGAAAGGGAGGAGCAAAATGGAGTCGTGGTCACATTTGCCAAAAGGAGGGCGAGGGAGGGCCTTGTATGCATCGTAACAATGGTCCAGTGTTTTTCCAGTGCGAGAGCTACAGTCGATATGCTGAAAGAATTTAGGTAGCCTTTTTCTCAAATTTGCCTTGTTAAAATCCCCAGCTACAATATATGCAGCCTCAGGATATATGGTTTCCAGTTTGCATAAAGTCCAGTGAAGTTCCTTGAGGGCCGTCATGGTATCGGCTTGAGGGGGCATATACACAGGACTGCCGAGTGCTGAAGCGTGTAAAAATCGTCTGTTCTCGGTTGCAACACTCACTACCGAGTTCCAAACTGCCTCTGGAAGCAAAGTCAGCACAATAACTGTTCGTCAGGAGCTTCATGAAATGGGTTTCCACAAGTCTAAGATCACCATGCGCAATGTCAAGCGTCAGCTGGAGTGGAGTAAAGCTCGCCGCCATTTGACTCTGGAACAGTGGAAACACTTTTTCTGAAGTGACGAATCACGCTTCACCATTTGGTAGTCCAACATACTAATCTGGGTTTGGCGTAGACCACGAGAATGCTACCTGCCCCAATGCATAGTCCCAACTGTACATTTTGGAGGAGGAGGAATAATGGTCTGGGGCTGTTTTTCATGGTTCAGGCTAGGCCCCTTAGTTCCATTGAAAGGAAACCTTAACACTACAGCATACAATGACATTCTAGATCATTCTGTGCTTTGTGGCAACAGTTTGGGGAAGGCCCTTTCCCGTGCACAAAGTGAGATTCATACAGAAATGGTTTGTCAAGATTGGTGTCGAACAACTCTGGCCTGCTAAGAGCCCTGACCTCAACCCCATTGGGATGAATTGGAACGCCGACTGCGAGCCAGGCCTAATCGCCCAACATCAGTGCCCGACCTCACTAATGCTCTTGTGGCTGAATGGAAGCAAGTCCCTGTAGCAATGTTCCAACATCTAGTGGAAATCCTTTGCAGAAGAGTGGAGGCTGTTATAGCAGCAAAGGGGGGACCAAATCCACATTAATGCCCATGATGTTGGAATGAGATGTTCAATAAGCAGGTGTCCACATACTTTTGGTCATATATTGTATTCACAAGTGACTATTATTGATTTAATCTGGTCTTTACATAAACGTAGCAACAAAAAAAAAAAAAACATTTTCAGGACCCTGTCTTTCAAAGATAATTAGTAAAAATCCAAATAACTTTACAGATCTTCATTGTAAAGGGTTTAAACACTGTTTCCCATGCTTGTCCAATAAACAATTAATGAACATGCACCTGTGGAACGGTCGTTAAGACACTAACAGTTTACAGACGGTAGGCAATTAAGGTCACAGTTATGCAAACTTAGGATACTAAGGCCATTCTACTGACTCTGAAAAACACCAAAGAAAGATGCCCAGGGTCCCTGCTCATCTGCGTGAACGTGCCTTAGGCATGCTGCAAGGAGGCATGAGGACTGCAGATGTGGCCAGGGCAATAAATTGTAATGTCCGTACTGTGAGACGCCTAAGACAGCGCTACAGGGAGACAGGAAGGACAGCTGATCGTCCTCGCAGTGGCAGACCACATGTAACAACACCTGCACAGGATCTGTACATCCGAACATAACACCTGCGGGACAGGTACAGGATGGCATCAACAGCTGCCTGAGTTATACCAGGAAAGCACAATCCCTCCATCAGTGCTCATTCTGTCCGCAATTGGCTGAGAGAGGCTGGATTGAGGGCTTGTAGGCCTGTTGTAAGGCAGGTCCTCACCAGACATTACTGGCAACAACGTCACCTATGGGCACAAACCCACCATTGCTGGACCAGACAGGACTGGCAAAAAGTGCTCGTCACTGACATGTCACGGTTTTGTCTTACCAGGTATCACGAACTGGCTCGAAGTTTGTAACTAGAAGGGAGACAAAGCGGAGATAAGGAATAACAAAATATATTTATTAATAGAAGTAAACTAAATACAATTAACAATGATGTATGTAGTCAGTAATCAGTAGTGTAAGTGAGTGTTTGCATACATAAATGTGATAATGAGGGGTGTTGAAAGGTGCCAAGGTGGAGTGGCAACTAGGTAGTTTTGGTCAGTGCCCTGGCACACAACCGTATATGGACTTTGAAACTTGGCTTGAAAAGGAGAACCAACAATTGGCAGCAGAGCAAGAACCTGGTCACCTGGACTAAAGTGACGAGGCTCAGTTCACCGATCAAATATGCCCTTCATCCTCTCCTGTGAATATGATAGCTTCTCTTTAGCCATTTCACCAGCGGCATACAGGCGTACAGGCAAAATCACACACATAAGATACCAGGGACTGAGGGGTCTCGGGAGACTTCCAGTCATCCTGGAGAACAGATAGAAGTCCACGCACCCTATGTCTAAAGGTAATTTGGACTGAAACCCGTACTTTCCTGTGAAACCTCCCTAGCGGCTAACCAAGGCAACCCCTCCTCACAATCCATCTCAGTACCATAAGCTGATGGAAACGTTCCAGCGCTCCTTGACTGCGCGTGATAGGCACTAGACAAATTGTGTTTAATATGGAGCTGTTGGAGAACCTGACCAAACAGATTAAAGGTGAAATTAGATCCTTGATCACTCTGAATGACCTTAGGGATTCCAAACAGTGAAATAAACTGAGTCAAAGCTTTTAGCACAGACTTAGTCGTGATAGAACGGAGAGGATAGGCAGCAGGAAACCTAGTGGTTAGACACATCACAGTGAAAAGGTAGCTACTACCTCTTTTAGAACGAGGCAAAGGACCAACACAGTCAATAACCAGATACTCAAAAGGTTGGCTGAGTACAGGAATAGGAAACAGTGGTACCGGCTTAATAGCTTGATTAGGTTTACCAGTTAATTGACAGGTGTGACAAGTTTTGATGAACTCAGAAACATCTCTCTTTAACTGTTAAAGGACATTTATTCCTATATGTTCATCAACCAATTCAATTAAAACACTCTGCCCATTTCTAAGAATTTGTAAGATACTTATTTGCATAAAATGGACAGAGACCAGTCTCAAAATGAATCAATAGCGTTTATTCTCGAGAGTACTGATCATAATACAATGTACATTGGTTTATATCATATTTTGTCATAGCGTTTTGAATGCTGCTCCTCCTTCTCTCCGATACAATGGCAATATAGTTCACAAGCCTTCCCACATTGTCTGCCACCTGTTACACAATCTACTACAAGCCCAAGGTCTCTCCCCTCCCTGGGTGGGGACAGAATGTCCTGTAAGGAACACAGTATTCCAGCCGGTCTGACGATAGCTCCATTAGTTTCTAACAAGGAACAGACAGTCCTTCTAATTCTGGACGAAAACTACACATTACATTCAGTATTATGATTATAATAAGATTCATACATCCATACAGTAACATAGTAGTATTCTGTTTAGTTATAATTGAGTAATTATTCATCAAAATCCCATAACATTAACCTAGGCCAAAAGAAATGTCTTAGTATGCGATTGTAGGTTTTCCTCACAACCATATGTCCAGCAACGTCGTTGTGGGATGTTGTCCACACCAACTCACGAAGCTTAACAGGTACAACAACCTGACTTAATCACCTCCCCCAAAAAACAACTACCATGAGACACCCACTTTCTCATCAGGACATCCTCTGGGATAAAATAGACATGGGCAACATCTCCCAACTGTTCCACCACCACAATTTGGTCACTCAACTCTTCTAATGTGGGGTCAGTCCGTTGCTCCTTGATTATATCGGAGGGGGATACAGATAATGGGATAACAGGGAGAGCAGTAACAGACTTCTTTGTGGTATTCTCGTTAGCTGGCGCAATGACCAGGTCGCCACGGCTCATAGAACGTGTCACTGCACACGCAGAGAACGCCTCTGGGAAACTCTGCACACTCTCATCAGGTATCACTACAAATGACGGCTTAGCGGAAACCACAAGAGATGAAACACGACAGGCCATACATGCTCACCAGCCAAGTTATTCCCAAGGATAACGTCGATACCCTCAATGGGCAACGAAGGACGCACCCCCACAACAACCTCTCCTTTCACCAGTTCACAATCCAACATCAGTTTATGCAATGGAACTGACAGTGTTCAAACCTATTCTCCTAATTAGAACACTATTCCCTGAATCAGTCTCAGCAGAGAAGGGTAACACAGACTCCAACACAAACGACTCAGAGGCACCTCTGTCTCTCTCAGGATCTTCACTGGCACAAGGTCGTTACTTCCTAACATAGACACAACACCCTCTGTAATGAAAGGTAAATAGTCTGGGTCACATGTCCCTGGGCATGAGACAACGTGTCAGGAGTGAACTGCTGTGGAACAGCCGCAGCTAACGCCGTAGGCTTAGATGTAACGTAAGCACAAGTACTGAATTTACCCCTAGCCCTGAGAACCGGACATTTGTTTTTCCCATGACCCGAACCTTGACAGTAATGACACTCTTGACCAAAGTCAGCTTTACCATGGCAGTCAGGCTCAACCCTAGTTGAATGAAACTCTGCCTGTGAACCAGAGTATCTCTGTGAGCGAGGCCCAAATCTCGTCCTCCAAAACCACAGCTTCAGCGACAGTCTTTACTTTTCGTTCGTTAATGTACATGGCTATATGATCAGGCATTGTGTCCTTAAATTGCTCTAGCATAATCAGATCACACAGCCCTTGGAAAGTCATAACTGCAGAGGCGGAACACCAGCTATTAAACTGTGAAGATAACTCTTGCGCAAACTCAATACGAGTCTGTTTATTATCCCTTTTTTAAGTTCTAAATCGTTGGCGGTAAGCCTCAGGAACCAATTCGTAAATCTGTAACACAGCCATTTTAACCTCATCATAACTGACACTAAGAGCTGAATATGCTTCCTGCGCTTTACCAGTCAACAAGCACTGCAACATTAAAGTGCGGTCAGAATCAGGCCAACTCCTAGCGTCAGCAACACGCTCTCAAACAACAACAAAAAATGTCTCAGGGTCCTTCTCATTAAATTTTGGCAACAACCTAAGTTCCCAACAATATCAAATGTGTCCGGGGCACGACCGAAAGAGGAGTGACCCCTAGGTAAATCTGTGTCACCTTCCCAGAGCAAACTCTCCCCTGAGAGCTTTCTTTCCCTAAACAACTCTAGCCGCTCTTGATTTTAGCACGCTTCAAATCCTGTTTCAATTCCAATTCCTTTTCATACTTTACCAGATCATCAAGCTCCAAATCTTGTTTAAGTGCCAATTATATTTCATACTTCACACGATCATGCTCTAGCTGCAACAGAAGCAGCTCTATCGTCTGTTCAAAAGACAGACCACTAGGTCTAACAGATGGGGTGGCCATTGTAACGTTAAGGGGAGATGGCGAGTCCTCGGCAGAGGCTGCCCCAGTGGTGACTTCAAGAATACCACTCTCCATCAAATTGGCCTTCAATATCAACCTAACATAATTTTTTTGATGTTTATCACTAATTTCAACCTTGTAGTGTTCAGTGATCTTCAACAGCTGTTCACTAGTACATAATTCTAACAGTTCCTCTGATGGAAAGCGAATACATTTGTCTACGTAAGACGCTATAGTCACAAGTAAATACAAAAAAAGAAATCTAGCTCTTCTCCTCTGCTGAGCACACCAGACCGGACCACAAGAGAAATGACAATCACACTGGGCACCACAGAAGAGAGATGAGATTTATATGGAGCTACCCCAAAACCTACAATAACTCAACGTAGTCTTCGTGCTGATTTTCGGTGGGTAATTACGCAATGTAGCCTGCACTGGCAGATTCCCACAAGCCAAGGATGTGCCCCGAGAGACAACTGCTCAGTCCACAGACACCACACAAAAATAACAAACAAAATAACCATGCCCAACGTATTCCAAAGTGAAACACGTCGCTAAGCCTAACAGGGTAAGAAGAAAGGCTATAGCTCCGGGTAGTAAGTGTCACTACCCTACCTAAATCTCCCACTGAGGAACACAGCCGATTGTATTCACCTCCTCATACTGATGTCCAAACAGCCAGTAGAGCAAGAGTTTCCAGCCTGGACAGGGGCCTGGAAACTAACCAGTGTACTCTCTCCAACGCAACACACAACCAACTATCCACTACAGTGGCAAGTTTACCAAACAAACAAAGGCAACCAATATTGGTTACCAAACATTACGACTCAAACAAGGGGTAACAAAAGATGCAAACAAAGCACCTACAGAATTCTCAAACATTAACTCCACGTTTTCTCCCAAACACAACACACATACTAGTAAGCCCAATGACACTAGTATTAGTCCTTCATAACGCAACAAAGTCCTATACGCCAAACTGTCTAGGAACTAACCTTATGATCCTGGAACGAGCCCCCACTTGTCACGAACTGGCTCAAAGCCCGAAACAAAAAGGGAGACAAAGTGGAATAAGATAAGGAATAACAAAATATATTTATTAACGGAAGTAAACTAAATACAATTAACAATGATGCGTGTAGTCAGTAATCAGTAGTGTGCGTGTTTGCGTGCATAAATGTGATAAGGAGTGGTGTTGAATGGTGCCAAAGCAAACAAACAAACTGGCCACAAAAATGCCACAACCAAACTCTATCAGTGTGTCTGCATGGAGAGAGTCTCCTCAATGAATGAGGAAGAGGTGTATTTATCCCGGAACACACCTTGGGCCCAGGTGTGTCCCATGTCGCTGACGACCCTCCCGGCTCCGCCCACTGACATCCTAATAAGGAAAACGAGCAGAGAAAGAATATGGCAGACAGAGTGGGAGGGTCGTCACACCAGGCATGATGGTCGGATTTGTGTTTATTGTCGAAGGAATGAGCGTTACACCGATGCCTGTACTCTGGAGCAGGATTGATTTGGAGGTGGAGGTTCCGTCATGGTCTGGGGTGATGTGGCATAGCATCATCGGACTGAGCTTGTTGTCATTGTAGGCAATCTCAACGCTGTGTGTTACAGGGACGACATCCCTCATGTGGTATCCTTCCTGCAGGCTCATCCTGCCATGAGCCTGCAGCATGACAATGCCACCAGCCATACTTCTCGTTCTGTGCGTGATTTCCTGCAAGACAGGAATGTCAGTGTTCTGCCATGGCCAGCGAAGAGCCCGGATCTCAATCCCATTGAGCACGTCTGGGACCTGTTGGATCGGAGGGTGAGGGCTAGGGCCATTCCCCCCAGGAACTTGCAGGTGCCTTGGTGGAAGAGTGGGGTAACATCTCACAGCAAAAACCGGCAAATCTAGTGCAGTCTATGAGGAGGAGATGCACTGCAGTACTTAATGCAGCTGGTGTCCACACCAGATACTGACTGGTACTTTTGATTTTAACCCCCACTTTGTTCAGGGACACATTATTCCATTTCTGTTAGTCACATGTCTGTGGAACTTGTTCAGTTTATGTCTCAGTTGTTGAATCTTGTTATGTTCATACAAATATTTACACATGTTAAGTTTGCTGACATTTACATTACATTTACATTTAAGTCATTTAGCAGACGCTCTTATCCAGAGCGACTTACAAATTGGTGCATTCACTGACAATAAACGTAGTTGACAGTGAGAGGACGTTTCTTTTTTTGCTGAGTTTATACTAAATAATATATCTGTGAAATTTGTTTTGATTTCGAATGGACCATTATCATGCTCCTGTTTCGAAACAGGGGCAGGGGAAAAAATACATATAATTTATGCTCTTAAATAGGGAATGGATGACACTTTTCCCATGGTTCGTTTTCATGCCAGCCAGGTAGGCTGTAAACCTGTTGTAAAGAGAAACAATGTGCTTAATATTAGGAAAGTTGAGAAATAAATATAGTTGGCCTAGCCTATAGAAAGCTGAGGGGATCCTCCTCATTTTAATAGAGGCCATCAAAACTTTGTTTTCTCACGGAATTGCATTAACTATTGGAAAGGTCAGAGTGATTAGAGGTACAATAGAGTGCTGAGTACCAGGCAGTTAGCAAGTTTGGTAGGCTACTAACGACCATCAGCAGCATCAGAGCTTGGAGGAGACTGTGACTTAACAGTTGCATGGAATCACTGCCGGTGAGCGGTAATACGGTCACCATAACAGCCCTAGTCATTTACATTTACATTTAAGTCATTTAGCAGACGCTCTTATCCAGAGCGACTTACAAATTGGTGCTTTCACCTAGTCGTGCCTGTTCTATGTGTTCTCAGGGCTGAATCCTAACTTGAAATATGAGTTCACACAAATGTTCAATAAATCTACACGTGATCTTTAAAATTGTGAGTTAGGCAGGGCGGATGTTGCGTTAGGATCGGCCCACAGTCGTTAACAGATTTTGTGACAATTGACAGGTACCAAGTCATCTCCAGCGGAGCAGCTCGGTACGGCTCTGGCTTGGGACAGAGCAGACGTGGCTAACAAACACATCCAAGTGTACGGCCAGTACTGGCAGGTAACACAGACAAGGAGGCAGCCAGGGCAAAGCTGCCCAGTGTCATTGATTTTATGTTGATTCTTAAAAATAAAAAAATTGTATTCAGAAAGTAAAATGGAACTGCTGTGTTTGATGGTATGACAGTCATGCTTGATGGTGGTGGTTGTTGTCTGTCAGGTTGGCTCGTTGGAGCAGGCCATGCTGGATGCTCTCATCATGGACCGGGTTGGCTTTGTCAAACTGTTGATCGACAACGGTATGTCCATGAACCGCTTCCTGACCGTTTCACGTCTAGAAGAGCTCTATAACACGGTAATGACTTAATCACTTCCTCTCTTATCGCCTTCTCAGCTCTGTATTTACGACTTACAATATATTGTATGCTGTACATAAAGAAGCAATTCTGTGTTTTCATATTGACAGTACATTGGCTGTTAGCTTACTCATATACCATAATTGCCATAGCAGTGGTTTCTTTTCACAGTAATACAGTGTAAGTATCTCTTTGGTTGTTTGGTTTTCCCACTGTTGGAAAATGTTTTGTAGATCACATAGCTCTTTGTCATGAGTCCAGCTGTGGATGATATTTCCAGTCATAAACAATATTCAATAATTCATAACTTTCTAAATGATGTAGCTCCATAAAGAGACAAGTAACACCATATATGATCATATAAAATTGTGGAAGTTTGTTTTCTGAAAGTTAAAATGGTCTGGTCTACCACTTCATTCCGTAGGAACAAATGTATTATAATCCAGAAAACTAGCCATTTAAGTATTATTCTGGTTGGCATTTGGTTGTTTCTGAGTTGATTGTGGATAATGAAGACATGACCTGTCATCATTTTTTATAGCAACAGGGACCAACAGACAATTTCCTCCATCACCTTGTGGAAGATGTGAAACAGGTGAATACGGTTGAACAAGCAACATTGGGGAAAATGTAAGGTTTTCCCATGTGTGTTTCTATAGTATTTGTGTGTGGAAATATTTATGGGTGTGTGCACGTGTGTTTTTGTGCGTGTGTGTGCATTTGTGTGTAGAACCATATACCCAAAGGATACAGAGTCTCCCTCATAGACGTGGGGCAGGTGATTGAGTATCTGATAGGAGGAGCCTATCGGAGCACATACACACGGAAACACTTCCGGGCCTACTATAACCACTTACATGCCCACTGCATGGTAAGTCACCATGGTTGCGTTTCAGGCACACTATTTTGCAGTTGCCTGCCAGATGTCACAGCGTCTGGATAGGTGTTTAACCTAGTCCTATAAACTGACCGCATCATACGATATAGGTTGTGTTCCTCTGCTCAGACGTTGCATGCATCAACCGATGTTTGCGTGTCAAGTCATCGACTGTGCCGTCGGGCACCGTATTGCTATAACGTACACTGAGTATTCAAAACATTAGCAACCTTCCCAATATTGAGTTGCACCCCTCCCTTTTGCCCACAGAACAGCCTCAATTTGTCTGGACATATCGAAAGTGTTCCCCAAGGGATTCTGGCCCATGTTGACTCCAATGCTTCCCACAGTTGTGTGAAGTTGGTTGGATGTTTTTTTGGGGTGGTGGACCATTCTTGATACACACAGGAAACTGTTGAGTGTGACAAACCCAGCAGCGTTGCAGTTCATGACACAAACCGGTGCACCTGGGCCTAGCACCTATTACCATAATCCGTTCAAAGGCACTTTTGTCTTGCCCATTCACCCTCTGAATGGCACAGATACAAAATCCATGTCTCAATTGTCTCAAGGCTTAAAAATGGTTATTTATCCCGTCATCTACACTGATTGATGTGGAGTTAACAAGTGACATCAATAAGGAATCATAGCTTTCACCTGGGTTCACCTGGTCAGTCTATGTCATGGAAAGAACAGGTGTTGTATACTCATTGTGTGATGTGGTTAGCTGATTGGCCTTGTTGGGTTCTGAATGAACTGAGTAGAAACTCACCCACGATTGTTAAAGCTCAAACCAAGTTTATTCC
Organism: Oncorhynchus nerka; assembly: GCF_034236695.1. NCBI lineage: Eukaryota > Metazoa > Chordata > Actinopteri > Salmoniformes > Salmonidae > Oncorhynchus > Oncorhynchus nerka. Next base: position 61,952,870 of record NC_088408.1, read on the forward strand.
CCCAAAGGGTCAGACAGCTGAACAGACCAAGATATATTCACACAAGCCCTGGTATTTAACCCTTCCTCCTATGTTGAGTCTCCTCCTTACATCTCTGAACAGCCAATACACCTCTGTGCTGGACATAACTTTAGTGATATCTGTTCTTCCTCACTTCATCTGACCTATGTCCCCACTTCTCCTCAACTCACGGCTGTCGTGACTTGTACCAGACTGTGGCCATTCTCCTTCCATAGGATCCCTGATGTCTAGCAATAGAACATTCTGACAGAATGTAAACGTTCTACATTCCCCTCTCTCCCTCAGTGACATGAATAAGGATATTTCAAGTTTTTCATCAGCCTACATATAATACCTATCCAGGTGTTGTAAGATCTGGCATGCGTCAGCAACGTCTTGGCAGAGGAACACAACCATAGTAACGTGTAGCCCCACTACTCAGTCGATAGCATGGCACACAGCCATTGAATGTTGCATGCAGTGTGACTACAATGTAGTTGGTCTATAACACAGCCCATGTTAAAGGTCTGTATACAGTACACGCAGGGCAAGATATCACCCTTGGCCGTCAAGCAGTTGTAAAAATGGACACCAATAATATAGCTGTATTCGTTTTTGTTTGTTATTTTTTATTTTGAAATGTAACCTGGTGTACATTTCACTTTGCACTGATTTGAGTGGGTATCATTTCCAGGACACTGGACTGGACAGGATAGTTCAGGACCCCGGACCAAACAGGGAAGCCTGCACCCTTCACCCACCCCAAAGCCCTAACAACAGTCCGTCATGCAAACCTGTCTTCCACACTGCTCAGCCCTACAAACGCAAGGTCTGTGAGAGATCTGGGACAAGAACAAACCGATCTGGGACTACGCTAACTTTTCACCTACAAATGCAGTCTTTTAAAGACACTTGTCTCCACTCACACACTGAAACACACACACACACACAGGCTATTGATTGCTAGTATATTCTGTGGCTACAAATACCCCATGTGCATTAGTGTTCTCATTGGCTGTCTGCCTCTCCCCTCCCTCCTTTCTCTCCAGGAGAGATCCATGGTCCCCAGGGACCCGAAGGAAGCCCAGCAGCAGAGCTCCAAGCTGGGCGACTCTTCTCTGGTAGTGTTCAACTTCAACGACCTGTTTGTGTGGGCCGTGCTGCAGAGGCGCCAGCAGATGGCGCTGTTCCTGTGGCAGCATGGGGAGGAGGCCATGGTCCGGGCTACTGTGGCTTGTAAACTGTACCGCGCCATGGCCCACGAGGCTAAGCAAAGCAACATGGATGACACCACAGCGGAGCAACTCAAAACCTACTCGCTGTCAGTCTTTCCTTGTACACATCTTGAAATGTTTGTTTAGTAGTAGTGTGTCTCTGGGGTTTTGTGTATGTTGTTTCAGCAGAGTGGACTTTTGTGGTTGTGTGTGTATATTACTATGTTTATGAGTGTGTGTTTTCCGGTCTGTGTTTATCAATGTTCGTGTGTGGTGGCATGGCTGGCCGCAGGGACTTTGGTCAACTGGCTGTAGACGTGCTGGACAATGCCTTCAGGCAGAACGAGCGCATGGCCATGAAGTTGCTGACCTCGGAGATGGAGGCCTGGAGCCACTTCACCTGCCTGCAGATGGCCGTGTCCTCCCGGCTCCGCCCCTTCGTCTCCCACTCCTGCACCCAGATGCTGCTCACCGACCTGTGGACCGGCCGCCTCAACATGAGGAAGAACTCCTGGTTCAAAGTGAGGGTCTCAAACTCATTTGGTCTTCAACAAGGTCTGGAGGGCCACCCGGTATGGCCTTGCCCTCAAAAGCCACGGGCCGTACTTACTAAGACAACCACAGATCGCATTAAATCAGTTCATGGGCTGTATCTAGCCCAAGGGCCAACAGTTTGAGTGTTCTAGCACCTTGTCTCCTTTTAAGAGGAGAAAGAGGAAAGTAATGTAAAACCAGTGCACCTCAATGTTCTTTCCATGATAAGATTGAATGACTGCATAAATAAGCATTAGTTCAAGTGTGTTCTTATGTCCATTAGTCTATTAATAAGTCTATTAGTCTATAAATATTATTAGTGTAGTAATATCAGTCGATGTTGTACTGTTCTAACAGTTACCCCTCAGATTATATTTTTGTTTATGTGTCTCAATCTTGTGTGTGTCAGATCATCCTGAGCATCCTCATGCCCCCTGCCATCCTGCTACTAGATTTTAAGAGCCAGGCGGATATGTCCCATGTGCCCCAGTCCCAGGAGGCTTTGCAGTTTATTTGGGACACGGGGAGACCAGAGGCAGCCCAGGAGGAGGGGCATACAGTAAATAAGGTGCCAAAATGTACACCGTACACCAGTCTCTCTGAATTTCAGTCCTTCAAATCCTTCTAGGTTGCTATTCTAATGTGAGATTGATGCTAATGTTGATACCGGAGTTGTTTTTATTAGACATCAAATGGTAGGAAATGGACTGAAACAGGGAGATTATTGATTTCCGTTGCAAAGCGTTTTCTGATGTGTGCCCTAATGAACGTGGCCATGATCTCGTGCTGCTCTGAAGGAGGGCCAGGATGTGGAGAAGGGGTCAGCATGCTGGGAGAGGATCTCAGACCCCGAAGATGACACAGTCATACCCATTACCACCCCGTGTCTCTTCTGGACCAGGAGGCTGTACGAGTTCTACAACACTCCGGTCGTCAAGTTCATGTTCCACACGGTGAGCTAGCAGCACCCCACTTCTGTTAATCACGGTCATTTCTCCCATACAGTTTGCAATATGTCGAGGGGGGGATCATTATACTCTTCTACGCCTCAGGACATGCATATTATACAAAGACCTTTTGTTGAAGATATTCCTCAGTCTGACACGAATGACAGTGATTAGACTCACTTAGATCCCTGTGTCTTGGTGACGTTCTCACTCTGGTCCGTGAGCTGACGCTTTTTCACTGTGTGGTCTAGATGTCCTACCTGGCCTTTCTCATGCTGTTCTCCTACACTGTTCTGGTGAAGATGGAGGACCGGCCCAGCACTCAGGAGTGGCTGGTCATTGTCTATATTGTATCCACCGCGGTGGAGAAAATAAGAGAGGTGAGTGTGTAATACATTGAAGACTAAAACCTGCTCTGAGAACAGCTGTCTCATCTCTGGCATGTTAGACTCAAAAGGTCTGACACATACATTCCTTTCAAACCGCCTGATATAGAGGTCCTGGATGGCAGGGAGCTCAGCCCCAGTACTGTCCGCACTACCCTCTGTAGTGTAAGATGATCAAGGGAAGTGCTATTGCTGTACCCTTATCCATCTCCTCCTCTGTTCCTCTGGTGATGTAGAGGTTAATCCAAGACCTGCAGTGCCTAGCCCCATTCCTATTCCCTAGGTGCACTCATTTGTTGACTTCTATAATCGTAAAAGCCTTGGTTTCATACATGTTAACATTAGAAGCCTCCTCCCTAAGTTTGTTTTTTTCACTGCTTTAGCACAGTCTGCCAACCCGAATGTCTTAGCCATGTCTGAATCATGGCTTAGGAAGACCACCAAAAACCTTGAAATTTCCATCCCCAACTATAACATTTTCCGCCAAGATAGAACTGCCAAAGGGGGCAGAGTTGCAATCTACTGCAGAGATAGCCTGCAGAGTTCTGTCTTACTATCCAGGTCTGTACCCAAACAATTTGAGATTCTACCTTTAAAAATCCACCTTTCCAGAAACAAGTCTCTCACCGTTGCCGCTTGCTATAGACCACCCTCTGCCCCCAGCTGTGCCCTGGACACCATATGTGAATTGATTGCCCCCATCTATCTTCAGAGCTCGTGCTGCTAGGTGACCTAAACTGGGACATGCTTAACACCCCGGCCATCCTACAATCTAAGCTTCATTCCCTCAATCTCACACAATTTATCAATGAACCTACTAGGTACAACCCCAAATTTGTAAACACGGACACCCTCGTAGATATCATCCTCACCAACTTGCCCTCCAAATACACTTCTGTTGTTTTCAACCAAGATCTCAGCCATCACTGCCTGCATCCGTAATTGGTCTGCGCTCAAACAACCACCCCTCATCAATGTAAAACACTCCCTAAAACACTTCAGCGAGCAGGCCTTTCTAATCGACCTGGCCGGGGTATCTTGGAATGATATTGACCTCATCCCCTCAGTAGAGGATCCCTGGTTATTCTTTAAAAGTGCTTTCCTCACCATCTTAAATAAGCATGTCCATTCAAAAAATGTAGAACCAGGAACAGATATGGCCCTTGGTTCACTCCAAACCTGACTGCCCTTAACCAGCATTAGCATTGAAACCCCTTGATATGCAACTTTTCAGGGAAGTTAGGAACCAATATATACAGGCAGTTAGGAAAGTTAAGGCTAGCGTTTTCTAACAGAAATTTGCATCCTCTTGCTCAAACTCAAAAAAGTTCTGGAACCCTAGGAAACACTTACCACCAATAAATCCACTATAATTGAGAATTTCAATAAGCATTTTTCCACCATGCTTTCAACCTGGCTACCCCGGTCAACTGCCCGGCACCCCCCACAGCAACTCGCCCAAGCCTCCCCTATTTTTCCTTCACCAAAATCCAGATAGCTGATGTTCTAAAAGAGCTGCAAAATCTGGACCCCTACAAATCAGCCGGGCTAGACAATCTGGACCCTCTCTTTCTAAAATGATCTGCTGAAATGGTTGCAACCCCTATTACTAGCCTGTTCAACCTCTCTTTCGTATCGTCTGAGATTCCCAACGATTGGAAAGCTGCCGCGATCATCCCCCTCTTCAAAGGGGAGACACTCTAGACCCAAACTGCTACAGACCTATATCTATCCTATCTTTCTAAGGTTTGCGAAAGCCAAGTTAACAAACAGATAACCGACCATTTCGAATCCCACCGTACCTTCTCCGCTATGCAATCTGGTTTCAGAGCTGGTCATGGGTGCACCTCAGCCATGCTCAAGGTCCTAAACAATATCATAACAGTCATCGATAAGAGACATTACTGTGCAGCCGTATTCATCGACCTGGCCAAGGCATTCGACTGTCAATCACCACATTCTTATTGGCAGACTCAACGGTCTTGGTTTCTCAAATGATTGCCTCGCCTAGTTCACCAACTACTTCTCTGATAGAGTTCAGTGTGTCAAATCAGAGGGCCTGTTGTCCGGACCTCTGGCAGTCTCTATGGGGTTGCCACAGGGTTTAATTCTCGGGCCGACTCTCTTCTCTGTATACATCAATGATGTCGCTCTTGCTGCTGGTGATTCTCTGATCCACCTCTATGCAGACGACACCATTCTGTATACTTCTGGCCCTTCTTTGAACACTGTGTTAACTAACCTCTAGACGAGCTCCAATGCCATACAACTCTCATTCCATTGCCTCCAACTGCTCTTAAATGCAAGTAAAACTAAATGCATGCTCTTCAACCGATCGCTGTCCGCACCTGCCCGCCCGTTCAGCATCACTACTCTGGACGGTTCTATCTTAGAATACGTGGACAACTACAAATACCTAGGTGCCTGGTTAGACTGTAAACTCTCCTTCCAGACTCACATTAACCATCTATTTCGCAACAAAGCATCCTTCACTCATGTTGCTAAATATACCCTCGTAAAACTGACCATCCTACCGATCCTCGACTTCGGTGATGTCATTTACAAAATAGCCTCCAACACTCTACTCAACAAATTGGATTCAGTCTATCACAGTGCCATCTGTTTTGTCACCAAAGCCCCATATACTACCCACCATTGCGACCTGTACGCTCTCGTTGGCTGGCCCTCGCTTCATAGTCATCGCCAAACCCACTTGCTCCAGGTCATCTACAAGTCTCTGCTAGGTAAAGCCCCGCCTTATCTCAGCTCACTGGTCACCATAGCAGCACCCACCTGTAGCACTCGCTCCAGCAGGTATATCTCACTAGTCACCCCCAAAGCCAATTCCTTCTTTGGCTGCCTTTCCTTCCAGTTCTCTGCTGCCAATGACTGGAACGGACTGCAAAAATCACTGAAGCTGGAGACTCATATCTTCCTCACTAGCTTTAAGCACCAACTGTCAGAGCAGCTCACAGATCACTGCACCTGTACATAGCCCATCTGTAAATAGCCCATCCAACTACCTCATCCCCATACTGTATTTATTTATTTTGCTCCTTTGCACCCCAGTATATCTACTTGCACATTCATCTTCTGCACATCAATCACTCCAGTGTTTAATTGGTATATTGTAATTACTTCACCACCATGGCCTATTTATTGCCTTACCTCCCTTATCTTACCTCTTTTGCACACACTGTATATAGACTTTTTCTACTGTATTATTGACTGTATGTTTGTTTATTCCATGTGTAACTCTGTGTTGTTGTATGTGTCGAACTGCTTTGCTTTATTCTTGGCCAGGTCGTAGTTGTAAATGAGAACTTGTTCTAAACTAGCCTACCTGGTTAAATAAATGTGAAATAATTTTTTAAAAATTGAATTGCCATACCAGGCAGTGGGGGATTTGAGGGCCAATGCTGTAGTCCACCATCAGCTCCTTGGACTTACTAAAGTTGAGGGAGAGATTGTTGTTCCGGGCCCCACCCTGCAAGGTCACTTACCTCCTCCTCCCTGTAGGCCATCTCATTGTCGCCGGTGATCAGGCCTACCACCGTCGTGTCGTCAGAAAACTTGATGATGGTGTTGGATTCGTGCATGGCCACTCAGTCCTGGGTGAACATGAAGTACAGGAGGCGACACGCACACACCCCTGTGGGGTCCCCGTGTTGAGGATCAGCGTGGCAGATGTAATGTTGCCTACCCTCACTACCTGAGGTCGGCCCGTCGGGATGTCCAGGATCCAGTTGCAGAGGGAGGTGTTCAGTCCCAGAGTCCTAAGCTTGTTGACGAGCTTGGAGTGGACAATAGTGTGTGGACAAACACTGAACTGTAGTCAATGAACAGCATTCTCACATAGGTATTCTTAGTATCTAGGTGGATGAGGGCAGTGTGGAGTGCAATTGAGATTGCGTCGTCTATGGATCTGTTGGAGCGGTACGCAAATTGGAGTGGGTCTAGGGTTTCTGGGAAGAGGGAGTTGCTGTGTGCCATAACCAGCCTCTCAAAGCACTTCATGATTACAGACGTTGACTGTTACAGGGCGGTAGTCATTGTGACATGAAGCCTTAGAGTTCTTGGGAACAGGAATAATGGTGGTCTTCTTAAAACATGTGGGGATTACAGACTGGGACAAGGAGAGGTTGAAAATTACTGTTAATATCCCTGCCAGTCTTTCTGTACATGCTCTGGGAGCGCGCCCTGGTAGCTGCTGTGTAGCTGCTGTGTAGCCTAACCTACTATGTTTATGTTATTTATTTATTTTCTGAACCACTCCAAAACGAAGTTCCCTTGCGGGGAAAATAAAGTTCTTATTTTTAGTCTTCAACTTTTACCATCAAGCACATGAGAATCACAATGATAACCAATCACACTGCCTGTCATTAGTTATACAGTATGCTTTATGACGTCACCATCGTGAGGCAAGAGGTTGCCAAGGGAGCCAACAAATCACTAGCCACATTGTGCTTCTCAAGTCACATCCTACATAGGAGTAGGCAATCTCTGGAATAGGCTACTACTTTTGAGGAGAGTGTTTGTAGTGCGTAAATGAACTAAAGGAAATAGAGATTAGCCAAGAGTATACCTACTAATGGGGAGAGGAGCATTGCTAAATGGACCTTGCGTCGGGGGCAATAAGTGCCACCAGTTTTTTCAATCTATATTTACCTATATTTCAGTTATCATTCATTTCATCAAGACCGATACATCTATTGACATCATGTTTGTATGACTTAAAGAGATGCGCCGGAACTTTGGTGACTAACAAGTATTTTATAAACCTCCTGCTTTGGGCTGGATAGGTTAATGTGTAGTTCATACATGCATCATCTATGAGCGGAATTAGTCTTACCTCAATTAGCCACAAAATCCCTAGTTTGAAAGTGACGGTTTACTGGTGGCTGTGCAGTGCCATTATCCCTACATTTTCCCCACACGTGGGTAAGCCCCCTAGCAATTAGAGTTCTAGCTAATGAGCTTCAGCCCCTTGCCATTTGAGTGACAGCTAGCAAGTGGCAAGAGAGAGAGAGAGCAATGACGTTGTGTACATATGTGATGTAGTATGCAATTTTCTGGGACCACTTTTGGCTCTTGAGCACTACTTTCACAACTGCTGGCTAAAAAGTATACACAATTACTGGAGAATCTCTTTAGACCCCCACAATAATAGACTGTTCCTCCTCTGCATTAGACTTTACATAGTGATTCTTTCTACCAGCTCTCACAGTTTCACATCAGAATGAGACGTTCATCCACGTTTCTCAAATGTCACATTTGAAGTTGTTCCAAACATCAAAGTGTTTAACCTTTCAGACAATTTAAAAAAGTGCTGCATCAGAAGAGTCTGTACCTTTTCAAAAAGTAGATTACAACAAATGTTGCTGATTGATGTGCTGTTGGGTTATTTTTCAGCAGTTTTTTTCTGGTAGCTAGATGTGTTTTCTTTCTACTAACTGTATTGGTAAGTCAATGGTATTTAACAAACTTCAAAGTACACTCAAAAAAAAAATTATGAGTTCAACAAGCGTTCTTCTAAGATCCCCAAAGTTCGTCGAAGAACCCTAGGGTTCTTGGCACTGAAAATTGCCCCCAAAAGGTTCTTCCAAGAACCCCAAAGGCGGTGGGGTTCATCAAGGAACCTCCTTGATTGGTGGGGGTTCTTGCAGGAACCTAAATGCCCAACTGAAACATTTGGATTTGAATTTTAAAAGGACAGCAGGTGCAGACACTTAACTGAAAAAAAGTAAAGATCTCTTTAATTTAAGGTAAGGTTAGCCCCTTATATGATCTAAACTGATATTGTTTTATGACAATACCCATTTATCTTTTCATATTTGTGCAAATCCTTCGAAACAGAAAAAGGACACAATTCAATGGATATCAATCAACAAAGAGGTAAGAATATGTAGGCCATAAGATTATGTTGAAGGCTAGCTGTATTGGGTGCAGGTGCCTGAACTGGTCACTTTTGTGTCTGTAGGTATACAGACAAGGAGGCAAACAAAGGTATGTCAATTGGTATTGGTTTGTTATTATGCAGATCACATTTACCCTCCTCCTCCCTTCCCTCTTCAATGAATATCCCATAAGCCATAATGTTATGGACAAGGTATGTGTATTAAAACCATTATCAAAACAGTTTTTTTCATTCACATAACCACAAAAACCAAGGTATGAATACTGTCGTGTGCATGTTTTGTTAATCATCTGTATAATAAAACAATTTTGGATTCACAGACTTCACCCTCCCTACACCTCTGATGAATATAACAGGAAACCTGTTAGATCACCATGCACTACAAAATCATTCTGGCTATGGATACGGAGAACATCAAAAACTGTTTTGATAATGGTTTTAATACACATACCTTGTCCATAATGTAGAGGCCTCTGGGATATTCATTGAAGAGGTAAGGGAGGAGGAGGGTAAATGTGATCTGCATAACATACCAATAGACATACCTTTGTACGCCTCCTCGTCTATATACCTGCAGACACAGACACCAAAGTGAGCAGTTCAGTCATCTGCACGCAATACAGCTAGCCGTCAACATATTCTTACCTCTTTGTTGATTGATATCCATTGAATTGTGTCCATTTTCTGTTTTAGAAAGACGGGCACAAATATGAAAAGATCAATTTAGATCATATGGGGACAAACCTTAACTGAAATGTAACGACCTCCTCAATTTAGGGTAAGTGCCGAGGCCTGCTGTTCTTTCAAATTCAAATGTTTCAGTTGGGCAGTTAGGTTCCTGCAAGATCCCCCACCAACTACCTCCAATGGGGTTCTTGGAAGAACATTTTGGGGCCATGTTCAGTGCCAAGAACCCAAAGGTTCTCCAAAGAACTTTGGGGATCTTAGCAGAACCCCTCATTTTTTGAGTGTAGTTATACCAATTTGTAGCAGACAGATGGAAGTTGTTCCTATTACATTTTGAATGTAGTAACAATCTCTGAGAAATTGACAAACAATTTGTATTTAACTAGGCAAGTCAGTTAAGAACAAATTCTTATTTACAATGACGGCCTAGGAACAGTAGGTTAACTGCCTTGTTCGGGGGCAGAACAACAGATTTTTACCTTGTCAGCTCGGGGATTCAATCTGGCAACCTTTCGATTAGTGGCCCAACGCTCTAACCACTAGGCTACCTGCCGCCTCACAATTTAACAATCAGTGGTGTAAAGCACTTAAGTAAAAATACTTTAAAGTACTACTTACTGTAAGTAGTTTTTTGGGGTATCTGTATATTACTATTTACTTCTTTTTTTTTTACACTTACTTCACTACATTCCTAAAGAAAACAATGTACTTTTTACTCCATATATTTTCCCCGACTCCCAAAAGTAAACATTACATGTTGAATGCTTAGCAGGACAGGGAAATGGTCCAATTCACACACTTATGAAGAGAACACGTGGTCATCCCTACTACCATCTGGCAGACTCACTAAACGCAAATGCATCTCTTGTAAATTATGTGTTGGAGTGTACCCCTGGCTATCTGTAAAAATGTCATCAAGAAAATGGAGCAGTCTTCTTTGCTTCATATAAGGAATTTGAAATTATTTATACTTTTACTTTTGATACTTAAGTATATTTACAATTGCACTTTAACTTCGTAGTCATTGTTTGATTTCAAATCCAAACTTTGAGCATTGAGCCAAAAGAAGAATAATTACTGAGGGCACTGTAAATCATATCGTAGGCCTAATAGTACTGTGGAGCTCTTTATACTTGCACACAATATAGCTGAGTGACAGTTATATTGCCTTTTAAAAAAAGCCTTACCTTAAGGCTTTTCTACTTGTATATTTTTTTTAAACAAATTCTAGATCTAACGTCTAATTTACCACAAAATCGTTTTGTTGAAATATCCCCAAAAGTTGTGATGAGACAGAGGGATTTTTTTTGTTGAGCAAGAGCAGTGGCAGCCAGTGAAAGTGTTTGGAAAATAATTGGGTGACATCTTGAATTTGAATTTGTTTAAAAAAATATATACAAGTAGAAAAGCCTTAAGGTAGGGCTTTTTTTGTCAGTGACACTCATATTTGTCTCCGTTAAAAATCATCGCACTCCTAAAAGGTAGGCTATGAAACGTAGCTCAAGAGAAATTGAAAGTCTCTCTAACTTTGCTCTTTTCAAACTACGACTGTATAGCCTCATATAATGGTCCATGTGAGAAGCTCTGCTAATTTAACCTATTTCTTAGGTTATTTCTGCACATTTTGATATTGCCTATAGTGACCATGGCTGGCAAGTGATCTGCGTTACATGACTCAAATCACATTGCGAGACTTGTGTTCGGGACCAGTTCTTGCGGTAACGGGTGGGAGTCGGACAGAGACAGACAGTTGGTGCGGTATGAAAAGCTGCGGGTGCGGACGGGAGCGGGATGAATTAATCAGTCCCGCGCAGACCTCTACTCTGCACCCACTCAGTGTACTTCTACTACTAGCCCGTGAATGTTCATCTACTGCAGACGCGTTTCTGTTTAAACTGTTTTACCACAGCTGTTCCCCAATTTCAGACGACCACACTGGTATCCTACTACTTCACTGTCTCAATTTACCAGTACAACTCAAATATGTAGCTGCAAGACAAACAAAGCTGGCAAAATAAAAATGCAGACAAAAGTTCTGATTTTACCGTGACATACAACTAGCTTCAACATGAATGGACTACATGTCATGTGAATTAATTAGGAAAAGTGGCACTGGCATCCATTAAATCGCCTTTTATTTTCGGTGTGAGCGGTTTTCTGATTCTGGTCATAGAATACATGCATACACAATGTCTTGTATTACGTCACCATTGTAATTCAAGGAATTGCTGTGGGAGACAAAAGAGGTATGATTTCAATTCCATGGCTGGATCAAGCTACAGTCCTACATGTTCTATTTTTGAGTCAAATTTCATTCTAATTTAGAAGTTTAGGGCTAATCAGATAATCAACAGCAGCCCCTAACAAATGGCTTTACTTTACTACTATGCAGCCCATTGGCCTTAAGGAGGGAACACATTTGGGACACAGCCTAAATGTGTGTACTGGCTTTTTATGATAAAAAAAAAAGGTCCAATAAATCAGTAAATGTGACAAATGTGTGGGTTGTCTGCCTGTTAGGTGTTCATGTCGGAGCCGAGGAAGCCCAGTCAGAAGCTGAAGGTGTGGTTCGGAGAGTACTGGAACGTGTCTGACTTCCTGGCCATCCTCCTCTTCCTGGTGGGGCTGGCACTGCGCTGGCACAGCGGGTCCTACCGGACGGCAGGGCGGATCACCTACTGCCTGGACATTATCTTCTGGTATGTCCGGATGCTGGACCTGCTAGCGGTCAACCAGCACGCTGGACACTACCTCAACATGATCACCAAGATGGTGAGTACAGCCTTTCCTTCCTTGGGCTAACATCTAGGGTACGTACAAAACTATATTCCCTATATAGTGCACTACTTTTGTAAGCCATTTCAGGCGCACCCTACTGGGTTAGTGTAATAGAGATCCTGAGTGACGCAGCGGTCTAAGGCACTGCAGCGCAGTGCTAGAGGCGTCACTACAGACCAGTGTTCAATCCCGGGCTGTATCACAATAGGCGGCTCACAATTGGCCCAGCGTCGTCCGGGTTAGGAGAGGTTTTGGCCAGGGTAGGCCGTCATTGTAAATAAGAATTTGTTCTTAACTGACTTGCCTAGTTAAATAAAGGTTAAATAAAATACATAGCTCCACCTAATCACAGCCCAGTGTTTTTAGAATCTTGGTCTATAGCCCTCAAACACAACTCTGGAACTCAATGTCACGATCGTCCATTTGAGGAGACCGCAGCGTGGTGTGAATACATACTTTTAATTATAGACGGAAAAAACGAATTACACTAAACCAGCCAGCCAGCCAGCCAGCCAGCCAGCCAGCCAGCCAGCCAGCCAGCCAGCCAGCCAGCCAGCCAGCCAGCCAGCCAGCCAGCCAGCCAGCGACCGCTATAGAAACTGAGTGCTAACATCACATAGACAATAACCCACGAACCACAATACAAAACAGGCTACCTAAATATGGTTCCCAATCAGAGACAACGACAAACACCTGCCACTGATTGAGAACCATATCAGGCCAAAACACATAGAAACAGACTAACTAGACATGCAACATAGAATGCCCACTCATATCACACCCTGACCAAACAAAACATAGAAACAAACAACGTAAATAATGGTCAGAGTGTGACACTCAAAGCCAGTTCCACTGCATTTTTCCATTGTTCCCCTCAAATCAGGGAGTGATTTAGACTTGGGATACCAGGTGTGTGCAATTAATTATCAGGTAGAACAGAAAACCAGCATGCTCCGGACCTCGTAAGGTAAGAGTTGAATACCCCTGGTTTATAAGGACCCAAAGGGATGCACATTGTAGTTCTAGTCTAGCAATAAAATATCTGATAAAGCGAATCAAGGGCTTGTTGATGAGAATCAGGGATTTTATTTTGTTGCTTGGACAACTAAAATGTGCACCCTTGTGTGACCCCCTAGCACCAGGATAAAAAAAACGGACTTGTGCCACATAGGGATGTGACGGTCATGGAATTTTGGATAACATTTATTGGTCAGCCAAATGACTGTGGTCACCATTATAGAATTAGTAGAACCGGCGTCCCCATTCAAATAAATGATGGCATAATGGGTGTACTGGTGGCCATTGCGAGTGTACCCATAGGATCAAAGCAGGAAATAAAAGCAGGAAGTGTACCCATCAATATGTCCTATGATTTGCGATTTGTGATGTGATTACCATGGAAATTACCAGCCAGCCATGGCGAGGGAGTTTATTAGCCAAATTTCCAGGCTTAGATGTTCCAAGCCCGTTCTATTCGTTATATTTCTAGGTGTGCTGCTGCTGCAGGGAGCGGGGCGTTGCCTAGGCTTGTTTCAGCAAGGAGCAACAAAGTTTCATTATGTTGTAAAGAGTCCATGTTACCGCAGAAACGGGCTCAACCACACAAATGCCTGGCCATCTCTTCTTCAGTCAGCTGTTCGTTCCACAAAAAAGAAAACAGTTATGACGGTTATTTTATTTTCATGGTGGTCTTCAAACATAACCGTTGGTTACATAGTTATACGGTAATTGTGCCAGCCCTAATGCCACAGCATATGGAAGTATTCAGACACCTTTACTTGGTGGAGGCCCCTGTGTTCTTTGGGACCTTCAACGCTGCAGACATTTTTTGGTAAGCTTTCCCAGATCTGTGCCTCGACACAATCCTGTCTCGGAGCTGTACGGACAATTCCTTCGACCTCATGGCTTGGTTTTTGCTCTGACACGCGCTGTCAACTGTGGGACCTTATATAGACAGGTGTGGGCATTTCCAAGTCATGTCCAATCAATTGAATTTACCACAGGTGTAAAAACAAGGATGATCAATGGAAACCGGAGGCACCTGATCTCAAGTTCGAGTCTCATAGCGAAGGTCTGAATACTTATGTAAATAAGGTATTTCAGTTTTAATTTTTTTTATACATTTGCAAACATTTCTAAAAACCTGTTTTCACTTTGTCATTATGGGATATTGTGTGTAGATTGATGAGGATGTATTTTTATTTGATCAATTTTTGAATAAGTCTGTAACGGAACAAAATGTGGAAAAGGGTCAAGGGGTCTGAATACTTTCCGAATGCACTGTAGTTCTAAAAAGGGCTTAAAATTGAACATTTTATTGTGATAAAAAAAACAAAAAACAATGTGTGATACAAATGTGAAAAAGTATGTCAAACATCCTTCCTTTCAATTAAGTTTCCATGTGAGAATTGCCAGAACACTCTGAGATAACCCAAAATATTTACCACTCCCGCTTGCGTGGAATCGCCCATTTTAAAATATTTTCCTGTATGTTCTCGACCCATCTGCTCAGACCAGTAACATGTTTTACATTGTGGTCATGATGGCCATCGTGCTGCTGAGTTTCGGGGTGTCCAGGAAGGCCATCTTGTCTCCAGACGAAGCTCCGTCATGGAGCCTGCTCAGAGATGTGGTCAACCAGCCGTACTGGATGATGTTTGGAGAAGGGTACCCCGATGAAATAGACGGTGAGTAACTACTAACCGGTGACCAGTTACAGTTGTGCTTCCGTTTGGTTGGAGTTGCTTGCAACACCAGAGTTGTGGGGGTGACTCCTGCATGGGCCACAGTCAATGGGAATATGGTGCCATTTGAGACCCCTTGTCCCTTTTGTGTTTATGGCAGCCTGTGCAGAAGGCAAGCCGTGTGCCCCCGGGGCTTTCCTCCACCCTTTCCTCCAGGCCGTCTACCTCTTCTTCCAGTACCTCATCATGGTCAACGTCCTCCTTGCCCTTCTCAAGTAGGGACTCTAAACCCTCCATTAAAAAAATATAAATTATCTTTTGAATCTGTCTTTGGAACTAGAAGCACAAGCATTTCGCTACACTCGCATTAACATCTGCTAACCATGTGTATGTGACAAATAAAATTTGATTTGATTGATTTGATTTGATTTCTCTGCCTGATTGTGTCTTCCTGTTTATGCTTTATGTACAAATTGGGTTTTGCAGCATCTCTCAGTGCTTTACGGTTTGTTATGGATCTTTTTTTTTTTGACAGCAATGTCTACTTTAAAATGAAGTCCACGTCCAAAAAGCTGTGGATGTACAACCGTTACCGTTACATTATGACCTATCAGGAGAAGCCGTGGCTGCCCCCGCCCCTCATCAGCCTGAGTCACGTGACCCTGTGTGTGACCGCCATTTACCGGAAACACAGGGGCTTGTCTGAGAAGGAGAGGGACTCCTGTCGGCTTAGTGAGTGTGTGTGTGTGTGTGTGTGTGTGTGTGTGTGTGTGTGTGTGGGCGCGTGTTTTTGCATGAGTACAACTAATTTAACCTTAGTCTACTATGCTGTTGTTCTATGACAGTATTGATTCAAAGCATTTCCACGTGGTAGGAAAATGCTACAGTACTTCTAAGTGAGTGTATGTGTGTTTGAAATATGGACTTGTTTGTAATCTTTCTCTCCCTCTGTCAGAGCTTTACCTTGGCCGAGAGGAGCTGAAGAGGCTTCATGAGTTTGAGGATAGGTGTGTGATAGCGTATTTCCACAAGAAAAAACAAGATGTTCTCTGCAGCCAGATCCACAGGATCCGAGCCACTGCAGAAAGGTGAGACTGAGATTTCGATAGCCATAGAGTTTTCAATAGCCATAGAGATACCCTTTTTGTGACTCCCCTGAATGTCTCTGTGTCCTTGACCTGACAGGGCTGAGGAGATGGGTGTAGTTATTGGTGAGGTGTCTGAAAGGGTCCATTTCATCCAGGACAGCCTGCAGGTGCTGGACAGCCAGCTGGGCCAGCTGCAGGTCCTGTCCGCCCTGGCCGTGGACACCCTCACCCTACTGTCGGCCTCTGACAGCCTGCAGCAGAAGGAAGCCCACCTGGGACACTGCCGGCCAATTGCCCACTCCCATCACCACTCACCCAACAGCTGTACCCTCCCCCAAATTGACATCACGCCCTGCCACACACCCAAGGCCTACCACAGCACCCCACCCTCCCTGCTGTGGGGCCTCACCTCCCTCAGCCACCGTCCGCCACTGGAGTGGCACCCGGGAACATGGGGGGACGGTGGCCGTGAGGGGTGGGGGGCTGGTGAGACAAAAGAGGAAGAGGAGGTACAGAGTATCATGATGCATCACGGTGGCGAGGTTTGGCCGGTTGGTTTTGGCTTTGGCCCGCATGACTCTCTCCCTCACCTGGGCGGTGCAGGGCTCAGAGACAAGACCCCCTGTGAGTCGTGCGGGCCTTCCCACTGTGGCTCTCCCCTGCACCCCTGGACCTGGGCTGTAGAGGGTTCTCTGGAACCCCCCCACTGCAAACCCTGGGCCTACTACGACCCTGAGATGTCCACGGAGGAGGACAAAGAGGGGGAGGTTGGGCAGCCCTTTAATGTGGATGTGTCGAGGGCCTCTAGCCATGACTTTCTGTTGTTGGACCCCCAGGACGAGAGAGGCTGTGGGGCCATGGGTTTGGTAAACCCTTCCTTCTGTAAGGATGACGACCCTGGGGCAGCTAGCTCCAGACTGGGCCAGTGGGGCAGGAAGTGTCCTCATCGGTGGACATGTCTGTCCAGGGACCAGCCGCATAGACACAGGCGCTCTCCTTCCTCTAGCATGGAGAACATGGCTCTATCTAATCCCTCCCTGAGGCCATTACAAGCCTCTTTCCCCGCCCTCGACTGCCTATCAGGGGAGCGGAGCTTCACAGCTGACAAACCCCTTGGCTGCAGTAAAAGCAGAGGTACTGTACCACCCTCTTATGCTTGGTGAGCATTAGCAACAACGTGCAAAGAAGGCTCAGTAACCCAATATTTTATTTTGTCATCACATTTGTATTATGTACCTCATTTCAAATCAAATCCAATGTTATTTGTCACATGCTTCGTAAACAACAGGTGTAGACTAACAATGAAGTGCTTCTTAATGGGCCCTTCCCAACAATGCAGAAAGAAACAAATGAGAAATAGTAGAAAAACAATAACACAAGGAATAAATACATAATGAGGAACGATAACTTGGCTTTATACAAGGGTTACCAGTACTGAGTCGATGTGCAGGGGTGCGAGGTAATTGAGGTAGATATGTACATATAGGTAGGGATAAAGTGACTAGGCAATGGGATAGATAATATACAGTAACAGCAGCGTGCAGTATTTGATGAGGCAAAATAGTTTGTGCAAAAAGGGTCAATGTAGCTATTGGTTAACTATTTAACTAACTATTTAGCTGTAGGCCATCATTGTAAATAAGAATGTGTTATTAACTGACTTGCCTAGTTAAATAAAGGTTAAATAAAACAATTCTAAAGTTAAAAGCAGTTTTATAGCTTAGGGATAGGAGCTGTTCAGTGGTACCGCTTACGTGTGGTAGCAGAGAGAATAGTCTATGACTTGGGTGGCTGGAGTCTTTGACGATTTTTAGGGCCTTAGGGCCTTCCTCTGACACCTCCTGGTATAGAGGTCCTGGATGGTAGGGAGCTCGGCCCCAGTGATGTACTGGGCCGTCCGCACTACCCTCTGTGGCGCCTTGCAGTCGGATGCCAAGCGGTTGCCATACGAAGCAGTGATATCGCCAGTCAAGATGTTCTCAATGGTACAGATGTGAATGCTACGGGACGATAGTTATTTAGACATGTTAACTTGACGTTACCTTGGCCACATACCCATATACGAGTACAATACCCATAAAGTAAAGATTCCACTAATCCATTTCCCAATGCATCTCTAGTGATTCTACCTGTCCTGGTTGTGTTTTGCAGAGTGGTCCAAGTCGTCTGACCTGGCGATGACCTCAGGGAGCAGAGAGAGGTGTCAGGCCAGGAAAACAGTCAAGATTTTGGAGGGGAGTTCTTCAGATGCTGTAAGACAGACAGACAGACAGACAGACAGACAGACAGACAGACAGACAGACAGACGTCTGAACACTGAATCTGTTCAATCATAGACTCAAACTGCATCAGTCATTTACTACTAGGTCCTGCACAGTGCCAGTCTAACGGAGCCATAGCTATTTATATCAGTACATGTAAAGCTGTGTATAGCCCATGTAAATTGATTGATTTGAGATGACCCTTCATTGACCTCTTTGCTCTGGTGAAACAGGTGGACTCTTACCTTTCTGACGTGTGCAGGAAGAGGAGGCACAGGGGAGGAGAGCCTGTGTGCTGGTCTGCATCTGCTAGCCTCAACAAGTTCAGTATGTGTCAATGAGCAGTTCCCATAGAGACAGAAACAGGGCACACCTTTCTTTGCCATAGATCACTTCTGTGACAGCATTGTAAAGCTGCACTCCATCTCTATGACAGTGCTCTACCCAAAATGTCTGAATGTACCCGAACCTAAAGCTATGGATATATCCTACACTCTTAGAAAAAAGGGTTACAAAACGATTCTTCGGCTGTCCCCATAGGAGAACCCTTTTTGGTTGCAGGTAGAAGGCTTTTCTGTTTCCATGTAGAACCCTCTGACTTCATTTCAGCTTTTGACGATTCACCATTATCTTTTCACCAAACACCCTCTGATGTCAATATTGTTACAGATTTGGAACCCCTGGATACTTTGCAGAAAGAGCATTTTTCACGTCAGGTAAGATTTTATGTTGTGTATAAGCAGTTATATTTCCTGTATTATAAACATGTTAAAGGTCCAATGCAGTCATTTTTATCTCAATATCAATTCATTTCTGGGTAACAATTAAGTACCTTAACTGTGATTGTTTTCAGTTAAAATGGTTAAAAACAAATATATATTAAAAAATAGCTTCTTAGCAAAGGGCAATTTCTCAAGGAAGAATTTTTCTAGGACAGAACATTTGCTGTTATTCGCAGAGCAGTTTGGAATTCTTTCGTATTTGTCTATTAACTCATTTACTGTGTAGTGATGTTGTCTTGGAAGGCCAAAACGCCATCCCACCTAAACAGGCTGAAATGTCAGTCTTTTCAAACAGCTCTTACACTAAAAGGTCATTATCATAATTTTCACAAATTCATAGTATTATTCCAACCTCGTAGTGTGAAAATATATACAAAAAACAGTGAAATCATGTTTTTGACTGCCATGGGCTCTTAAGTAATAAAACCGTGGAGATGTATACTGTATAGCGATATCTCTATATGGGTTGAAGACTGTTTAAAGATGTTCAGCTAAAACTATGGCTGCGTTCCAAGCTGACTACATTGCAGTTACCTGCCAGATCTCACAGCGTCTGGATAGTTGTTTAATTATCAGCTAACCATATCATATGACATACGGTGCCTTGTGAACGTCTACTCACCCTTGAAATTTATATGTTTTTGCCTTAAATTTCTATTTTCCCCACCACTGATCTACAGTTTACTCCACATTTAAGTGAAATAAAAACTGTCATCAGAAATGAATACAATTTTCTTAACAAAGACGTCGTGATTGCAAAGGTCTTCACACCCCAGGAGCAAATATTTTCATAAAGAATCACAATTTCTTGATTGGTCTGTTTGCAAAAGTAGTGGCTCTCTTGATTTGAGAGCAACTTCCTCTGCCTATCAAGTATCAAGGTAAGACCCAAGTGCAGACGGAGTTGAAGTAACAATGTTCATTGTTACAACAGGGGCAGGCAAACGACAGGTCATGGCAGGTAGGGGTCGATAATCCAGAGTAGGAGCAAAGATGCAGGACGGCAGGCAGGCTCAGGGACGGGCAGAGTGGTCAGGAGGGCGGGTACAGGGTCAAGACAGGCAAGGGTCAAAAACCAGGAGGATGGGAAAAAGAGAGGCTGGGAAAAGACAGGAGCTGACAGGACAAACGCTGGTAAGTTTGACAAAAAAAGACGAACTGGCCCAGACTGACAGAAAACACAGGTATAAATTCCCAGGGGATAAGTGGGGAAGATTGGTGACACTTGGAGGGGGGGACAGGTGAAACAAGGACAGGTGAAACTAATCAGGGCGTGACACTGCCTCTATAACGTCAGAGGATAGTGTATAGAGAATTCTGCCATACATCAATCATTTCCAAACAAACTGACTGAGCAATTTTGACCAAAAACAATGGATATATGTTGGCCTAAAAGTTGTACATAATTGGTGGAATATTATTCAAAATGATTCACAGCTGCAATTGCAGCAAGTATTAACTCTGGGGTGTGAAGACCTTTGCAATCAAGATATCAGTTAGTTATTATTGTTAGTCATTTTTGAAGTGTTTTATACATTTTCCTTCACTTTGAAAATGTGGAGTAAATTGTGTAGATCGGAAAGAAAAAAATCTAATTTAATCCCTTTTTAAATAAAAATTTAAGGCAGCAGTATGTGCAAACTGTGCAAGGGGATGTGTAGACTTTCACTAGGCACTGTAGCAATCTGATGCCCGACTGTGCAGTCGATGACATAGCAATCAACTATTGGTTGATGCAATGCGATAACTGTTATGTATGTTCTGCTCTTCTCCTGTAGGATTCTAGTCAGTCCGTGTTGACCAGCTGGGCCTGCTCTGTCAGCCGCAGGTCCTCGTAAGTCTGCATGGGGCGGGATGAGCTTATGAGATCACATGTATTGTACATGTACCATTTTTACACTATCCCGGTTCGGCTTAGTAGTGTAAAAAGTCCAAATGGAGTCCGACCTGGGTTCAAAAATATTCCTGAACTTTCAAATACTTTTGAGCGTTTGATTGAGCCTACCTGGAGTGACAGATGAGCGGGGTTTACAGTTTTTGTACTATCCCATTGGTTCCATTGCGGCAGACAAGATCAATCAAACACAGCTAGTGATTTGCTAGCAGTTAACTAGCAGTTAGTAATTGAAGGAAAACACATTTGATCTCAGGTCTGCATGGAGTAGTGCTGGAATTGTGGAGAAAGTAGTCATTGTGGAAGTACTGAAGTTGTGTATAGTAGGATAGTTTTATCTGTTCTGTATGTTCTTCTGTTGTAGAGTGCAGGGTGGGATCACACCTGAAGGTAGGCAACCTGACTCATGTCTAGATAAATTGCTTGTATATAAAAAATGTATATATTCGTTTTCACTCTCATTCTTTTTCTCATCTTTCCCCTCTTCTAGAATATTCACCTTCCAAATCAAAGTCGTAATTGTTAACTGTAATTGTTCATTTTGTTCTGTTCTTTGTTGTTTACTCTGTGTTTGTCTGTTACATTTCAATCGATGGAAGACCTGGACCCACACTACTCAGGTACTCCTCAACAATCACATAAATCATATTTAAAAAAATATAGCTGCAAGCAGCAATGAACGGTGTTCACAGGTTGACAGATAGGACACAATATCAGTTGGATATCAAAGTAAGCACTTTATCATGCGGGAACTATCTTATTTTATGTGCAAACAGTGAAAGCATTACCATGTTTATCTCTCAATACCACACGGATGACACTAGCAGGACCAGATTACGGAATGGGCCGAAGGGCATGTGCCCTGTGGTCCCCGACCAAATGTATTTATATTTATAATTTTTTGGGGTTGTGGGCCCCCTGGAGGTCACCCCCCCCCAGATAGCATATGATAGCAAAATGTGTAGAATAGCAGGAAATTAGCTTTAAAAATGCAAAATGTTAAAGGGTAATTTCACTGCTGCTCTATTCCACTATATATGTCCATTAATATGTTATTAACATATCATGTGTCACAAAAATAGATAACTTCTTCACTACATGAGAATATCAGCGTTTCTGCATCTCATTTCCTTGTTGTAAGCCAACCACAATATCTAGAATTCATAGCGATTTCAGGACAAGTATCGCCCCGTTGAAGGTGGATCCAGTTGATGTGGAGAAATATCAAAATGTCTGTGTTTGTAACCAGCACTTTCGGCCAGAGGATTTCTAAACTGATGGGTTTTCCAGGTCGCCAAACATTGAAAAGTGAAGCTATTCCATCTATTTTCCCTTTCAAAAAAGAAGGCATCCGATCAGCCAGCATCAGCGCAGCAGAAAAGAAGTCATGCTGAGGTAAGGTAGCTAACATTACCTAGCTAACTAGCTAGCGAACTACATTTGTTTATCTAAACCAAAATCTAGCTAGCTAGCTAGATTTAATAATATGCTAGCTAGACATTCCAAAGCATATCAATATAATTAGCCAGCTGCTATCTGGCGACGTAGCTTTGCAAGCTAACGTTAGCTTCGTTAGATTATGTTAGTTACAGCCTACCGGACCGTATCTGGTCTAGCTATCAACATCAAGCTCAACACTATAGCTCCATGATGAGCAGATACAGTGCATTCAGAAAGTAGTCAGACCCCTTGACTTTTCCCACATTTTGTTACGGTATAGCCTTATTCTTAAATTGATTAAATTAATTGTTTTCCTAATCAATCTACACGCAATACCCCATAATGACAAAGCAAAAACTTTCTTTTTTTTTTACGTTGCAAATGTATTAAAACAAAAAAAAACAGAAATACCTTATTTACATAAGTATTCAGAGTCTTTGTTATGAGACTTGAAATTGAGCTCAGGTGCATCCTGTTTCCATTGATCATCCTTGAGATATTTCTACAACTTGATTGCAGTCCACCTGTAGTAAATGCAGGGTTGGTCCTACAAAGCCAGAGCCCCCTGATGGGAGAACATAATATACAAAGGAAATCTCAAAGCTACTAATGAGAACCTTGACGACCTTATACCTAGTCGGTGGGGATTCCGGTGGGGTACCCCCACCCAGGTAGTGGTAGTGCTGACAACACTCCTTTGGCTGAGAAGCAACCTCACACATGAATGGTCTCAGGATGCTTTACTGTTGGCATAACACAGGACTGATGGTAGTGCTCACTTTGTCCGGATGCCCCAAACAATCGGAAAGGGGATTCATCAGAGAAAATTACTTTACCCCAGTCCTCAGCAGTCCAATCCATGTACCTTTTGCAGAATATTAGTCTGTCCCTGATGTTTTTCCTGTAGAGAAGTGGCTTCTTTGCTGCCCTTCTTGACACCAGGCCATCCGCCAAAAGTCTTTGTCTCACTGTGCGTGCAGATGCACTCACACCTGCCTGCTGCCATTCCTGAGCAAGCTCTGTACTGGTGGTGCCCCGATCCCGCAGCTGAATCAACTTTAGGAGATGGTCCTGGCGCTTGCTGGACTTTCTTGGGGCCCTGATGCCTTCTTCACAACAATTGAACCACTCTCCTTGAAGTTCTTGATGATCCGATAAATGGTTGGTTTAGGTGCAGTCTTACTTGCAGCAATATCCTTGCCTGTGAAGCCCTTTTTGTGCAAAGCAATGATGACGGCACGTGTTTCCTTGCAGGTAACCATGGTTGACAGAGGAAGAACAATGATTCCAAGCACCACCCTGAAGCTTCCAGTCTGTTATTTGAACTCAGTCAGCATGACAGAGTGATCTCCAGCCTTGTCCTCGTCAACACTCACACCAGTATTAACGAGAGAATCACTGACATGATGTCAGCCTTTTGTGGCAGGGCTGAAATGCAGTGTAAATGTTTTTGGGGGATTCAATGAATTTGCATGGCAAAGAGGGACTTTGCAATTAAATGCAATTCATCTGATCATTCTTCATAACATTCTGGAGTATATGCAAATTGTCATCATACAAACCGAGGCAGCAGACTTTGTGAAAATTAATATTTGTGTAATTCTCAAAACTTTTGGCCACGACTGTACACTACCATTCAAAAGTTTGGGATCACTTAGAAATGTCCTTGTTTTTGAAAGAAAAACAAAAAAAATTGTCCATTAAAATAACATACAGTTGATCAGAAATACAGTGTAAACATTGTTAATGTTGTAAATGACTATTGTAGCTGGAAACGGCTGATTTTTTTTATGGAATATATACATAGGCGAACAGAGGCCCATTATCAGCAACCATCACTCCTGTGTTCCAATGGCACGTTGTGTTAGCTAATCCAAGTTTATCATTTTAAAAGGCTAATTGATCATTAGAAAACCCTTTTGCAATTATGTTAGCACAGCTGAAAACTGTTGTCCTGATTAAAGAAGCAATAAAACTGGCCTTCTTTGGACTAGTTGAGTATCTGGAGCATCAGCATTTGTGGGTTCGATTACAGGCTCAAAATGGCCAGAAACAAAGTACTTTCTTCTGAAACTCATCAGTCTATTCTTGTTCTGAGAAATTAAGACTATACCATGTGAGAAATTGCCAAGAAACTGAAGATCTCGTACAACGCTGTGTACTACTCCCTTCACAGAACAGCGCAAACTGGCACTAACCAGAATAGAAAGAGGAGTGGGAGGCCCCGGTGCACAACTAGGCAAAAGGACAAGTACATTAGAGTGTTAGTTTGAGAAGCAGACGCCTCACAAGTCCTCAACTGGCAGCTTAGTTAAATAGTACCCGCAAAACACCTGTCTCAACGTCAACAGTGAAGAGGCGACTCTGGGATGCTGGCCTTGTAGGCAGAGTTCCTCTGTTCAGTGTCTATGTTCTTTTGCCCATCTTAATCTTTTCTTTTTATTGATCAGTCGGAGATATGCCTTTTTTTTTGCGACAAAAAATTGAAGAATGGGAGAAACTCCTCAGATACATGTGTGCCAAACTTGTAGCGCCATACCGAAGAAGACTCAAGGCTGTAATCGCTACCAAAGGTGCTTCAACAAAGTACTGAGTAAAGGGTCTGAATACTTATGTAAATGTTATATTTCATTTTTTTGCAAACATTTCTAGAAACCTGTTTTTGCTTTCTTATTATAGGGTATTGTGTGTAGATTGAAGAGGGGAAAAAGCTATTTAATCACTTTTAGAATAAGGTTGTAACGTAACAATGTGAAAAAAGTCAATGGGTCTGAATACTTTCCGAACGCATTGTAAATATACTGAGGCATAAACATGGTCCATGTTTTGTTGTCATAGTTTGTGTATTCACAAGTAAGCTACAACTTCTACTGTAGTTTGTCTGTATTGTGGAGACTAAGTTGATTGTTCATGCAAGACTTGAAGTCTAATTTGCAGAAAACAAGGTCTTGGTTACTGACTGGTTTCTGTTGGAGGTGCGTATTGTGTGGAGGGGATGGTGTGGGGAGACTGACTGGTGTCTTGTGGAGGTGGGTATTGTGTGGAGGGGATGGTGTGGGGAGACTGACTGGTGTCTTGTGGAGGTGGGTATTGTGTGGAGGGGATGGTGTGGGGAGACTGACTGGTGTCTTGTGGAGGTGGGTATTGTGTGGAGGGGATGGTGTGGGGAGACTGACTGGTGTCTTGTGGAGGTGGGTATTGTGTGGAGGGGATGGTGTGGGGAGACTGACTAATGTCTGTTGGAGGTCTTTCCAGGACACTTGCAGTACAAACAAATCTTCTGCAAGTGGTAGAAGCAGTGGGGGCTGAACAAAGTGTACAAGCCCAGAACCCACCACTTCATGGAGAGGCTTTTCCACCTCATTGTGAAGTGCAGAAAGGACCAGATAGATGTCTACAAGGAGCCAGAGTCACAGCTCCCCAAAGCCAACATCGCCACAGCGCCAAAACCTGCTAAACCATTACCCAACACAAGAGTCGCACCAGTTTAAGAACATTCTGGAACCTGCTGCAATGTTCAACCAACACAACATCCATATTCAGTTAGACTGATGTTGTAGTATAATATAGAATACCTATTATGCTCCCAACTGCATTGTGGTATAGATATTACTAGCTGTACATATGTATATAATTGTGTTTTATATAAGTACTGTCAACTGACTAAATGATTCCAGCTGCATCAGACACCAATAAAGTGAGTGACTTCAACTTGTGGATCAGTTCATTGTGATGTCCATGAAATGTATTTGGATAAACTAGCTCCAATCTCACTGCTAAAACAAATGATGCAGGAAGTTGGTGTATCATTTACATTTTCATTTCTTCGCAAGTAATATTGACAGTCTGTCAATATAGCAAATAAGTAGACATGGCTTATTTGCTCTAGAGACTGAAGTGAGTTTACAAAGCAGTATGCAGGAACAGTTATGGCAATGTTGCCAGTTGCCATATGTCATAACATATATATATACAGTAGAATAAAAATGTACTACTAACGCCTTTAATAAGTATTACAGTTCTACAAAAGGAATACTTGCATAAGGTGTGTTTGGGTGGTGCATTAGGTGTTCGCAGTCACTTTGCTACAAGGGGAGATTGTTGTTATGTGACCTTTCACATCTCCTCTTGAGAGTCATCAACTTCTTTTTATATATTTTTATTTTGCCCCGTTTTTCTCGCCAATTTCGTGGTATCCAATTGTTTTTAGTAGCTACTATCTTGTCTCATCGCTACAACTCCCGTGCGGGCTTGGGAGAGACGAAGGTTGAAAGTCATGCGTCCTCCGATACACAACCCAACCCAGTCGCACTGCTTCTTAACACAGCGCGCATCCAACCCGGAAGCCAGCCGCACCAATGTGTCGGAGGAAACACCGGGCACCTGGCAACCTTGGTTAGCACGCACTGCGCCCGGCCCGCCACAGGAGTCGCTGGTGCGCGATGAGACAAGGATGTCCCTACCGGCCAACCCCTCCCTAACCCGGACGACGCTAGGTCAATTGTGCGTTGCCCCACAGACCTCCTGGTCGCGGCCGGTTACAACAGAGCCTGGGCGCGAAGCCAGAGTCTCTGGTGGCACAGCTGGCGCTACAGTACAGTGCCCTTAAACACTGCGCCACCCGGAAGGCCCAGAGTCATCAACTTCTTCGTATCCACGTGGTATTGTCTGTGAGAGAAAGAAAGAAACGCCATTAGACATTCATGGGCAATCATTGTGTACTGTCTGTACTTCTACTGAAGCAGCATGATGTTTAATATGAGACATCTCACAGACAGTGCCTCTTTGCTTGACATCGATGGAAAATCAAAAGAAATCAGCCAAGGCCTCAGAAAAAAAATTGTAGACCTCCACAAGTCTGGTTCATCCTTGGCAGCAATATCCAAATGCCCGAAGGTACCACGTTCATCTGTACAAACAATAGTACGCAAGTATAAACACCATGGGATGACGCAGCCGTCATACCGCTCAGGAAGGAGACGCGTATTGTCTCCTAGAGATGAATGTACTTTGGTGCGAAAGGTGCAAATCAATCCCAGAACAACAGCAAAGGACCTTGTGAAGATGCTGAAGGAAACAGGTACAAAAGTATCTATATCCACAGTAAAACGAGTCCTATATCGACATAACCTGAAAGGCCGCTCAGCAAGGAAGAAGCCACTGCTCTTACACCACCATAAAAAAGCCAGACTACTGTTTGCAACTGCACATGGGGACAAAGATCGTATTTTTTTGGAGAAATGTCCTCTGGTCTGATGAAACAAAAATATAACTGTGTGGCCATAATGACCATCGTTATGTTTGGAGGGAAAAGGGGGAGGCTTGCATGCCGAAGAACACCATCCCAACCGTGAAGCACGGGGGTCGCAGCATCATGTTGTGGGGGTGCTTTGCTGCAGGAGGGCCTGATGCACTTCACAAAATAGATGGCTTCCAGAGGAAGGAAAAATATGTGGATATATTGAAGCAACATCTCAAGACATCAGTTAAAGCTTGGTCGCAAATGGGTCTTCCAAATGGACAATGACCCAAGCATACTTCCAAAGTTGTCAAAATGGCTTAAGGACAACAAAGTCAAGGTATTGGAGTGGCCATCAGAAATCCCTGACCTTAATCCTATAGAAAATGTGTGGGCAGAACTGAAAAAGCGTGTGCGAGCAAGGAGGCCTACAAACCTGACTCAGTTACACCAGCTCTGTCAGGAGGAATGGGCCAAAATTCACCCAACTTATTGTGGGAAGCTTGTGGAAGGAGAACCGAAACATTTGACCCAAGTTAAACAATTTAAAGGCAATGCTATCAAATACTAATTCAGTGTATGTAAACTTCTAAGCCACTGGGAATGTAATGAAAGAAAGAAAATCTGAAATAAATCATTCTCTCTACTATTATTCTGACATTTCACATTCTTAAAATAAAGTGGTGATCCTAACTGACCTAAGACAGGGGACTTTTAGTAGAATTAAATCTCAGGAATTGTGAAAAACTGAGTTTAAATGTATTTGGCTAAGGTGTATGTAAACTTCCGACTTTAACTGTATGTACATTTCCAGCTGCAGACTGATAACGCGACGTCTAGGATTTGCTTCTTCTGTAGTGATCAATAGTTTCAGTGTTTATAAGTGTTTTGCAACATTTGGCTCGTGCCTCAGTCTGCTTGGTCTATAGAGCGGTAGATTTCTGAACCATTTCTAACGTATTCAGCTGGCGTTGCACGTAACTGGTCTCATATGTTAATTATTCAGTGCGTCCTTTTAAACACTTGGGGAAAAACGGTGTTCCATTATGTTTTGCATAATCTCTGTGCTCACATGGGCGTGGTTACTGACTTGGTAAACTTGACATAAAAAAAACATTTTCTCATTTAGAAGACTAAAATCACATTTCTAACTTTTTAAAAGTATTCTGATACTTAATCATTTCTTTTTATACAACATTCAGATGCAAACCTCATAATTGAGAGGTACAGTTATATGGTTCTTACCGTCTTTCATGATGTCACAACGAGGGTTCTTTCAGTCTCCACTGAACATTTACACATTCTCAAAAATATAAATATTGTTTAATTCTCCAATTTTGGGGCGGTAGGAGTTTTGGCGGGAGAAGGTCCTTTGTTCTGCTAAGGTCTCTCCCTCCATACTGCTTGACAAGGGAAGGTATTTACGACCATCATAAAACCCGCCCCGAGGGTGGGAGGGGTTGCCTAGCCAGCACCCCCGATCTCCATCTCAGGACTGGCAAGTCATAACACTAGATATCCTGCAATGTCCTGGCAGACAGGAACATCGTTGAGACAAGTCCAATGGCTCTATTGAACAAGGACAACCATATCTACTCACTGCTAGCGTGATCATGCAATCGGTGAAACACAAAGGCCACAATAATTGCTACAAAACATGGCTCAATCAAACAATGACGTCATTGGTTGAATTCTCCCGGCGCAAAAATTCTAAAACACTGCTATAGTGCATAATTATGTCTGAAACACCTCTCATCACAATTATGTAAGGAGACTGGAAAAACACCCCAAATAGACTAGTCTGGCCCTTGACACAAGTTAAGTTTAATCTCGTGCTGTAGCTTGATTATCTTTGAATGCAGCACAGAATGATTCTTAAAGTCATTACTTAATGTATGTAGTTTATATACCAATTCTGGGGTTTATTCGACTAATGGTTTATGTTAGTGTTGTTTTCACGATATTTCACGTTGTTCGTCTGCATAATTTAAATCTAACAATAATTTGCACAAGACAAAGTCCACTTGATCAATAGTTATTGCTCTTGTATCCAAAAGTGTCATTGGTGCCAATGACATCTATAGTACCACCAACTGGTCTGGTGCAGCCATCTAAGGTTGCAGTGACTTTATATTCACACAGCTTCTAAGGACAAATACATAAGGTTTATACATCAAATTTTACACACCAAATTTCATGCCCCAATGTCCATCGGCTCAGTGGTGTAACGTGTCTGACTTTGAATACAGCAGCTAATCATTCTCAAGTTTATTAGTGGCTAATTCATTGAGTCTACTGTGTATACCAAATCTGGAGTCAATCAGACTTAATGGTTCATGAGAATACGTTTTTTAGCATTAGTATATGTACTAACGTGCATTTGCAGGTACAGTGACGCCATATTTGAATGCAGCAATGAATCATTCTCAAAACCATTAAAGACGGATGTAATAAGTCTAAATCCAACATCTGGAGTGAATCTGATGTGTGGTTCATGAGGAGAAGATGATTGCAGATGATTATTGTCAATAGCTCAGCCCTCTTTTGACAAATCCCTTAGATTTTCTCAACTAAGTTAAGACATGTACCATGGGCCTACATTCATATGGTTCATGAGAATTCTTTTTTAGGCATTTGTTTTTAGCATATTAGCTTATGTGCTAAGATGCATCTACTGGTATAATGTGGCCATATTTTAATGCATTTATGTTATTTTTTCAAACTCTTTAGGGACTTGTGATGAGTCCAAAGAACACATTTGGAGTGAATCTGACTTTTAGTTCATGACAGGTAGATTTTGTAAGATGAATTTAATCATTAGCGTTACATTGTGAAAAAGTGAATTCTTAATAGTTTTGTTATTAGATATTAGATATCAATACCAAACTGTATATGGCTCATCGTGGTAATGGCTTTAATGAACCTACAATGTTTCAAGTAGATAGGCCATTGTGGAGCAGATTTATGAAGGATTTAAATGGACACATAAAATCTGATTTCTTCATTTTATCTATAATTCAGCCATCTCTTAACCAACCCCTTAGCTTTTCTCAAACTAAGTTAAGAGATTCGTACCATGGGCTTACCTACTGCATTTGGTGTTATTTAGAAAATCATTTAAAAAAAGTTACCAATCTGTGCTTGAGTTATTTGACCATGTCACGAAAAAATAACACACAGAAACAATAGGTTTCACAGCTTTTTTGTGAACCACAAAAATATTTCTAATACTATATTACCTCATTCCATGTGTGTTTTTATCTGGCTATGTTGTGTTATATTGTGTTCCATTGTGCTGTGTTATGATTTGTTATATTGTGTTGTGTTGTTGCCATGTCAGCCATGGAAAAGAACAACCTGATGAGGCTTGCTCACACCATACCTTTCACACCTGGCTCCATAATGGGTAAGTCATCAGCCAGTTACGTTAAAGGGATAGTTCACTGTTTTTGAATTTTAGATCTTTTTTTACTCCTAGGTTGTGGTTGTTTCCTCTAGAATGTTCTTAAATTTGTTAGCTGGTTTATGTAGCAATTTCTAGAATAATCTGGCTAGCATTTTATGAGAATATAGCAATGCTACTGGAATTGGCTGTTTCTGTTCGGGATTGATTCAGAAGCATGCCATCTCCCCCATTGTTGCATGGTCCCTGGCAGCGGGAGAGGAGGTGAGTGTCTACTCCCTGGAGGAGGTAGAAGCTGCAGGTGCGGAGTCCTCCGTAATCTCCTGGTCGCCCCGGGGGCTGTCTGCAGTGCTGCAGCCACTGTCCAGCGAGGGCTGTCTAGATGGGGCCCTGCGCAGGGCCATGCGCGTGTTGTGTACCTGGGCCGAGGGGGACATCCTGAGTGTGGGCTGTGTGTACGTGGTCAAAGCCTTCCAGCCCAAGGTGATCCGAACCTGGCAGAGGGTCTTCCACAGCGACACCCCCCTCCAACTCTGTCTGCGGGTATACAATTAATATATAACTTCATCATATACATTGTATACTGTAACATCATATATTGTTGTTAGGGCCAGGAGTTTTCTGACTATGAGACCTGTTAAACTCTGGGCCTTGGTTATTGTTAGCCTATAGTATCCTATAGTTATAGGCTATAATTGGTGCTCAGATTCTTTACTTGTTCAGGTCACATAGTCAGGGAAAACTCCTGGTCCTACTTATGTATATCCACACTCCACAGACAGCTGTTCACAACACCTTATTTTTGTTGTGTCTATTCGTTGTCTTATTTTTGACCCTAATGTTTTACTTGGCATGTATTACATCCACTAATAGCATCATTCTGGCCATCTCTTGTCCTTACAGGAGATACAGCAACAGAGAGCTGCTCAGAAACTCATGCACGTGTTCAACCAAGTCAAACCAGAAAACGTGCCCCTTTCTCCCAGGTTAGTACTCAACATTTAGGACTTGTCTACATTACACGTGTGTGTGTGTGTGTGTGTGTGTGTGTTGTGCGAGCTGATTGACTCTTACACTTGTCTGTGTAAGGATGGGAGACAGGCGCAGGAATACGTCATAGGTGTTTTTAAATTATCAACCCAAAACAAAAGAACGAGGTGTAAAACCTCTAAAATAATTCACAGGACGAGACCCGTAATAACAAAAATACATGTCGCACCAAAAACCAAATCCAAACAAGACCAACGGTCATGGGACAATGAGCGACAAGGACAATGGGGAACAGAGGGCACATGTATACACATACTAATCAGTGGGAATGGGATTGGTCCGGGTTTGGTGGTGATGATCCAGTTCAGTGACATCTAGAAGGCTGGTGAACAGAATGAGCAGCAGTACCAGGGGAATCCATGACAACTTGTGTGTGTGTGTGTGTGTGTGTGTGTGTGTGTGTGTGTGTGTGTGTGTGTGTGTGTGTGTGTGTGTGTGTGTGTGTGTGTGTGTGTGTGTGTGTGTGTGTGTGTGTGTGTGTGTGTGTGTGTGTGTGTGTGTGTGAGAGAGATATATGTGTTACATATTGTAATGTGTTTCTCCCTCCTAGGTTCCTGGATGTGTCTCTTCTTCACTGTCACTCAGACGGACAGTGGTTGACCATAGAGAGGAACATGTTGGGTGACTTCAGGAAGTACAACAATAACACTGGAGAGGAGATCACCCCCTGCTGTGGAATGGAGGAAACGCTCCTGGCCTTCTCCCACTGGACCTACCAATACTCCTGTAGAGAACTACTGGTGCTGGACATACAGGGTCTGTCTTTCTGTCCTGTTCTGTCTGTCCGTCCGTCACATTCTGCTGCGCTGTCTGTACGTCTGACTATGGATAGATCAGAATGTTGTTAACATCATGCTTTGCTCTTTATCATTTATACTGTTTTGCACCCACATCACCTAAACAGGGTCGTCCTATAAACTACTACATTGAATTTAAGTCTCTTCTGTCTTTCCTTAATCTTTCACAGGAGTGGGGTCGGAGCTTACAGACCCATCGGTCATCCGAGCGGACGACAAAAGGTACTCGCCTCACGCGGTGGAGGTTCAGTGTGTGACACCGACACTTGTCATCTTCTTGACATACATTCTTTTGAGGTTTAAAGATGTATCTGACAAACGTAGATTTTTGGAGTACCCTATTCTGCCCCTGGTCTAACTGTAGCTTGACTGGTGACATGGTGTTTGGTCCTGCTAACCTGGGAGACACTGCCATCCAGAGCTTTGTCCTCAAACACACCTGCAACTCCTGCTGCAAGAACCTCGGACTCTCGGGTAAGAGAAAGGAACTATTCAGACCACCACTGTCATAAGGGGGTTATGGAGGAGATAGTGTGTGTGTGTATGCGTGCTTGTAATGTGTGAGACTATGTTGTCTATTTGGCATTTGTAATCAGACAGTGGACCTGTAGCGCTCGTGTGTGTGTGTGTGTCAGTCACATTCATGTCTTCACCTGGGACATCGCGTTGGCTTGGAGATGAATGCCTGAACTTCAAATGAAGATAGAACCAGCTAATTAAGCCAAGGGAAGAATTTATTTTGATGACAACAAAGCATTGGAGGCAGGGGGAGGGACTTGCTTTGTGCGGTGTGCTGGGCTCTCTTTGATTACATATTAAACAGGGCTTTGTGCTGGCAGAGTGCTGTGGAGACATTAGCTTTGATTAGATATTAATTGCAGTCTCTGGGTAGACCCGAGACACACGATACTAGCATCTAGAGGGAGCCTCGAAATTCACTCCAAAATAAACAAGTGAGCAAACAGATAAACACACATGCAAACATTCAGCCATACTGGTTTTGATATTTTCAAAGGTGCTTTTTTCTTCTTCTTGTGTCCTCTCCAAGATTCCCATGAAATCAAAACATATTAATGAAAAATCCATGGACTTCCTCTCTGGTCTGATCCAATTATCTTTTAAGTGGCAATGACTACGTCGACTGCCATGTAACTGATTGATGTTTGTGTTGTCAGATTTGAAGAGGAGCAGAGACAGCTGCGGGAAAACAGAACACAGATCTTCTGAAGAGGAAAGTGGAGTGATCGTGACCAGAGTGTAACCTCTGACTTGAAAGCAGAAGTCCGCCATCCTAACCTCTGCTTCAGGTGGGATGAAGTTGCCATTAAAGCATAAAGACACTGATCAGTTTAGTTTCTTTCTCTCGAAATGGTTATGGATAGGAATAGGGAAGGCTTACTTGATCCAGAGGTGTGCTTAAGGGAAACTTCTACCATGAATAAAAGCACTCACTTGGGGCTTTGAATGGATAGTGTACATTGTATAACGTCATGTGGACTACCTCTTGTGTTAGATGGCTGGTAGGGCTTTGGTTTTAAAAATTATTAACATTGCACTAGTCTCAACAGCAAGCCAGATGCCATAGTCTTGCATTCGTTCCAACTATGGCGTGCATAGTGGAGGGAGGCCAAGGCGAATACATTTTATGTACATACACTCCCCGCCGTATTTATCTGAACAGTGAAGTGAAATTTGGCTCTATACTCCAGCATTTTGGATTTGAGATAAAATGTTTCATACGAGGTGACGGTACAGAATGTCACCTTTTATTTGAGGGTATTTTCATACATATTTGTTTTACCGTTTAGAAATTAAAGCACTTTATGTATCTAGTCCCCCATTTGAAGTTGTCATAAGTATTTGGACAAATTCACTTAAAGTGTATTAATGTATTCAAAAGTTAGTTTTTGGTCCCATGATCCTAGCACGCAATGACTATATCAAGCGTGTGACAAAACAGGAAACCGTCTTTAGAGACAGTGACCAAATTGCTCTGGCTGGACTCAAGCATTTCTTTATGAAATTAAAACTAAACTTGATTAATTTTTTTTAAAACTATTTATTTATCAGACATTGCACATTAAAGCTTCAATCTAGGATTTTTTTTTCTTCAGCAAAAACAGTCCCTCTCATCAAATGTATTTTTTTCTGTTTTCAAACACTCATATTTTCATTTTTTTTTAGCAATGCTGAATGCTAAAATGTATTGTTATGCTGCTGATGTTCAAACTGGTTACATGAAAAAAAACGATTCTTCTCATCGAGCATTGGCATAACTCGGTTGACGCATGGTTTATGTCTTACATTCAGAATTAAAATACTAATACAAGAATAACTCAACCTGATCTCTTGGTGGTTGGTATTCACACAGCTCAGACTCAAACTATTACAAGTATAATGGATAGCATAGATTTTTTGATACTGCTATTAGTCCCTTCACAGTTCCCATTGAAGATGTCAGCATTGTTACCCTTAAAATGCTAGTGTGTGTGTTTGTATGTGAATGGAAAAAGAACAAGACAGAAATGCATCCATAACATTTCTTTTATTTTTCTTCCCACAAAGAAATGTCTACAAAAGCGATAAAATATAGAATTGAACAAAAATCACTTCAGACCTTGACTTCATTATTTACATCTCGAAGGAGGAGACACTGAGATGGCTCAGGAAAACTCAGAACGTCAACACAACTGGATCACCAAAGCTCTTAATTTATGTCGCTACCTCTCACTCACTCACACACACACACGCGCTGGGTCACAGCTGGGTCAAAGTTCTAAGGTCTGAGCTGACTCAACAAGTGAAAAAAGCAAACATATAAACAAACAATTCAATTTAATGAAATACACACTTGCCTCAAAATTCCCCTTTTTGATTGGACCTCAAGTAAACTCACAGTAAAGCAACTATTTCCCATTACGCCAATCGAGCTTGTCCTCTAACTATGGCACTTGAAAAAAACGTGTTCCTCTAAATAAAAAAAAAAATTTTTAGTTTCTGTACCCCATACCTTTAAGGGTTTTGGTCACAGATGCTACATTTACTTTACTTTCTCACCCTGGAAAGCAAAGACATTCTAATCAATAAATTAACCATTTCAACACTACTCCAATAGCACACACGTTTAATGCATTAAGAAAGTATACAAAGCATCAATAGAACAAAGAACCTCAATTTCTCCCTCTCGTTCATTCACTCTCTTTCAGCCTCACTCTCTCTCGCTCTTACACAAGCCCACACACGCGCACACACACATACACAGGTTCTCTAAGGAGGCAGAAGTTGGGGTGTAAGTGTATTTGACTAAGCATGTGAAACGTTTCCGATGAAGTATATAAAATGGCGGCGCACGTTGTCCAGTGGTCTCGTTGGGATTAACAACCAATCGATGGGATTGTCTGCGCTCCGTGGTGTCTGTTGATGGAGTAAAAGGCGCATAATGCGTTCAGTCCCTCACACTGAAAACGCTACTCCATAACATTCAGAATAAATAATCCCACCCCTGCCAAACCCACCCATCACTCCCACCCCTGACCCACAGCATTGCTTGAGAAAACACAAAAGCCCCAATGTTTCATTGCCATGAAACGGCATGCAAAGATAACAGAACGACAATAGGCTAATAGTAATAAGAGTAATAGTAATAATAATAACAATAATAATAATAATCGTAATAAAATTCAAATAATCTTACAATACAGTAGTAAATGCTTTCCAGATATTATTGCTACAGTACCTTACAGTGTTGATTTGTCACTCAGATGACCAACCCCGTCCCCCAAACCCAACCCCAACCCCCTGATTCACAGTCTAGAAAGGGAAAATAAAAACAAAGTGGGTTTAAATTCACTGTCCTATAGGCATGGAATGGTTGGACACCAGCTTAGTTATGGTCTTCCTTCATTGTAACACAAGCAGCATATCTAGAACGGGTGGTTTTATGAATGCACCTGAAAATGTTATTTTCAGGACATTATTAAAGGAATTTCTGGGACTATTGTAGATAATGGCTCTCCCCATTATATGGACCCGGACAGTGAATCTTAGACAGACAGACACAGACAGGACAGGACAGACCTTGTCTGGGTAGGTTCCTTCGCTGGGAGCCACCAGCATATTTATCTCTCCCAAAAACGCTTACATTTTTAAAAAATGTAAAAATGTTATTTTCATGCAAAGACAGAAAAATCGTTGCTCCCTGAGAGAGATGCTGTGTAGTGCATTGAAAGCAAGTGATTGTCTTTAACGAGCCACTGACCTCTGAAGGGAGAGGGATGGGAACTACTTTTGGGCCGGGGGGGGTGTATGGAATGAGGGGTTGGGGGTGGGGAGCTATGACTAGAAGCTCATCCTGTGTATACAGAGGATGACAGGACAACATAGTGGTCACTGCATATGGGAAAAGGTGGGGGGTAATGGATATGGGAAGTGGAGGAAAATGTCTCAGGTCATACTGTTCTGTACACTGGCACTGGCTAGCATCTATTCTCCACTAAAAGCTCAGAGGGATTTGGCAACTGTGCGAAACACGTAAACGTGTCTATTATAACATTAAGGAAATCCTCGAAGATCTTCAACATTAACATTTAAAAAGCATTTGAAAAACATTCTAAACTGTTCATAAATTAAACAAAACAGGAAGTGATTGTCTATCATAGCTTACTATAAAGATTATACAATGTATTGCAACTTTAAGTGGCAAACGTTTCAGTGAAGAATATCTATTACCCCTAGAATAAGCAGTGCAAGATCTACAGTCCCAGAGTGCACTCTCTGTAATGTGGAATGTGTTTCAAGTTTCCATTTTAATCTGAAAGATTGAACGTCCGATTGTCAGTCAAATTGAAAGAAATGATCAGTGGACATCCTGGTGTATCCACTCCAGCTAATCATGACTACCCTGTGATTGACTGTTCTAGAAGGACGAGGCTGAGCAGAGGAATGCAAGGGTAAGGATAAAGCAGTGTGAAAGTTCTATCTCCTCGGAGAGAAAGAGCGAGAGAAAGTATTCATTTAAGATGCCCAGTGATTAGCATGGGCGTAGATTGTGCAAAATGAGGGGGATGTAAAGAGAGGAAGAGGTTTATGCAGTGTCTAGGGTTCTTATATTCACTGACTAACTAAGCCATCATGAAAAGACACCAAGATCAACACAGTCGTTTTGGCTAGGTGGGGTGGAGAGAGGTGGCGGTAGGTTTAGGGGGGCTGGCAGGATGGCAATCTGCCAGAAACTTTTTTTTCTCACACAAAATAGAATATTTATATACATATCTTCACCTTGAAGAGTAGCCATAATTGTTTTACTCCTTCTTTTACAGTTGAATAGTTCTCAACTGAAAGATGCAATACCCTCTTCACATATCAACAGAGCCCAGACAAGATTTCTCGACGTACCGAGAGCACCCCCCCCAGGTTTAACCCAATATTCTTTAACAAGTCTCATTTAAATCTTGACAAATTCTGTACACATGAATCTATCAAATAAAAAAACACAGACAGGTTATCAGCCACATAGGGCAGCTGCAGTTTTAAAATTAGGACTAAAATATTAACAGAAAAATAAGTAATACTGGAATCCGCTCTGTACTAAAGAATATCTACAATAGTTTTTCTGAATCCACACGAATTCCCCCCCCCACATCTTCAATATCACAATATCATGTAAAAAAAAAAAAATAATGTATCAAAGATAAACAAATTGACTTACCCAGTTAAAAGACAGCTTAAATGTGCTAGTTAAAGTCTGTACATTTCTGATCAGTTCTGAAGAGCCCCTTGGTCATGGGTGCATTATATACATTCTTTAGACTGTATCGGTGAATAGGGTTGGATAAGTGCTGGACATTCCTAGTGTTTGCGGCTGTAAGTGTCTGGAGGGTCCGGGCCTGGGGTCCGGGCTTTGCGGTTGCGGTAATGATGCGTCCGCGGTCACGTTGTGGTCCACTCTCTGAGATTGGACCGTAGGCAGTCACTTGGGTATGGTGATGGCTGCATTGGGGTCGGGATTGAAGAGCTCCTTGTAGAGTGGGGGGAAGAGCACATTGACCGTCTCGGGATGAAGCTGCTGGAAGGCCTGTAGCTCCTCGGTATGGAGAGTACACAGGGCCGACAGCGTGGGGATCCGACCAATCAGCTACAGAGGACAGAGAGGAGTCAGGGGTGATGGGTCAAGAAGTCTCAGGCTGTACAAACCGCAGCTTAAGCAAAAAAGGCTGTCTAAAATACACTGCCATCCAGGGATGCAATTTTCACTGGGGAAATGCCGCCCCCCCCACACACATTCTGAAATTGCATTTTTGTCCCCCAGTTTTATCATTGGAATGTGATACAAAACTAGGCAATGGTGTGCTTTAGGACCACGCGGACGCCTCAGAGCGGTCAGGTAAGCTGTTTGGAGTGTTTATCCGATTGGATAAATCTATATATATACAGTGGGGAGAACAAGTATTTGATACACTGCAGGTTTTACTACTTACAAAGCATGTAGAGGTCTAATTTTTATCATAGGTACACTTCAACTGTGAGACGGAATGTAAAACAAAAATCCAGAAAATCACATTGTATGATTTTTAAGTAATTCATTTGCATTTTATTGCATGACATAAGTATTTGATACATCAGAAAAGCAGAACTTAATATTTGGTACAGAAACCTTTATTTGCAATTACAGAGATCATAAGTTTCCTGTAGTTCTTGACCAGGTTTGCACACACTGTAGCAGGGATTTTGGCCCACTCCTCCATACAGACCTTCTCCAGATCCTTCAGGTTTCAGGGCTGGCAATATGGAATTTCAGCTCCCTCCAAAGATTTTCTATTGGGTTCAGGTCTGGAGACTGGCTAGGCCACTCCAGGACCTTGAGATGCTTCTTACGGAGCCACTCCTTAGGTGCCCTGGCTGTGTGTTTCGGGTCGTTGTCATGCTGGAAGACCAAGCCACGACCCATCTTCAATGCTTTTACTGAGGGAAGGAGGTTGTTGGCCAAGATCTCGCAATACATGGCCCCATCCATCCTCCCCTCAATACGGTGCAGTCGTCCTGTCCCCTTTGCAGAAAAGCATCCCCAAAGAATGATGTTTCCACCTCCATGCTTCACGGTTGGGATGGTGTTCTTGGGGTTGTACTCATCCTTCTTCCTCCAAACACAGCGAGTGGAGTTTAGACCAAAAAGCTCTATTTTTGTCTTATCAGACCACATGACCTTCTCCCATTCCTCCTCTGGATCATCCAGCTGGTCATTGGCAAACTTCAGATGGGCCTGGACATGCGCTGGTTTGAGCAGGGGGACCTTGCGTGCGCTGCAGGATTTTAATCCATGACGGCGTAGTGTGTTACTAATGGTCTTCTTTGAGACTGTGGTCCCAGCTCTCTTCAGGTCATTGACCAGGTCCTGCCGTGTAGTTCTGGGCTGATCCCTCACCTTCCTCATGATCATTGATGCCCCACGAGGTGAGATCTTGCATGGAGCCCCAGACCGAGGGCGATTGACTGTCATCTTGAACTTCTTCCATTTTCTAATAATTGCGCCAACAGTTGTTGCCTTCTCACCAAGCTGCTTGCCTATTGTCCTGTAGCCCATCCAAGCCTTGTGCAGGTCTACAATTTTAACCCTGATGTCCTTACACAGCTCTCTGGTCTTGGCCATTGTGGAGAGGTTGGAGTCTGTTTGATTGAGTGTGTGGACAGGTGTCTTTTATACAGGTAACGAGTTCAAACAGGTGCAGTTAATACAGGTAATGAGTGGAGAACAGGAGGGCTTCTTAAAGAAACACTAACAGGTCTGTGAGAGCCGGAATTCTCACTGGTTGGTAGGTGATCAAATACTTATGTCATGCAATAAAATGCAAATGAATTACTTAAAAATCAAACAATGTGATTTTCTGGATTTTTGTTTTAGAATCAGTCTCTCACAGTTGAAGTGTACCTATGATAAAATTACAGACCTCTACATACTTTGTAAGTAGGAAAACCTGCAAAATCAGCAGTGTATCAAATACTTGTTCTCCCCACTGTATATATAATTGTCCCCCCACTTTTAAAACCAAAGTTGCACCAATGCTGCCATCTAACAGTGCCTGGGTGTGACACTCTTCGATGTGACGCCTCACAACAGATGTACTCTATGAGGCTCAGTGATCTGAGTGGTGAGTTCATCCACCTCTGGCCTGCTCGCCTCCCTACCACTGAGGAAGTACAGTTCCCGCTCAGCCCAGTCAAAACTGTTCGCTGCTCTGGCCCCCCAATGGTGGAACAAACTCCCTCACGACGCCAGGACAGCGGAGTCAATCACCACCTTCCGGAGACACCTGAAACCCCACCTCTTTAAGGAATACCTAGGATAGGATAAAGTAATCCCTCTCACCCCCCCCTCCCCCTGAAAAGATTTAGATGCACTACTGTTCCACTGGAGGTCATAAGGTGAATGCACCAATTTGTAAGTCGCTCTGGATAAGAGCGTCTGCTAAATGACTTAAATGTAATGTAATGTGGTGATGCGCCCTACCTTA
Organism: Oncorhynchus nerka; assembly: GCF_034236695.1. Classification (NCBI taxonomy): domain Eukaryota; kingdom Metazoa; phylum Chordata; class Actinopteri; order Salmoniformes; family Salmonidae; genus Oncorhynchus; species Oncorhynchus nerka. The sequence continues at coordinate 61,994,478 of NC_088408.1, forward strand.
GCCAGCGTGTCCTCATCCATGTGGTTCTTCTGCATGATGTGCTGCAGCGCAAAGTAGATCTTCTCCTGGAGCTTCTGCACCTTCCTGGGCTCCATCAGCCACGGCCGGTCTGACAAAGGAACACACAACCACATCAACATGCCAATCAATCAATCAATCAAATGTATTTATAAAGCCCTTTTTTTCCATCAGCAGATGGCACAAAGTGCTTATACAGAAACCCAGCCTAAAACCCCAAAGAGGAAGCAATGCAGATGTAGAAGCACGGCGGCAACGTAAAACTCCCTGTAAAGGCAGGAACCTAGGAATAAATTGTGTCTGTCTTACTACTAATAAAGACAGCCTCAGTAATGTCAGTCACTGTGACCGCAGCATTCTCCAGCCAGGCAGTGCCTCAGTAAGGTCTGCCTGTAGGTGGCAGCAGAAGGGAACTGTGGCTGTGTGTCGTCAGTACTGACCTGTGGAGATGAGCACTGCTGCGGAGAACAGAGCGATTTCCTCCTCAGTGAGCTGCAGAGAGCACAGACTCTTGGCAAAGTCAAACACCGCGCTGACCAGATCGTCACAGCCTGAGAGAGACAATTCATTGTCATAGTTATAGTTATACGTTGTCCAGAGCATTATGGGTACTGTAGTACATCATGCTACTTCGATGACAGTCGATGAGGTGGTACAGTAGCGCTAGCAGCAGTGCCTTACCTAGAGCTTTGAACATCTGCATGCCCCCGTACTTTCCCTCAAACAGCACTGTGTTGTTGAGTGGGTTAAACGCCCGACACATTCTAACCAGGACCACCTCCAGACAACCTAGATAGAGAGAGAGAGACACGTTGATGACTTTTTGTAAATCCAATATGTTTTTCATGTTGGTGCTACATCGTTGATACATTTAAAAATCAAAAATGTTTTAAAGGATGTGGAAACGTGGTTGTTTCAAGCAGCTTGTTTCCAGTAGGTCAGCAGTGTCAGCTCACCTGACTTGAGCAGAAGGATCTGGTCATTCTGGCACAGCTCCATGAAGCCGGAAATGCGCTTGGCAAACTCCACCACATACTGGATGGCATGTGTGATCTGGATGGCACACTGCTGCCACAGCATGTCTCGCGTCTGCAGAGAAATACACACGTCGGCAAGTTCAGAACTTCAGCTCGTATGCACACTGCTATAGCACTTCCGCAAGTGCAAACAAATACAAACCGTATTTAACACACGTTTATGCCACAGGACTATGCCCACAACAAGACGCGCAGAGTTGTACTTCCCTTTTTACAGTTCAATGAAGTACCATACAGGAATAGGGAAAATGCATACTTAGAAAATTGTCAGCTCCCTCGCTACTCAGAATATGCAAAGTACAATATCAGCAAATTGCTTTTGTGTGTTCTATAGTGTCTGTCTGTAAGATGAATCTCTATGGAGAATATTTCAAAGGGTTCTTCTGTAATGACCCATAATCCATTAGACACAGAGGAATGAGAGAAGTCACGGTGATATAAAAGAACTAGTGCTGTTTCACACACACGCACAGGCAGGCGGAGAAAAGGAGCGAGAGAGATAGAAACAGAAGAAGGAGAAACGAGCAGAGAAAGAGAGAACTTGAGAAAGAAAAAAAAGAGACAGAAAGAGAGGGGGGGTGAGATTCTCTAGACAACCAGAGTTTGGAAGAGAATGAGGGCAGTTGGTATAGGGAACAAAAGAGACATTGGATGACAATAGAGTTGGGAGGTGCTCAGAGGTTGTACTGTAGGTTAGTGAGCAGTGTAAACTCGGCTGGTCACAAGGAATACACACACACCACAGGAGGCTGCTGATAGGAGGACGGCTCATAATAATGGCCGGGAACGGTGCAAATGGAATGGCAACAAACACCTGGAAACCATGTGTTTCATGTATTTGATACCATTCTCCTGATTCTGCTCTAGTAATTGCCACAAGCCCATCCTCCCCAATTAAGGTGCCACCAACCTCCTGTGAGGTACACACACTCGTCACACTCACTTTGCTCTGGTACATCTTGATGTCATCATAGGAGTGTGTTTGCCAGGCCAGCTGCTGGAGCTCATCTGCTGTGTATTGACAGGTCTCCAGGTGAGACTTTATAATGTTCTGGGCGATACGATCTATGGAGGGAGAGGGGGTGAAGATACAGAGTCAGACACACTTTGATCACAATTCGAGCAAAAACGGTAGCTTACCATTCATTGTCTATGGAGCATGAAACCAATGAACCGTACACAAGCTTAATGAAAACTAACTTTATTCAACTTCCGAAGGTTTCAGTCCTCATGCAACTTTCTATGTAGTCTCGTCCACTGAATCTGAATTGTAGAAAATAATTGTTGGGCTAATTGAAACGGGGTGTAGAAAACAGCAGTACTGATCTTTAAAAGAATCAGCTCATGTATTGTGTACCCCCATCCAAGTATGTGACAACTCCAATAGAGAGTGCACTAGTAAAACTGTGTTCAGCTGACTTGACATTGCAACCTTAGTAAGGCAGGCAACACTCAAGCTTCACTCTGCAATCTGACAGGGTGTTTCTTGCATTAATGGGCTGAGCTTCAATATGATGCCTCCCCCCTAGGAAAGTCTGATCTCAGGTTGCTCACACTGCTTATCACAATGACAGCTTATCACACTTAGCCTCTCCATGACACCTTCCTGTTCAAATCATCAACTAAGGCCTGGTGTCTTCCTGCCCCCTACAACACTCGGGCCTCATTATGTCATGCACCTAATATTTTTGAAGGCGGCACTGATGGTCCAATTGAACATCTATGAATAAACTTAACCCTAACCCTTAGTTACCTAGCTCTCCCATGCTGACATTGCTTGGCGCCAGCTGACTGTCCTGGTAGGAGCTGTAGTTGTACAGGTTGGTCACAGGGGTCAGGTCGTAGACAGGCTCCTGTTTTATGTGCTTCATGCCCGCCATGTCCAGGCCTGACTGATCCGGGGAGGGCTGGGTGGAGTCCATACCGTGGTAGTAGCCGCCGGGGGCACCACCGTTCACCTGGCCCTTGGGAAGCTCGATAACGTGGCCATTGGCGTAGGTGCCTCCGATCTCGTGGTTGAGGGTGTTAAGGCCGTTGGTCAGGCTGGAGGAGTAGACGCGCGCCAGGGCCTCGGCCTCTCCAGTCTGCTGCTGCCGCTCATTCAGGATCCGCTGCTGGTGCTTCTGCACCTCGGCGTACAGGCTGTCTCGCTGCTTCTTTGACATGCGGCCAAACTTCACCGCTACGCACAGAGGGAGGGTTCTTTATTAGTCACATTGTGTTTGGTTTCTCTCTCAGCTTCACCTGTGCTTTTACATTCCAGAGATTACAATAGTATTTGACGATCTTAAAGGGATAGTTTGTGATTTTGACAATGAAGCCCTTCATCTATTTCCCTAGAGTCAGATAAACTTGTGGATACCATTTTTGTTTCTGCGCCCAGTATGAAGGAAGTTTGAGGTAGTTTCGCAAGCCAATGGGAACTAGCGTTAGCGCTAGCATGCTAGCTGTAACCGAAGCATTTCAGTTTTTGCGCTAAGCTAGTTAGCATTGGCTCGCGAAACTACCTCGAACTTCCTTCATACTGGACGCAGAGACAAAAATGATATCCATGAGTTCATCTGACTCTAGGGAAATAGATGAAGGGCTTCATTGTCAAAATCGCAAGCTATTCCTTTACGTAAGCAAGTGTCTACACTTGTGTTTGTGTATGTATTTGTGTGTACGTTCATGTGTGTGTCGAAGGGGTCTCACCATCTCTGGACATTCCGAGTGCGAGACACTTCTGTAAGCGGCAGTGTTGGCAGCGGTTTCGGTTGGTCCTGTCGATCAGACAGTTCCTCTGGCGAGGGCAGGAGTATGCGGCGTTGTTCTGCTGACTACGTCTGAAGAACCCCTACAGGACAATCACAAACACGAGCGGTCAGTCAATGTTTTGTAAATAAAGGGAAATATAGGAAAGAAGATATAAAACACAATGACAGAGGAGAAGGATGGACAGAGGGAACAACAGAGCAGTGTTGACAACTCACTTTGCAGCCCTCACATGTGATGACTCCATAGTGGATTCCTGATGACTTGTCTCCACAAATTTTGCATGGTATAACTTCGATTTGGGCTGTGAACAGAGAGAGGGTAGGGAAAAACACACATACCTGAGTTACATAACCGTTTTATTGGATCACACACACTTGCCTGTACTGTACCAGTGTTAATGGCCGCTCAACTTTTCCCCCACTGTCGGGGGGCTCATTAGTGTGTGTGTGTTCGTGTGTGTGTGTGTGTGTTTGTGTGTGTTTCTGTCACATATGACCCAGTGAGGGAGCACAGCACTCCCAATCAGAAGGAACCTCTCCAGTCAGCAGGTCACTGTGACATTGGGACATCCTGTTAATTTTAGCAGTGTTTTTTTTGTAGTGGTAATGACAGGAACACTAGTGACAGACTTTATGTCAGGACGATGAGCAGGGGTCCTTAGATGTGCTCCCAGGATTGTAGTGGGGTTACATCACCAAAGTATCTTCCTTTATTCACTCACTCGCATTGTAAACGTAGTGTACTGTAGGACTGAACTGTGTACTATAGGTCTGAAATCGCCACACACAGAAACCATTAGGAGTGTCCAGTGACCACAGTAACCAGTGTAGCCACGTAGTTCAAGACAGAGAAGGAGAGTGACAGATAGATCGAGCGATAGGTGGCACATATCTGCTGAGACTGCACACTCACTATAAAGAGATTAGACACTCAATCTAATCCTAAATGACTTCCTTCCTCCCAAGATGTTTCCTTGCGATGCACACTGGCTTATCCAAAGCACCAATTCCCTAATATTCTTTCTGTACCTGAACCTGGTAGAATCCGGTAAGATGGTTATTAACAGACATTTCAGGTGATAATAAAGCATGTTTTGTTTAGTTACTTTTTTCTTGAAATGTTTCTCTAACTTTACTGCAAGTGAAGCTAGCTAGCAAACGTTAGCTAGTTAAAAGACAGGCTAGGTTGAATATAAAATTGTGGCTAGCAACCTCAACCTAACGATTACCATCACAATACACTTAAATGGGAGGCAACAGTCATATAGATATATATATACACACGACCATTCAAAAGTTAGGGGTCACTTAGAAATGTCCTTGTTTTTGAAAGAAAAGCAAAAAAATGTGTCAAAATTGAGTGGCCCAGTCAGAGCCCGGACTTGAACCCGATCCGAACATCAATGCAGAGACCTTAAAATAGCAGCACAGTAACGCTCCCCCATCCAACCTGACACGAGATTGAGAGGATCTGCAGAGAAGAATGGGAGAAACTCCCCAAATACAGGTGTACCAAACTTGTGTCATTCTCAAGAAGACTCGAGGCTGTAATCACTGCCAAAGGTTCTTCAACAAATTACTGAGTAAAGTGTCTGAATACTTATGTAAGAACTTGTGATATTTCTGTTTTTTAATGGCTTCTGTTTTTTAATGTCATTATGGCTTATTGTGTGTATATTTTTTATTTAATCCACTTTAGAATAAGGCTGTAACGTAACAAAATGTGGAAAAAGTCTAGGTTTCTGAATACTGTCCGAATGCACTGTATGCACCAGTCAAAAGCTTGGACACACCTACTCATTACAGGGTTTTTCTTAATTTGTACTATTTTCTACATTGTAGAATAATAGTGAAGACAATAAAACGTTGAAATAACACAAATGGAATCATGTAGTAACCAAAAAAGTGTTCAACAAATCAAAATATATTTTATATTTCAGATTCTTCAAAGTAGCCACCCTTTGCCTTGATGACAGCTTTGCACACCCTCTTAACTAGTTTCATGAGGTAATCACCTGGAATGCATTTCAATTAACAGGTGTGCCTTGTTAAAAGTTAATTGGTGGAATTTATTTCCTTTTTAATGTGTTTGAGCCAATCATTTGTGTTGTGACAAGGTAGGGGTGGTACACAGAAGATATGCCTATTTGGTGAAATACCAAGTCCATATTATGGCAAGAACAGCTCAAATAAGCAAAGATAAATGACAGTCCATCATTACTTTTAGGCATGAAGTTCAGTCAATATAGAACATTTGTAGTCTCTTATAAAATTGAGTCTCTTATAAAATGGGTTAGTCATGTATAGTATCCCTAGTTGTAAAGTAGTAAATAACTTTTAAACTCTCAAGAGGAGTAAAACAAGGTTGTCCACTATTGGCATATCTATGCTGGTTGAGAGAATGCCAAGAGTGTGCAAAGCTGTCAAGGCAAAGGGTGGCTATTTGAAGAATCTCAAATATATTTTGATTTGTTTAACACTTTTTTGGTTACTATATGATTCCATATGTGTAATTTCATAGTTTTGATATCTTCACTGTTATTCTACAATATAGAAATTAGTCAAATAAATAAAAACCCTTGAATGAGTAGGTGTTTCCCAACTTGAATGGTACTGTACACATTTATATATATGTATATATATATATATTTTTTAAATTATTATTATTATTTGTATTACTATTTTCCCCTAACCCTACTACCCCTCCCCTAATTGGAGTAAACTAATGGACAACAACACCTAGGCTTCTACTTCCAGCTTATACATACTATATACATTTTACGGACACAATGCATTTTACAGTAGTTATCTTTTGTTTTTAATCCAATCCTTGAGCTTCCCTCAACCCCTCCCATCTATCTCTCAAGACCAACCAGTTTTGATTTCTATTTGCCATATATTTTTAAACTGTGCTGTGATGTTTCACAAAAGTTCTGAACCTTTCTATTCTCATCAATTTGACAGATTGTAAATGAAAGAAACATTTTTGCCAAAAGTATTATTATATTATTGATCAATTGACTTAGATTTTTCAAATCACCCAGCAGTGCTATTTGCAGAGTTAGCTCCAGGTAAATGTTGCAGTCCTTCAGCCATTCCTGAACCTTCGACAAGGGACCCCAACTGGGTTGTGTTCATTTGGAACCAAACGGAAGAAAAATGGACAGAAACAGGAAGGGATTACCTGGATTTGTCCAATAAGAAACACTAGTTTCCCTTTTACGTTGCAAACATTATTTTTTATGTGTGCCCTCTTGAACACAACCAATGATTCATTACAATCTGTGGTAGAGCAACAACAGAAAAACTGTACACTATACAAAGTACACAGAGAAATTACATCTAACGTTTTAGCCTATGAATGTAGTAATTTGTGGTCAAAGGCAATGTCCAAAAGTATGTCCTACCTATGGCATCCATTTTCATTTTCCGCGGAGACACATGCATAAACACATGCAGCCGACACACACCGCTCTGTGTTGCAGCTACAACAGGATAACAGGTGTTTTAATGTGTGTGTGCATCAGAAGTGTTTATGGAGTGTGTGTATGTGGTTTGTATCTCATCTGTGTGTGTATAGTGTCATAATGGGATTAGCTCAGGGAGATAATGACTACCCAGAGTTGTCTGCTGCCTAAGCTGGAGCTGTCTTGTACCTCTGTACCCAGGGAGGGATGTCCCACTCCCCCCACAAAGCATGAGTAAGAGAGGGTCTGACTGCGGGTTTAATGACCCTGACCTCTGTGACCCCGGAGTCTAAGACCATGTGGTGACACAAGGTTATTTGGATCCTGACCCCACACGACCCAGGACACTTATGAGACAGACAGTCAGACAGACAGAGTCAGTAGGGGTTAAAACTGATGAGGGGTAAGACAAGACCCTCTTGAGAGCTGAAAACCCTCAGCAGACAGGACAGTTTGTATTTACCCCCATTTATATCATCTTCCACCTATTCCTTTCCCTTATCGATCTACAAGCCCTACATACCCATTGTGAATGTGAGTCATTAACTGTGTGTCCGGGGGGGGGGGGGGGCATGTGTGTGTGTGGGTGTGTGTGTGGACTGGGACTGTGAGTGTTATGAAGGAAGGACTCTCTGGGTTTGTTCTAGAGGTGACCCACTTCCACCAGTTCCTGGCCAGTGCCAAACTGGGTCAGCGCAGCGGGCTGGACTGGGCCGAACTGGGCCGGACTGGGAAAGAACACACACACAGTGTGATGCAGTGAAGATGTCTATTTATAGTGTGAAAAACAGGTCAGTTGTGCCTCAGGAAATGGCAGTAAAGAGAGAACAACACTGTGTTTGTGTGTGTGTTCAGCCGCTCTCATTTACAACCACGTTCTGCTATATTCCCCAGAATGTCTCTTTGTAGCTCCTCTAGGAACAACTCCTAATTGAACTTCAAGGAAGGACATCTTAAAAACGCATTTATCAACTGACCAGTCTACAGTTTATAATAACGTTTTGAGGGGTGTGTGAACCGACAAAGATTATAATCCAGCTGTGTTCATGTGGGTGAGTGTGTATGAGTGTGTAAGCTTTTGGATGATTTTGTGTATGTGAATTTGTGTGTAGGCGTCTGTATTCTTATGTGTGTGTTTGAGAGTGTCTGTGTGTGTGTGTGTATGTCTCTGTGTGTTAGAGATTGTGTGTGTGTGTGTGTGTGTTAGAGAGTGTGTGTGCATAGCCACCGGGCCTGTCAGGTGGAATAAGGAGCCAGTCGTGACAGCTTGGCTGTTGCTAAGACGACCACCCACTCGCTTCTGTCGTCTGCCTGCCAGAGCAATGATTTGCTGAGCGGTCACACACACGCCTACAGGAAGTGATGTCACCAAACTATGGAGTATTTCTTGCTTACCATCACCATCCTACCCTTCTTACTGCCTCCTCTCACTTGGTGTGCCAACACTATGGTTGCATTTTTCACCAAGTCAAATCAAGTAGTTCTAAAACGGTGTATTTACATAGTAGTACTGCAGACAGGTACATTGAGTGCAGTTACTACTGTATATATGGAACACGTGCTTCAGGATCGTATTCTACATGAGTTTAGAACAGATAGATAGCAGATAAATAGCTGCATGAATGATTCCTAGGCCCTCTGACTGGCTGGCTGTGTGGGCGTGGCTGCCCTCTGACCCTCTGACTGGCTGGCTGTTTGTTATCCAAAGGTTATGTAAGAGTGCAGTGCTGGCGATTCCATGGCTAAGAGGAGCTCAGCCCTACAATCTCCTCAAAGAGAGAGAGAGAGCAAGAGAGACACAGACACCAACAAACAGAGAGACAGACAGACAGGTGGGTTACACAAAAGTAAGGGAGACAGTTTTGTAGGGTAGTCTGGTTGGTGCAGTGAGTGATGTGTAGTGAACTGGCACGTGGAGTGTGTTAATTGATTTTTAATGAAGTGAGGAACTCCACTCAGTCTCCTGGGTTCCCAACTCTCTAAATAGAGCCTTAATTAGCTTCATTAGAGGAGATGGGAGCATCCGTACATGAGCACTGGCTTACCATAACTCAATTTATAAAGAACACACACACACACACACACACACACACAAAGCAAGACAACATCAAAACTTGAAATTGCCATGTGGTCTCCTGATTAAATGGGCGGAAGTTGATGTGCTTGATGTACATATCCCAGAAAACTTAAAAATAGATAGGATGTTGAAACTGTGGAAAGGGAAATACCTGTCCATCTACGGGAAAATGACCCAGATTAATGTCCTATTGATACTGCAGGCTCCATATTTATTCATGGCTCTGCTGACTCCAGGAGTCATTTCAAGCCATTTATTTTTATTTGGAATGACAAACCATTAAACGGCCACCTTTGTATTATGAACATGAGTTAGGAGGATTAAAATTAGGACATATTAAGGCATTAAACCTCTCTCAAAATGATATTTAAATCCAAACTGGTTTTTCAGCAGACTATTAAGCGAGGCACATCCAAGGTTCAAAGTGGTCTTTTTGCCGTTATACAGATTTAAAACCAACCATTTCTGGTGGATTGATAATGGATCCCTGCTTAAAGTTTGATCCTTTTTAAATGAAGCAATACAGAGTTGGTTACAATTCCAATTTTATCCTCCAGATGAGGCAGAACAAGTATTACAGCAAATAATGTGGTTAAAACTCCAATGTACTAATACAGGACATTTTCTTGGGAGAAATGCATAAAATATGTTTCTGAATGACATTGGAAGGTAAAATTGTCACACAAGCTATTAACAAAGGTGTATGGAGATGTATATTCCATCCCAAATTATAGCCAACTCATTGAAGCTCTGCCATAAAAATGGAAGAGGCAATTACTCAAAAGAGAAAGGAATTAAATGATTTGTCTGCCTCCAATGAAAAACAAAGCAAGACCTAAAATGTATCAGTTTCACTTAAAGTCGAGAGGTTTGATAACTATGCCGCTTCAAATTCAAGATTGTTGGGAACAGGTTTTGTATGTGCCAAAATCATGGCATCGGGGTTTATGAACTGATGTACAAAACAACAACTGAAGTGTCAATCTGTTCTTTTCAATTTAAACTATTATATAAATCTGCACCACTTATGATGGCACAACAAGCAGAGGGATGTCTCCGGTCACCATTCCTTTTCCCGGTAGCCATCGACTGGATCATGAGGAAGACAACAGATAACAGGCGAAATGGCATACGGTGGTTTCTATGGACAAAGTTTGACGACCTCAACTTTGCAGACCATCTAGCACTCCTGTCACACAGTCAAGAGCAAATACAAGATACAATACCAGACCTGGACACCACATCATCCCAACTAGGACTCCATATCCACAGAAACAAAACCAAGATAATAAGGCTCAACAACTGTTCAGCCCCTGGTTGGACTGTGATCTTGCAGAGTTACTCCACCTCCAAGAATTGCATTTGGTGAAAGGTTTGGCACCAGCATACTCAGGCTGACTGGCTCTCGTTCAGGCAAATGAGAAAAAAGTGCATTCAGGCTATTCGGAAGGCCAAAGTTGGTTACTTTAAGGAGCAGTTCTCTCTATGGGTCCAACCCCAAGACGTTCTGGGAAACGGTTAAAGACCTGGAGAATAAACCCTCCTCCTCACAGCTGCCATGCTTCTTAATGTTGATGATGTGGTTGTTACTGACAAGAAGCACATGGCTGAGCTCTTTAATCACCACTTGATTAAGTCAGGATTCCGATTTGCCTCCTTGCCCATCCAACATTTCCTCATCTCCCACACTGTCACGACGTCCGCCAAAGTTGTTGCCTCTCCTTGTTCGTTCGGCGGTCGTTGTCACCGGCTTTCTAGCTGCCACCGATCTACATTTCTTTTTCTATTTGTTTTGTCTTGATTGTACACACCTGGTTCCCATTACATTATAATTATTTTCCCTATTTAACCCTCTGGTTCCCAATATGTTTTGTGCGTGATTGTTCCTTGTTGAGTGTTAGTAGACTTCTGTGTTATGGTGTGTTTTCCCTGCGTGGAATTTTATGGTTGTTTCTTTTCGAGTAAAGTACGTTATTTTACTCAGTTATGTGTCCTGCGCCTGACTCCGTCCTCACCGCTGCACACTGACACATGACACACCCCTTCTAATGCGACTATCCCCGATGCTTCTCTCTTTTCCCCCTGCCCCGCTACAAAGTTTCTCGCTGCAGGCAGTCACTGAGTCCGAGGTGCTAAAGGATCTCCTTAAATCCATCTGGGTCAGACCCCTTTCTTCTTTAAGGTTGTTGCCCCTATCATCACCAAGCCTGTCTCTCCTTTTTGGGGAGGTTCCCATTGCTTGGAAGGCAGCCACGGTTCGTCCTTTATTTAAAGGGGGAGATCAAGCTGATCCTAACTGTGATAGAAATAGGCCTATCTTCCTTTGCCCTGTTTATCAATAGTGTTGGAAAAACTTGTCAATAATCAACTGACTGGCTTTCTTGATGTCTATAGTATTCTCTCTGGTATGCAATCTGGTTTCCGCTCAGGTTATGGATGTGTTACTGCAACCTTAACGGTCCTCAATAATGTCACCATTGCCCTTGATTCTAAGCAATATTGTGCTGCTATTTTTATTGACTTGGCCAAAGCTTTTGATACGGTAGACCATTCCATTCTTCTGGGCCGGCTAAGGAGTATTGGTGTCTGAGGGGTCTTTGGCCTCGTTTGCTAACTACCTCTCTCAAAGAGTGCAGTTTATAAAGTCCGAAAATCTGCTGTCTCAGCCACTGCCTGTCACCAAGGGAAACACAATTCATAGATCAGCAGGTAAGGGTGCTCTCGAGCGGCTAGATGTGCTTTACCATTTGGCCATCAGATTTGCCGCCAACGCTCCTTATAGGACGCATAACTGCATTCTTTACTCCTCTGTAAACTGGTCCTCTCTGTATATCTGTCACAAGACCCACTGGTTGATACGTATTTATAAAACCCTCTTAGGCCTCACTCCCCCCTATCTGAGATATCTACTGCAGCCCTCATCCTCCACATACAACACCCGTTCCGCCAGTCACATTCTGTTAAAGGTCCCCAAAGCATACATCCCTCAGTCGCTCCTCTTTTCAGTTCGCTGCAGCTAGCGACTGGAACGAGCTGCAACAAACACTCAAACTGGACAGTTTTATCTCAAGCTCTTCATTCAGACTCAATCATGGACAATCTTACTGCCAGTTGTGGCTGCTCTGTGTGATGTATTGGTGTCTCTACCTTCTTGCCCTTTGTGCTGTTGTCTGTGCCCAATAACGTTTGTACCATGTTTTGTGCCACTACCATGTTGTGTTGCTACGATGTTGTTGTCGTGTTGTGTTGCTACCATGCTGTGTTGTCATGTGTTGCTGCCTTGCTATATTGTTGTTTTAGGTCTCTTTATGTAGTGTTGTGTTGTCGCTCTTGTTGTGATGTGTGTTTCGTCCTATATGTATATTGTATTTATTTATTTGAATCCCAGGCCCCCCGTCCCTGCAGGAGAGGCCTTTTGGTAGGTCTTCGTTGTAAATGAGAATTTGTTCTTAACTGACCTGTCTAGTTAAATAAAGGTTCAATAAAACAACCAATCCAAAGCATCCTCAAAGAACCACTGGAGGATGTGAGGTCCTTCACCTACCTGGGCAAGATGGGTTAGTCAGGTGGGCAAGATGGGTTAGTCAGGTGGGCAAGATGGGTTAGTCAGGTAGGCAAGATGGGTTAGTCAGGTAGGCAAGATGGCAAAGATGGGTTAGTCTGTGGAAATCTGAGTGATGGAATTAAGATTAGAGTGATTGGTTGATTGGCTGATAAACTTGGAATCCAGTATGATTAGGAAATAAACATTATATATTGAATTGTAATGTTTTGCAGTAATGGTATTTGATAGAGTCCAATTCTATCTGCTAATTTCATAGCTGATCCAACCCCCCTACCTTCTTAGAACAGCAATAAACTGTGGGGTGATCTTTCTACCACTAGGTGTTGCTGTATTTCAACAGCCGTAGGGGCTATTTGTGTAAGGGTGAACAGGAGGGGCAGATTGGACATGCATGTTTCATCTATTAACTAGAGGGGACTAGCTACAAAAAAAACACACACCCGGGGCTGTACTATGTTCAGCATGCTGTTACATGGGATGGGAGCGTGGAGTAGCAACAATAGGGGTTATGTAGCTACTTGTATTGCTGCTCACACATAAACCCCCCCCCCCCCTCCCCTCCCCCCCCACACACCTGTGTTTTCACTAGGGTCAGCAACGGCTACATTGACCCACTTGGACAGCTCTGGCATCATGGCAGCAGCTGGGTATTGTAGGTAATTACTCAGGCCTGTCTGTAAGGTTGGCACTGTCTCCATGGGCTCCGTACAGTCTGCTGAAGTGAAGAGTAACACAGGGCAGGCAAGTAGGGAACTATCCCCCATCCCTCTTCCCTCCCCTGATGCCTGCCCTGTGTTGTGGGGGCAAACATGTCTTTGTCCAGTTGACAGTAGCCATGACGCATCAAGGATGTTAGTTACTCCCCCCCTTGCCCTCCTCCCCTCCCATGTGTAAGAGGGCACAGGCTCGTCCAGTTTGCCGCAATGCTCTGTGGGTAATTGCTCATGGGGCAGGTCTGGGATCAGCTGCGCTGGGCTCATGGAATCCAGCTCTGTGCTCCGATTGTACACCCCAGAGAGGGAACAGAAGGGGGCCACTGGCTGACATTCAACGCATCGATTCACACACACAGACACACATGCACGCGCACAAAAGTGTACATATGTATACACACGTACAAATGCACTCATACGTTCGCACACGACAGTGTTTCTATAGTGTTTATGTAGCGTTGATACATCCCATGTTTTAACTACAACTGTGTGCATGAGTATACAGTATTTTTCTCCACCCTGTGGAGTATTTCCCACGTCTCCCTTGCATGCCTCCACCCCCCTGCGCACTAGAAGTGAAGCCCACACAACACATTGTGGGGTTCCTAGTGAGTGGCCCTGAGATGGGGAGGCATGCAAAGGAGGCGTGGGAAATACTCCACAGGGTGGACCCAATCCCATCGCCCCAAACCTGTCCCTCCCACCCCCTGCCCCCTCAGGTCTACCTCTCAAGTACACTGTGCCGTCTCCTTCCCAGCACCATCCTCTGTGACTTGTAAGGCCTCTCCGGGATTGACCTCTGACCTCTCTTTCAGGCCTGAGAGAGAGAGGGGGGGGGGGCATCGGACTGGAAGGAACAAGTCCAAGGATGATGTGTGTGACCACAGCACCTGGTCTCTCCCCCTCTGCTCTGAGAGCAGGGGTAGCCTACACACTGTGTGCAGAGATAATGATAAGAATGATCCAAATCATGTATTTGCTGGAGTGTACAAAAATAAGTAAACATGAAAATGGCTGTCTAGCAATGAGCAACAACCACATGGAGGCATGGACACACATACTGTCATCGTAGCATCCCACCTATTCTGGTTTGAGAAAAAAATGATTTTGTCGTCACTGCCTGCTCCTTAACCCTCCCTTAACCTCACACTGTTCTTCCTATGGTCTTAATCCTAATTGTAGATGACATTGTGTGTGTGTGTGTTGTGTGTTTGTGTGTGAGAGAGGGGGAGGGTAGGACTAATAGGGAGAAAGAGAGCGAAAACAAGAGAGCTATAGCGTTAAAAACCTGCAGATTCTACCACATCTTGGCTGGAGGACACTAGCGAATCACATGGACCCAAAGGAATGGAGGCTAAACATATCAATTATACTAAAATAAGTGTTACCATAATCCACAGACAAATTAGTGGGCATGCACAAATATTTGGACCAAACTACAACACTTGCCACTTGCCTTGTGTGTGTGTGACACAGAGAGAGAGGGAGAGAGTGTGTGAGAGAGAGAATGTGTGTGTGTGTGTGTGTGTGTGTGTGTGTCTCTCTCTCTCAGGGATGGACGCTAATAGCTCGCCTCAGGCCACAATTTAACTCAGTCTAACAAGGTTTTCCCCAAAGTGGCCCCAGGGGCATCTTTAGCAAAGAGCCAAATTGATCACAAAGACAATCAAAGTGTTCGCTTCACCTGCACTCTCTCTTTCCCTCTCTCTCACAGACACACAATATCAGTATTTTATGAAAATTAATATGAAGGCACTGCTTAAAACAAAGAGGCTATAATGAAATGACTTTTTTTTAATAAAGGACACTATTCTGAGCACTGAGGTTAGAGAAGACCTGGGTTAAAATACTATTTGAAATCTTTCAAATACGTTGAGCGTTTGCTTTAGCCTGTCTGGAGTACCAGATGGGCAGGGTTTATAATTGTGGGAGCTACCAGCAGGTCAGTACCAGCAGATCTGGTACTGAGGTTCAAGATGAAGCGCAGCTCACAAGAGAGAAATAGAACCGATGATGCCCTGGAGAATCTCCTCAATGAGATTAGCTACTGACGCTAACACAGGCTAATCTTTGCCACTCACAAAACACTAACCCCTATTAGAAGCTCACCCGTATAGTTGACACAGTAAGTGCTATAGGTATGCTACCACAAACTTTCTTCTATGGAATACGATGGTGGGCAATACCTTTTTACAGCATCTAATTGAGTTGTAGAATACATGCTAAATGCATAATATAAAATAGTCTTCAGAAAAGACCTTTAGGTAACTAAAAATGAGTTGCATCCCATGGTAGCCATGGTCACCTTCTATAGGACGCTATATTAAGTGCACAGAAATTTCACCTAGTTTCCTCCCAGAACATAGTAAAGACTGGAATGTAACAGGGACATATAGCAACACTACGGCGTGTTCAGAAAGTATTCACATCCCTTGACTTTTTCCACATTTTGTTGGGTTACAGTCTGAATTTAAAATGGATTAAATTGCAATTTTGTGTCACAATACACTATAATGTCAAATTGGAATCATGTTTTTATAAATGTTTACAAATGACTTACAAATAGAAAGTTGGAATGTATTGAGTCAATAAGTATTCAACCCTGTTGTTATGTCAAGCCTGAATAAGTTCAGGAGTAAAAATGTGTGCAATAATAGTGTTTAACATGATTTTTAAATGACTACTACGTCTCTGTACCCCACAAATACAATTATCTGTAAAATGCTGAATAGAAAGTCTTATGTTTGGGGCAAACACATCACTGAGTACCACTCATTTTCAAGCATGGTGGTGGCAGCAACATGTTATGGGTATGCTTGTCATCGGCAATGACTAGGGAGTTTTTTAGGATAAAAGGAAATGTAATAGAGCTAAGCACAGGCAAAATCCTAGAGAAAAACCTTGTTCAGTCTGCTTTCCAACAGACACTGGGAGACAAATTCACCTTTCAGCAGGACAATAACCTAAAACACCAGGCCAATTATACACTGGTTGCTTACCAAGATGACATTGAATGTTACTGAGTGGCCTAGTTACAGTTTTGACTTAAATCGTCTTGAGAATCTATGGCAAGACATGAAAATGGCTGTCTAGCAATGATCAACAACCATCTTGATAGACCTAAGGAATAATGGGCAAATACTGTACAACCCAGGTGTGCAAAGCTCTTAGAGACTTACCCAGAAATAATCACAGCTGTAATAACTGACAAAGGTGATTCAAACATGTATTGACTCAGGGGGTTGAATACTTATCTAATCAAGATATATTCGTGTTTTATTTTCCATTAATAATCATTTTTAAAAATGTGAGAATGGTGGAGGCTACTGTAATGCCTCTAGAAAGTACAGCTAAGGGTTCTGCCTGACTTCACACTGTGTCCAAGAAATTGTATTAACTGTATTAGCTGTTTATTAGCTGTCCTTGTTGAATTGTTAAGTAAGACACCGGATAGACGCACACACACACACAGATGGTGAATTACACACACACACAGATGGTGAATTGCACACATCCAGAAAGCTGAATTAACCGCTCACATGATCTGACTGTCTTTATCTTTATCTTTTCCTTTCTCCCTCCTTCTCCCTTTCCCTCCCCTCTCTCTCTCCCATCTCTCTTTCCCTCTCCCATCTCTCTTTCTTCCTTGCCCGTTCTTGTATCCACGTGACTCACGTCATGATGACTACCACCCACAATAGACACGTCTAGTTACTACTGAACAAAAGTGAGCTGATGAGATCAAAGTTCAATCCCATAGTGCACCACATCACACTCCACCAGACTAGCAGGGTGCCTCTGCTTCCACCACCAGCCAGTGTATGGATACACTGCATAACTGAGAGAAACTTCCAGTGTGTTTAACAAGGACATACTAAAGAGAGAAAGGCTGCTTCTTTAACTCAGGGTCAGGCAGCACTGGGGCGATTGCAAGAGATCCCTCACAGCCAATATAAACTAGATGCAATGTACTGCTAGTGTGTGTCACACACACACACACACACACACACACACACACACACACACACACACACACACACACCATCCCTCTCAGCGGGGTATCACATACAATCCCTCAGACACTGAGGAATAAAATGAACACGGAGCAGTCGCTAAGTAAGCGCGCTTGGATGCCACCCTCACGCTCAGAACCACTGGGACCACACACTGATAGAGAAGCACGGTCTACAGGCTGCTGTTAACAACATTATCTCAAACACACTGATAAGTCAAACATGCAACAGCAGGCACACACACACACAAGCTCCCTTAATTTGAGTTGAGAGCACAAGTGATGGAAAAGCAGACCGGTCGAGTGAGGAGAGACAGGGACACAGGGTTAGAGCAAGCGCAGTGGTGTAAAGTAACTAAGTAGAATGTCTTTGAAGTACTACTTAAGTGATCTTTTGGACTATCTATATTTTACTATTTTTTGACAGCTTTTGCGCCACTACATTCCAAAAGAAAAGATGTACTTTTTACTCCCATACATTTTCACTGACACCCAAAAGCACTTGTTACATTTTGATTGCTCAGACAGGACAGCAAAATGGTCCAATTCACGCACCATCAATATAACAAGTTGTCATCCCTTACTGCCTCTGATCTGGCAGACACACTAAACACAAATACTGTGTTTGTAAAATATGTCAGTGTTGGAGTGTGCCTGACTGTCCATAATTTTTTTTTAAATAAATCGGTCCGTCTGCTTTGCTTAATAGCAGGAATTTTATGAAGCTTTTACTGTTACTTTGGAATTTTACTCAAGTATGACGGTTGAGTACTTTTCCACCACTGTACTTTGGTATATTTAAAACCAGAGACTTCTAGAACTTTACTCAAGTAGTATTTTACTGGGTTACTTTCACTTTTACTTGAGTCATTTTCTATTAAGGTATATTTTCTTTACTTTTACTCAAGTATGACAGTTGAATACTTTTCCACCACTGACCAAGAGACAGAGGGGATCGAGGAAGACAGGAACACAGTTACAGAGAGATAGGCTATACATACTGTAGTCATACGTGGATGAATTGGGTGCAGTGCGTGTGTGTGTGGTTGTGTGTGTATGTGTGTGTGAGTAATGGTGCAACACCTCAGTGTGGAGGATTAGCTCTCCCGACCCAGGCTTTGAGTAATCTTTCCCCTAGTTACATAACACTGGGCCATTAGTCAGTAACACGCACACACACACATATATACATACACATACATACTGTGCACATACAAACGATGAGTATATTTTCCTCTATACTGTTTCCTCACACCAACTAAGGTGTTGCCTGCTCCTTCCCCACAATGAATGCTACCCAGTGAAATCAAGTTTTATGTTCCTAATTATGACAATATAGAGAATGCTGTTCAAGCTGTGGGTAATGTTGATGAGGAGATGAGATAGATCGTGTAATGTGATAAATGATTTGGAGTAGATTATGTAAATTAAACTGTGCACCACAGTATAGATTATGCTGTGGATTGCTTCCGTAGACCTTCAGGAAGCATCGATCCCCTGATAACGCCGGGATTGGCTGATCAATGCAGATGCCCTCAAATTATATTGGCATTGGGACCTCATGCATGGCATTGTGGCTATTTGTGTTTTACAGGCCAGAGTTGAGAACAGAGTGGGTGTATGTGTTTGTGTGCATTTGTGTGTGTGTGCTCACGAAAGAGAAGGAGAGAGAGAGAGAGAGAGAGAGAGAGAGAGAGAGAGAGAGAGAGAGAGAGAGAGAGAGAGAGAGAGAGAAAGAGAGAGAGAGAGAGAAAGAGAGAAGAGGAAGATGTAGAGAGAGAGAGAGAGAGACGATGGCGTGTGGGGTCTTCTGTGGTGCTGTCTGTAGATTATGGAGTGTGTTGCCGTCTCACATCTACCCACCACACCCCCTTTGTCACCCCTCTCTCTCTCTCATTCTGTATTTTCCAATAGAGAGGAAGTGTTGGAGATTGTGATTGACACCTTTCACTCACAGAGAGGATCACATAGACCACACCCAACCCCATGACCCATCCCCCTCCTGCTCTAGACTGAACTCAGTGACCTATACCGTCTATGGGAGGGTTCGCCTGTGTGAAAATGGCATTGCATTGCAGTAGTGTGTCATCGTGTATCTGTGTGTGTGTCTGTTGGAATGCATTTGTGCATGTACACACATGCATACATATACATATTATTACATTGTGTGTTTGGTCACCTGTGTTAGGCTTATGCATGTATGCATATCTGTGAGCATGCGTGTGTGAGCATGTGTGTTTGCATGTGATGTGCGCATGTGTGGTGGCATCATACTATTATACTGAAGGTGTATTTTGTGGGTTACTGTGGATGAGGGTGAGAGTGTACAGTAAGTGTAGGTGTAAAGGTACACCTGGTTCCAGAAGCCCCCTGGGCCAAACATAATCAAACAGAAAGAAATGAACCCATCTGCAAATATCTTCAATTCGAAAGGAATTCAATTTGCGAAATAAAAAGTAGGGTGTTCATGATTAGAATAGGCTTATAGCCCTCAACAAAATGGCTTTAAATGGTTTAATTGGCAATGAAAATGTATGGGGAGGTTGAACTTGGGAAACAAAATGCTTGGACCCCAACCATTAAATCCAAATTAAAATAGCAACAATTAATCAAGAGCACGTAAAAAATATTTGACCCTGAGCGCATTCTTTTTGTATGTGTTTCGGGTGCATCAGGTCATAACTATTTTCAGAACGTTTCCTTCTTGTCATTGGATAACTGCTTGTCATTAAATAACGGAAATTGAACAGTATCAAAACGAGAAACTTTTCTCTTTTTCACCACAGCATTTTCTCCCTCCCCTGGTTGGTTTTGGTTATCGTTCTAGTATAGGCTACACCATCGTCCGCCGGGACAGGAGGTTTGACAATTGCTAAATGATAATTAAACAAGGCATATGAGGGGGGCTCTATTTTTCATAACCTCGTGGATGTGATTGCATTTCTCTGTGAGCAGTGCAGACTCCACAGGCTGCGAAGGTTGGGAGAGGGGCCGCGTGGCGCACTGATTTAATTCTATCTGACAAACCCTTTGGGGCGTTCAGCAGGATAGACGGAGAGAGAAAGACAGGAGGACAGAGAGAGACGCTTCGGGCCCTCTTCTACCCACCACAGCTATGAAGCCGGATATTTCGGCATCCCCCCAAGAAGCCCATGCACTAGTGGTCGCAAGGCCCAATAAAGTGTGAGTGTAGGCTACAGTTATTGCAAGGCGGGCGGGGAGAGACGAGTTAAGTCATTTGCGCGCGCGAGAGAGAGCGAGAGCGAGATAGATGTCCTCCCCAAAGTTCTCGTCCTCTTTTTCCCCCAGGGTTATAAGAGAAGGCCTGCTAAATTGCTAATCGCAGAGGCAAACAGAGGTGTATTTGAATCCTTTTAATGTTGCTTGATTTTCAAAGCCAAATAGTAATAGCATTGGACACAATAATATTAATGTAAAAATAGGAAAATACTGTTAATTAACATCACAGAATATTGTTGCACTTTGAAAAAATATTCATTAATATCGTCTAATGGGCTTAGAATAATCATAATTACTATTTGAATGTTGTTTATTTTAAGAGTAATTTCTGTACTGGGCATGTTGTATATTTAATGATGACCAACTCAAATTAAGCTCGCCATTGATAATCTATGTTTAATGTTAATATTGCCCATAATTCAGTACAGTTTAGTTTAACTACACTTTATTCATATCAACACAATGGCGTTTTTGTATCATTTGTCATAGGTCTACACACCTACAACGAAGGAATGAGAATGCAGCCTGGAACAACAGACGCTATAGACTACCTCTAAGACTAGACTACCTCTAAGTGAGGCCCTCACCTGTCTTTCATTGAACGAACTGGTTACTTTATTTATACTTTTACACTATCATAATAGTTCTTGTAGGCTTATTTTCGTCACGGGTTTCCTATTAAGTGATGATTGTTATTTTACAATTCACAAGGTAGCCTATAGGCTAGTGATCATACAAATTAATAACACTAGACCTACGCAATTTGACAACAATTGGTCATCACGGAAATGTTCATTTTCAATAATTGGACCGAACAGCATTGCCACTATGTTTTGTTAGTCTGACATCATTTGTATGAGTAAATGGTAAAATAGGTCTACTATTCAGCATTGAAGGCCTTGGATCCAAAGCGCATGATTGTAAGGGGAGAAAGAGGGAAAAAGAGAGAGCTGTGGGTTGAACTTCCGTCTCGAGGACATGGGGACCTTACCCTCTCTCTCTGTGTGTGTGTGTGTGTGTGTGTGTGTGTGTGGACGTGGGGGGCACTAATGTTGCATTTCGATGCTTATGGAGCGGTGCAGCGCTTGACTGATGGATATGGGTTAGTAGAGCGTACTCCCAACACAGAACCTCCTTGCTTGGCCCTATATCACCAGGAAGGTATGTAGGACACAGCCTATACATGGACAACAAGCTTATATTTGGGGTTCTGATGGGGTACGAGAGTTGAACGAAGCTCATGAGGCATGTCTAACTTGTATTCCTCAAGAATTAATGGGTACATATAATTTCTAAGTCCAAAAATGGATGCTGCAACTGCAGATTGCCCTTTAAAGAAACAAAATGTATTTGCATTTTTTTTTGTCCAGAGAGCAAACATGTATAAGACTGTGTGTCCTGCAGCCCATGGTGCTATAGGGCCAAGCTTGCAGGTTCTGTGTTCCAACGTGTCATGTGCTCTACTAAACCATTTACATTTATCCAGTCCCATCCCTCAGCTTTTTGCCGAAACAGGGGTGGGAAAGGCTTTGTTATTGTTTCAACTGCGAATTGCCGCTTTAAATCGTCAGTGGCAATAGTTTACGGAAATAGTTTACGGCAATAGCAAATTATGTTCTTCGTGAAGATGATCTCTATTCAGGCACTCCATTCAGCCAGAGCATCTGAAGTCTTGACGCTCCTCCAAACTAAATAGTGTTGCGTTAACTCAAGAGTTAACTCCAACACTGGGACTTATACAAGGTGTTTAAAGGGCCATACATGGACGTCTCATGGAGAACCACACGCACACGCACACACACAGTATAAAGATCCGAATAGGTTACTGAATAGTGAGACTAAATGGCAATTGTATTGTCAAGCTGGGGCTAATAGTGACTGAGGCATGAGCAAGTTGGGATAAAAAAAACTTCCCTAGTAAAGTTCACACAGCGCACATACAACAGAACTATAGTACAGAATGAATGTGGGGAATACCAGTGATGTGAGTGGGTAGATGCGCCTGCTATTTAAATGAGCTGTCAAAATCAGTCGGATCCTTACCTCGCATGGTGGTGTTTGTGCGACTCTCTTCCGAATGCAGCAGTCATGAAGAAACAAACATAAATACTTTTATAAAGCTAAATCCCCGGGCAAAAACAAAACAACGTTAATGTTTGCCGTCGTCCACGTTCATTCGGGGAGTGTTGTTTCTGCGCAAAAGCATTCCAGACCAGAACAGGCTCGTGCTTGTTGACGCGCTGGGCAGAGCGGAGCAGAGAGACCGGCGGTGGAGTGTGGAGAGGTGGTCAGACGGTTTTGAGTGTCGTCCGCTCAGCGAGCATGCGGCTTTTCACATGACATCTGCGCCTGAACATCTACGGGAGGTTTTCACTGTTTCCCCCGGCGGAGGGGAGAGCGCTAGAGAGGTTTAGAGGAGCAGGGATTGGACTAGCACTTTCTGCTCCTCCCACTCTCGACGTCCCCAATAATGAGCCAGTGTAGTAGCCAATGGCATACTGTGGGCCCTAATCCAGCACGTACCTTCATAACAGTGAGGATACTTTCGTTATATCGTCCTCCCTAATATGGTGTTTACTAACAGTTAGTTAGCCTACAATAACACATCATCCAACCATTTAACAACCATATTTCTACAACATTTTATAGACTAAAGAGGAGCGTTTGAGTTCAGGCTGTGCATGCCCACATCGTCAATAATCTTTAGAGTTCACTATGGAAAGGGGTCAGAATCACACGTTTCTTTCATTTCACAGACAATTTACAGTCAAAGAAATGATTTTGTAATGTACAGGCAGGCCTTAACCTCTCACACTTAGTTAGATTAGGCTACATCAGTTAGACTAGCACATTTTGAAATCATTTAGAATCGGGATTTGAAAAATGGTTGAATCTAAATAGTTTATTGGTTACATGGTTCAACACTCTCCCTGGTAAATATTTAATATATTGGATGTTAAACACTGTAATGGCTGTGGATTGAATAGTTAAAGAGAACCACTGAAAAAATATGGATACCAGCACTATATATATATATTGAAATACTAAATGTTTATCAGTTCAATTGAGCTGTTTAAATGCTTATGTGTCACTGAGAGGATACAGGCTCAAATGATATTACACACGTCTAATGTTTCTTCTCTACTGCACATAAAGCATTTCCCAATGCATATTTCCAGGGTGAGGGCGTTTATTTACAGTGCAGTCGCTGGAGAACTATCCGCTATGTGCGGAACACGTACAAAACAAAATAACAAAACAGGACAATTCAAAAACAGGAAATCTAAACTGGGGATAACGGTAAATCGTAGTAGAGTACTCAAAACAACCAGGCCTCAAGTACTCCTGAAACTGTCGGCACGCCAACTTTTACCTGTCTGATCAGGACAGAAATGAAGGAGCTTACTTTTTCAACATGGCCTTCAAACCTGGACCATAGCCTGCCATTATTTACAAATCCTTAATCAGTGTCGTGAAATAAAAATCATATGCGCATTTTCCTACCAGAGATGTTTCCCTCAAATTGACTAGTTGTGTAATAAAAGTGTGGATATCGTCTATATGGTGAGATTAGCATGGACAAAAGAGCAACACTATTTTTATATCTCAAACGGCAGCCAAGCAACGATGATCCATGTCACCAGAATAAGACCCTCGATATTTATTGGAAAGAAGCATCAAGCTCATCGCCTTACTCTTTCACCACCCTGTAAAGTTCATCATCATTTGTATCATCTGTAGCCTAATAAACTGCATGCTTTCCCAACGAGTCGTAGTTGGAGGACCACACAACATATTGTGACTTGAATTTTACTTTGATAAGATGGTTAATACCGTACAGTATATCAATATTTGTACACAAAATCGCTTCCACTGACATTTCTCGCATAATACATTTTACCGACACAAAAAGATCCCACCTTGTCTAGCGTATTTTGTTTTGCCGACATCTGGAAAGTTTACTGTCAATTTGCTGTTTCAATCAGGCCTGTCTTGACATTTTTCTCAGTACTTTACTCACATAAAAAGGTTGTATGGAAACCTGGTTTGTGACTGACATAACAAGAGGGAAACTGCTGATGCCCAACCACATTTTGAAATTGCACTTCGTGTAGTTTACTAATCTAATACTCAACAGTAAGTTGAGACCCAACTGAGTTGTTAAAAAAACAAAACAAAAAACCTTGGGGCTGGGGCCCGGGGCCCTGGGCAACCGCCTATGCCACTTATGCACATGGCCCTCCCTGATTCTTCTTCTACCTACAATGACCACTAGCCTGCTACTACTACTACTACTACTACTACTACTACTACTACTACTACTACTACTATACTACTACTACTACTACTTCTACGAGGCCTGCCACCACTATACGTTTCAATCTAAATAAAGGCACAATATTTACCCCTATGTCAAGAGGCCCCCACCGCCCCCCACCCACACACACACACACACACACACACACACACACACACACACACACACACACACAGACTGATTTCATTCAAATTAAGCCCAGTTTCTATGTGTGCCCCTGTATAATGAAGAGTGATTAAAGGTCAGGTGAGGTGATGATCATGGAGTTGTCCCATAGACTTTATTATGCCACTCTTACCCCAGCCTGACCAGCTCTAACCCCTGACCCCAGACTGACCCCACATGACTTCCTATTTCGTCTGGCGGCTCTGGCCTCCAGTTTCAGCATGCATTACAGAGACTGTACCTTGTCACTTATGGGACCATTACTGTCCTTACTGATATTTTAACACCACGCCTTGTTTTCATTCTGAGTAGCCCAGCTACGGTAGTTCATCTTGTATTTCATGGAGAATATTAGGCTCTTGATGGACATTTTTTGAGCACAGATGTGAGCAACTTTACATGCAAGGGTATATGTTGGTTTTTAAATGCAGGCTATAGCCTAAGAGGTCCCACTAAGCCTCTGTTTTCGTGGCGTCAGAGTGTTGGACCTGGCGAGGAGAAGAGAGAGAGAGAGAGAGAGTGAGTGAGAGAGATGGAAGGCAGGAGGGAGGGAGAGAGACAGAACGCCCCGAGCACATCTCCACTGACCTACATTTCATCCCTTGCTTTTTTCATCCATCCTTTTCTTCATCTCTCATTTCTCTCGTACCAACAGCTCCATAATTGTGATGTAATGACCAAAGCAAGCGTGACAAAAGCCTAGACTGGTCAAAGTGAGATGGTCCTGAAGACAGACAGACAGACAGACAGACAGACAGACAGACAGAGACAGACAGACAGACAGACAGACAGACAGACAGACCGACAGACAGACAGACAGACAGACAGACAGACAGACAGACAGAGACAGACAGACAGAGAGAGAGAGAGAGAAAGAGAGAGAGAGAGAGAGAGAGAGAGAGAGAGAGAGAGAGAGAGAGAGAAGAGAAGGGAAGAAAGAGAAGAGTGAGCTGTGTCAAAATACAAAAGCTTTTCCATTTTGTTCAGGCAATAAAACCGGTCCTCATATGATCTTTGTGTGCAGTGATCTTAATGACATACAGTAGCGCAAGCATGAGCCACTGAGCACTAAGGATCCATTAAGCAGGATTACCTCTCAAACTGATGCCTTATCAACGGAGAGAAGACCTATTGATGACATGGAACTGAAATCATTGTTCCTTGAGAAGGGAAAAAATCAAGTTAAGTTAAAAAAGAGAGGATACATTGTTCTGTCGGTGGAGGTTTCTCTAGATATGTAATGGAAGATAAACCTCCATAGAAATAATATTAATAGGCTTATCAAAAATCCTCCTTGTAAATACTATTGCCGGTATACTAAATGTGTAATTCTGAATTGAAGAAGTCAGATGCCATATGGTGTCTAAGCCAACAAGCTCTCTGAAAATGATTTAGACATTCACCCAAATTTCGAAGTTGTTCCAAACGTCACATTTCAAAGTGTTTAAGGTTAAGTTTAGGCATTAACTCAGAAATCTTAAGGTTAGGCAAGAACTCTGAATGGTTCATGTTAAGGGTTAAGGTTTGCGATAGGCTTTAAACAAAAATCTCAAAAACAATTCTCAATGTCTGGATTTGAACATGTGATCTTTGGCATCAGAGACAGATGTCTAAACCCAACTATCGCCCCCATCGCCCTAGTAAAACTCAAACTACTTGAAGGTAACAGCGCTCACGGTTGCTCCTAGTGGCTGGTTTCCACGTCATCTCCCGACCGCATCAGACATAGATGGACGTCGAATACTGACTTGTATCATGAGTGACCTGGCTGGTCTAAGCAGAGTGAGAAAGGAACAGACCTGGCCATGCCCAAGGGCTTAGCATAGAGAAAGCACTGAAAAGCACTCAGACCAGAGAGAGAATCCAAGGTCCCTCTCTCTCTCTGTCCGTCTGTCTGTCCGCCTGTCTATCTCTGCTTGATTCAGTACTCCTGCTTTGCTTTACCTTCTCGGGATTATTATTCTGTGTGTGTGTGTGTGTGTATGTGTGTGTGTGTGTGTGTGTGTGTGTGTATTTCTATCCCAACCCATCACATCCTCCAATTCTGGCATCCTGAAGTGGATGTCAGTGAACCTGGACTTTTCTTTCCTATCCGTCAGGAAATTTGTGCCACATACAGTTCTTATTTCAACACACAAGCAACCGCCCACCTAAACACACACACATGCACCACATAATTAAAGAGGACATTGGGAGGACTGTTGTGTGTGAGCAGGAACAGGAGAGAATAAGCAATAAGATTGTGTTCCGTAGAGAAAGTACAAGATGTGATAGTACTTTTATTGGGGTAAAACTCATTCATACAACTCTGTCCTGCCCTTGAGTCGACCATCAGGAAGTTAACTTACATATAATTAGATAAGTTTCCTCCTGAAAATAATAAATTAGGCCAGGGGTCTCTGAGGATTCCCCCTCTCGTCTCAATCGACATGTAAAACGTTGCCTTTTATTTTCTCACGAAACAAGCAGGTGATTTTCACTCTATGAACATGTGTGTGTGGGGGGGGGGCGTGCATGTGTAAATCTGTGTGAGGGAACATTTGTGTCTGTGTGCATAAATGGGTGTCTGTTTGATATTATCCACCTTGAACTTTCTGAGTTGAAATGAAGGGGTTACCCCCGTGCTTCACAATCATTTACCCAACTGTGATATGACATTGACAAAGGTGTCAAAGTAGAGAGAGAGAGAGAGAATGGGAGAGAGAGGGAGAGGGGTAAGGGAGAGAGAGAGAGATTGAAAATACACTTGAGAAATTTGCAGAGACATACCACAAGTGACATAGGCAATTTCTGGAGAAAAATTACTTCATCATAATTTAAATCCCAAAAAGAATCGAAAGGAAAGCCCTAAAGGAGGAAGGCCGTGTCACCTTGAGAAGCATTTTAGGAAAAGTCAGCTCACACACACACACACACACACACACACACACACACACACACACACACACACACACACACACACACACACACACACACACAAACAAATTCACACGTAATCAAAATAAGCACAAGCAGTGTGCTGTTCATCATGTATGCTCTTCATTATATTTGTAATACGTGGAAAATCATATGAATATGATTGAATAATGAAAATGACTGTAGGATCTGATTCAAGGCACAGGCCTAATCCTATTCTTGTTGCACTCCAGTTACAGTATAAAGGCTGTGGTAACCAGCATCATATCATCAAAGCTTTATATAGAGTCAGTCAATCCGACAAAACAGGCCTATTTCCAACACTATACCTCACAGTACCAATCATCTGATTTAATTGGATTTCTGTATTATCCCTGTTTTTTTCCACCCAAAATCATTAAGATATTCAATCTCGTTTTACTTTGAGTCAGTCGTTTTTTTCCCCCGCTGTCCTTATTTTACTACACTTCGGAATATGACTGTATGGCCTGAGGCGCTCTTTGAAAATAATTTAGTCGTTGATTTTGTTCGGAGAGCTTAATAAACGTTGACGTTGAAATGGTGAGGAATAGCACTCAGAAGCCTAGAAGCTTTCATTTTCAGGGACTGTTGTCTGATATGTTCTGGATGGCTCTGGCAAGGGAGACAATACATACTGTTCTCAGATCAGTTTCTAAATGTTGAACACTTCATCAGAAATCAATAATAATGGTTGTCCCATCAGCCCTTATTGGAAAATATCCTTTATAGCAGCTATGAGTAACAAAAAGGACAAAGAACATTGGCTACAGTATAGAACCCCACAGTGGAGGTGTCATAATACCCATAAAACCTAGAGGTCAAACAGGGAAATGGTTCCAATATTTTCCCCACCATTAATGTTTTGTGTAGGCTTACCCTGGTGTGACATTTTGATAACTATGTAAATTTCTCTCGGACAACGTGACTTTTATCAATATATGTGGCTCTATTTACTCTCAGATTAAAAATGGCTAATTTAGCAAAACTACAAATCCCTGCAAGCTCCTGTACAACGGTCTAGGTATCCCCCTTTCCCCTTCCTTTCCCTTTCCTGCACATCATCTCGAGCTGACACCTTTGCTAACAGGTATTGTGTCAAATCAAGACTAGTACAAGACAGTTCACAGAATTGTCAATTTAAAGAAATGTTGCCATTACTTATTCATTACTACATTTAGCTAACATTAGACAGTTCATCCAGAGATTCTTACCTTTGCCTCGTTTCGGCAGTCTTGTCCAGATCATCATGGCATTTGTAGTTCTTTATGATAGCCACATTAGCAGGTAATTAAGTGTTTCATTTTCGAGGGGTAAATATATGCAAATATATTGATGAAAGTAATCTTGGCCGAGAGATTTACACGGTTATCAAAACGTCACGCCAGGGTAAGCCTACACGAAACACAGCCCTTATTTGAAGTGTTTCTATACAAATGAATGGTGGAAAAACAATTGGAACCATTTTCCTGTTTGACCGCTAGGTTTTATGGGTATTATGACTCATACTGTGGTGCTCTATTACCTTTTCAGATGATTCGGTCTCCAATAGTAATGTTTGCTATGACTGCGTAAATGTCATTAAAAGGTTAACTTCTTCACAGTTTTTCTTTTGGTAATAGCAGGAATTTCCACCATGTATTTATCTTATTTTCTTAAGGCATTTATGGCCTGTCACTGTGTTACGTCTATACCTGGAATGACAAGATCCCTATTGTCGGAATGATAACACAGCACTTTATCAAATCCTGTCCACCGCTAACCGTTACCCTTAGACTTCTGCCCTATCAGAGGGATGCTTGGCCAGAAGCTTTTACAGGGGACCAATAGATCCTCTTACTCTCTGTTCCACAGCACTAAGCACTTTAATCTGGAGATAGTGACTGTATGGATGTGGGGGAGTGGGCATGGGTAGAAGAGCAGGGGCTCATGTTTTGAACCCCTCACTCGCCCCCTCCTCTTTAATCCCAAGTCTAGCATGAGGATTAGAAGGCAGTGTCCCTCACCACTGTTTGACAGAGAGCAGCGTTTCTTATGGCACATCTATAAGATTACGCCGATAAGCAGTTTACCCTCCCCGCATGTGAGAATATTACAGTCAGCACGAGGCCAATGACTTTATGTGCAATCAGAGCATCCCTCCATACATCCACCATGTATGATCAGGGCCTGGTATGTCTACAGCTGTGTGTGTGTGTGTGTGTACTGTATGTATGTGTGTTTGTATCCAGGTGTGTCCATCAATGTGTCCCTATCACTCACCCTCTAGACTATAGAAACACACACACCCCGCCATGCTAATGCGACCATAACCTTTAACTGTTGGCGAATATTTGACATCTCTCTTTGTTTGGGGTGAGGTGTGTGCGTGTGTGTATGTGTGTGTTTCTGTTTGTTTAATAACGTTACCGGATTTTAGTGGAAAGAAAATAACCTCGTCATGATACAGTTGACTTACGTAATATACAGTATAGTAAGAATAATTTTCAAAATAGGCTAAATATAGTATATTCCCAAATCAGTCCAAAGTCATCAGCTCTCACTCTAAGCATGAGATCTGATTTTGAGTTTTGACCTCACCTAACTCTTGATGTTGGTTCATTTACAGTAAGTTGATTCATCTGACCACACTGATGATAAGTTCCTAAGTAAACACAGAGTAATAATGTTTTTGGGGGATTTGATTGCTAATGTGACAGTGTTGTCAAATGAGGAGGGGACGCATCGGGGATTACATTATATTTCTCTGGTATTACGTACGCTTTGATGAACATCTACTTAAGTTCTGCCTTATGTGCTGCTGTCTGGAACACACACACACAAAGCACCCTGTTCCATTCATACACACAAAGACCATTAGTACAGTCCAGCTGATCCTCTCAATACGAAGAAGAAAGGAGAGAAAAACATGTAAAGTCTTTGTCTTCCTCTGTCTGGCTCATTCTTTCTCTCGCTCAGAGTTGAAGGGATGGGAAAGAGAAAGTGGACAGATTTGTTCATTTTTAGTTTCTGGTTGAAGTGACAAACACTTTACTTTACATCGGCTATACTGTGCCGTTTCATAAAGGAATACAATGGAACCCCTACTCCACCACAAGTACGCTAGGACGTACACATTTTACATCTAAACGTTTGTTGTTGTCATTCGAGTTTTGTCGTGGCGAAACACAATTACAATTTGATCAAATGCAGTTGCTCATCATGTAGGTAATGTCAACTACGTTATAGACTTTGTTCAGAGTGTTTGAATAGTAGGATTTTAGGGTTTTTAGATACCATTACAAAATGATTGTTTCAACTTTCTCTAGGAATAATGCAGTAACACTTTACATGAAGTGTAATGTAATTGGAGGACTGGCTCTAAACTGCTTATTAAACTTTAGTTGAAAAGGTTGTTTCTCTCCATGCGGCTCGGCACAGGCACCACGTGACAGCAGCAAGTACAACTGCAAGTCTGATTGGCTTCTAATTTGAAGACATTCGAGTGAGCGTTAATATCAAAGTCACAAGATGTGCACAGTTTCAGTAGTGCACTGAGTGTTTGTTTACATTTGCATCAGAATTGAACAAACTATAAGTATGTCATGGCACATTACTTTGCTTTTGAGGGCAGTCTGAGATTCTGTGGATGTTTCAGATAAGTTGCTCCCTTTCGAGAGGTCGATTTGCGTTGGCCGATATTTATTTGGGCACTGTGCTTCTGGAAACCACAAAACCCGTGCCACGAATGCTCAACGCCATGCTTGTTCATGGAAATTGCAAGCGAAATCGATTATACTATCCAGGCAATAATGTTTATTGGGTTACGGTCATTTTTATCAAACAAAATGGCAGGAATTGATTTTAATACATTTCTGGAGTGAATCTAAACATTTATTGAAGCAACTATTTTATTTACATAGTCCACATGTGTACATGATTAATGATTTATTAATATTTTAAATCAAATCCAACTGTATTAGTCACATGCGCCAAATACAGCACCTTACAGTGAAATGCTTAACTTACGGGCCCCTAACCACAATACAGTTTCAAATAAATATGGATAAGAATAAGAGATAAAAGTAACAATTATTTATTAATATCAATGAATGCATGAGGAAATGATGTATAATGATTTACTAACAGTTTGGTAATGATAACAAGCTATTTAACAGTAGCATATTCTACAGGCAGACAATCAAACAAAGTATTTCCAAGGATGCAAATTGCAAGGGTTTGACATACAATACTGTATATTGACCATTTAGCTCTTGCCTTTACATATGACACATTTATGAAACTGGAGGTCGATGATATCTGCTAGCATTGCTCTAGCACTAGTTCAAATATTTTATTCAAACTTTTGTTTTTGGCATATTTTATTATGGCATTCAGTGACATTATGGTATACAGTGACATTATGGTATACAGTGACATTATGGTATACAGTGACATTATGGTATTCAGTGACATTATGGTATACAGTGACATTATGGTATACAGTGACATTATGGTATTCAGTGACATTATGGTATACAGTGACATTATGGTATTCAGTGACATTATGGTATACAGTGACATTATGGTATTCAGTGACATTATGGTATACAGTGACATTATGGTATACAGTGACATTATGGTATTCATGGTATGACATTATGGTATACAGTGACATTATGGTATTCAGTGACATTATGGTATACAGTGACATTATGGTATACAGTGACATTATGGTATTCAGTGACATTATGGTATACAGTGACATTATGGTATTCAGTGACATTATGGTATACAGTGACATTATGGTATTCAGTGACATTATGGTATACAGTGACATTATGGTATACAGTGACATTATGGTATTCAGTGACATTATGGTATACAGTGACATTATGGTATACAGTGACATTATGGTATACAGTGACATTATGGTATACAGTGACATTATGGTATTCAGGCCCCTTGACTTATTCCACATATGTTACGTTACAGCCTCATTATAAAATTGAATAAAAAAATTTCCCCCCCTTATTAATCGACACACAATACCCAACTGGTTTTGAGACGTTTTTGCTCATTTACTACAAAAAAAATGGAAATATTACATTTACATAAGTATTCAAACCCTTTGATCAGTACTTTTTTGAAGCACCTTTGGCAGCGATTACAGCCTCGAGTCTTCTTGAGTATGACGCTACAAGCTTGGCACACCTGTATTCGGGAAGTTTCTCCCATTCTTCTTTACCACTCAAGGACATTCAGTGACTTGTCCTGAAGCCACTCCTGCGTTGTCTTGGCTGTGTGCTTAGGGTCGTTGTCCTGTTGCAAGGTGAACCTTCGCCCCAGTCTGAGGTCCTGAGCGCTCTGGAGCAGGTTTTCATCAAGGATCTCTCTGTACATTGCTCCGTTCATTTTTGTCTCGATCCTGACTAGTCTCCCAGTCCCTGCCACTGAAAAACATCCTCACAGCATGATGCTGCCACCACCATGCTTCACCGTAGGGATGGTGCCAGGTTTCCTCCAGGTATAACGGTTGGCATTCAGGCCAAAGAGTTCAACCCTGGTTTCATCAGACCAGAGAATCTTGTTTCTCATGGTCTGGGAGTCTTTAAGTGCATTTTGGTAAACTCCAAGCGGGCTGTCATGTGCTTTTTACTGAGCAGTGGCTTCCGTCTGGCCACTCTACCATAAAGGCCTAATTGGTGGAGTGCTGCAGAGATGGCTGTCCTTCTGGAAGTTTCTCCCATCTCCACAGACGAGAATGAATGTCACTCTGACATTTATTCAGAAAGTCAGAGTGACCATTGGGTTCTTGGTCACCTCCCTGACCAAGGCCCTTCTCCCCCAATTGCTCAGTTTGGCCGGGCAGCCAGCTCAAGGAAGAGTCTTGGTGGTTCCAGACATCTTCCATTTAAGAATGATGGAGGTCACTGTGTTTTTGGGTACCTTCAATGCAATTCCTTCGACTTAATGGATTGGCTTTTGCTCTGACAGGCACTTTCAACCTTCAACTTTATTGAAGTGGACTCCAACAAAGTTGTAGAAACATCTCAAGGATGATCAATGGAAACAGGATACGCCTGAGCTCAATTTTGAATCTCATAGCAAAGGGTCTTATGTAAATAAGTTTATTTTTAATTTTAATTTTTTATACATTTGCAAACATTTCTAAAAACCTATTTTTAATTTGTCATTATGGGATATTGCCTGTAGATTGCTGACTAAATAGTTTTATTAAACCCATTTTAGAATAAGGCACATTCCACAAAATGTGGGGAAAGTATTTCTGAAGGAATTGTAGATACTCCAAGCTGTCTTCTCCTGGGATGTTTTTATTTCCTTTACTTACTTTCTTTTTTTGGGGGGGGGTTATGGGATAGTGAAAGATAAAGAAAAAAGTATTGCAGAGACATCATTCAGAATGGGATTCTGACGTAATATTTTTTGATTGGCGTGTTTTGAAGTGCTTTCTAACATGCTTCAGACATATTTTCATAATTAATTGTGGTCAAAGGCAAGTGATGACTCAGCAAAATGTGACAACCAATTTTCTCTGTAACAAAACAAAATATATTTAAAAAAAAAGTTGTTTGGGGGATCAACTACAAGCACAAGAAAGAGTGGAAATAAGGCCATGTAAGAATGGGTTAACTTCGCCTTTAACGATTTTTCTCTCATTTTGCTTCAGTGACTTCCATCTCTCCTCATACCCTGCCATCCCTTCCCCCTTTGGACCTCGTTCTGAATTATCCATACCAATATCTCTTCTTTCCTTCATCCCCCTCTTTCCTGTCCTCATGTCTACAGTACATCTCTCTCCCTCTCAGCCCGTCATCCCCATCTCACTTTACTCTCTCATCCTCTCTCTGCTCTCCCTCTCTCTCTCCCTCCCTCCCTCCCTCCCTCCCTCCCTCCCTCCCTCCCTCCCTCCCTCCATCTTTTTTTTTCTCTCTCTCTCACTCTCTGACTCCCTGTCTCTGTGCGGGTGTGCAGTGTTACTGTAGGATATAGGTCAGCGGGGCGGCTCGGCTGGCTCGTGTCTAGACTCAGCCTCAGTCTTGGGGGCATGCAGTCCCACAGTGAAGCACATTGACCAGCACAATCAGCAAAGCACAGAGGCACTCCAATGCACACTCCACTGTGTGTGTGTGTGTGTGACAGACATGAAACCTCACTTCCGAAACAGAAACAGGAGGGAGCACTAGGCACTCACGAAACAACCAAAACATTTGCACAAACACAAACAAACACATACACACTCACATACATAAGAACACATGTATGTATGCATGCATACATGCACAGACGCGCACACGCATGCACGCACGCACAGAGGGCAAGAGTGCTTGTTAGGAGGCCTCACGGCACAATGAGCATTACCAAAAATATTCACACCGTCTGTGATGAAGAAATGTACCCGGCGAAATGTCAGGAAAATGCCATTAGTTGATATTTACATGGGAGCCAATATAACTAAAGGCAGTCTTTAAATTTATATGAAATTCAAAGGATGCATCCATGCAAATATAGGTATTCATGAATATAAATTGTACATATAAGCATGCAGTATTTTCCATTTTCTTTGAATGGCAATAGAAATAAAACCCAGCTATTTAAAATAATGAATTGAAATCATCATGTCTACAGAACACATGTGCATAGTATACTGTCAGATAGTAGTATTGTAGGTGTGTGCGTGTGTGTCTGTGTGTGGGGGGGAGGCAGCTGTATGGCAATGGGGTGCTGCAGGGTGTAGGATGCTGTAGGGAAGGGTAAAGGGGGGCGAGGGAGAAGGGGCAGAGGGGGGAGCATGTGTGCGGGGCAATGATTCATTAAAGGGAATCTAGCCATGTAACCACCCCCATCATCCCCCTTTTCTCCCCTACTCCCTCCAAGTCTGTAGTCCAGATGTGATCCCCCATGTTTCCCTTGATAAGAGCAGATCACAGCTCTATCCACTACAACCATGAGTCACCAGCTGTCAGCTCACATTCTGATCTCTTCATTATTAGTGTGTGTGTACATGTTTTCCTGTCTTATCAGGACCAGAATATCCAGACAATTCACTAGAATGTCCTGACAAGTCACCAGAATGTCCTGAAAAGTCACCAAAATGTCCTGAAAAGTTACCAGAATGTCCTGACAAAGTAGGAAAAGAAGACCGTTTTTGAAAAGTCATGATTTTATGCTATTTTGGGTTTAAGGGTTAGGATTAGTGTTTGGGGTTAAGGTTAGGGGTTAGGGTTAAGGTTAGGGTTAGGTTTAGGGTTAATGTAAGAAGCTAGGGTATGGGCTTGGAGTTAAGGTTAGGTTTATGGTTAAGGTTAGGGAAAATGTAATTTTGAATGGGAATACATTTTTACTCCTCAAAAAGTATTGAAAAAATGGTGTGTGTGTGTGTGTGTGTGTTTGTATAACCGGTGGTTCCAATGAATATGAGAGGATGAACAGGAAATCTGAGAAGTAGGCAGATATTGCTTCCTCCTCGCGAACAAAAGAAGCATCAGCAAAGAGAAAAAAGGCTTTCTTATTTACCCCAAAGAATACAGTCTGTAACATGGAATCCTGTGTGCACGGCTTCCATCCATTGTTTTTCTTCATAAATGTTGAGAATATCTCACCCAGTAATCAAACCCGAGACACCTGGCTTATTGTGATGTTGGAGCTGATGGCAGGGTGCAGCCTAAACATCCCAACTCTACATTAGACTGGTGTCCTCAACCCCACTAGTCTCTCAGACCTGTTCTAAACACCACAGGTCAAATCAACATTTTCTAAAGAGTAGAGACCGGACGAGAGCACCCTGCAGCTATTTTGCACCACGTCTCTTTCCAAAAGGACATTTCATGATCTCAACGAGACTATAACCAGAATAAATGAAGGTTAAATAAAATAGAAATCGTAGAGGGCTTGGTAGAAGGATAAAGAGAGCAGAGAAAGAGCAGAGAGTGTGAAGGAGAGTTGGGCATGGCTGGCCTTCGCCTCAGAGCTGTTTTATTAGGCACACAGCTCTCTGCGTGGTGACTGGGGATGGCAGTGAGCACAGCTGTAAAGCAGCTAGACACATTAAGGACATGTCTCAAGTCCTCAGGCAGTAAAACCCAGTCGAGGAGATGAACAACCAGAGAACGAGGAAGGGAAATCTGAGGGGGGGGAGAAGGAAAGAAGGAAAGACAGGAAAATCTCAGTAAGACAAAAATGATTTTGTTACAAAAAAAGGTCCAGTTGCCAGGACTACAAATACAAATTCCATCGAGACACCCTTGCCCTAGAGTACACAAAAATACGATAAATACAGTACCAGTCAAAAGTTTGGACACACCATTTTCTACATTGTAGAATAATAGTGAAAGACAACAAAACTATGAAATAACACATATGGAATGTAGTAACCAAAAAAGTGCTAAACAAATCTAAATATACTTGAGATTTTTCAAAGTAGCCACCCTTTGCTTTGATGACAGCTTTGCACACGCTTGGAATTCTCTCAACCAGCTTCATGAGGTAGTCACCTGGAATGTATTTCAATTAACAGGTGTGCCTTGTTAAAAGTTAATTTGTGGAATTTACTTTCTTCTTAATGCTTTTGAGCCAGTCAGTTGTCTTGTAGGGGCCCTATTTGGTAAAAGACCAAGTCCATATTATGGCAAGAACAGCTCAAACAACCAAAGAGAAATGACAGTCCAGCATTATTTTAAGACATGAAGGTCAGTCAATTTGGACATTTTCAAGAACTTTGAAAGTTTCTTCAAGTGCAGTTGATTACGGGTCTCGTCCCGTGTAATAATCATAATCGCTGTCACGCTGGTATCATGGCTCGAGAGACAGACGCAGGAATGCGTAATAGTTTTTTTAATTTAGCCCAAATTACGGCGTGCCGTGTTAGCACGGGGATGAAGACCAAACAAACACTTACACAAAACACAGGTTTGAAACCCAAACAAAAGAGCGAGGAGTACCTCAAATAAATACACACGCACACAATGATTATCACACGGGACAAGACCCGTAATAATCTGTGCAATCCACAAGGGCACGAAAGCCCAAAACACACAGCACAGTTACTCACATGCACCAATGGACATTGTAACAATACTGGACAGCCCAATGGAAACCAAAGGGAACATATATACAATCAATGGGAATAGGGGACAGGTGTGCGTGATGAAAGTTCCGGAGGGATCACAGGAACTCAGTGCGGGTCGATCAGGACCCGATGCAGCTGCCGAAGTTGCGTCTAGCCGGACGGACCGGTAGCAGTGGCGTCGGACGGACCGGTAGCAGTGGCGCCGGACGGACCGGTAGCAGTGGCGTCGGACGGACCGGTAGCAGTGGCGCCGGACGGACCGGTAGCAGTGGCGTCGGATGGACCGGTAGCAGTGGCGCCGGACGGACCGGTAGCAGTGGTGTCGGACGGACCGGTAGCTGTGGCGTCGGACGGAACGGCAGTGGCGGTTTCGGACGGACCGGTAGCTGTGGCGTCGGACGGAACGGTAGTGGCGGTTTCGGACGGGCCAGTTGTAGTGGCTGAAGTTACATCGTCAGACGGACACGTTCTCTCCATTCCAGTCTGTTTTTATTTATAGGCTGTTTTCAAATGGTCAATTTCAAATAATTTTCTAACAAGTTTTTTATTTTCTAAGAACAATTTGAATTGAGGTGTGTTCCGCCTCATTCATTCACATAATAGTAGTCATTTTTACTTTTACAGCCAATGAATATTTTAGACATTTCGGACCCGGTCAAAATTCCCCAAACACTTCGCAATTGTTTTTGCAGTTCAAGTCTGCAGACATTTGCTCATCTCCCGTCCTGCAGACACGTGTTCACATTTTCTGTCTGTTGCCTGCATCACAGTCATAGTTGTTTTCGCTACCAATAATGACTTAGGAAATGTGTGCATTTCTATCAGTGTCTTATGACGTTATAATAGTTTCTGCATGTCGTGTTATGTAGTTTCTACTGTAGCATAATATTTTTGTGTATATTCCTTACAACCGCGGACACGCGAGGTAACGTTACTCATTTCATAACCTTTATGGTGTTATATTCAATCGTGCTTATGTAGCTAGTTACATTCTTCTATTAGCTCTGTAAAACAATGCTAATTGTGTCAGAGAAGTATTGGCTTGTTGTATTTTGAAGCTACCCTGGACAATTGAAAAAGATCTTCTACCACCTGGTCGTTTTCTTAGTGCATTCCACAAAGCTGTTTATCAAGTCCGCCTCATCCACTGCCCCCATTTTGAGGTTATAGTCAAGCACTCCTGTACTTCATCCACTGTCGGTCTGCCTCCACCACCACCAGCATCTTCCAAGGGACCTGGGACGTTGTCAGTGGACAAGGGGTTCTCAGATTCAGGGTTCTCACTGGTGTCTCACCATCACTGTACGAATCTGATTCCTGACTTTCAGACTCATTGTCAGAATTTTAAAAAATCTCCACAATTTCCGCATTTGTGAGTTGTCTCCTTTTGAAAGATATTGCTAATGCTACAGCTTAGCTCACTAGCTACATACATAAACAACAACACTGAATGGTTCAGAGTGGAAGTGAGAGGTTAAGTGATTGACTGTATCAATAAATCACTATCAGTGTAACGCTTGTCCTCTGGGGAAGGAAAGGAGGACCAAGGTGCAGCGTGGAAAGTGTTCATATTTTAAATATTTTAATGAACACTGAAAACAAAACAATAAACAACCAACGAACAGTCCTGTAAGGTGCAACACAACACTAAACAGAAAATAAACACCCACGAAACCCAGGTGGAAAAAGGCTACCTAAGTATGATTCTCAATCAGAGACAACTAACGACACCTGCCTCTGATTGAGGGTGGGGTTGCCACAGGGCCCACCAGGCTGGGGAGACCTACAGGAGGCCTGGTGCGCAGAGGAGGCACCGGATGGACCGGGCTGTGGGAGAGCACTGGAGCTCTGGTGCTCAGCCTTGGCACCACTCCTCCAGGCTGGATGCCCACTTTAGCCCGGACCCTCCCGAGTGCAGGAACAGGTTGAACCGGGCTGTGGGTAAGTACTGGAGCTCTGGTGCATACCACTGGCACCTCTCCCTTCGGCTCAATACCCACATTCGCCCGGCACGGGCGGAGCGCAGGCATAGAACGCATTGCACCCTCCCAGTGCCCTGGAGACACAGCACGCAGCGCCGGCGCAGGACCGAAACGGCGTACTGGAGACCAAACACGCTGGGCTGGCACAACACGCCCTGGCTGGATGCCTACTCTCGCATGGCACTTGCGGGGGGCTGGCCTATAGCCCACCGGGCTATGAGCGCGTACTGGCGACACCGTGCGTTTGACCGTATAATACGGTGCATGACCAGTACTGTGCTTCTTCCAATAAGCACGAGGAGTGGGCTCAGGTCTCCAACCTGACTCTGCCCCACTCCCCGTGTGCCTCCCCCCAAAATATTTTTGGGGGCTGCCTCTCGTGCCTGTCGCGCTGCCGTGCTGCCTCCTCATATCGCCGCAGCTCAGCTTTCTCTGCCTCCAGCTCTACCTTATGGCGGCGACATTCCCCAGCCTGTGCCAAGGGTCCCTTGCCGTCAACTATCTCCTCCCATGTCCAGGAGTCCTGTGATTTTAGCCGCTGCTGCCCTTTACCACGCTGCTTGGTCCTTGGTTGGTGGGTGTTTCTGTAACGCTTGTCGTCTGGGGAAGGAAAGAAGGACCAAGGTGCAGTGTGGTAAGTGTTCATATTTTAAATATTTTAATGAACACTGAAAACAAAACAATAAGCAACCAACGAACAGTCCTGTAAGGTACAACACTAAACAGAAAATAAACACCCACGAAACCCAGGTGGAAAAAGGCTACCTAAGTATGATTCTCAATCAGAGACAACTAACGACACCTGCCTCTGATTGAGAACCATACTAGGCCGAACACAAAAACCAACATAGAAAAACAAACATAGACTGCCCACCCCAACTCACGCCCTGACCATACTAAAACAAAGACAAAACAAAGGAACTAAGGTCAGAATGTGACAATCAGAAAATGTTTTGTGTGGTAATTATTGATATATTTACTGTTTTATTCACATTTGTCAAGTACCGGTGATAAATCATGCAGGAAAAACAACCTGGTGGCGCACCGAGAAACAAATCATCGTCGGTTCTAGAAAGTGCTTCACTCAATTATTTCTATCAATGATGAGCTCACCTGTGATGTGATTAATTATAAATAGTAATAGTTTATGTCAGCTGAGAGTTAGAGTTAGAAAATATGACCTCCTGTGTTGCGTCAATCTTTCCTCAGTTAGCGCTAGGACAAATATAGCCTACATTTTGTTCCGGTTTGAATGATTGTGTTATGCTATAGATACTTCTGTGAATATCTGAACATTGCATCCAACTTTGTAAGGACTGTGTTTGCGTAAATAGTTTCTGAAAAAAGTGTGGCCAGCTCAAATGCTGATTGTTACGTCATTCGAAACTGTCCGTTCTAAATAAGCATTCTAAATAAGCGTTCTAATCACACGGGTCTGATCGTACGCTTCAGGGACCACTGTAGAACGATCACACCCGTGTGATGATACGTTTGAAAGGGTTAATGGTCCATTAGTCTGTCAAGTTGGTATGATGGATCGGGAGACAGACGCAGGAATGCTTAATTTTTTTTATTTGATTGTACCCAAATTACGGCGTGCCGTGTAACACTGAAC
Source organism: Oncorhynchus nerka (assembly GCF_034236695.1). NCBI lineage: Eukaryota > Metazoa > Chordata > Actinopteri > Salmoniformes > Salmonidae > Oncorhynchus > Oncorhynchus nerka. The sequence goes on from NC_088408.1 coordinate 62,036,446, forward strand.
AAAACACAGGGTAGAAACCCAAAACAAAAGAGCGAGGAGTACCTTGAATAAATAACACACGCACAATGATTAACACACGGGACGAGACCAGTAATCTTCTACTCAATCCACAAGGGCATGAAAGCCCAAAACACACAGCACAGGTACTCACAATCACCAACGGACATTGTAACAATAATGGACAGCCCAATGGAAACCAAAGGGCACACTTATACGTACTAATCAGTGGGAATAGGGGTCAGGTGTGCGTTATGAAAGTTCCGAAGGGATCCATGACAACCGCCACAGGAAATGAAGACCCAGAGTTACCTCTGCCGCAGAGGATGTGTTCATTATAGTTAACTGCACATCGGATTGCTGCCCAAATAAATGCTTCACAGAGTTCAAGTAACAGACACATCTCAACATCAACTTTTCAGAGGAGACTGAGTGAATCAGGCCTTCATGGTCAAATTTCTACAAAGAAACCACAATTAAAGGACACCAATAAGAAGAAGAGACTTACATGGGCCAAGAAACACGAGAAAGGGACATTAGACTGGTGTAAATCTGTCCTTTGATCCGATGAGTCCAAATTTGAGATTTTGGGTTCCGACCGCGGTGTCTTTGTGAGACGCAGAGTAGGTGTACGGATGATCTCTGCATGTGTGTTTCCCACTGTGAAGCATGGAGGAGGAGGTGTGATGGTGTTGGGATGTTTTGCTGGTGACACTGTCTGTGATTTATTTAGAATTCAAGGCACACTTAACCAGCATGGCTACCACATCATTCTGCAGCGATAAGCCATCCCATCTGGTTTGTGCTTGGACTATCATTTGTTTATCAACAGGACCATGACTCCACACATCTCTAGGCTGTGTAAGGGCTATTTGACCAAGAGGGAGAGTGATGGAGTGCTGCATCAGATTACCTCACCCGACCTCAACCCATTTGAGATGGTTTGGGATGAGTTGGACCACAGAGTGACGGAAAAGCAGCCAACAAGTGCTCCGCATATGTGGGAACTCCTTCAAGACTGTTGGAAAAGCATTCCAGATGAAGCTGGTTGAGAGAAGGCCAAAAGTGTGCAAAGCTGTCATCAAGGAAAAGGTAGCTACTTTGAAGAATTTAAAATCTAAAATATAATTAGATTTTTTAAACACTGTTTTGGTTACTACATGATTCCATATGTGTTATTTCATTGTTCTGACGTCTTCACTATTATTCTACAATGTAGAAAATAGTACAAATAAAGAAAGACATTTGAATGAGTAGGTTTGTCCAATCCTTTGCCTGGTACTTTACCTCGGCCTAAACATCAGTGCTATAGGTAACTTCCACAATGCTGTGAACGATCTGAGAGTCATGAAGGACCTTCTACGCCATCAAAAGGAACATCAAATTGGACTTACCAATTAGGATATACTTAAATCAGTCATTGGCCTTTATTGAGACTCTGCATACAGAATTATGCAAAAAATATCCTCTCTGTACAACTTGAAACACCAAATAATGCATGCAGAGCAGAATTAGGCTGATACCCACTAATTATCCAAATCCAAATTATTCAAATCTACAACCACCTAAAACGATGTGATTCACAAATATCAAAGCCATCACCTACAGAGAGATCAACCTGGTTAAGAGTCCCCTAAGCAAGCTAGTCCTGGGGCTCTGGTAACAAACACAAACAGACCCCACAGAGCCCCAGGACAGCAACACAATTAGACCCAAGAAAATCATGAGAAAACAGGAAGATAATTACTTGACACATTGGAAAGAATTAACAAAAAATTGAGAAAACTAGAATGTTATTTGGCCCTAAACATAGAGTTCACAGTGGCAGAATACCTGACCACTGTGAATGACTCAAAATGAAGGAACGCTTGACTATGTAGACTCAATGAGCATAGCCTTGCTATTGAGAAAGGCCGCCGTAGGCAGACCTGGCTCTCAATAGAAGACAGGCTATGTGCCCACTGCCCACAAAATGAGGTGGGGAAACTGAGCTGTACTTCCTAACCTCCTGCCAAATGTATGACCATATTAGAGACACATATTTCCCTCAGATTAGACATACCCACAAAGAATTTGAAAACAAGTCCAATTTTGATCAAATCAAATTGATTTACATAGCCCTTCTTACATCAGCTGATATCTCAAAGTGCAGTACAGAAACCCAGCCTAAAACCCCAAACAGCAAGCTATGCAGGTGTAGAAGCACGGTGGCTAGGAAAAACTCCCTAGAAAGGCCAAAACCTAGGAAGAAACCTAGAGAGGAACCAGGCTATGAGGGGTGGCCAGTCCTCTTCTGGCTGTGCCAGGTGGAGATTATAACAGAACATGGCCAAGATGTTC